>NC_083641.1:26180522-26780522 GCF_963576545.1 Limanda limanda | reverse complement strand
GAGAGAGAGAGAGAGAGCATGTGCTCGTCTTTCTCTGTGACCTCCTCTCCACCTCCTCTATTCACCCACCTTTCTTTTAACCTCCCGTCTATCACTGACACACTCCAGCACCCACGCCCGGCTGCACTGGGGGAACCTGCTGGTATCATGTGGTACACGATGAACCGGAGACACCTTCAGTAGAGGAGGTGGTGGATTCAATTAAACTGAGATCTGCTGGTGGACAACCAGGCTATTGTGTTTCAAGGGCTTTCCAGAGGAAGCCGGCTGTAATGACATTTAGCGCAATCACATTGAGATCTTAAAAAAAAAAATACAAATAACAGAAGTTAAGTGCACTTGATGGTTCAATCTGTTAAATATTTGACCACTTAACCATTGAGTTTTAGAGCCACTGACGAATATCAAAAGATCTTTAAAAGCATCATAAAATATTAATAAAACACAAATGAACTTGGATGCAGTTGTTATCTAGTGTTTGCTGTTGGCAATCAGTCAAAGCTCGATATCAGGTTCCAGTGCGCTGCTTTGATTTGTGCTTTCTCAAGTGGGAGAAACCTGATCCGCCAACATGAAGGGATTACAAGCAGCAGACGTGACTACAACCAGGAGGAAGCTGTCGGTGGAGGTTTCATAATGGAAAGAATGTTTACATTATACTCCAATCCTTAACCATCGTTGCATTACATGACTAGAAGCTTTACCTGTCCAGTAATCTCAATTTGCGAAATAGAAACGTTTCAGTTCAACACCCCCGTGATTCATAGTTCAGGCTCATTTGGGAACACGTCCAGGGGGGAAGGAGGACAAACATCCCGAGGTGTGGCTCCTTATCAACTTATTCACACTCACAGGACTCGGACCCTGCGATGATATCAGCAGCTGTCACCGTGCGCCCTGCCCTCTGTGGAATCAACAGGATCAGTCAACAGGAACAGAGAAGTGTGCGTCAGCTCCGTAAAAGTCACTGATTAAGTTCTTACTTCTTACTTCCTTGAAAATAGAGATGGACGGGAGCACGAGTTCAAGATGAGAGCGAAGGAGAAGAAGTCAATTAATGTGATAATAAGTGATTAAGGTGGTTGTGAGGAAAGGATCTATCTGGATTTTTGGGGACCGATGCCAATATCGATATAAGGGAGTAAAAAGTTTCCGATACCAACATATCGGCTGATATATATATATATGTATGTAAAATAGTAATTCAGCAATGATTCCTAAGATGTCGTTCTCAAACCATATTGAGAAAGGAGAGTGAGGCTTGATATTTTAGAGTTTAACCATAAACTTTATGACTGTTAATAAATATAAAGCACATACAACCATATAACAACCTCACATATAACTTGAATTTAGAAAATATTAAGGAAGTATGCACTCTCCATGGGCTCTTCTAGTTTTACATTAAAAACACACATATATTCTGCATTGTGTATTCTGTAAAATAAAAATGTTTTGTTCATATGTCTGTGAAATTCTCATATCGGCCAATTATCAATAACAAAGTTATAAATCAGTTGTTTACACAGAAAACACTTCGTTCACAGGCTCTTTTCAAACGAGAAGTTGTCACGTGCACAGGAACCAACACGCCAGCCGTACTGTTCCCACCGTTCCAGACATAATAAAAAAAAAAAATAATAATCCTCTGCTGTTTGACAAAGACATCATGCTGCAGGGATTAGAGTGCCATGGAACGAAAACCATTCATTTGTGGAGCCATTGTTTGGGGACAGGAAACACGCAAAAGGTCTGCAGCTCTGTGTCTGAGCCACGTGAAGATGGAACAAACCACGTCTCTCTCTCTCTCCAGCTTCTTTCCCTGCTTTTGCATTATTCATACGAACCTATTAACTTGACATGGCTGCTGCTCTGCTCCTTTTAATCATATCCTTCGAGCTATAGCTCACCTCCCTTTGCTCTATTTCCTTTTTCTTTTTGATTCCGCTGTAATTAATGTAGGGTGATGAATATAAGGTACAAATAATGAATCATTTAGCGGCTCTCATCATTTGCCGGATGGGCCTGACAAATTACACACCGGGCGAGATGAGACGCAGCGCGGCGGCAGAGACATGCCGTGTCTCGTGGTGTGTGATCATCAGAGCCCTCCAATTAAGCCCCTAACACGCTCCATTACATCATTAAGCTGAAACCCTCGCGATAGCTTCCTCTTCGCCAACACCTTATGTTTATCCTCCTTGCTCCATCTGTGTCTGTTCCCTCAGGCTCAGGCTCCTCGTTTGCAACGCGACAGAGCAGCAGAGTCACAGCCTTTGGCGTTCGATGGGTCTTGAGTTCACTGACCTTTAACAACTGTGACAAAAAAGTTTCAAAAATCAAGCGATGAAGCCATTTAATCGCTCTAGAAACAGTAATGGGATTGTTTTAGTTAAAGGTGACATATTATGCCCATTTTACCGCAGTTGATATGGTTCCTTGGGGTCTTCATGAAATGTCTGAAACATATTTTGGTCAAAATACCAAAAGGATCATTTAAAACGGCACCTTTTTACCCTGTCTAAAGCAGCCCTCCTCAGATTGACCTGTTTTGAGTGCCGTGTAGCGAGACTATGACGTCGGCTCGGGTCGTAATCCCATTCGACGCCATCTAGCTTTTCGTTTCTGACATAGAGGAACCACAACAAATCGCGGGAGTTGTTTTTTTCCAGAGTTTTTGGGACGGTAGACATGCTAGGTACCCAAATTAACGTGTAGAAGCACTACAAAAGTGGAATTTTCATAATACGTCACCTTTAAATGGCAGTCAAGGCTCTGTTGCCGAGTCATTATCAGAGGTCTTGGGTTGTTGATTGATGCAACATGGCCGAGGGTATCAGGTGTGGCAGGTACACAGACAGACACGGCTCCAGGATGTAAGATGAGAGCACACTGGGGGGAACTTTGGGAGTCAGAATTCGGGCCTGAGCCTCTCTCATCTGTATTCCTGTCCCGGCCAGCGAGCGGACACTCCAGTTGTGGTGTTTGCTGTCCCGTGAATTTCCCAAAAGCCTTCTCTGCGCCTTTGCCAAAAAGGCTCTTGAACGGTCGCCCATTTCACAGTCCAGTGCAACTGCTAATGGCTTTTTCCTCTCGGAGAGCGGCACAACTCAATCAGCCAGAGACTTGTGGACGGAGGAAGAGTGCCGGGGAAACGTTCGCCGTACAGAGGAAGATGCTTTCTCTTTTCCTTGCTGGCATAACTGGACAAATGCATCGAGAAGCCTTGTTTCACAGATCTATTTCTCTGTTATTGCCGCCGTCAGAGGCAGCGGGAGGATTCTGTATTTTGTGTAAATCAGAGGCTACAGAGTCTGAGCCTCTGCAGAGTATAACCACGTTGCCACTAGGGATGGGTATCGTTTGGTTTTTATCCGATACCGGTTCCTAACCGATACTTTTAAAACGATACCGGTTCCTAAACGGTGCCTGAACCGATACTTTTTTCAAAAAAGTGCACAAAACGATACTTGGCTAAGAAAGGCTTTTTTTATTGCCAAATATATTAACTGTTTAAAGTAGATTATAAATATAAATAAATACAAAACCCTTTTTAACTTAAAACTATGAATAACATACGAACTGTTAACAAAAGTTTACACTATACTTAAATAAATAAAAATAAATACAAAACATACACACTCTGACTCGTGACTCTGACTTCGGTGCCAGAGCCAAATGAAGACTGAGGGTCACTTTTCCATCACTCGGAGACCCCCCCCCCGAAATCTCCGTTGCATTTCGGTCCGGGTAGGTACCGGTTGTATTGGAACCGGTTCCATATTGGAACCGGTTCTCGGTACCCAACCCTAGTTGCCACTGCTGATCACAGTCATCCTGCAGGAGACCGAGCAGGTGGAGAGGTGTGTACGACGGCTCGGGCGATGGGAGGAATGGGGAGTAATAAAGCCGGCCTCCTTTCGGACCCCCCCGCCCCCCCTCTCTCTCGCTGACCCTGTGTGTCTGTGTGGGTTTATGGCCACTGTCTTAGGAGGGAAATAGGATTGTGCTTTATTGCTCAACAAGCCTCCGCAGCAATAATAGCTGTCTCGCCCGTAGCTATCTGCTCTCAGAGACATTAGCCCCCCCCCATCCAGCCCGGATCTGCTCAATCTGCAGCTCAAGGCCTGGATCAGTCGACTGAATCCGACTCGAATATTGCTCCATTTCACCTCTGCTTATGGTTAAGATGCATCATAATCTCTCCTTCATTATATTTAATGAATGTGGGGTGGGCAATGGTGGACCAGCTGATATAAAAGCCCATTTACAGTATTTTTAAGTGGTTTCCTTGATTTACTTTTATCAGTGGCGAAGCTTACCTAGGCATTTGTAAGGCACCACGATGTGGGCGTGGCCTTTGCACACCTTCTTCTCCTTCTTGCACCAGTTCTCAATACGAATGGGCTGGTTGGCTTCCACCACGTTTGTTATCTGGAGCTCGGGATACATCTGTTGAGAGGAGAAGAAGAAGAAGCAGAAAGTGTGTATGAGATAATGAGAAAATTATTTTCTTTCTCAACATGCTTGTGTGCAGGAGGGAGAAGGTGCGATGAGCATCAGAGGGATCCTTTAATCCGCGCTTTCTACTCCAGATGCCATCTGCTCGACCGTGAAAGAGCACGCAATTTACTCTTTCCCCAAATGCCATTAAAATGCCATCAATAAATGCAACTGAGGCTTGAAGAGAAGGCTGCTGGAAAAATCTACAGCGGCGCTTTGCTTCTTGGGCAGCTGCATAATAAAACACGACAGTTATACCAGCAGCCTCCTGGGTTGGGAGATACACCGGCAGGAACAAGTAAATAAGAGCGAGGATATCCATGTTGTGGAGAAACATGTCCTTAATTATAAAGACAGCTCGAAAAGAAGCGTATAGAACTGCCACCCGGCCTGAGAATAATGTCCGTCTTTCAGGAGCAGCTCAAAAGCCTCTCACGATAAATCACAGTGAAATGAAAACTGACGCCAGCCAATTCCCCTTTGCCTATATAACACTTACCTATTAGATGATAAATGCCCACATGTTAAATTTTTTGTTTTTCTATTTTTACATCACTCCAGTTACTTGTATGTCTTGTAAAATAATATAAATCTGTTTGATGGTTGGTTTGTTAGCAGGATTACGCAAAAACTAATTACCAGAGAACTTGGTGGAGGATGTGGTATGGATCAGGAAATCAACATTTAAATTGAGGTGGGGATATGGATCAGGAGGCTAATCAAATAATATCGCTTTCTGTGCATGGGGTGCATGGTAGGGGAGTGATATTTCTGAGTGTGTTACATTTGGATTTGGAGGTTGGATGTGTGTCTGTGCCGCAGGGACTCACCTCCTGGCAGTACTGCAGCACGCCCTCTTTGGTTCCTACGCAGCTCTTGGTTCCGGACGGGTCGGGTTCCCAGCGGCCGGTCTGAATGTTGACGTGCATGTTGAGCCTCCCGCAGAACATCGCCACCTGCGGCTCGGCCACGGCAAAGCCTGTGCCCGCGTTGGCTGCCAGTGCCTGCAGACAGAAAAAGAGAGAGACGGGGGGTTAATGCAGTCAATCATTACAAAACCCATAAAAGCCCTGGAGGTCTCTGGCTGACAGACAGTATTTGTTCCACTCACTTCTTTCATAAACACTGTTATGAGCCTGACGCAGCCGCCTGGTTCTGAGTCTGAACACATGGGGCCGGATCTGCTCACGTACTGCAGCGGGTAACTACACCAGACGTGATGGAGAAACACCATCAGTCCTGCCTGTCAACACTTGGCTGCTACCGCAACTCAATGCTGCAGTGCTGAGAGAGCAGGAGGGTGGGGTGGGGTGGGGTGGGGTGGGGTGGGGTGGGGTGGGGGGCTCAGACACGAGACAAATTAAATGCACCTTGGGAATGTCTGGCCGAGTGGACGGTCAAACGAGCAGGGGTTTGATTGGATTTGTGCACAAGGGTTTGTTTTCTTTGCTCTGATGCCCATCGAGTGACTGAGAGGCTGCACCCAGAGAGAAGCCTCCTCTCTCCTCCTCTCTCCTCCTCTCTCCTCCTCTCTCCTCCTCTCTTCTCTGCACAGAGAGAAGCAGGAGAGAGGAGAAAGAAAACTCGGGTCCGTCACGCCTCACAAACCAGGACATTCCAGGCTGAGGGCAGAGCTCTGCTCCTTCAGACCTCCTAGGACTGGACTCTCCCCCCCAAAGGATGTTTCATTTACTCTTCAGGTAAACACAAAGGGTTGCTGATCCACTATCCCCTTCAGATGTACACAACAACACGTGTAATTTAATGAAAGTGTGTGCTCTGCAGTACAGCGCAGGATTTGTTAAATTACACTTCTGTGTCTTTCTGTGAGTTTCCCATCTTTGTTTACCTCCCGGCCCTTTGAGCAGCAGAGGAAATGTGCTATCTCTCTCCCCTGTGTTGTCCTTCCTATCATCATTTACTGAACCCAGGCGGCAGGAAGCAGCAACACCCAGTCTGCCCCATCCTTCACCCCCCCCCCACAGAGAGTGGACACACCGACTGTCCAAAACCACTGTGTAATCAGCTTTCCCGTGATTGCCTTTCAAATGACTCTGTGCCGGGCCGAGCATCGTTCAACTCATCAGCTCCTCACCGAGACAATAAATCACAGCCTGCTAACGCCTGCCCGGTTCTCGGGGTGGTCACGGCACAGGGAACTCTGATGAGTTAGCAAGGTGAGGTTGCTTAGCTTCCAAAACGATCCAACAAACACACAGCAGGGGGCCTCCAGAGGGGAAGTGGAACAGAACCCATCCCCTCGTCACTGGCTGAGTAAACAAGGCCCGAGCCCCAGAGAGATGAGGGGATGTCTGACTGTTCGCTGGGACCTTCGCCCGCTGTGTCCTCTGCAGCGGCCGAGCCACGGAGGGAAACCGGCTGCAGCAGGAGACTCGAGCATGCGGCGTGTTAGACAAAGCTCTCCGTCTGATTCTGTGCAGGCTCGCCGGCTGATAACGGGCGACAAACAGAGGAGAGAGAGGACAAAACAAGTGCTGTGTAATCACCAGTTGGCTGTGGTGTGTGATGAGCTGCGGAGCCGGCCAGAGCCCAGTCTGCACGCACACACACATATTAACTGAGTGTCGCACCGGGCAAAAACACACACATGCATGCATACGTTCAGCCGCACACGCACTGGTTGCCTGTGTACACACATATGATACACAATCATCAAATGAAACTCAGAGAAAACTGGCACATGTTCGTCCACGCAGTGAAGCGAACGCACACTGGACTGTCTTGATTTGATCCTGGAGGCACAACAGCCTCAGATTCCACCTCATTTCCCCTCCTTCCTTCCCTCTCTCGCTCTCTCGCGCTCTCTCTCCATCTCTGTGTTTTTGTCCCGCTCCACTCCTCCCTCTCTCTCCCTCTCTCTCTCTCTGCACCACCACAGGCTTGTTTGCTCTCCTCCCTCTCATTCCTTTGTCAGATTGGCTCGGGGTTGTACGAGAGGAGCGGAGAGGTGGGGAGGAAATGAGGGATAAGGAGAGACGCACGTTCGGGGAGGAGGACGAGGGAGGCAGTGACAGCCTGACCACAACCAGACTCTGCGGCTGTGGAAAAACAAGCGCCGGAGCTTTTCCCGACACCCCGAAGTCTCAGTGTGTCTCTAACTCCTCAAGTGTGACAATTGCAGGGGAAGCAGGGAGGAGGTGGTTAAATACCACTGCCTTAAATCTGCAGTCACATGCTCGTTGAGTACTTCAGAGAGAGAGCCGCTCAGGGCCAGACAAAGCAAAGTGCCATGAAGGCTGTGGAGAGCCTGAGAAATGACTGAGGGCCCGAGGAGGAGGAGGAGCAGCAAGGCAGAAGAAGAATTCCCTCTCATCTGTGGCTCCTTTGTCATCACTCCTGTTACCTGAGCCAGAAGGATAACTGGTCTCCAGCAAACAGGCCGAGCAGTTAGTTCTGCTGAAAGAGCCGACTTCCTTTAACACAGACACACACACGAGAAAGAACCAACTTAGCTCTTGAGACATCTTCAGGGTTTCTGTCTGATCTTGAATCTGACGAAAAAAGAATGATCTGGCTCTGACTCAGTCCTGGACGATCATGACTCAGACGTGTATTCAAGACTTCACCCACTCCTCATTTATTCCATCAGCCGTTATGAAACTGAATCAGTCGAGTGAAAATGAGGAGGTCACTCTGAGGGTTTATTTTAAACATCTAAATAGGAGGTCTGAAACTCATTGGAGCTGAAACTGCATGTGGTAACAGGTGGACTAGAGAGTGGAAGACAAGTTCTTGCTTGAGATCTGACTGTCTGCGTGGTTGGTAACAACTTTTTGGATGATAGCGTGAGTGAGCACACACAATGCAATAATGGAGCAACACGTCACATCGAAAATTTCTTGTTATTATGAGAATTATAGGAGAACTGTGTTGGGACAAAGAAGAATATGCAGGACAGCCAAAGACTAGATCATTGATGGAAAACACAGTTTGGAGTTAAACGTTTGTTTTGGGTGTAACATGGAATAAACCAATCAGAGTAAGAGAGGATTTGCAAGCATGTTGTGCACCTGTAGCACATATTACTATCTCGATAATGTTTCCCTAAAATAACAATGAACTACTGTGCCACTGACTTCCTCACTTACTGATTCCTAAAGATAGCAAAGAGCAAACAATCCACCTGACCACACCTCAATTTGAGATGAACAGGCTCCTGGACATTTGCATTTTTGAACAATGTGTTCAGTGTGTCAGCATGGAACTTGCTAAGATGCTGTGGGTTTTACTTTACTTTACATGTCATTTAGCTGACGCTTTTATCCAAAGCGACTGGCATATTTAGTACACTCAACATTAATGATGGGCCAGTTAGGGGTTCAGTATCTTGCCAATGACACTTCGGCATGCAGATGGGGAAGAGTGGGGTTTGAACCGGCAACCTTCTTGTTGGAGAACGCCCACTCTGCCCCCTAGGCCACACCGTTGATTGTAAAGTCGAATTTGAATGCGTAGACATGCAGAACCCTCCGCCGTTACCTGACGTGCACTTTCCAAAACTGTAGCTACGAGTGAAGGCGACTTTCAATGAAGAAAACCATAAATCTGCCTCATGGCCCTGAGACACAGAAAGAAGCCGAGGATGAGAACAAACTGCAGCTAACTGTGGGTCGCACACAGCTTTTTGCCTTTTCACTCTGATTTGATGTGACTGAACTCCTTAAAGGTCACATGAAAGAACCTGACAGTAATTTGCTTCTGCAGTTTGTCGAGTTTCCACATGAAACAGAGGTTCTGGGGCAGGACTTCGTGCCAGCACTGACTTCGCTTTAAAGTTCAGAAGTGGATGAAACAAAGAAACGCTAAATCGACAGTGACAGCTGCACTTCAGGATCACTCGTCCTGCAGCTTCTTCGCCCGATCGACTTCTCATGCAGAAATCTGTTGTTGATACTGACGGTCCTGCCTCAGAAGACTCGTGGAGCTGCTGGTGATGATTCAGCCTAATGGACCTGGAGGATTTACAAGACATTAAGTGTCGGCTGGATTTCCCCAAAGTCTGTAATCACATGTTATTAACTGGGATTTACAGGATGAGTTATCAACAACATTTTGAAAGAAAGGTGGGATGTAGATGTAGACGCATGAAGATTGATCTATTGAGATTTATCCAGCATACAATAAGGTGCTAATAACATATCTTTAATGTTTTCAATCCTGTCATGTTGATATATTTTACGAGGGTTTGAAGCTCGAGCTGATACATTTGCTCTGGTTCCTAAAATGGGATTAGTTCTGGTTTTGGCATCACTGGAAAACAAATTCCGCCACACCTCACAAAATGAAACTCATCCAGCATCGGGCCACTGACTCACCGCGGGATGTTATATCATGAGTACGTGTGAGCACCTGCTTCTGTGTGGAGGCTTAGCCGGGAGGAGAGGGAGGAAGGCCGAGGAGAAGGAGGAGGGAGTGGAAGTCGGGAGAAAAGGGAGAGGCAGGGAGCTTCGGCTGAGACGGTAAACAGACGGGGAAGGTGATTCGCTGATTGACTTGACATCGCAGTTTGACATGTTCCCAAATGAGCGCAGACTGTAATGTAATAAAGAACAGTGTGAGGCAACGTGCAGGTCGGCCACCACAATAGCCGTGTGGGCTGAGCATCATCTCGCTGGTTTTCAACCCACCACCAGTCTGTCGCTGCCTCTAGCCGTGCACACAAACATGTTTTATTACCCTGCTCTGTGCAACGAGCCAAGTTTCACATAAAACAAGCTCCGGCATGACAGCGCTTGCCGGGAAATAACGCGTTGAACATCCAATCCACACGCCAAGCACTCTTATTCTCGCAACAGATAAATATACCTTCTGAGTCTGCTGCTCTAATGAGTAACACATACGCACAGAGACACAGGCACGCACGCACAGACACACACACAAGGAGGTAAATCTGTACTTGTTTCCTTTTGATAACGTTACCTGGCAACACTTAAAGCAGAAGGGCTGCAGACATCTGAATTACACAACACCATCAATCATGCTGTGATTCACACTTAATATAGATTTACTTGTTATTCTTCTAGACTGTGCCGCATGAATCTGAAAGATCATTTGAAATATATACGTGACTTTCATTAGTTGCTGTGGATGATTGACGGCGAGCCGAGTGCAAGTGAACCCATTCACAGACAAAATGCTGAGTGTTGCTGCAATAACTGCAAATCAAAGACACTTTGACAAACCAAATTAGAGTTTTACATTTACTGTGATGGACGGTTCAGCTCGGGTGATTTCAGAGTCTGTGCAAACTGTTTTTATAAAAGACAGAAAATAGTTTCCTCTAGATGTGAAAGGGAGGAAATGTTGATTATTTGTAGACACCAGCAAATATGAAAGAAACAGGAAAGAGCAGCTAAAGCCGGTTTTCAGGACATTTAGATCTGGACTTTCTCTGGACTTTTACCTTTCACATATGAAGAACGCAGCAGGAGAGTCAGACAAGTTCAAAACAAAACAAAATGTCTGTTCTGCAGTGGAAATCATTTTGTTTGCAGCCTTCGGCATCGGTTCTTGTACCAAGAAGCTCTGAAATCCTGTCTTAACAAGTTTATGTCTTCACCAACATCTTCTTCGTGCAGGGCTCATTTTTTGCATTCTCAAATACTCTCAGGAGAATATCCAGAGTTCGGTGTATGTCTGAAAGCAGCATTGGACTAGTGGCACTAATTAACACATACACACATACACACACACGGACGTGGTATTAATTAATGAGGTTTTCATTTATTTTTTTACTTATAACGTGACCTTCCACACAGTATCTGGGCAGGACGCAAGGAAGCTAATCCATTCTGTACGTGTGTTTGTGTGTGTGTGTGTGTGTGTGTGTGTGTGTGTGTGTGTGTGTGTGTGTGTGTGTGTGTGTGTGTGTGGTCTTAGAACAACCACTAAGGGAAGTGTGAACAGCAGTGTGTTTGTGTGTGTGTTTATAAGTGTTTGTGCACGTGTGTGGTCTCAGAACAACCACTAAGGGAAGCGTGAGCAGCAGTGTTTATGTGTTTATGTGTGTGTGCGTGCTAAGAACACACACCAAGAGGACAGTGGGGGAGAAATTAATAAATGAGGAGCAATAATTTTCATAACACTGGGGTTTTGAGCCGCGGTGATGATCCTCCAAACAGACACAGAGACGGTAACTTTGGCACAGCCGTAACAAACAGTAAACAAACTTCCAGACGGTCTAATGAACAGGTTCGCTCGTGGTTCCTGATATTTTCCTGACAAACACTCGGTGAACTGCCTGAGCTGGAGACACAAGCAGCTCCACTGCAATCAGCTCTGGTGTCAACATGAAAGCCCACAGGCCTCACAGAGCGGCGTCTAATTCTGGCGGTGGCATGGTGAAGCCGCCTCGGAGTCCGGCTCTTTTAAAAGCAGCTCGGGAACGAGTCACCGGTCGGGACCCGTGGGTTCCCAGAATGCTTAGTGTCCATGTGACTCTGCGGAGAAATGCCCGGCACTGTTAATCCAGCTAATCCTTCCCTGTGGTGACTTAATGCTTAAATAGGAAAGACAGTGGTGAGAAAGCCCGACACGCATGTGCAGGAAAACATGCACAACATGTAGGCACATCAAACAATTACTGAATTCCATTTCTTATTGCTTGCGATAAAAAGTGTTGATGTGTATATGAGGGAGCAGCGTTCACTGCAATCACGACGCTGTGCTAATAAGTGCAGCAAAGCAATTACAGCATTTTAATTTCTTTATTAGTGTCTATGATAGCTTTTATATAACACTTTTTAGTAGAACATATGCTTGTGTATTGTATCCTGGGCTGAGTTTCCCGGGAGGGTCATTACAGCCGGAGTTTAAGTCACTGATTAACGAGAACTTTGCTGAGATGCAGAGATTTCTGTTGGTCTCGAGACGGGAAAAACACCTCTGTGGATTTTTCTTTTCACATTTTCAGCTGTTCAAAAATAAAAAGGGAGGTGAAGAGACGACGTTTTCATCTACTTTAATGACATCATTACTGTGAGGCAGCCTGCAGGCTAATCTGAGCTCTGTGGGGAACGGACTCTGGTGTTTACTGCTTTTCAGAAAAGGAGTTTCACAGAGCAGTTTATAGTCGGGACATTAAAGCTGCTGCTAAGGAGAAAATTATAGTTTCAAATCACTCGTTTCCACGCAGCTACTTTCCAAACACACAAATCATTATTTTCAGAGAAATGAATAACATTGAAAAGACCCAGAAAAAGTTAATTATCTGTCAAATATCTCATTATAACGCGAATTTTACAAATTCAAAGATGTTTAGAAAAGCAGATCCTCCTCTCGTTAAATGTGGCTCCAGAGGATATCGACCCAAATCATTCAGATGATAAAGTATTACTGATTACCAAGAATCCAATGTGCCACAGTATCTACTCCCACACCAGTGCACTAATATTATATCAATACAGTTTATCACCCAGCTTTGCCTGGTCACTCAGTGATCAGGCTGAATCTATAGGATCTTTACAGATGATCTTATTTTAAGCTTATTCCAAAAGTCCTAAACGCTCCTTTAATTGTTCATCAAACTACCGTGGGAAGGCCGGAGCCGGAGCCACCGACACCGTCACTATACAAACAGCAGATAACGGCCGAGAAGTGGGAGGACATTTCAGCGACAAAGGGACAGTGACATTTTCCCTCTGGGCAAACACCTCCACCACCTCCCACCCTGAGAGAGGGCAGACAGTAAAACCAGAATAATAAAAGGGAGGAAGGTGTCATGTTCTTAAGACTCTGAATCAAAAGGGCAACCCATCACTGCAATGCAAATGAGCTCCGGTGTCTGAATGAAATGGCCTTTTGTCTTTGCCATTTGAAGTGTCTCCAGACTGTATGGGATCGTCTCTATGAGCCACCGCTGTGAAGCCCCCAGCGCCAAGAGCTGCCCCCACAGTTTGAGGAACAGACCATCCAGTCAGCCCCGGCGTCATTTCCCTCGAAACAATGACGTGAAGTTGTGAAATTTACAGTTACTCGTAAACTGACTTTTCACTTCCTCTTATACAGACTTTATACTCGGAGGCCAGGCGGGTAAAGCCCGTAGAAACATGGAGAGAGCCCGACTCTGACATTGGAGTTGATATATGCAAATCTTCTTAAAACAATAACGAGGATCTATGTCTGAGTCTGAAAGCAGCAAATGACTTCTTCTAAATTATTTTTAAGACATTTTAGAGGCTGGCCAGAAAAGTTCCTGGAAAATGTCAGGGGCAAATTGCTCAGATGTTTGTGTTCGTATAGCTTCAGCCCCTCCAGAAGATTTCAGGGAATGTGCTGGAGTTCAGTGCTTGTCTGGAAGCAGCGTTCTGGAGTTGGAGGAGATTCTCCACAGAGAGCTGGATATGAAGCCTCTGTTCACAAGCAGTCACCTCTCGTGGCTCATTAAACTCTCATCAGTCATACCCAGACGAGAGCAGACAGGACAGTCTGCTGTGTCCCAGTGAGCAGAGCAACACTGTCACCTCACACCCTGTGTCCACCGGGGGAGACACTGGTACTGACCGTGACCAGCGCTGGTCCAAGCTCAGCCTGTGCTTGATTGAACTTGCCTCTGTTAATGAGACTGTACGCAGCGGCTCCACAGCGTAAATACCACCGATGCAGCCCTGTCCATTATTTCCTCTCATGTCTCAAACATAGGAACAAAATATTCAGGAAGGAAACAGCGTCGATGGAGCCGGGAGACTTCAAAGTGATGAAGGATTTCTAGGAGACTTGCTGAGGAAATGTCCACCTGTTACCGGAGGAATTACTCATCCTCGATGGCTGAAGGAGAATCAATTGATTGGATTTCAAATGTATTTTTGCTCTCAAATACAAGTTTATCAGACTGGATCTTGTTATCTCACCTGATGAGTTTCCCATTGAAGAGATCAAACTGGGACCTAATGAGTTGAACGTCACACTAAGACAATAAGTGCCAATAATAAACAAAAGACTATAAATGATAGATATGAGAGAATAACTTGGATTTACAGCACCAGTTGTTAAATTTAGATGGAACTTGACTACAGAAATATCAAAATGGTGAAAAGTAGAACCCGACTGGCTAATATGACCATCAGACATAGCAATATAATGTTTATAATGATATGAAAACTTTATTATTTTATGACTGTGTTTTTATTTGTTTGTGTGTTGTGCTACCAAAATAGTGTTATCTTTATTATTATATTAAATATATATATATTTGTTTTTTACAGAATAAATGATGCAGAAAACATGTGGATTTATGTTCATATGTTTATAAAACACATGATTATTTTATATTAAGTCATTCTTTGTTATATTCCTATTTAGTTATTTTACTTGTATGTTTTTTATAAATATTTCAGCCCATATATTGTTTTTTAAATGTTCTACTTCCTAATATCAGTTAAAATAACAAATGGAAAAGGGTAAATGAAAACCCAGTAGAGTTAGACTTTAGACTTTAAAGTAAACTGGATCCTGTTCAGTGGTAATTATTTACTGGTGTTAATATTCCACGTGTCCCACCTCAAAATAAACCTCACTAACAGTTTCCAAGGAGAGTTGTGATTGAGCTGCACACTGATCTGTGTGAGAGTCGCCCTGACGTCTCTGCGCTCGCTGCTCGGAGATGAACGGCAGCGAGGCGCCTTCCTAATTAAGCTCCAGCCAGAAGATGTGAAGCAGCTCGCTGTTTGCCAGGTAACCGTTGGTGTGATTGAGCGGCGCAGGTCTGCCTGTGTGTCAGGTCGAGATAACATGGCCTCTCTCTCTCTCCCGGCCTACAGCAAACCGACGTGAATGACGACTTGTTCAAATGGCCCGTCACTATGGAAACCCCTCTACAAAAGCATCCCAGCTATTCACACGCAGGAACATTGAGGCTGCAGAAGAAAGAGAGGCAGAGGGGGGAAAAGAGAGAGGAGGGAAAAGACGAGGGCGAAAGAGAGAGAGAGAGAGACAGATTGAAGAAGTGGAGCAGGATGGGGGGAAAGAAGAAAGCAGGGAGATAGATCATCAGAAGCTCACAGCGACAGAGCGAAAAAGACAGGAAGGAGAAAAGGAGAAACGGCAGCGGAGGGGGGATTCGAGAGAGAGGGAGAGAGAGAGAGAGAACAGAATGCAGAAAGAGGGAATGAGGCCACAGTTGTGAGAGACTGGCATATGAGACACTAGAGATGTGAGGCTGAGCGAATGGCACAGAGGACGACTCTCACAATAACAGCTGCTCTGCTCCAGTTGGCTCGAAGCCGTGTCCTTGTGTGCACACATGAGAATGACCCTCGGCTCCAAAGGTCTGCACATACATGTCCCAATGCACATACATGTCCAAGTGCACACACATGCTGCAGAAACACACACAACACAAAGCTGTGTGTTCACTTCCCAGATAACCTTGGGGGGAAATTGGTGCTCGTTTTCACATTGGCGTTCAGAAAACCCTTCCCCATCTGCCCGCTGCTTTCTTTTTAAATATTTACCAGACAGAAAGTCACCGCGTGAGTTCTGAGGGAAACCGTGATCAGAAGCTCAGTAACTGTAGTTAGCGGGAAGTGTCGCGGGAGGTTAGCGCCACACAGAGTCAGGGTGAAGCAGTAAATTATGATCCAAATCGTATGCATTGGGGGCATGGATACTGTTTGATTGACAGCTAGAACCGTCCAATGGGTGCTGGTCACAGGTGTGGGTGGGCATGCGGTGTACTCAAGCTCCCAGCCAGGCTCCACCCCCTCCCATCCCCCAAATATGGTTCCAAGATGGTTCCGGTAGCTCACAAACCAATGGGCGACATCCCAGTGGGCTGACAGGTCGAAGAGATATTCTAGACTTGTGGTGCAGAATGTAAATAAAAGGAATAAATAACCTTATTTTAGAAACAGATCCAGTTGGAGCCACACAATGTTGTTAGTGCTGCCATTCGTCTTGTTTTATCAACGATGTGAGCAGAGGCGACATGAACCCAGAGTCAATGACGCACAAGCAGAAAAGAACAGACACAGATCCACTTGGTTTGAAGATGTTTTGACTCGGAGAGAAACCTCCGTGATCCTGTGTGTTTGTTTCCTGACTTCATGACAGGAGCAGGACTGACAGAGGAGATCCTGGTCACGTCCGCTCTGTCAGACAGCGAGTTTCGTCCGCTAGCTTCTGTAAACACAAGCCGCCCGCTGCAAACTTCTGCTGCCAAAATAAGACGAAATTCTGGTTGCAGATTTGCATCTGATGCAACTACAGCACGAGAGAGAGAGTAAACACTAATGGTACAACTTTCAACAATACCGATCACACCAGTTTGTCTGTGTTAGCAGCCAGTTGTTAGTGGTATTTGCGTCCATTCTTCAGCTCCACAACACATTTGTCGTACGGTGAACACATGCCTCCATTGATCGTTATAATCCCAGTTTGAAGGTGTAAAATTAGAATTAGAAAGTGCAGCTGCCAAAGGGTGGCACGAGATAATAAGTCTCCTTTATGTCGGTTTAAAGCATCTGAAGCATGTTCAACACAGAGAAAAGTGAGTTTTGATTCATGTTTGCACTTGAAAGTCTTGAGTAGTTGTTCAAGGATAACTTTTAAACCTATAGCTGAGAACTGCTTAATGGATTTGCACTAAACTTAAGCTTGTAGGTAGGTAGGTAGGTAGGTAGGTAGGTAGGTAGGTAGGTAGGTAGGTAGGTAGATAGGTAGATAGGTAGATAGGTAGATAGGTAGATAGGTAGATAGATAGATAGATAGATAGATAGATAGATAGATAGATAGATAGATAGATAGATAGATAGATAGATAGATAGATAGATAGATAGATAGATAGATAGATAGATAGATAGATAGATAGATAGATAGATTACTTTATTCGTCCCGAAGGGAAATTAAGTCGTCATAGCAGCCGGTATATTTGAATACAATAAAATACAATACAATAGAATAAAATAAAAAATATTGAGGTAGAAAGAATAAAAACAGAAACACAAGATAAATAGGTAGATAAGGTGCAGTGGCAAGATGATGGTAATAGTACTGATGATATGATGGTAAGGTTATTGTTAGACAGTATATAAAAATAGTACAGTATATATAGTATATAATATAACATAATATATATTTATATATGTTAGTAATTATTATTAACATCTGGCTTTTGTCATCAATGAGGATATATTATCAGTCAGGAGACACAGGCTTTTATCAGCTCCTTCTCCTTCACACCCAGGTGAAAGCATTTATTTCCTATTATACATTTCCACAGTCTAAACACTGACGCTGCAAGTTTCCCGGCACGAAGATATGATGGCCACTGAACTTCTGGGCGTAAATAGCCATGAATACTTATTGGCTTTTACATCTTGAGAACAACATACGCAACACTGGCAGGACAGTAAAGGTTCCAGGACTCATGTGTGTGTGTGTAATTAGATTGTGGGTTAATTGACTTTAAGGGGACTTGGTGGAGTTGTGCGTTCTACTGAGTGCCTCCTTCTGTCCCTCTCACCTCTGCACTCCAGACTGTAGGTTGCGTGTAACCGTTGTGATCTAGCAATTAGATTTGTGTGTGTTCATGGAAAGTGGAATACCAAGCGTCTGCCATGTTAACGTAAATGCAGAGAGGTGGAGTGATGCTAGGCCAAGAGAAGAGAAGAAAGAAACTCTTAATTAGAGCAAAGTACTTTTTATTCCTCCTCCCTGTGGTACACTGGCTTTTCACTGGGGAGACGGTGTGTCCAGTCTATTTATATAAGCAGCTCCAGTTGGTGGGCCGGGGGGGGTCTCGTCTTCCACGTCTGCCCAGTCTAATGCTGCTCGTTCAGAAAGATAAATAAACACTAGAAAACACAACATTCTTTAAGTCCAGGGGTGTCATACTCATTAGAACCATAATTCATCTGGAGATATTTTGTAAAGGAGAGCTAAGAGGAGATTTTTTAGGCAAAGTAGATGTCATGGGTGTAGACGCCATTTTCTCCTCTAATGAAAGATTCTGTCAGAAGAATGATTAATAAAGGTAATGACATTCTTGTGGGTAATTTAATTCATTTTCACTGTCAAGAGATTCAAATTGATTCTGGTGAACAGTGTAATGCTGTTCACGGGGTTCATTCTGTAAGTTTCCTGATTTTACTGGAGGTCGAATAAGGTAAAAACAGCCATTCATCAAGATTTTGACCAAAAATGCAATTAATGTTCTATTTATGGAATTTTTCTAAGTTGCTCTATTGCCCGTTCTACACATGCATGTTTGGAATGGGCTGTCTGAAGGTCTGTGGTAGTGCTGGTTGCAGCTTTCTTTCTGAAACTGTCGAACAGAACAACAGTTATTGATCAACGTCAAGTAAAGTCTTCAGAGCTGCACCTGTTTATTTAAAGTTAGCTGAAACTCGACTCAGTACACAGAACCTCATAATAGAGAATCAATCATTGCCATAGTTTGAACAGGCTTTTGTTGATGGGTCCCAGCCTCCGGGCACCTGTATATCAAAAGTTTATTAATATTGATCTGATCCTGTGTCCAATTGGCAGCAAATTTGACACTGTACTTCCTTGAGCCTTTGACAAGATATGTTCACAACATACAGACGGACGGAGATTTCTGGAAATAGAGTGTAACTCATAACTAAAGTGTAACTATAATTTGTATAAAATGTTGAATCCTTCACCTGCCAGTGAGGCACAAAGACAGGAAGTCCACTCGATGACCTGAAGTTCAAGTGAGTTCATAAAAAACACATGACCACGAGTTTCCTTGGTCACTGAGCCGTGACGGAAGGAGAAACCAAAACTTTTCTTGTTTTGCTGGCGCCTGTTTTCTAATTCTCAGTTCGATTAAATCAGTCTGTGTGGGAGACTTTGTTCCTGGGAAGAGAGGTTTTTACTGCACAAGTCGTTTTACAAGGGGACAAAGCTATTAACTGATGCAAAGTGGACCTTCGAGATTTATAATGTATGTCAGTGACCAAAGGGCAGCCAGTCATGGGGAGAGAGAGGGGTGGGGGGGATGATCTGAAGTAAATAGCTGAACCACTCTCTGTCATCACAGAGCAAAGGTCATCACTCCTCCACATTTTTAATCCCTCCAGCACTTCACACTGTTTTTCCTTCCGACACATTCCCTCACACACCCGGTGCTGTTGATGCTGTGTCTCCTTCGCCATCTTTCTCTCAGCTGTTATCTGCGACGTGTCAGACAGACACTCAGGGCTCCTGCACCTTGTACTTCATTATTCTTGGATTCCGACGGGAGGGGCTGCGAGTGAAGCAGAGTAAGGAGCAGGGACTGGAGAGCCGTCTCCAAGTTGACATAGATTTCAAGCTGCACGCATCTCCCTGGAAGATTCCTCCTCTCCAGCCGCATCACTCAGCGCCCTGAGGGTTATCCACAGATATCTTAATATTGCTTTTGGGTTTCCCTACCTGACTCCATCAGGTAGATGCCCGAGCAGATTGGCTGGAGAGGAGGAGAAGGAGCGGGCGGAGAATGAAAGAGAGGAGGACGCAAGGGAGCAAATTGGTTGCGTCTTTGCTCGGGGGTGAACCGTTTGCAGTATCTTCTGCCCAATTTCGGGAGAGACCTGTCAAGAGATTGCGAGAGCTCGACTACGGCTTCCTCGTTAGTCCTATCACTGTCAGGAGATTTAGGAAGAGACCAAGGAGGCAGGAGGAGAGACAGGGTGAGGAGGAGAGGGGGAGGAGCAAGAGAGGGCGAGCAGCAGCAAATAAGACATGGACTTGTGCTGTTATAATATCTCAATCACGACAAACAAATCTACTTCTCTCCTGCGTAGCACAACAATTAGCTGTCATCGTTAAAAATAAAAGATTAAGCGAGAGTGTATAAATAATTGATCGGTAAGTAATAGATGCAACCCTGCCGGGGGGGGGGGGGGGGGGGTTTATTCATTAGAGCCCTAATTGAATTTGAACCTCCACCATCTGATTTCGAATATGCAAAAACAACATAAGAGGCAAAAAGATTCATCGCCGAAGTTGTGTGTTGCTGCTCGGAGAGAAAGATGCTATCCGCGTTAAAGTCAGTCAACAGAGAAATAACTGATAAGTGTTCTGCAGCGATAAACAGATAATTACACCGAGGGTTCCACCCGGAGCGGGTTGCTTAGTTGCTAAGCTACGCAGGTGCACCATCGCATAAATAAGGCGCTGGAGTGTAAAAGCTATTTCTTGCCGGATGATGATAATTGCTTCTCATTTGGCGTTAATGACTCGAGCACTGAGAAGATTCAGGTTCCTTTTCAGGTACTTTTCTTTTTGCGTGGCGCCACCGACGGCGTCTTTGAGGTGAGTCGGCCTTTCTTCCCTCCTGACCACTAAAAGCTCTCCGCATGAGCAACTCCTTCAAACCTCCGTCTCCCTCCTTTCACGTCAAATCGCCGTGAGCACTCTGGACGACTCTCCTCTCGCCTCAATTATCTCTTTACCTCTCCACCTGCTCCTCCCTCTCTCTCTCCCTCTCTCTCTCTCTCTGTGAGCCGGCGACCCTCTCAGCCCTCTCTATCCAGGCTTATGTTCCACGTGCCCGAGAGCGGATTACATTCCTGACATCACTGGGCCAGATGTTTATGACTAAAATAAACACACAACAACTAGCCTCACCTCCAAGTCAAACAATGTATTTAGCCCTAAACCCGACACCCCCTATTTCCAATTTATGCATGAGCGGGTTTAGAGATTCGCTTCCGTGTAATGATCGCCACTTTCTCTTTCCTCTTCATTTCCATGGTCAAGAGATTAAATTGAGTTGCTCTCTCTGGGTTTTCACTTCTACTTCCATTCTTCCTCCTGTAGCTTCTGCTTAAGGCCCTCTCCAGCGAGCAGGACTGGAGATCAAATAGCCGATAAGCTCTCCCGCTGTAACGTACACATTAGCATGATTAAATCGCCAATAGCCTGTGCATTTATTAAAAGCCTCTCTGTGCCGGGGTGGGAGGTCTCTCCATATCCCGCCGGTGAGTGGAGGAGGAGCAGCACGGGTCATGCATGTGTGTGCGGGTGCAAGGAGGCCATATCGCCGCCGTGTGGACGTCTAAGCCTGACATCACCAGAGGCAGAGGAGTTAATGAGGGTTGCCGGGTATTGGGGTTCTGTAGGGGGGGTTTCAGGTGATGAGATGGAGAGAGAGAGAGCCTGTGGAGAAGCGATAGCCGGGCGGGAAAAAAGTCCACGGCCGGCTCGGCGCTGGCAGTGGCTACACGGGAGATTTAGGGCTTAGGAAATTGTTAGACCGGGGCTCAGTTTGTGAACTATGGGCCTGTGTGTGTTTCCCGTGGGCAGCTTTGTGTGGACGCCGACTCTCTTTCCCCAATTTGAACTGCACTCTCAGCAGTTTAAAGGAGCAGGATTAGACACAGGAGTGTGCCTCTCTCTCTCGTCCGCTGGAGAGAACAAACTGCTTCATCTTTTGCGCTGAGGAGAGAGGATTTGGATGAAATGACCTGTGTTCTCTTCACTTTCTCCTCCTCGTGGCTGAAAACCCAGTGCTGCATCCTTCCTTCCTTCCTTCCTTCCTTCTGTCACTTCCCATTGCCGCCTTTCCCTTTCCCCTGCTGGATGACTCTGTGCTCATCATCAGCATGCAGCTCCACGCAGCTGCTCCTCAGGACCCGGCCGGCTGGCAGACAGACAGGCAGGCAGACTTGTCAATAAAGGAACCTCAGTAGCTCGGCACCTCGCTCAGGCCTCCAGCTCCGTCCCTGACGTCTCTCTCAGCGGCCCGGGCTCCCTCGGTTTAATGAGCACGTAATTGTTGAGCAAGCAGAAGAGAAATTGGGGAACTGAGGAGGTAAGAGGCAGCCGTGGGGTGAGAGGTGGAATAGAGAGATAGTGGAGCGAGAGGGGAAGGAGGTGAGGGGAGGCGCAGGGACGGATTGTTCCAGTGAACAAAGTAAGACACGAAAAAAAGCCAATTTGTCCTAGAATGTGTGGGGGGGGTGGTACAGTCAGCTCAGAGCGAGGAGAGGGGAGGAAGAACACTGTGTCTGAATCAGTGGGAAGGGGGGGGGGGGGTAATGCGGCTCGGTGGGAGCTGACATTGAGAAAAGCAGTTTCAAGGACAACATGGAAATATCACGTTCAGCCGCTACAAGGCAGCCGGAGCGGGAGAGCAGCCAGAGGAACGACGGGAGAAAGATCGGGATCAAGGACACGCGGCGATGTTTCCAAAATATCTGACAACATGAAATGATAGCAGGTGACAGATGTACTGCGTGGGAATGCTGAAGGGGGGGGGGAAGGTTGTTGACCTCACTGGTGTTGCCAGGGGTCTGACTTTGATGCTACGGCTTCTTTCAACATATTTGGATTCGATGCAACAATTCCATGGCAAGCAAAAATGAATGCATAAGCAGTGTGTTGCCATATTTTCTCCTTAAATAATTCAGTTGCACCATTAGTCATTAAAAAATATTCATTCATTCTGTTTATTTGGTTCACAAATTCGATTTTTGCATTAAAAAAGGACAAAAACTATTACGCGGGAAGGAAAGTAGAGGAGAAACAAATGCATATGTAGATCATAAAGGTGTAGGGTGAAGAAAACCGAATACATTTCATTATATAACCCATAAGGATATTAAAAACAATACAGATAAGAAGCATAATAAACTCAGTGCCGCCTCAACCAGTAAGTCTGAGTCGTTTCCACGGGAATATTTTCAAGCAGTTAACTATGAGACGGCCAAATCCTTCACATATAGGGTTGCAAAATTCCATGAATATTCAAAGTTGGAAACTTTCCATGGGAATATACGGGAATATACAGGAATATACAGGAATTAATGGGAATAAACTGGAAATGTTGTGGGTAATTTATACTAACTGTATTTACCTTGTCATATACAGACATAAATATATGCATTTTGTTTTGTCATAGGCTGATTTGAGCCCTGAGGAAACTTTGGGCACTTGACTATATGCTTCTGCATCGTTGTGTCATTCTTAACATAGGTCTTTGCACAGTATTTGCAAATGTACACAACCTTTCATTCTACATTGGATGGGATGAAATGTCTCCACACATGAGATAGTGCACGTGGCATTGTTCTGTAGAATAAGATGAGAAAAAAGTTTGTAAAAACACACTGATGCAATGCCAGAGATATAAATAGTTAGTTAAACAATTTGAATCTTCTGTAAAAATATTTTACAATTGATGCAAAGTTTCCAGAAAGTTTGCGGAAATTTACCGGAAACTTTCCGCCCCTTTGCAACCCTATTCACATATGATATAAGCCCTCTGCAGCTTGATGTTAAAATTAATCTTTAGCTCAGGGACCATGTTTTTGAGATCATATAGAATAATGACGAAGATGATTACATTAAACAAATGTCTCTAACGACGCTCAACTTTACCCTAATTACCAGTTGGAAGCAGACGGCAGTTTGACTCCGGTGCCCTGCGTGCGGTGCCACTCTCCCGTGACCACCCGGGCTGATTCTAAATGAATCGGTGCCCCCCCCCCCAGACACAGAGCAGTGGAGCACAGTCACAACCCACATGTCTGCATTAGATGCGATGCTGCAGGCGATGCACGGGAGGGCCGGCTTTACCGCGGGAAAAATGATGGATGTAATATAGATATGCTTATCTGTCATTAAGCCCCACTCTGCCCTGCCTCAACCTCTCAGCAGGGGGAGGGGAGGAGGGACGGGGGGGTATTTCAATCAGACTGGTGAAGAATATAACTCTGGTGAGACATTCTGAGGGCAACAGCTAATCAGTCGTGTCTCTATGGAGGAGAAGGACTTCACAGCAGGAGCATCTATCTCTCTGCTGTTCTGCTAAACTCAGCTGTTTCTCAAGCGTTTGACCTTGCTCTCCCACCTCCTGTGTCTTTTCATTCGGTGAACAACCTGGGTCAGACCCTCCTCCGCCTCTTGTTACTCCTGGAAAATCCAAACCAGCCTGATTACGGAGACTACTGACAAATACCTGCGCCCCTTGTGTGACTAGGCCGCAATCTCCATTAGTGGTGGGGGAAAAAAATCGATTCTGCTAGTATCGCGATATTTTGCGCCCGCGATTATATCGATACTGTAGCACAAAGTATTGCAATATTAAAAAAAAAAAAAAATTATATATGTAACAGTCCTGGCTGGCAAAGCATGACGAGGAGAGTTTCAGAGTTTAAAAGATACCTAGTGTGTGTGCGGAAAGGATGTTCTCCACTGCAGGAGATATAGTAACGGCCGAGAGGAACTTTAACATCTGAGCATGTTGACCAACTCCTTTTTCTGAACAAAAATGCCAATATTCCCAAATGAATTTAACATTTTGGGTCATGACCTTGCAGGTCTCAATTTGATTGAAGCTCTAGGTTACTCTTATTTATATGATTGAGCTCAGTGTTCATGTGAGAGGTCTCCTATTCAGAAAATAATTACAAAGGTCTTGTGTCCTGAATGTTCAAGGACAAAGTTTTTGCACTACCCTTTCTTAGTTTTTGCACTTCAGTTAATGTGTAGAAGACAATGTTGTTCACAGAATTAAATGTGACCTATTGAAGTGAGTTGAGCAGTCTTATTTTCCTCATTTTTTGTAATGCCTTTGAATAATATGGGGGACATGAATCGCAATAAATCGCAGAATCGAATCGCAATACTATTGAATCGTCACATTTTTGCCAATTCCCACCCCTAATCTCCATCTGCTGTCAGCTCCCAGCGCCTCAATAATAGCACAGTGGCACTAAAGCAGCTCCTGAAACATTAGGACGGGATGTGATGAACACGGAAGGGAGCGGTTGGAGGGGAGGTGGGGAATGGAGGGGGTGGAGTCACGAGGAGGCGGCCCGCTGCTCAGAAGGCTCTATAATTAGCCAGAGAAGATCAAATGACTTTTAATGGGTTTGTCTGAAAAACAGCTATTTCAGATCTGTGCTCGGAGCGAATATCATATCTCATCAAACTAATGGAATTCTCTGGAGGGCTTGATTGGTTTTTATCTCAGATCAAAATGGCTGATAGGAGGTTGCTCAGCTGCAGCGTTTACGAGCTGCAGCTTGTGATGAATAAAGTGCACTTTCAGGGCAGCATTATGCAAAATGGAGCCGGTTGTAACAAAAGATTTACATATGAAGCCAAATGACACGAGTCCTTCAACATCAGAATCCCTGGTTGGGTGCACAATCGCTGTTCCCAGACAAGTCATTTCCCATGAATGTTTCAGTGAGAATGGGGTTATAATAACGAAACATCTACTGGTTGTTAGCTAGAGGAGAAATAAACGGGCTCTACAAGGATAACATCAGGGTCGTGGATCAGGCACAACGAGGGCTGGTGCAGAATGCTATATTTGCCTCCGACTGTACTTAAGTAGGCAGTAAAACACACAAGAATACACACAATAATACACACAATGTCGCAGAGAGACACACTTGGGGAACTTTACAGTGCAGCAACCTCATATACAGGCCCATTGGGGGTTTTAAAAATGATATTCATATGTGCCTGTAATCAGGGGAAATTGGTCTCGGGTCAGTTTCGGACACAAAAGACAAAATGCCTGTTGAGTTTAGGTCAGACTCAGCTTCTGTATTTGTGAAATTACATATGCACTGTCTGTGTGTATATACTATATATGAGTGTCCCTTATTTCCCATGGCGCCCTGGTAGCATTCAAGCTACATTCATTTCCCCCCACTCCGTCATTTTCTATTTTGGACGCTGGAAACGATGTCCAATGAACTCCAGCCAGGTTGTGAGTGACTGTCTTTTACTTAAATTATACAACACACAAGCCTCCTTCTCTTTATTGCCTCTGTGGGAGCAGGGAGGGGATGTGCAGGCTTTAGCTCTTCACCATGCATGAACACCTCTCATTGAATCAATTACAGAGTTTGAAGGTAGGAGCTTAAACATAAGTATAGTGGGGGAAACTCGGAAGGAAATGATATCTATTGCCTCAAAGGACCGAGGTGGATTGTGGGCTTCTCTCTCCCTTCTGAGGTGAAATCTCCTCCTTGTCCTGTGTGGACCATCCGACGGAGCTGCTGCTTGTCCTTGGCCACCTTCTCCTTGAGAAAGTGCTGTATCAGACCGGCTGCTAACAGGGCCATCGCCCAGCCGAGGCAGAGGAGGCAGCAGTACAGGCCTTTCTCTGGGGGTATACAGTTACACTGCACTGCTTCTATCTCTTACCGTACTGACATTTTCCTCTTACCCCAGAGGAAAGAAAAAGGGAGAAACAGGATGGAGTCCGTGGAGCCAGGGCGGAGGATACCATTTCCACTAAAAGCACCAGATACAGGGAGAAGAGATACGACAGAAGCTTGGGAAGCAGGAAGAAGGAACAGGGGGGGACTGGATCTAACATGTTGTGTTTTCTTTGGCAGTGAACGGAGGGTTTGAGCTGCATTATTCAGCAAAACTCAGCTTTTTATACACTCCAAGAATATTCAGACTAATATTTAAGATTTTGATATTTTTATTGGACATGTTTCCATCCATCTGGATAACACATGTAACTAAATAATAAACTTAAAATGATGGATACTTGACAGACATAACCCAAACAAGTAAGAATGAGACAGTCATGATAAACACAACGTTTTTAAAATGCATAATAACCGATTTGTGCAACATATCCCATAATCCAAATGAGTGGCAATCCAACTTCTAATTACAGCACGACTGATTAATCAGTTAGCCGATAAAAATCTGCAGATTTGGGCCTTTTACAGACATTAATGTCTGTGTCTATGTTTGCCAATATGAAAACACGTATTTTACAGATTAAAAATGCAGAGAAGATGTGAATTTACATTTGAAGTACAATGTTTATTTTCCTAAATTAAGTTCTATGTAATTGGTATATATATTAAAGTTTATATCTAAACTGTAAAATACCATGAATCAATTAAATTTATGTTTGATAGACATCTTAGGAATCATTGCAGTTTAAATGATCTATATCAATATAGGAAATGTTTTACTTCCAAATATTATATCAGCATCGGCGCCTTAAACTCAATGTTGGTCAGGTTATATCATATAATATGATAAATCTTAAGCATTTATTCTTTGAGTGTGGCAGCTGTCAGTCATTCAACCATCTTATCAGAAGTAGTGCAATGTGTCAACCAGTGTTCAGACTGGGTCCTGCAGATAAGTTCAGAGAACAACCTGACCCTCCAGAGAAATTCCCACAAAACCAGTAAGAACACAGACCGTCCTCAATCATGTCTTAAAACACACAGAACGTGATGACACAGAAAATAAGACATCCAGAGAATTAAGGACAGAGGCATATGATGCACTATGAGATACAAAATCAACAGAGCCCTAAGAAAAGACACATCAATTATAACTGAAGTTTGGGAAGCTGGGTCTGATTTGGCTCCTCTTTATTTTGGCAAGAGAAACAAAATCCAGGGAATATAATTTCAAACCACAGCGGAGGAAAAAAAACTCAAAAAATTCAGCTCCTGAGTCATTTCTGCTCTTTTTATTTTCTGGTGCAGCAAACAGTGGGAACCGTCGCCTGGCACAGAGCTAACTGGCTCTTTGATTCTTAGCTGCCTGCCTCCATTTTATTCCCGGCTACAAGGAAAAAAAAGGAGACAAATCAATGCGTGTGTCTGCAAATGACTCGGTGATGTTACAAAATTGGGATTGCACACAAGTGAGGAAGACAAGGTGGGGACAGCAGGCTGCGTCTTCATACCCGGGACAGACCGGGACGGAGGGAAAGACGTACAAGCCCATAGGCAGAGGGACGAGTGCACTATAACTCATAGATAGCACACCAGATATTTTATTCATGGGAAGAAAAACCCAAGCAGCAAGAGTGACTCACAGAAGAGCTACAGGGACGAACACACACACACACACACACACTAACACACACAGAGAGTGGGGAGGGGGTGACAGGGTTTAACCCACCTACGTTCACTGCCTTCTCAATCTCAAACAGAAACTACATTAAAAAATAAAGTCTGAAACAGCCAGGCTCATTTCTCTCGGATTACAGGGGATGTTTTTGTCTCGTGAACTTCAGCGAATAGTCGTTCTCATTGCGATCACAGGAAGAGAGCCGCTCAACGCACAATGCAGCGAGCCATTTGCACTTCAGGCCATGCATTCCTGAGCACTCTGGCATATAAACCGACAAAAGGAATTCTCACACAGCCATGTTTGAGCCCGGACTATTGTCGTGAAGGAATAACACATTCTAAACTCTGGTCTGGTGGCGTTCACCTTTTCAGCTGCAGGTCTTTGGGGAGGACGTGCAGATTGGCCTACATGCAGTGATGAGTGTGTCGACTTGAACCCACTCACACCGATATCCCACCACCCAGGATCTCTCCCGGACTAAATATGTGATGAGACGAGCTGTAACAGGATTGTGCACACACGCACACACTTAGAACGCAGATACACAAACATGCATTTCCAATTGCAAAAAAAAAAAGGAGAACGAGAGGAGGCCACAGCGCTCATTTGGGAGAGTTAGAGCGCACGCAGAGCCTGGGAGACAAAGCCAGGCATCATGAGAACAAGCCTCGTCTGATGAGCGCTCTCTATTTAAATCCCCGGGATGAGCTGAGAGAGTGACTGTTTATGGAATCGCTCCAGGAGGAAGAGGAAGAAACAGCCGCTGCAGTGAAAGAGAAGACGGAGAGAGAGAGAGAGAGAGACACACGGAGGCTGAGGAATCGTGGAGTGGCAGGAAGGAATCTTTGAGGAAATGAAAAGGCAGAGAATAGGGTGCTTGGATTCAATCAGACTTCCCTTCCTTGTGTTCCTCATAGAGCAGGGATCAGAGCTCAATGTCGAGCACACAACACTGATACTACACACAGGTGACTCAGTGTGTGTGCTCTGAAATCGGGTTGCCTCTGCAGGGCGTGAACACCAGGGTTTGACTGAGTCGGTGGGCGAGTGCGAGCAGCAGGAGGAGGGGAAGGCTCTGGGATTAGTACCTTTCCCTTCGCAGATCTACCAGCACCCAGTGTTTCCTTCCCGCTAAGAGGATTCACGGGGATATGGGGCCGTCCCTACAATTGAAAAGCAAGGTTTCAGGAGCTTATCTACGACTTCCAGGGGGCGAGCGAGGCCGCCTCTCAGCTGACGGAGCACATGCTGCTGCTGCTGCCGTCAATTTGATTGACAGGACCGAACGTGAAGGTCAAAGAGGTCATCTGCACAGCCTTGACGAGAGAGAGAAGAAACGGCTTTGGCTCTGCACCACCTCCCACAACAATGAACTGAAAGATCATTATCAAACCCAAGTGCTGCTGATTGTTGTTTTGGGTTGTTTTTTTTCCAGGCGTGAATTGTTGCCAACAGTCTGCCATCGCCCCCGTCTCTGCTCCAGATCTCGATCACCTCTGTACGGTAACAACACCCCTCGTTGTCCCGGCTATTCAGGACCACACAAAAGACCCTGGTAGGGAATCATTCAGCCCGGCTAACGCTCGGCTCCACAGCACCCGCCCTGACAATCACAGCCAGCTAGGCCCATTTGTCGACAAGCAATTGTTCATTATCGCCTCGTATCCAGAGCGAATACACACGCACACCGAAGCACATAGGAGCTGACTTTAATACAAGTACGCAAGAGCCGAGCAGGCACAGACTCTGAATGACAAGAGGAGAAATGCTGCTGCAAGACGACTGCAACCGAGGAGCAATGAGCACAGAACCACAGACATTTCTCTGGGATACGCTGAACAGAATTCTCTCATACTTCTTCTCCTGTGGGTTGGATCGGTCTGTCCATTCCACTGAAGCCACTGGTCCACGTGCAGACGCCATAAAACCAAAGTCACCCCTCCAGCACGAGTTCATTTTTATTATCTGTTTCCACACAACCTCAATCACGTGATGTATTTGAAGTAAAAAGCCAAGTGGAACCAAAACACCACTATTTTGAAATTGTATGACCCACACACAAAAAATCTGATGTTGTGTAACACTGTGATTTCCACATAGTGTGTCACGGCCGTGGTAATCTGTGCTAGCTTAAGTCAGAGGAGAATAAAATGTTCCGAATGCATTAACTGTTCCACATATTTGGTTTTTCCATTAATCTGCTGCATGGCTGTAGCCTTCACTCGTCTTCTACATTTGCTCCAGAGAAGGATTGAGCCGCTCAGCTAGGAAGCGAGTGAACAAGAGAGGGAAAGAAAACCATGTTACCAAAAGAGGGGTACGGAATTAAAGGGCGAGAATAGGAGTGCAAAGAGCTATAAATCACCAGGGCAGAGCCTGTTCTGAACCGAAGCCAGTGCAGTGACTCAAGGATGCTGAGATGAGGGGGGGGGGGGGGGGCACAGCTGAAGAAACAAAAGGTCACAATCTGGCACTCTCACAGGTATCTGACAAAACAAAAGCGTTTACACAGCTGAAGTAGCTGGCTAAGCCCAAATGCTCACAAAAGGAGGAACTGGGAAACAAGAGGGCCGCCCCCCCACCCCGGAGCCCGATGACACCTCGACCACCACATCGCACACAAAGAGCCGAGGAGCGGGTGACAAGCAGAACGAGCGGGAATAAACCTTCCCTGAGAGGCAGCGAGAGAAGAGAGCGTCTCCGTGGAGCTCAACGCCGGATCGTAAATCCAGGCTCAAGGTCCAGGGGCAGTGAGTGCAGTCAGCGTGACTCTGCCTCGGCTGAGGGTCCACAGGCTCATCAGCCGGGCCCAGACCTCGGCTGAGGGTCCACAGGCTCATCAGCCGGACCCGGACCTCAGCTGAGCGTCCACAGGCTCCTCAGTCGGACCCGGACCTCGGCTGAGGGTCCACAGGCTCCTCAGCTGGGTCTGGACCTCGGTTGAGGGTCCACAGGCTCATCAGTCGGACCCGGACCTCGACTGAGGGTCCACAGGCTCATCAGTCGGACCGGGACCTCGGCTGAGGGTCCACAGGCTCATCAGTCAGACCCGGACCTCGGCTGAGGGTCCACAGGCTCATCAGTCAGACCCGGACCTCGGCTGAGGGTCCACAGGCTCCTGAGCCGGTCCGGACCTCGGCTGAGCGTCCACAGGCTCATCAGCCGGGTCCGGACCTCGGCTGAGGGTCCACAGGCTCGTCAGCCAGGTCCGGACCCCACAGACCACCGGCTTCACTGACCACAGCCGTCCACAGCAGGCAGGTGGGTTTTGGCATCGCAGGCCTGACATGGTCCAAACAATGAGAGTTCCACAAGAAAGGGCAGCGACGTTTCAATAGAGACGGATATTTTGATGTTTAACTTCCTACATTTGATTGTGGATTAGTAATATTTGACTATGGTTAACTAGGAATGCAACCTGAGGAGTCATGCGTGATAACAATCTCTCCGGGGGAGTTGCTTTCCTCTGTTCTCTCTCCAACTGAAAGGTGTTCAATGTTTGTTTTACCCACAGGTGAATGTTCAGGTGTGTTTGTTATCACTCCAGTAGTGAGTCTCGAGTTTCCTGTCAACAGCGGTGTGTGCGTTCAGGGCCGAATGAGGCAGGCATGAAAAACTGAAATCTGGAAAATCCATATTCTATACACATCGTGTTTGAGTGCAAATAACAATGCTGTATCAAACAGGACAGCCATTGATTAAACCCCAGGAATCCTCGAAAGTAGCCCCACAGTGAAGCCGGCCGACACATCTCCATTTAATCTGGGTGACTGATCAGAAAATGCATTGATTTCACCCATTAATCATCTCAGGAGAGTCTGTGAGATATCGATCAGCCGGGAGAGGCCGACTGAGGAGACCATCATCCAGAGGGGACCGGCCTTTGTGGAGAGAGAGAGAGAGTGCAGCTGCATAGATTTGGTTGGGGACATAATAACCATTATTTCCCCCCCACACAATGTCAGCCAATACCAGCCTCAAAATGGCCGAGGATTTTAGTCGCAAAGGGGGGGAACAGGGAGGAGCGGCCCCCCGATAACCACTCTGGACAACACACAGCCGAGCCAGGAGATATCTTGTTAAAATGTTTTGTCATGGGTTTTTTCAACAGTGGTGTTTGCCCTCTGATGGGCAGTGTGTGTGTGCGTGTGTGTGTATGTGTGTGTGGTGGGGGGGGTCTACGCTGGGCCTGTTTGCTCTGAAATTGGGTGCATTGTCGTCCGATGACACACACGTCTGACACTGCAGGCGTTGGGTGTTCGGGGACAATGACTGGTGATCCACTGGGAAAATAGGATAGTCAGGAAGTGTGTGCACATGTGTGGGTGGGGGTGTGTGTGTGTGTTTGCACAGGAGCAGCCACGTTCGGACTCACAACTGGGACTCGTGCGGTGTTTTTGTGCTTTTAATATCAAAACAAGACGACAAACTTGTGAATGCATGACATTAAGAGAGGCCTGCCTGCTTCACACGGGCCATCGAGCTGGAAACTGAGCAAGAAAGTACACAATCTCCTCCTGCAGGGTTGTACACACACAGGATGGGACACAGGCGTGATGTGCAGCATGTTGTTAGAGGTCCATGTGTGTGTCCTCATGTGTGTCCCCCCCCCCATGTGTGTCCCCACGGGCCTGACACAGCACCAGTTGTCTTTCATTTGATCTCTGCTGCAGAAAACCCCAGCAGCTTTAATCCTGTTACAGAACCTTCCAGGGTCACACAACTCAACAATCAACACACTGCTGCAGGAATCAAGTGGACAAAAACAAACCTGAAATCTTTGTGTAACGAAAAAGATCTAATGTTGAATCTGCCACAAAGAAAACAACTTCCAGGCCCTTGAAACTGTGTAAAATAAGTGTTGTGCAAATCTGTAAACATGGATAAATACCGTTACTTGTGTGTGGATTGTGTGTGTGTGTCTGGGGGGGGGGTGTAATCACAGCCTGTTCAATAGAAGTCACAGTAACACAACACAACACAACACACATGTGATTTAATAGTGTTTTTCAGCAGAATGGAGCCACAGATTCCTGCTGTGGAAAACAGGACAAATAAAGGCCCCTTAAAAATCGAGCAAACACCGATTAATCGACCGAACCGACGATTAATCGGGGAAGCGACCGGTTCACGTACCTCGATGTATCCGGCCAGCGCTGGCACCACGATGCCCAGAAAGAGGACCGATATGGCCGGGACTGAACCCATCTTCCAGGGTCTCTGTGGAGCTCCGGTGGAGAACTCGTATCCTCTGAGTGTGTGTGTCCCGGGGAAGAGGCTCGGATCCCGGGTAGTGGTGTGTGAGTCCCGGGCGCAGGGACGGGTCCTGCTCCGCTGGTTTTGTTACCGGAGCTCGGGAGAAAATGCTGGAGGTCGGACTGAGACTCGTCTCCTGTGGAAATGTGAAGCCGCACTGAAGCTGAGAGGCGGCGGGGAGCTGAGTGTCTGCTGCTCCCTCCCTCCGGATCTCCTCCTCCCGGTTCTCTGCTGCCCCCTATCGGTCACTACTGCTCCCTCCCTCTGGATCTCCTCCTCCAGGTTCTCTACTGCCCCCTATCGGTCTCTGCTGCCCGCTCCCTCTGGATCTCCTCCCGGTTCTCTACTGCCCCCTATCGGTCTCTGCTGCCCCCTCCCTCTGGATCTCCTCCCGGTTCTCTGCTGCCCCTGTCGGTCACAATATTTATGGGCATAATTTATGGCACATGTATTATTATGGAATCCTAATTAATAATTTATATTCACAGGTTTGATGAAAATGTATTTATATATTATATTTGTACATTTGCACTGACTGTTACGCTTTTTTTACTACTGTATTATCCCGCCTATAGTGTATTCATATTTATATATATTTATATTTGTATCCTGCTCATAGTGATTCATCGTCCCTATATCTTACAATTCCTGTTAATACTGTAATATTCCATATATATTTCTTACTGTACAGATCTTATTTATTACATTTTCACTTTAATATGCACAATACTCATATACTTCTTATTGCCACACACTGCCACACACCTCCTCCAACCACTGAACATTTGTATATTTGCACTACTGTTACTTTTTTTTACTACCTGATTACCCCGCCTATAGTGTATTCATATTTATATATATTTATATTTTTATCCTGCTCATAGTGTATTCATCGTCCTTATATCTTACAATTCCTGTTAATACTGTAATATTCCATATATATTTCTTACTGTACAGATCTTATTTAATACATTTTCACTTTAATATGCACAATACTCAATACACTTTTACTGCCTTTTTTGCACTTCTGGTTAGATGCTAAATTGCATTTCGTTGTATATGTACTTGTACTGTGCAATGACAATAAAGTTGAATCTTATCTAATCTAATATTTTGTATCTAAATACTTTAGTGTTTTGTATGTTTTTTGTTTAAAATACTGTAAAATAAAAACGTTCTGTGAGACGTGTACATGATGACGTCATAAAAAAGTAAACCAATGCATGCAGCCTCTGATTGCTGTCGACTGTATCTGAGCTCTAATGCTGTTTCATCATCAAATAGAATAGAATAAAAGGGTTTATATTATCATTGTGCAAAGTGTGAAATTAAAGTAAGCAGCAATCCATCATTTGTGCATTCGAGGAAAAACAGGCATCAATTAAAGGGTAAACCTATATCTGTGAAATGCATTATTACAGACAGCAGAGATAAGGAATATCAACATGTGTCTTAAGTGCAGAAGAATGAAGAATTAACTTGTTATGGATGAAAGTGGAACAGTGATTATAAACAAAAGGTCTCTTACAGGTTCATGAGAAACACAAATGATCCAACATCAGGAATTTTCTGTGTTTTGAAAGTGTCTGACAAATAAAAACGTCTTCTGTCAGTTGGTTATATTGAGAGACAAACACACAAACACACACACACATTGGCCTTTCATGATTTGATTATTTTGCCCCCAACTCATTTTTCCTCCTTGTAGATTGTCATTAGTGTTTCTCTCTTGTGGCTTATTGAAAAAAAGAAAGAGAAAAGAAACATCATGTAAATTGAATTTCTGCTGCAGGCAGGACATTCAGAGCGGTTATTAATTTCCAAAGCATCAGTCGACAGACGTGTTGGAATGAATGAATAGAATGAATTTGCACGCGTTGAGTGTAATCTTGGGACGTGTCAGTTTGATCCTCGGCACAGAAACGCCACTGGGAAAGAAAATGTAATTGTCAGTTTTAGTTCCCCAGGTAACAGACGTGCAGGTGGAGCAGGTCACACAGGGGGGCTCGGCCTATTTCTGGATTTAACAGCTCATCAGACACAATCTCTTTCTCTTTATGACTTCATTTTAAATTTTCTATATGAAGCCTTTATTAACTGTCTAAAAAACAGATTTCCACTTGCAGATGTACAGACTGTGTCAGTTCTGGTGGAATCAGTGACACTGGGACGTCAGGTATTTCCTAATAAACATCCACTGGTTGTCTCCAGCTGTTTTTACTGATTGTGTGTATTAATATAATTTTTAATGTGGGTCATTCTCAATTATTTCTCCGTCCCTCTTCAATAGAGGTTAAAGAAAAGGCTCCTCCCACATTCTTATGTTTCTTAATTCTTATTAGTCTTTATTAAACAGACAAAAAACATTTCTTTCGTCTTCTGTATTTATTTATTTTGTTTAAAATGTTCTTTATATACACTTTGACTTTGCTGTATCCTTTAAAAAAAAGTATTCCCCGGAAGTGTGACTATGACATCACGTCTGCATCGACGCCACATGACCACTGGAGGCAGAAGAGAGTCTTGATCGTAATTAGTGTGTTCACTGCCTCCTAGTGGCCATATTATAGCATTACATCAGATTAGGCAGTTTTAGTGCAGACCAGTCTATGGTGAAGACTTGAAAATCTACTGCTTCAAAAAATCACTTCAAAATAAAACCAACATGAATCATGGTTCACAAAATACTTTTTATTTAGACAAATACTACAATATCATATTTGTGGATTTATTCACCTAAGGTTGAATGTTAAATATTTTCAAATATAATTAATTGCAGTTGAAATATTTCATGTGATAGTAAATTCACAATGTTTCGCCTTAAATATATTGTATATAAATTAAATTTACTACATTAATAACAAAAAAGATATAGTGACGTTATCAACATCTTGAAATTCTTATTAGAGGAATAAAAAAAAAACGATTGGATGAGAGGTTTAATTCTATTGGTCGACTCCAACGAAGGATTTTTCTGATTGGCTGAAACGGCAATGACATAAACCTGCTCAGTAAATTGCAGGAACGTTTTTAACGTTTTTACGGGAAAATCTAACATTCGGACATTTTATAAAATGTCAACGTTCGCACGAGTTGTGTTTGATATTTAAAGAAAAATAATAATAACAAAACCAGAAGCTATTTCCTCTCCTCAGAGTGAATAAGCACCAATCGGAGGCCACGCTCCTCCGTGTTGCCAGGCAGATTATGCTAATATATGCAATGCGGCCATCTCTGCAGCTACCAACTCTGAGGTAAGAACAACTTGTCCGTTTCCCACTAAATGTAAGAAAAGCCGGGATTCCTCCACGGCCGCCGCCGCAGCCCCGCTCCTCCGGACTATTCCCGCGGATACACGTCAAATGTCCGCGGTGTTTTCGACGGATTCTCCCCGGTTTCGAGTCGTAATTTCCCCGTCGTGTCTCCTCGGATGCGACGGTTGTCGGTAGTTGCTCCCAAAATGGCGCCGGGTCTTCCTTGTTCCCGGCCGCTCCGGCAGGGCTGGGCCCAACTGGAAGCGGGGGGACGGGCGGCTCTCCGCGAACACCAATCCGCCCGATAGCCCCCTCAGTTGGGTATGACAGCCTCGGCTCCACGTCCCGGGGCCCGATGAGCGTTAAATGTCCTCTCGGTCTCCGTCACATCGGGTCTATTTAGCCGCGGAGCTACCGTGGCGGCGCGGCGGATGCCCGGGTTTCTGCCCGGGTGGCTTCTTGTGGTATGGTCCGGTTGGGACTGCGAACCTTCAGGGTTAAAACAGGGGGGGATCGGGTTTGTTATTGATTATACCAAGTGGGTTTCTGAGGGTTCGGGGGGTCTCGGCTCTTCCCCGGAGCTTCCCCGGTGACAGGCGGTTGTTTTTAGGCAGAATTATCCCTCTCTCCCGCGGCCTCGGGAAGCTCCGTGCCCCCGCGGAGCAGCTCCGTGCGGCCTCGGGAAGCCTCGTCCCCCCGCGGAGAGGCTCCGGTTCCCGGCTCTGCTGCAGCGGGGACACGCTGCTTGTCTCTGGCTCCTGGAGACTCGAACCTCTGCCTCAGCTGCGGGTTCGAATCCCGGGGGTCTCTCAGCTCCTATTGACCTCCAGGCTGCAGCTTCTTCCCAAACACACACGTCCAGCTCCTGAATACTCTGACAACAGCTGTGACAATAAAGAAATCCACTCAAGTTTGCACAGATTCACCTTTGACCCCGCCAGCCCCACTCCCTGTCACTCAATGCATTGTTATTAATCATAATCTGACACCTACGTATTACCTTCTGATGCCTTTTTTCACTCTTGCTGCTGCAATATATTGCAAAGTTCTAATAACACATTATTCATCTTATCCTATCTCATCTCAATCATCCACATCCTCTTGTCCTTGTGCATCACAGGCCTCCCCCGGCTGTCTCCGGAGGGAAGTGAGCTGCCATGGAGACCAAGCAGGAGCCCTCCGCTGTGTGGAGTCAGGCGGCGAGCAGCGACTCAGAGAACGCCACTCAGGTCTGCACGGCCTCCACACTTACACCTTACAGAGCTGTGGGATGGGGGGGGGGGAAGGGTTGTCGCACATCCGCTGCATCAGAGGAGGATGTTCAGCTTCTCAGATTTATAATTATAATAATAATACGCTTTATTTATAGGAGCCTTTCACAGCACTCAAGGTCAGTTTACGAGATAGAGATACAAATAACAATCTAACAAAAAGATCTATAATATAACATAGAACCAGACTTTTTTGTTTGTCTGGTCATGAGACACTGTACATGACCACGTATCGATTTTTTGTGAAGATCGGTCAATGTGAACACGTTCCGGGGGTCTCGGGGGGAACCGTTGAGCCATTTTGCGACGCCCATTGAAAATTCCTCCAGAATACGTACATTTTCACCACTTTCTAACTTTCTCCAAATTTTAATAAGAATTTGAGCATGGTAAAGCCCTCAAAAAGCCAATTAATTTGCCTGAATAATAGTAATAATCCTTACAATTTCAATAGGGCCTCACCTGTCAGTGCTCGGGCCCTAATAAACGTTATGTAAGTTTGCCAAATAGAAAACAATCAGACTGAATTTACCAGTAGAGTGGCTGCAGGTCAAGGTTTTATGGTGGTCAGATTTTTCACATGCTGGACTAGAAAACCCACTTCTTCATCTGCTGAACATTCACCATCTACTTTTCTAACTTCAGTTAATAGAGTAGAGTGAGGTTTTCCATGTAGTGGTTTTCCTTCCCCTCCACAAGGATGTGGACAGATTGTGTGGTCCCCACTAAGCCCTCATATCCGTGTGATGGGGGTCCGTACTGGGTCATGTGAAGAGACGGATTCAGACTTAATCCACTGAGGCAGCGTCTCCTAGCTACCTGCAGCTGCTGCCGGGCGCTGACACCTAATACTGAGACGTTGTGGTTTTATTTGTTTTGCCCACTTAATAATAAATGAAAAGTATTCATGACTTTAATTTCAAAAGCTTTACTTTTAGTGCCTGAAATGTTTGCACCAAACTCTAGATTTAGCACCTTTTTAAATAAGGAAAGCAGTGTATTCATGTGTGCTGAGTCCCGGTCAGAGGGTGCACTCGGGCTGCAGGTGGTTCAAACCCTTTTCTGAGACTTGTGCACGTGGGTTCCAGGTGCATTTTGAAGGCAGCACCGTGGCCCAGATAGTTTACAGCGGCGAGCAGGCGGACCGGGGACAGCAGCAGGTGGTTTACACAGCGGACGGGAACTCCTTCGCCTCGGTGGAGTCTGCAGAACACACGCTGGTCTACATCCACCCTGCAGACGGCACTCAGGTGAGACTGGGCTGGAGATGTTCTGATGAAATCTCAAAAAAAACAGCTTTGACCTTTTTGATTTAAATCAAATAATATGAAAAATGTACAACATGCATGGTTTGCTCACACCGTTGTCGTACCTTTTTGTTTCAGGCTGTATTTGCTGATCAGCCACAGGTGGCTTACATTCAGCAGGATGGTACGACCCAGCAGGTTGGTGTTTACCTCACGTTGTTAGCGCGCTGTGTGACGCATTGTTTTTACAGAACCGTAACGTAGCTGACTTCCATCTGCAGGTCACGGTTCTGCTGCCCAGCGGACAGAACATGAACACTGCCAATCTGCACGTTCTGAGTAATGTAGCAGACGCCCCACAAGCGATTCTGGAGCCTGTGACGCAGGTGAAGAAACACTTTAATGCAGCTTTTGTTTTACACGTTCAGAAGATTTGTGTAAAACTGTCTAAGAATACACTTATAACTTTATTTTTGTTGAACTGTTGCACATGATAAGGCCAAACCTGAAGAGAACTTACGATACGTAGAACAACAGACTGACAATTATCTCTCTGACATGATCGAACACACAGGAGCAGCTGTCGGTGTCGACCTCCCTCACCTCCATGGCGGACATGGCCGAGCCCCCCTCCAGTCCCCTCGGGGCGACGGACTCCACAGATGATTCTGAAGAGGAAGAGGAAGAGGAGTCTGAGATTGATGAGTGGGAGCCTTGTCAGCCTCAATCATTCAACCCTCACAATCTCTGTGAGTGACGGCCTCCTCAGTGAAAACAGGCGTCTCTCGTCTGTCTCTGTCAAGACTCTCTGTCACTCAAGTAGATAAGACAGGAGAAAATAGCCTTCTAGCAATGAAATCACAGATGTGATGTATTAATATTGCTGTTGACACCGTTTAGTTACAACAATAACACAAAGTGGGGCCTTTATATGATGATTGGGGCATTTTATCAATATTTTAAGATGAAAACCTGCACAATTCTAACATTTTCTGCAGAGCTGTTGTTCTGGATCGTCAAAGAGATTTATGTTGGATTTAGATTTTCAGGTTTCAACAGCTAAACCTCATCAGCTTTTGTATTGTGGTGATTCTGACTTTCACATTGTTGTGTCTCTTCAGGGTGCGAGGAGTGTAACAACGCCAACGTCTCAGTCTGTCTGAAGCACGGTCCGCTGCACCCCATCCCGAGCCGGCCCGTGGTGTCCAAGGCCCGGGCCAGTCTGCCCCTGGTCCTCTACATGGATCGCTTCCTGGGGGGGGTGTTCTCCAAGAGACACATCCCAAAACGCACCCAGTTCGGCCCGGTGGAAGGACCCCTGGTTCCTCAGAGCGACCTGCAGGACCACTACCTACATCTGAAAGTAAATCAGTTGACAACCATTAGTTATGACATTTTTATTTTGGTTTTTAGCAGCACAGTGTTAAACGTTCAAATAACAATACCTTATTTTACCTTTAGTCTTTTTATTGGGGAGAGGAACCTTTAAAACCTGAAGTGACTTCACATGAATCACTGGTGGTTTTAGTTTGGCTTGGAATAAGTTTTATATGTTTATTGGAACCAGAACCTTTTGTGTGTGCTTTCATCGAATTCCTTTCTGCTCGCTGCAGCTGTGTGTGCTGGATGGAGACAAAGAAGAACACAAGTCTAACGACATGTGGTTGGACCTGTCTGATGAGGACAGCTGTAACTGGATGATGTTCGTGAGACCTGCTCTGAACCACCTGGAGCAGAATCTGGTGGCGTATCAGTACGGCTCGGAGATATTTTACACGACCATCAAGAACGTCCGGCCGAAACAAGAGCTCAAGGTCAGTCCTCCTGCGTAAAGAGCTGGATATTTGGCTGGTGGAGATAAACTATGACTCAGTCCTAATCACTGAAGTTTGTTTATTATGCAGGTGTGGTACGCAGCATCATATGCAGAGTTTGTCCATCATAAGATCCACGACGTGACGGAAGAAGAGAGAAAAGGTTAGTCCACACTTTGTTTCAGCTGCTTATGATCACACATGTCTCATTCCAAACTATTCTAAGAGTCTGGTCCTCACTCTCTGTCGTTTCTTCAGTCCTTCATGAGCAAGAGAAGAACTGGCCGTGCTACGAATGTAACTGTCGCTTTGTGAGCTCCGAACAGCTGCAGCAGCATCTCAACATGCACGACGACAAGTTTAACGCTGCGACCAGGTAACACTTCACTTTCTTATTCTCACTTTTGTTTTTATTGCACTACAGCTTTGGCAACGTCTTCACTGTCTTTGCTCTGTCAGATCCAAAAGCCGAGGTCGAGGAAGAAGCAGGAAGAGGTTTGGGACAGGAAGAAGACCAGGGCGGCCGCCGAAGTTTATACGCCTGGATCCACCAGTAGAGACTGGTGAGGACAAGACAACAGTAAGAGTCACATTATTGCTTCCTGTGTTGATTACTCGATTCATTAATTGGTTTAAGAACATTTAAAAACAGAAATCTAAATTTCCAATATCCTTTTTAAGCAGGAGATGCTGGAACTGACGGAGAAGCAGCCGCTGGAGGAGCATGAGGAGGCAGCTCAGAACGGGCTGAAGGTGGTGGAGCTGGAGCTGGAGACTGAGGTCGGGACGGAGCTGGAGGATCAGCTCATACCTCCAGCAGAGGAACCGGTCACAGAATCCATCATCCCACCCTCCATCCCGGAGCTGCCTGTGTCCCTGAAGGAGGACCCGGCACAGCACAGCCAATCAGAAGGCCACCTCACGTCTCAGGATATGCGCCGGGCCAAGAGGATACGGGTAAGATGGGAGACTCTGTGTTTTAGATGTAGTCTGTTGGACTCAGCGTGGCTGTGATTTGCCTTTAAACCATGTGTCTCTCTCCCTCAATGCGTGTCTCCTTCAAAGATGGATGTGCAGGTAGGTGGGACGGGGAGGAGGCCAGAAAAACACCAAGTTCAAAGATTCCCTTTGTCATTTTTCCATGGTGTCAATGTTCATGCGACATTTCCGGATATTCCCCCGTCCTGCAAACTCCATCGCATCAATCCGCCTCCTCCCGTGTCTCTGCAGATCCATGTCAGGAAGCACAGTTGGAAGTTTTCTCTCAGTAGTTCCTCTCTCACTCTCTCTCGTTTCTGTCTCAGAATGCAGCACTGCAGCACCTTTTCATCAGGAAAAGCTTCCGTCCCTTCAAGTGCACGCACTGTGGCAAGGCCTTCCGGGACAAAGACAAGCTGGAGCAGCATCTGCGGGTCCACGGCCGCGACGCCTACACCTTCACCTGCCACATCTGCAGCAAGAGCTTCATGAGCGACTCGGCCCTGGAGGACCACCTGCTGGTGCACACGGAGAACCGCACCTACGCCTGCCTCCTCTGCCAGGACACCTTTGAAAAGCTGGACCTGCTCAAAGACCACATAGTGGTGCATGCTGTGGACGGGTGCTTCACCTGTCCCTCCTGCAAGAAGAAGTTCACGGACTTCATCCAGGTTAGTAAATGTTTGTCTCTTTTTTTTGTGCCCAACTGATGTATCATCATTAACCGATATATTCAATCTGATATCGGTATTGGCATCAGCCCTCAAAATCCATATTGGTTAGGTTCTAGTTTGTTAAATATGTCAAGAAGTGGAATTTATTTTTTGAAATTGTCTTTTTATTTAGAAAAGCACATTTCCATCACATACATTAAATACAGCTTAGTCAGCTTTAGGACTGATGGATGTAGTAAGTTTGGGTGATTTTGTTCATTCTGCCTTTCTGGGGTTTTGTTTTATGGACCTAAATAACTCCATGTAGGAACAATAACAGAGGTAAAGAGAACACAACCGGGGAGCGCACATCACATCAAAAAAAAAGAGGATCACACAAAACACAAGTATATTCAAATAAAATCAGATCTAACTGGTTTTACATACTCAGTCCATTTGGTCCAGGTCTTGTAAAAAATGTCTTTCTCGACAAAAACATCTAATTTAATTAAAAATATATTTCTTTTAAATCACCGAAAAGCAAAAACCCATGTCTGTTCTCTTGACTGAAGCAATAGATCTTTTTAAAGTCTGCTTTCAAATTATTAAAAAATGTTCTGGTCCTCAGGTGAAGAAGCATATACGCTGCTTCCATTCAGAGAAGATCTTCCAGTGCCCTCACTGCGACAAGGCCTTCTGCCGGCCGGACAAGCTGCGTCTGCACATGCTGCGCCACTCGGACCGCAAGGACTTCCTGTGCTCGACATGTGGAAAACAGTTCAAGGTAAGATGAGTGTTGAAAACCCCGAGAGACGACGTCGTGGTGCGTAGATCTGTGAGGTCTAACCCGTAACCCTCCTGTGACCTTCAGAGGAAAGATAAGCTGCGGGAGCACATGCAGCGGATGCACAATCCGGACCGAGAGGCCAAGAAGGCCGATCGGATCCTCCGCTCCAAGACCCTCAAGCTGAAGGTGCCCAACTCGGACTTCGAGAGCTTCATGTTCAAATGCCGAGTGTGCATGATGGGATTCAGACGCAGAGGAATGCTGGTGAGCAACAAGTCACAGAACTGCTCTTTTTGTTTTTATTTATTTTTAGTGCACCTTTCACAGCTTTATCTTTCTGCTTTCAGGTTAATCACTTGTCCAAGCGTCATCCTGAGATGCGGATCGATGACGTGCCGGAGTTAACGCTGCCAATCATCAAACCCAACAGAGATTACTTCTGCCAGTATTGTGACAAGGTTGGTTTTTCCACTTCCGGTTATTTCAAACAGTGAGTGTTGACATCTTCACCTGAATCAGATCAGAGGACAACAGTCTTCATTTTGATACGCATCGGTCTCTGTAATGAGCTGATCTCTGTGCAGGTCTATAAGAGTGCCAGCAAGAGGAAAGCCCACATCCTGAAGAACCACCCGGGGTCAGAACTGCCTCCGAGCATCCGTAAGCTGCGACCAGCTGCTCCCGGGGAACCGGACCCGATGCTGAGCACACACACGCAGCTGACCGGAACCATCGCCACCGCCCCGGTCTGCTGCCCACACTGCGCCAAGCAGTACAGCAGCAAGGTTTGTACCGAAACTGAGTTAAACATGTTTTATCCAAGGGAGAATCTTCAGTGTACATTTCAACACGATTCAACTACAGACCTGACAGATGACTTTCTCTGTGTTCGTGTCTCAGACTAAGATGGTGCAGCACATCAGGAAGAAACATCCAGAGTTTGCTCAGCTCGCCAACTCCATCCAGGCTCCTCTGACCACAGCTGTCATCAGTAGTTCTCCTGCCGTCGTCAGTGCAGACGGAGCCACAGCCGAGACTGTAGTGGTAAGAAAGACTTCTGAACACTCGATACAGAAGAAGAAAGACAGAAACAAAGGAGGAAATAAGAACAAATGATCAACTAATTAAATACTTCTATCCACAGACCACAGATCTGCTGACGCAGGCCATGACCGAGCTTTCACAAACACTCACGACAGACTACCGCACGGGGCAGGGCGACTACCAGAGGATCCAGTACATCCCCGTCTCTCAGACCGGAGGCAACCAGTCCCAGCACATTCAGCTGCAGGTGGTGCAGGTGGCTCCGGTAAGATCCAGAATCTGAGTATCCAAACAACGTCCTTCCTCACAATCACAGTCATTTACTTTGATAGTCAGTGTAGACTGAAGGACCTGCACGTCTAACGTAGGAGTAAATGAACCATTGTGGCTGAAGGTTGAGGTGATTTTTATAAACCTTAACGTGTCCTTGTTGTTCTCTCTGTGTTCCACAGGCCTCCTCTCCACACTCACAGCACCCGACAGATGTGAGTCAGCTGCACGACCCTCACGGCTACAGTCAGCACTCCATCCAGGTCCAACACATCCAGGTCACCGGGCCGCCAGGCACCGGGCAAGGCGCCACGCAGGTAAACCCTCATCACACTCACTCTGGGAGTCATTCCATGAAGAATTTAGTAAACATAAGTTATTTATGACCTGTATTAATTGTTGTTTTGTTTTAAAATAATGTCAGTATCTCGTTGACCTCTGTATTTGACCTCTGTATTTTTTTTTTGAATATTTTATTTTTCCAAAGATTTTCACAACATGAGAACATGCAGAGCATACAGTACACTCTACATTAAACATTACAGAAAATTACATAACAAAATTAAAAAAAATACACACATAGATGAAATAAAACTAATTAAATAAATAAAGTAAATAATTCCCTCCGCCCAAAGAGAAAACAAAAAACAAAAAAAAAGTTGGTACATAGGATGACCCATCATAGAGATTGGTCTGTTGGTACTATGGTACTGTTGGTGGTGTATCCATGTACTCCAAATAAGGCTGCCAGATTTTCAAAAATAACTTATATTTCTTTCTGAGACTATATGTAATCTTTTCAAGAGGAATACAACTGTTCATTTCCACAGACGATTGGTCTATGAGAGTCGGGGAATCAGACTTCCAAGTCATTGCTATACATTTCCTGGCCACACATGAAGCAATTTCTGCAAATTTAATTTGGAGCTTCGTTAAAGACCCGTTGAAAGTTGTGAAGTTTCCCAGTAAACATAGGTCAGGATCCAATGGAAAGGTAACTCCTGTGATCTTAGTTAAGGCATTACAAAAGTCATACCAAAAGGATCTCACCATTGTGCAAAGCCTGGTACAGTGTAGGAAGGAGTTAACCTCTATACCACATCTAAAACACATTTCTGACAATTTAGGTTTGGATTTATGTTGCTTCTGTGGGGTGAGGTACAGTTGATGAAGACAATTATAATGCACAAGTCTGTACCGGGCTTTAACCGTTGCTGACAGACTGTTCTGGCACAAATCTGACCAGAGTTGTTCATCAATTGCTATATTACCTCTGTATTTTCTTAAGGAAATTGGATTAAACTTGATAACAACCACTCCTCCCTCTTTCAGGTAACTGGTCAGCCACTAAGCCCCACCTCCCAGCAGCCCAGTCAGGAGCTAAGCCCCACCCAGTTGACCCCCGTCACTTTATCCCAGAGCCACACGCTGCAGACCAGCAGCTCCCAGTCGCAGCAGGGGACCGTCCAGCACGCCTACATCCCCGGGAACTGGAACTACCGAGGCTACTGTAAGTCACGTGTGCTTTATAGTGTGATGGCTCTCTACTGTCGGATTGCATGTTGGTTAATATGTTTACGTCTCTTCGCTCCAGCGTCGGAGATCCAGATGATGGCTCTACCTCACGCACAGTATGTGATCACCGAGGCCAGCCAGCCTGGGGCCGGAGTCAACAACAACCAGGTGAAAACGGTGAGTGACGCAGACTCGTGTTGGGAGGAAAAGACCAGTGAAGGTGTGGTTAAGGAAACCAGGATCCTGTACATCTGAAGCAGTTAGATCGTTCTCCCTATAAAGTGGAAACCAGAAATTAGGAATCAACTGTTTAAATGGTTAAAAAAGCTAAGAAAAGAATAGTTCCTACACAAATACTGTTTAAATTCAGGTATCAAGTAATCTGCTTACAGTGTTTTGTCTTTTAATACATGTTGGGACCTTAAAAACAATATATTTTACAGTTTTTAACGGCTCAGTCAGTATTGTACTGCTCCTCTCTGTGTCTCTATAATTCACTCTGTGCTCCGACAACCGAATCGAGCCAAACTCAACACGCTACCATCTCCTCCGGCTCTTCAACCATTCTCATACAAATTCTGTTGTTTTTACCCAGTCTGACTTGTGACTACACATGCGTGAGTGCATGTATCGGTTTGTGTGTCAGCGCAAAACAGACGAGCTGAATTATGAACGACTGCACTCGCAGCTATGAAGAAAGATTTAGATAGATAGATAGATGGATACTTTATTAATCCTGAGGGAAATTTAGAACATCCAGTAGCTTATACAGTTAACACTTAAAACACGTCACTGACAATACATACATAAATCACATACGGAGAATATATATACAGATACAGGAATGGGATGCAATGATGTGATTGTGTCAGTGTCCAGTAGGGAAGTGTTCTTGTGCTGCTGGAGTGGAAAGTACAATAAAAAAAAAAAAATATATATATATATATATATATATATATATAAAAAACAACAAAAATATATACATATATAAATATGTAAATATATAAGAATAAGTAGTGGTAAAGGTAAAGTCCGTGCATGGGGTAAAGCCACTAAAGGGATGGACAGCGGGTTTGTACATAATAATGAGATGAAAAGAGTAGAAAAGGGGAGGGCAGACTGAGGTAGACTCATATAGTTATAATTTGACTCATTAAAGAAAAGTATCGATCATTGTGTGATGATCATTGTTGATACTTTGGCGTCATTTCAAACAAATCATCTGTAGCGGGTCAGAGTCGTCGGTGTCTCTTACCCTGAAGTTCCAGGACAGAAGCATTTCAGTTGTAGTGATTTGATCGTGGTGACATCATGTGATAACAGAAACGTTCTCTCTCCCGTCCTGCAGACGCACTACGTGATCTCCGAGGGTCAGACCGAGCTGGAGTCCAAGCAGCCGGTTCCCCAGGGCACGACGCAGGCCCACGCCGAGCAGCTGGAGCAGCAGCAGCAGCAGCAGCCCAACAACTCCCAAGGCCCCACCCAGTACATCATCACCACGACGACCAACAGCAGCGGCGCCAGTGAAGTTCACATCACAAAACCCTGAAGCGCAAAGTGACGAACTCTCGCCGAGACCGACCACGCATGCAGACCTCAGACGCTCGTACGCACACGAACGGGCAAACACAAAGTCATATGCAAACGGAAAAAAACAGATTCATACGGAAGTGAAGAATGAAGGGATGAAGGTGACGAGCACAGTTTTATGTGTCTGTCAGTTTAACAGAAATAAAAAAGGAAAACAGAATCAAGAAAAATTATGGACTTATTCAGAGATATGTGCAGGGTTCCTGTGTGAATATGAAATATTACAGAAATCACGTTAATGTCCGGAAAAGTTGCACAAGTTTTGTTTTGCTTAGTTCTTACACTTTGTTTTGTTGCCATTTTACATATTTATAAACTTATTGACATTTCTTGAAGTAAAATATTTGTAACTGAAAGTCTGGAGAGAGCGTGGAAAAATATGGAGGACACTGTACAGGACGGCTCGTTGTGTTTGTGTGAGTGAACCACACACCCTCTGTTGTGTAGTGTGTTTGTCATTGTGGCTGAAATCTGGTGTGATTTAATTCTCCCTGAACTTCCTCCTTGAAATGTGTCACACGTTTGTTGTTTTAATTCACATGCTGGTTTGTTTTACTCCTTTTCTTTCTTCATTGTCAACAACTACAACGTCTGTGCTTTTGTAATAAAACTTTAGAAAAGCAAACACAATCAGTTCTGCGTCACCAAACTTCATTGGATGATCTCAAGGGCTTTGTGGGTCAGTTATTACAAATCAAACATCACATTTGATTTTACAAGGTGATGCAGAGTTACCATGGATACATTTTTGAATTATTGAAATATCTAAAAGGGGATCGTCATGGGGACACCGCTGTTACACCTGTAACCACACCCACCAGTGATGTCACAGGGTTGTGGTAGACACCTGTACACAAACAGGAAACACTGGATTTCAAGAAGAAGTTTTATGTTTCTTTCCCCGACACTTTAATTGTCTTGAGAAGACAAATGTTCAGCTTTCTACACATGGAGGTTATGTCTTTAACCCGGTGCAGAAATCCTTCAGCTTGGAGCCAAATAAAAAACTGATTTTCCTCCGTGATTCACACGTACAAAGAAAATGACTTGAAAGTACAACATATCACTTTAGAGCCTCAGGTGTTACTAGTTAAATATTTACACGCAGCATCACAGGTTTGCAGCTGAACAATTATTTCCCCACAAAAAACTGTAAAGTGCAGCTTCGTATTTTAGGGCAAAGACCAGTAAAGTATAATTTCACTCATCACATCTCATATTTCCTTTGCACTTAACTGAGAAAATGAGACTATAATTCAGCAGGAAGAGTTCAAAAATAAAATATAATGAAAAATCCTCCTGTGTTACTGATGTGCTCACAAGCAAGGCATGTCTGTTCATAGAAAACAATGGGATTAAGGCTGGTGTTGCACACGTTGATGCAGGTCTACGACAGTATAAACAATAATTATAATAGTAAATTATATTGCACTTTGCATTACAAATGATTTGTGAATAAAACAAACAAAAATAAGATAAACAAAATCTCTTCAAAACAGTTAAAATATGGCATTTAAAGTATACTAAGACATACTTTATCAAAATATTGGAGAAATGTTATGATAACTATTCCATTTACTATAACTGCAATTATTATGAATAGTAATAACCATGTGTTAAACATTTGTATTGTTTTCCATGTGCACATGATTTTCTGCTCACTTCCATATGAATGTGTTGGACTATGGAGCAAAAGATGTCCCGATAATTTCAGCGTCTTTAAATGTGCTCGTCTTCATCAGTCGGGTTTTAATTCATCAGCAACAGCAAAGTTCTGCAGCATCTTCAAACAATAGAATGAGTTAAAACCTCAGATATGAATGAATTGAAACGTGTCGTCTTGTGAGGATGAATTTATTGCAGGCTGCTCACAAGGTGTGAACCAACACCACACGTCTGTGACTGTGATTCAGACTGAGGTGACTGTTGGTCGGGTGGTGTTTGTCTCCTGGGTGGAGCAGGGCTTGTCCTCACAACAATTGAGACCAGTATGTTTAAAACATTCCTCTGTCAGAATGTGGGAAAGGGAAAGAGTCGCTGCCTAAATAAAACTAATCTACCAGTAGAACCAGTCTAACCAGCTCGTCCTGTCACAGCAACCATCACATATCAAGCAGGTGAGGGCTGCTCGAGTCACTTTAGTTTCCGGCAGCATGTCTGTGCCCGAGTTGCTCTCATGCCTCAGCTGACGGTCGTCCACGCCGCGGGTCAGAGGGCGGCCGGAGGAGGAGGCCGTAAATGGATGGAGGAGGTCAGAGAGGACGGGGGGGCTGCAGAGAGGAGAGGAGATCTGCTGAGGTATGTATAGAGCTGTGGGTTTGAGTGACAGGTCTCTGATCAGCCGCTGCTGCAGGGAGGAGACGTCTGAGAGCTTCTCTCTCCTCAGACTGAGGAAAGAAAACTGCTGTTCTGCTCCATTAGGGTGAGAATCTGTCAGAGTTCACATCGAAACGCTTATTACACGGGAGCTACAAGTTCTGAGCAAACTGTCGATTATTCTTCACAGAGCTGGACTGGGGAATAACCATTGGTCCATCATGAAATAAATAAATGCATTGATTAAAACCTCAAAGTCTTTTTAATATTTTATTTTAAAATAGAAACTAATCACTGAAACTCAATACTTGATTGCACCGACAAATGAAACCAATGTGGAAATCAGAATCAGAATTCTTTTTATTGCCAATTATATTTGCATATATTGGAAATTGCCATGGTTTGAACTACAAGTTCCGAGGTGACGGTTGATTTAATTGCACATAGCTGATTTGGGAAATTACCCTTTTGATATATGCATTGATTAAAACTTCTCTTTTAAATATTCTAGTTATCAAATGTGCAAAAACAGGCAGAATATATTTTAAACTCAACAATCATAACACACAGACGACAAAAAAAATCACTCATCTTATATCATAAGCTTTGTTTCGCTGAGACACTTCCAGTAATATCCCAGAATTAAACTCTGAAATCTAAATCCTTCATTTTAATCCTGATCCCAAGATTTACAAATAAAACCAGTTGTGTGATTTAAACATCTCGTTTCTTTTGTTGCTATAAAAACAGAGCTTCTCAGATTTAAGTCTTCTTCTTAAAGAGTTGAAAATGTCCTAAATTCTAACTTTGATGCTTATCAAGAGGAATTTGGGGACAGAAAATGTTCAAATGAATGTTTATTGTTCAGTCAAATTAGTTCACCTCATGTGTTTTGAGTCTTAAATTCAAATATGCATCACAATTTATTCTAATTCTCTTCCCCAAAATCACGAGACACACTCATCTTATAGCATAAGCTTTGTTTCGCTGAGACACTTCAACCAATATCCCTGAATTAAACTCTAAAATCTAAATCCTACATTTTAATCCTGACCCCAAGATTTACAAATAAAACCAGTTGTGTGAAGCCGAAGAACGAGATCTCTGCTCTTTTACATCTCGTTTCTTGTGTTGCTATAAAAACAGAGCTTCTCAGATTTAATTTATCTTCTTAGAGAGTTGAAAATGTCCTAAATTCTAACTTTGATGCTTATCAAGAGGAATTCGGGGACAGAAAATGTTCAAATTAATGTTTATTTAACTAATTCTTCAGTCAAATTACGTCTAAAATTCATATTTGCATCACAATTTATTCCAATTCTCTTCCCATTTGGCACCAGATGTTGTTTCCTTTTATTTTGAAATAACAACTCCTCACTCTCTCTTTCCACTGATCTCTCTCCATCACCTCTTTACTTCCACAGATCGAATCTTCAGTTGATTCTCAGCCTCGTCCGTCAGCCTGGTCCCAGGTCGTGAGGACTCTGCGACCCTGGAGAAGCTACTGGTACTTTGCCCCAGTGGGTGTAGTGTGGTTAGTTTGCCAAGTGGAGGCGCCGCCAGATGTGTGCTGGAGGCTGCTGCTGGTGTGTTTCCTGTGGTTGGTGCTGGGAGGCTGTGTCCAGGCCCTGAGGTTCTGCCTGCAGCCAGGACACCACCAGGTGAGCGTGGCCTCGAGAGCCGGATCTCACTTCATCCTGCATATTAATGCTCTCATGTTTATTCAGGGTCTTTGTTTTATTTCAAGGGGGGGCCACCGCAGAGGGAACAGCCGGAGGAGGTGACGGAAAACAGAAATATCCAGTGTTCATGGTGAGACGTGGTTATTTTCATAGTTATTTATGAGATTAAGAAGTGTCATTTCAAAGCATGCAGAGGAACCACTCGTGTCTTCATCTTTACACCTGTGTACACTTTTATTTTTGCATGAATAGTTTTTCAAATCACATGTTTCAGTTCTTCAGTGACACTCATTCCTTCTATGAAACCCTATTTTATTTGGATCTGCACCAAATTGCAGATTTAAGTCGCCTTGACATTAATTTCCATCAAGATCCGTGAATTATTCCCTGAGAAAGTAATGAAAATATGATAAAACTAATCCTGGATCTGCACAAAATGTTATGAGCTCCTTCCTGATCTCCATCACATCTTTCTGTCAAGTTTTGGAGAAATCTGTCCAGTAATGTTTGCTTAACCTTGCTTATTAACAAACAAACAAATAAACACACAAACAAGCAAACACTCATAACTGAAAGCATAACCTCCTCTCCCTCCTACACCTCAAATATATGTTTTTACCTGATTTGTAATCTTCTCAGGACCATGTGTGATAGATTCACTTTCCTTTCACCTGTTTTACATTGTTTTTGTGTAATTCTACTAACAAACAAACTAACAGACAAACAAACAAATGCAGAAGAAAAGTAAATCTCCTTGGAGGAAGTACTAACAGGAATAGGATGGACACAATGTGAAAAAATCCAGAAACATGACGTATGACGATATTAAACAAAGTTTCAGTTCAGTAAGAGAAGTACTGAGAGCTAAATCTGAAGAGACCAGTTATCAGTTTTGGTCAGGATGTTGCCTAAGGACACTTCAGCATGCGTAATGGAGGAGTCAGGGACTTGAACTACAGACTTTCTGGTTAGAAGGCGACACGCTCTCCCTCCTGAGCCACTGCTGCAGATCCAGATGAGCAAAGGATCAAGTTCGAGTAGATTGGTGCAGAACCAGAGGGTCACTTGAGTTTGATGCTGGTGTCCAGTGGAGGACGATGAGCAGCAGAGGGACATGTCCTCCTTTAGGCCGATCACTGCAAAATAAAACAATAGTCACCGTGTCTTTATTCCTGCAGGGCGTCCCCGTCCCGGAGCCCAGTCCTCCACGTCCCTCTGGCCCTCGCCCTGGTCAACAGCCTGCTGCTGTGTGTCCTCCAGGAGCCGCTCCCGGACCCCAGCGTCCCCCACATCCAGGCTCTGCTCTCCAGGCTAAAGGTAAGACAAGTCGAACCAGCCTCACTCTCTCACACCCGGCCGCCTCCAGCCATCCCTGTCATCTCCTCTGCTTGTTCAACTTTCTCTCTGCGTGTAGATCTGTGTTAAAACATTTTTGTAGGTGATATTACATATTACAGAACTCCGACGTGTCACTCAGGAATACACAGATATTTTAACCCCGGGCGAAACACTCAGCATCAGTGAGCGGCTGTCGTCTGAACCAACCAGACAGCCAGAGGAGATTTATTTCAATGTTTCTTTTCCATCTGTCTTTCCTGTGAGTGCAACATTCAGTAAAGAGGCGGTGAGATTTCAGCCGGTTTGTCCCACACGTGGTTTTTTCACTTAATTCACCGGCAGGTCAAAAATATCCAGATGTTCAACATCATTGTTTCTACAGTAGATTCAGTTTCACCTTATTTACAAATGTTCTGACACGTTGGATTAAGAACACGACCGCTGGTTCGTGCACCGGCCTCAGGCCAAACTTTAACTTTTCCTTTTTGCCTGGCTAAAGAGAGTAAGATTTTCAGAAAATAAATATCATCTTCATAAAAACCTCTCGCTCTCAACTTTTAATCTAGTTTGAACAATATTCCTCCATCTAATGTTAAGTTTATTTAATTCACAAGGAAGTTATGTCTTCTCCTGTCAGTTAGTTAGTTTGGCACAAACGATGGATTAACATGGATGAGGGATGGATTTAGGGAAAAACACATTAAATATTAGACGTGGGAATGAGATTTTATTTATGAGTGTGTGCAATTTGGTGCAGATTGAAATAAGGATCTGGATCTAGTGAAGGTAATTGTGGTTTCACGAGGGGTCAGAGAGTTGGACCCTGTTGGAGGCCTGAGATCTACTGAGTGACATTCTGGTTAATGTGACGTGTTTGGTTTATCATTTAATTTGTTGGAACCTTTTTTGATGAATGTCACATCAATCATTTCTTAAATCTCAATAGGAAAACAGATATTTTTTAATGTTTATTTGCTTTTTAAACTGATTGAAATGTGTTGAACAGATGTGACGGCGTATAGAACGGATATGAAATGCAACAGGTAGAATAAGTATTTTAAAGAAGTCCTTTAAATGGCCTTGTTCAACCAAACTAAACCCATCAAACTAACCCACTCCTCTATTCCCCCTGCAGTCAGTGTCTCTGGCTCTTGAGGAGACTGATCCTGGATCACAGGCTGATCCTGGGTCAGAGGTGAGGCTGGACCAGGAGGACGGAGTCTCCACGCTGAAACACAAAGTGAAGCTCCTCTGCACCTACCTCCAGCAGAGGTGAAGCTCAGCACTGACACCATCTGCTTTTCCTGTTTGTTTTGAACACGACTTCAGTTTCATTAACGTGTCGCGCTCGGCTCTGACAGGATGAGGTCGCTGCGTGCTCTGGTCCAGGTGCAGGGGGAGTTCGAGGCCAGCGTGGAGGAGATGCTGGAGGGCGTGGCCGGCCTCTGGGCTCAGCTGGAGGAGCTGCATACCGGGGTCACTCTCACCAAGGAGGGGGGGGAGGACCAGGGAGACGTGGCCCTGGCCCGGACCGACGCTGAGGTAAGCAGGAAGTCTGTCTGCAGCTTGGTTGTATTAATAGAAATAAGATAGATAGATAGATAGATAGATAGATAGATAGATAGATAGATAGATAGATAGATAGATAGATAGATAGATAGATAGATAGATAGATAGATAGATAGATAGATAGATAGATAGATAGATAGATAGATAGATAGATAGATAGATAGATAGATAGATAGATAGATAGATAGATAGATAGATAGATAGATAGATAGATAGATAGATAGATAGATAGATAGATAGATAGATAGATAGATAGATAGATAGATAGATAGATAGATAGATAGATAGATAGATAGATAGATAGATAGATAGATAGATAGATAGATAGATAGATAGATAGATAGATAGATAGATAGATAGATAGATAGATAGATAGATAGATAGATAGATAGATAGATAGATAGATAGATAGATAGATAGATAGATAGATAGATAGATAGATAGATAGATAGATAGATAGATAGATAGATAGATAGATTACTTTATTCATCCCCGAAAGGAAATTAAGTTGTCATAGCAGCCGGTATATTTGAATACAATAAAATAAAATACAATAGAATAAAATAAAAAATATTGAGTTAGAAAGAATAAAAACAGAAACACAAGATAAATAGGTAGATAAGGTGCAGTGGCAAGATGATGGTAATAGTACTGATGATATGATGGTAATGTTATTGTTAGACAGTATATAAGAATAGTACAGTATATATAGTATATAATATAACATAATATATATTTATATATGATAGTAATTATACCAATATAATAGCAGTATATAGTAATAATGGCAGCAACAGTATATATAATAATAATAGTAAATATAATAATAAAGATAATAATAACATGTACACATGTATAAATATGTGTATATAGACTTATATTTACAAAGAATATACAAAGAGTATGATATATAGTAGAGGTATAAATATAATATATATATAATATAAGTATTTGACTATACAATAGATAATATAATATACTATGAGTGTAAGAATATGTAGACAGAGTGTGCAAAAGACAATATTATTGTATAAATGATATATTAAATCAATATGGTTTATATTAACACATATCACATATGATGTGAAGTAAGTAAGTGTATATGGAGCGGAGTGTTGTACAGGGTACACAGTGCAAGGAGACAGCAATATTTAGTACAGTTAAATAAGTCAAATAAGAAATATGCTTGAATCTTGGTGCATCAACGTTTGCTCTGTCTTCGCCTTTGAGACCTAATTTCTCATTTTATTTGTCTGGCAAAGAATTTATTTGCAGTCCTGAGTCACTACAGGAGCCGACTTCAGTGCTGCCAGACTCACCTGAGGGACGGCACACGGCAGCTGCAGGTGATCCTCTCCTCGTGCAACACAAACATCTCTCACCTGTGATATCTCCCTGCCGTCTTCACACAGAAATCATCTGTTTCCCGTGTTTCACAGGAGTTAACGTGGAGTCACACTCACATCAGCCACAGGGTGAGCAGCCGCAGCGAGTCCGTCTGGCCCGAGCTGCTGCTGCAGACCAACATCGAGCAGGTACAGTGGATTCTGCTCCTCAGACAAACAGCTCTATGTTGTTTAAGGGTTAACCCCCCCCCCCTCAACATCATAACACACAGACGACCAAAAATCATGAGACACACTCATCTTATATCATAACCTTCGTGTCTCTGAGACACTTCAACCAATATCCCTGAATTAAACTCTAAAATCTAAATCCTACATTTTTTTTTTTTTTTATTTAAGAAACATACAAACGTTTATGAACACCCCCAACCCACAATCAAACATTCAGGGTAAAGAAAAAGAGGCAGAAATTAAATAACTTAAATAAGATTAAATAAAATAATAAAAAAAAAATACATATATAAAAATATAAGAATAAATGGAAGTAAATAAAGACATAATTATACAAATACAGATAAATTAAATTAAATTCCAATCAATCAAATCAAAAGCCTAGATAAAATAACGTTCTCTTATTCATAATATTAGTTAGTTACAATTAATATTCATCCTATTAGGTGCTGCTATTTTATTCTGTTTCACTCATTAATTTCCACTTGCTCGCTTTCCAAAAATTGCATTAAATCCTACATTTTAATCCTGATCCCAAGATTTACAAATAAAACCAGTTGTGTGAAGCCGAAGCACGAGATCTCTGCCACTTAACATCTCATTTCATGTGTTGCTATAAAAACAGAGCTTCTCAGATTTAATTCTTCTTCTAAGAGAGTTGAAAATGTCCTAAATTCTAACTTTGATGCTTATCAAGAGGAATTTGGGGACAGAAAATGTTCAAATGAATGTGTATTTAATTAATTCTTCAGTCAAATTACGTCTTAAATTCATATTTGCATCAAAATTTATTTCAATTCTCTTCCCATTTGGCACCAGATGTTCTTCCCTTTTATTTCACTCTCTCTTTCCACTGATTTCTTTCTAAAACCTCTTCGCTGCCTGAGGAGAGGATCACTTGCAGGTACAGTCAACTCTGCCCCTCAGACAAACAGCTCTGTGTTGATCATAGGGTTAACTCCCCCCCCCTCTCTCTCACTGCAGTTTGACAAGGTGCAGGAGAGTTTCTTCTCCTTGGAACAACAGACCTCCACGTTCCAGGCCCACCTGGAGGGCCTCAGGAAGGCGGACCAGGAAGGACACGTGAGGCCCCTGGCTGGTTCAGGTCCAGCCTCACCACAGGGGTCCCCAGGTCTGGGACACACAAGCGATTCATCACTGGAGCCTTGTTCCACCTCCGTCTCCTCGATGGAAACAGACCTGGAGGACGACAATCCTCTCTCCCTCTGCGAGAGGTCGGCTCTGACCTTCTCCTCTACTATCGGACGCCTGCGGAAATCTGGAAAGAGGAAATGATTTGTTTTTTATCAAAATGTGCTTGTGTGTGTTAAACAGAAAACACTTTTCATTGTCAAATGTTGATCATTTGCTGGTTTCCTCAAAAATAACTATATATTGGTGTTGTGTCATTTTACTTTGTTGTTGTATCAGAAATCCAGAATTTCTTCATCTTCTCTTGATATGTAATCTCGCTTTTTTTTTTTTGAACTTAAGTTTTTATTTAACTTTTCTTAGGCATGGTACATGGCAAATTAAAAATGTTTCTTTATACAGGAACAAGTGGTATATGGTTGAGAATTTACTCTAATAACAGACTTCGCACATATTTGTCTCAAAAATAGGCAGCTATTACAATACAAAGTGAGCACATAATGATATCCACTCATACCTTCATTGCATACCTGCACACCCCACCATACATGATATAGCATACATCATATAGACATGTTGCTTAGGTATACAGTATAACAGGATCCCACTTGGGAGAAACACAGCAAAACAATAAAACCAGAGTCCTAGTGGGGATCATTATTTACCTTTATGTAATTTCAAAACCTGTCCCAAGGGGTGTCATCTCGCTTTTTAAACACAGGGGGGCGCACTTCCACCAGTCATTACAGTTGAAGTGTCTCACAGCAGCCATTCAACAAATGATCCAACATTAATATATATATGTTCAGCTGAGATCTGTATTCAATGACCGACCATGGCCGAGACCTTTTCTCTCGAATCGACTCTAACTTTAAACACATGGATCTTTCTTCGAGGTCGGGTCGGTCACAACCTGAGAATCTTCCATATTTCTTACAAATGGATTCCAGACACATGTTTTACGTGTTTTCAGAATATTAATTTTCTGGTTGATTTCATCAAACATCCCCAGTTTCATGTTTAACTGGAGATCTGTATTGTCCCAGTGACTTGTTCCTGTTTCCCTTTGAACCGATGACTCGTCCATGAGGAGGATCAACTCGCATGTTAAGGAAACCCAGATTTTCTTTCTTTTCCACAACAATTTTTCATTCTGTCTCTCTCGATCAGCCTGAGCCGTGACTTGAGTTCTTCAAAGCGAAGGATTTCAGGTCGAGGGCAGAGGGGGGGTGGGGGTAGGGAGGAAAGGTATACAGGGGTCACTGGAGGTCAACGCCGGAAGCGTTTCTGTTATTACTAAAAAACTGAGCAGCCCTCTCTCGACCTGTTTGAAAGACGTGAATGTCTTTGATCCAAATTCAATTACCCCCCCCCCCGCTCCACACTGAACCGGGCTCCGCCTCCTCCGGCTGAATCCAGGAGAATCACGCCGGACCCCGGGAGAGCGTACAGTACGCCGGGGTGTGGGGGTGTCGTGTGACCGTGGACTTGCTGACCATCTGTCTGATTCCCTCACACAGGGGCAGTGATTGGGAGAGGTGGGACCCCCGACCCCTGGAGGGGGGGGTGGGGGGGGATCTGGGATGAAAAGAATGCGAGCTGAATCCTCCAGGATCCGAGCTGTCACAACAGCAGACACACAAACACACCATGTCTGGCTGGAGCGGGGGGGAATGTAAAGCGTGTTGTGTGTTTGGTTTTTTTAAAGTTAGTGACCAGAGGCTTGATGTGTTATGACACGCTGTATGAATATGGAAAACCAAACAACCTCTGCTCCGTGTTCTCATGAGGCCCGACTGGATGAGCTCACATAATTGGCATGTGATGTCACGGCCAGCAGAGGGACGGGTGGGGGGGGGCAGGGGGGGCACCGGGGGCTATCTGCTCTGCTCAGAATGTAAGAGTGAGCCAGTGAAATTACCACTGGCTTTGTTTGGTTACACTCAAAAAAGTTGATGAGCAGCTTCCTCGCCGTCCCGTCCGCGTCCCGGAGCCGAGGCCGTTTCAAAGCCGGCTCGAGTGTGTGTGTGTTGTTTCAGAAAATATGGTTCATGGCAGAGGTCAATCCTTCGCCTTATCCTGACAATTACTCAGGATCGGGTGTCAGCGGCGTGCACACAGCGCTGATCCCTCCTGTGATGATGGCACTGAGAGTCAGGACGCACGGCCGCCAGCTGATACTGACAAACTGAAGACCTCGTCACAAAACCTTCAAGTGCAAAGTTAAATAAACTGTTTTTAATTCCACTTCCCTGTAGGGTTGTGTGTGTGTGTGTTTGTGTGTGTGTGTTTGTGTTTCCTTCACAGTGTCAGGGTGCAAAGTAATATTATCAACAAAATGCTGCAGAGGAAGTGAGGAGGACAGATAAATACTAAAGAGAAGAAGCAGAGCATGGACAGGTGTGTGTGTGTGTGTGTGTGTGTGTGTGTGTGTGTGTGTGTGTGTGTGTGTGTGTGTCCTCTTCAAATAAACATATGTCCAATGATCTAAAGTCTGTGACAACATTGTCATGTCTCACAGCTACTGTAGCAAAGCAGCTTTTCCTGAAGTCCTCAAATCACATTTTTCTCAAACAATGTGAAAAACAAAAAACCTGGTTGAACTTGATCGGCAGTTGTTGTCTGTTAGGACATGATAATAAATAATACAAGAGAGATAATAAGAAAATGCGTTTGTCATCTTTTACTTGTCACTCAATGTCTTGTTTTAATGAGATGTCCTTTATTCTTACTGGTGTAACTGTTAGTGTGTAGTAATATGGACTGGTTAATAGTTAACAATGTTTGTTTCATGGGACAAGGTTTCAAGTTGGGAACCTGAATTTATCCTCTCTATGAATATCTTATATAAATGTTCATAAAATAAGAACGGTTTCAATAGAACGAATAAACAAACAAACAAACGAATCAATTAACTAACTAACTAACTAACTAACTAACTAACTAACTAACTAACTAACTAACTAACTGACTGACTAATTCACCAATTGATCATGGATAAACCTACAAAGTATGTAAGCAACTATGTCAACAAAAATGTAAAAAAAGAATTCTTTACAGCTGTATCTGTATATCAGAAGAAAAGAATATCGAACTCTAAATATATACAAAATACATTTACACGTACGTCCTACAGATACTTTACTATCAAATCAAACGTTAGTTCTAATGTCTTAAGGTCATTAGTGTTTATTCTTCCATTCCTTTGACACTGTTTCCACGAGCTGCAGGTGTCTGCTGGACGTTACAGTCTGAACCAAACCAGTCCTCAGCTGGACGCTTTAATGGGAACTTTGATTACAGCCCAGAAACTCAGCTGTGCGAATATGAAGTTCAGGAGAGAGAGAGAGAAACAGAGCGAAGGCCTCCCGGTGAATCACAGAGCGTCGCTGCATGGCTGCTATTAAAGCGCCTGACACAGATAACGCTGAGGCCTCGGCACGTTTCACCGGAGGCTGTTGGAAACACAACGTGCAGCTGCACGCCGAGACAAAACATCAAAACACCGGCACCACATGGACGCAATTAGCAACATGGTAGACATTTGGGGAGCAAAGGTCCATAAACGTGCGAGTTATTATGGTCGATCTAACGTGTCTGGAGGGAAGCCGAGACTCAAACACGTTAATGGGTCTTTACTTCACGTTGGAAGTTTCCACAACCGAGAATCTAATGTCGGAGAAGGACTCGCTTCTCCAGCAGAACATTTTAAATCAGTTTCTATTCACATTGAGAATCTTTAAAACACAAAAAGTTATATATTATAAACAAGTGATGAATTCATAACCGTGAATGTAAAATATCTCATAAAAACAAAGCTTGATTTCTGTAAAATGTTAGAAATATAAATAAACTGTGATCTACCTGTTCATCCACTACTTGTGATACCTGCAGAGGCCTGTAGGAGGCGCTCTGGGCCACAAGGCCTCATTCCCTGTGAAGACTGAGACCTGAGAGGAAGAATCGAGTCTTTGTTTACATTTCACCTGTTTCAGGTAAATCAGATCTGGAGCTTTAGCACATGTGGTTATGATTTGTTATTATACTGAATGATTGTTAATTTGTTATTTGATAAATGATATGTTGTGAGTAAACTAGTTAAAAAAAAACTGAAATGGTGCTCAGAGCAGAAAATAAGACAAACATTGAATTATAATAATTTAATAATACTTATTATGGTCATTTGATTTTCCACACAATATATTAACAAGTATATGAGAAGGAATATTCAATATAACTTAATGTGTTTTTAAAGAAATTTAAAGGCAAAGTTTGCAGCTTTTTCAATTTCTTTTTTTTCATATACTGCTCATATAATATATATTATATTTTATTAAATCCTTGCGAGGTGACATTGATACTTCACCTCACTCTTGTTCATGGTGACCCCCCCCCCCCCCTCTTTGTACTGGAGGAACTTTGTATCCATGTAAAAACTGTGAAGATCTGTAAAGAATACGTCTTCGGTGCAGCGACCACAGAGGAGGCTTTGTGTCTGAGACTCCTTCTTTACATTTCCCCTTCTCCAGAGTGTGTAACATAAACTCTCCCATCGTGTGTGTGTGTGTGTGTGTGTGTGTGTTGCGGGTGGGGGGGGCAGGGACTGAATGCTCAACCTGTTTCCACTCATTAGGAAACGCTAAGCTTCCTGTTTGTGTAAATATTTCTCTTATTGTGTTTTTTCAAGAGAGAGGGGTAGAATAATCGCGGCTGACCTCTGTGACCTCCTGTTTCCCCCCCGTCACATGGCCGCTCACCTTCTGCGTCGACACCACTGACCGGAGGTTGGGGGGGGGGGGGGGGTGAGTCAAGACTGGATGGATTCTCCAGAGGTCACGAGCAGCAGCCATTGATCCCAATGGGGAACAGCTGTGGGACCAGTTTAAAGGCTGTTTCTGATGCTTAAGACCCAAAGTGCATTTTTTATTCTTTTCAGGTTTGAACCGTCATTCCATGAATTGATAGTTGCAAAATGTAACGTTCTTGAGAAATACGTTGCGCCACATTTGAAGGAGTGGAATCCCAGCGAGAGTTATTTGTGATAAATGTAAGATTCCAGATGTCTGCAACATTGAAATATTACATCTTAAATCTTTCTTCCTGGTATTTTTTTCCTATCTCCTTTGGACCGATACATGTGAAATCTTTTATCTCGTGTTGGTGTTTTATCTGTGTTGCCAACTGGACGGACAGTTGGATTTCTCAGGATTCCTCCCTAAGAAATAACTTTTGGAAAGGTTCTGACGCATCTGCGACCAGATGCTGCTGCTCTGAACTCTGGATTTTCTAAATGTCGGACTTCACAATTAATTCAGGCAAAAACTGAGCTTCTGGAAACATGGAAACTTTAACCCGACAAAGTTTCCTTCAACAAAAGAAGTGTTCAGCTGATTAGAGAAGATGTAAACAAGCCACAAAATCACTTTAATGCAGCAAAATACAAGATTAACTCCCGGTTATTTTAAGGTATAAAAGCTGCTTAATGTTGCTTTAATCGGGGGTAAAAACCAAAAGTTAATTCCCCTCAGATATTGGTAATAATCCCTTTTTACATCAGAATCAGAATGAGAATCAGAAAGGATTTATTGCCAAGTAGGTTTACACCTACCTGGAATTTTCTTTGGTAAATAGGTGCATACATTTAACATAAAGCATAAAAACACAATAAGTACTTCACATAAGAAAGAAATAACTGTATAGAAAACAAAACAAAAATATATACAAGACATAAACATTTAAATAAAGAGTAAAATGCAAAACAGCTATATACAAGATATAAAAAGTTAAATAAAAAGTAAAAAGCAAAGCAGGAAAGAAATGTGGATGTGCAATATGCAATATGCTGTTATGTTATGTGTGTTAATGTAACACAGAATTGAGACGTGGGTGCGGGATAAGAGTCCAAGTCAGTTACAGTGTGCATTCATGATGTTTATCCAGAAACAGATGAGCTCCAACAATCAGACGCCCAGAAACAATGCTTCAGACACTGGACCCTGAATGTGACTTAAAGGATGTGAACTGACGTCTGTTTGTGTTGTAAGTTTCTGGATAAACATCATGAATGCACACTGTAAAAAGGGATTATTACCAATATCTGAAGGGCATTAACTTTCGGTTTTTACCCCCAATTAAAGCAACATTAAGCAGCTTTTATACCTTAAAATAACCGGCAGTTAATCTTGCATTTTGCTGCTTTAAAGTGATTTTGTGGCTTGTTTACATCTTCTCTAATCAGCTGACCACTTCTTTGATGAAGGACCCTTTGTCGGGGTTAAGTTTCCATGTTTCCAGAAGCTCAGTGTTTGCCTGAATAAAATGTTAAATGGGACATTTAGAAAATCAAGTCAAAAGAAGCAGCATCTGGTCGCAGATGTGTCCAAAAAAAGTTATTTCTTAAGGAGTAATCCTGAGAAATCCAACTGTCCGTCCCGTTGGCAACACTAGATAAAACACCTACACTAGATAAAATATTTTACGGGTATCAGTCCAAAGGAGATAGGGAGCCAGGAGCCAGCGTGGAGCCAGGAGGAGGGAAAGATGGAGGAGGAGGAGGGAAAGATGGAGGAGGGGTGGGGGGGGGGAGCGAGTTCTGATTCCTATTCACTGGATGTCACCAGCTCACAAAGGGGACGGCATCACACTGCCACTAAATCAGAGTTAATGGACTCCTTCCTCAGTGCCGCGAACATGACAGGGGGCGTGTGTGTGAGAGTGGGGGGGTGGGAGGGCGCCTGGTTGCCCCATTGAAGGGGCACATGGGCCAATGAGCCTTGTGTGATATAGTGAGGGCAGGTTGGCGAGAGAAGTGTGTTTTCCTCGGGAATTAACATCTCACTCAATGGAGAAGACCTGCTTCTCAGGCTCCATCACTCAGAGGAGAAACTGCTCCGCTGATTTGGGATCAGGATTAAAATGTAGGATTTAGATTTCATAGTTTAATTCAGGGATATTGCTGGAAGTGTCTTATATCGATAAATTAATAATAAATTAATAGATTGTGATGAAAATTTGAATTTAAGACGTAATTTGACTGAAGAATTAATTAAATAAACATTCAATTGAACATTTTCTGTCCCCAAATTCCTCTTGATAAGCATCAAAGTTAGAAATTAGGAAATTTTCAACTCTCTAAGAAGAGGAATTAAATCTGAGAAGCTCTGTTTTTATAGCAACACAAGACACGAGATGTTAAAATCACACAATTGGTTTTATTTGTAAATCTTGGGATCAGGATTAAAATGTAGGATTTAGATTTCAGAGTTTAATTCAGGGATATTGCTGGAAGTGTCTCAGCGAAACAAAGCTTATGATATAAGATGAGTGAGTCTCCTGAATTTTTTGGTCGTCTGTGTGTTATGATTGTTGAGTTTATAATATATTCTGCCTGTTTTTGCACATTTGAAAACTAGAATATTTGAAAGAGAAGTTTGAGGTTTTTAATCAATGCATATATCAAAATGATGATTTGATGTTTATTTACGGTCACCTCAGAACTTGTAGCTCACATTATTATTTCTACATTGTTTTATTGAGTTTCAGCGATAAGATTCCACTCTGAAATAAAATATTAAAAAGACTTTGAGGTTTCAATCAATGCATGTATGTATCATCATGGCCCAGTGGTTATTCCCCAGTCCAGCTCTGTGAAGAATAATCTACAGTTTGCTCAGAACTTGTAGCTTAAAGAGAGAGAGTGTTAATCACCTGCTCTGTTTGACTCTTCATGTCCCGACTCCTTCAACACGACTGATTAGTGCGTTAGAGGCAAAGAATAACACAACGTCACTCAGAGACGTGTGTAACACTAAGTGCAGCGCTACACAAACCGAGCTGGTGTGTGCAGGCGATCAATCACACCCCCGAGCTGAAGGTGCGGGAACAGCATCCACCAAGCTCGGGTGGGGGGGTGATTTTTGATTTGCATGTGAACACTTATCACACAATGAGGAGCCAGACTGGGGGGGGGGGGCAGCAATTTCTGAGCCGTTTGTTATCTTCCCTCCAGGCCCGGGACCTGATACAAGCCGGGGATGAGTGAAGATGGCATTGGTGTCACTTGGCAGGCATTCATGGGCACCGCTCCCCCCGCCCCCCCCCCATGCAGAGAGACAGAGGCGGAGAGACAAGGAGCCCCAGGTACCGACCTCATTAGCAGATAAAAGCAACCTTTCCCCGTGACCTCTGACCCCTGGAGGTTGCCATGGAGCCTTCCAGTCGAGTCATGGATGGAGCATGCTGGGCAGAGTGAGTATGGGCTGCTGTGAGAGTTATTAAGACCCAGACACACACACACACACACACACACACACACACACACACACACACACACACACACACACACACACACACACACACACACGCACACACAGATCCATACTGGTCCACCCTGGGCGCTGGTGAACCCGGTGGTGCTGCGGCTCATGTGCTGAGCGCCTCCTGCTTTGTTTCTGTGCAGTCACACAGTTAAGCTCATTACGTCTCCGGGTTCGACTTTGATCTGCACGGAGGAGAAAGTGTGATCGTTTACATAAGACGGAGATCAAAGGACGGAATCGCGGAACCTCTTTTTTCCTCTCGCTCTCTCTCTCTCTCTCGACTTTGTTTCTAATGGGCGAACTGGCCCAGTGTGGTTTGAATGTATGCGTTAGCTGCGCTGCGTTAGTGAGGCTGTTGTGTGTTGCAACTAGTTTACATTTAAAATCTGCGAAGGAGGAAGAGGATTCACTTCTGTTGGTTGGGTTTGATGTTTGTTTGCAGGATTTCCCACTAAAAGCTCGTTGGAAGAATGAGTCTGAAGAGCCCATTGAATGTTGTTGTGGTTTTTTCATGGCTTTAACACTTTAACACAACTGTATTTATTTTAGCACCATTTGAAACAAAGGTTGTTATTATTTCCTCTTCGAAGACGATTGTTTTTATTTGCGTTTGTTTGTTGATCAGCAGGATTTCACAAAAAATACCAGACGGATTATCAGAAGAGTCTGTGGATCACGATGTAGTTTTTTTTTGGACACTTTTACTAATTTCCAAGGCAATAATTCCTGTTTTTAGATGAAAACAAGTGGGTTTATTTATGGAAATGATATCTATGAGTCTGTGGTGAATCCTGATTGAATTTAAAGGGCCTGGTTTTGCTTGGCGGACGTTTGTCCTGTTCTATAGTTACACATTTATTTCTTTTATTCAAGTAGATTTTCTGCCAAAGACTCAACACACTCAGCTCTTTTATGATTTTCCTCTGTTCCATAAAACCATATATGGTTATTATTATAATCGTTGTTGTTGAAAGAAAATTAGAAGATGAATAAAAACAGAAAGTCTTGTGTTGGGATCTGAATCCTTCATGTTAAAGCGTATCAGTGTCAGGTTGTGTGTCCATGTCTACTGTATGTACGCATGTGTGTGTGTGTGCGTGTCCATGTCTGCGTGTGCGTGGTGGTTGGAGAATGGGGGGGGAGGGGTAGGGGGTTATATCTTGGTCATGCTGACTGAGTTTTATAAGCTGTGGCTAACCCTGCTCCCCACAGCTGACTGAATATTAAATAAACAGAGCCAAGTGGCTGAATTCAGTGGAGTGAGCCCCCCCCCATGGGGTCCTACACATCAGCCTGTCTTATTCTTGGCAGCTGCATAGCAGAGGGGCAGACTACTATGGGGTGGGTTTTTTGGGGGTAGTGTACAAGGGGGAGGAAGGAGGAGCTGGTTACAGTTGAAGTAGGGGGGGTCAGATGGAAGGAGAAAGTTGGATGTTTCATATTTACAGATTTACACGATAGCATCATAGGTAGTGATGTTTAAGAGATGTGTTAAAGATTGTTTATTTGATTTAACAATGGCTCTGTTAACATCATTCAGGTATGATTTTCCTGCATTATGAAAAGTCACAAATTTGACTGTTACAAAGGTTTTTTATGTGACAATAACTTATTGAAGAAGACAGAAAATATTCAGATTGTCAGTAGAACTACAGAGCAGATTTCTGTGACAAACGAAGGATCGAGACAGAACTAATTGAAGTTTCGTGACACATTCATCTTCTTTCACATTGTGAGAATTTTTTGATATCTTCACAATTTTCCCAGAGAATAATTCATTGATCTTGAGGAAAAGAATCAGGCACATTGGTGGCTCTGATGTCTGTGAGTGTGTGAGTGCTGGCAGAACTGTTCTAGTGTTAGTTACTAGGGTTGTAAAGGGGCGGAAACTTTCCGGTAACTTTCCGGAAACTTTACATGGGAAGTTTAGTTCGGGAATTATGGGAATTTTGAAAAAAAAAAATAAGCAAATTAAATGCTGAGCAATAAAAGCCTCATTCAAAACTCTATTTTAAAGATGTATGGAACACAGCACACACTGCACGTTGAGTTTCAACCCTCCACTGTTCATTCTTCCATCACATGCACAGATAATTCCCAGCATCCTTCACTCTACAGCAGGGCTATTGAGGCCTGCTGTAGAGTGCAGGACTAGTCAGGTAAGTTTCAATGATATTACTGGGGAAAATATATGAGCATGCTGATTGAGGATTGTTCATCTGTTCATCTAGCCTATTTCCATTCATTTATCCATCAATTGTAAAATATGTTTACAGACGATTCCAATTGTTTGGCTAACTATTTATATCTCGGGCATTGCATTAGTGTTTTTTTACAAACTTTTTTCTCATCTTATTCTACAGAACAATGCCACGTGCACTCTCTCATGTGTGGAGACATTTCACCCCAAACAATGTAAAAGGAAAGGCTGTGTACATTTGCAAATACTGTGCAAAGACCTATGTTAAGAATGACACAACGATGCAGAAGCATATAGTCAAGTGCCCAAAGTTTCCTCAGGGCTCAAATCAGCCTATGACAAAACAAAATGTTTATATTTATGTCTGTATATGACAAGGTAAATACAGTTAGTATAAATTATCCACAACATTTCCAGTTTATTCCCATTAATTCCCGTTAATTCCCATGGAAAGTTTCCAACTTTGAAAATTCCCGGACTTTTGCAACCCTAACTTTGACAAATCTAAAGTTTTTGTTATTTCACATATTTCAAAGAGCTGTATGAATCTGTGAATGTGACCTGTCCAGTATAAGACTGGAAAGAGTTTATTCACCATCACGATGCAGCAGATGTTCAAGTTTTGACAAATCTCTCAGGAATAGATTTTGTTTTTTACACATTTTTGCTTGAATGTGACAGTTTTTCAAAGTAAATCAAATCACACAGCTTTTTGAAAAGAGAGTTTGAAAACCCCAGAACTCTTTCACATGTAAACATTCTGTATTATGGAAAAAATCCTACTCCCTTAGCGACAATGATATGACACACACCCTGCACACACACAGAGACAGAGAGAGAGAGAGGGAGAGAGAGAGAGAGAGAACCACAGACACACACACACACACAAACACTGCCCTTTCTGGAACCCCCCCTCCCATCCCACTTCACAGTCTCAAACATTTCTCAAGGGTTTCCTGTCTTGTTATTTTTCGCCGTCTCACAGTTAAAAGAAGATCTGCGGCTACAACCTCCACGTCACCCCTCCACCACCATCATCACACACACAGACACACACAGACACACACATACACACACACACACACACATACACACACACACACACTCTGTAATTGTCTTTGGAGAACCCCAAACCGCCCTCTCCCAGACACCATGAGTTCACCCGTCACAGACAGGGTTTGAAAACCATTTGATATCCAGCTCGTGTTTGATTTGCACGCTGCTCCCACATGAACACTATCGAGTCACTGGGAGAATCTGGGGCCGAGTCATGGGAGCTCTGGTCCTGGATGGAGAGAATCCACAGGGCTCCATCTTCCATCACCCGTCTCTCTGTAAACACAGCTGTCAGTCTCGTGTCTCCTGTCACTGTTGGCTCCTGTGCTTCCCTCTCTCCTCCTGTGCTTCCCTCTCTCCTCCTGTGCTTCCCTCTCTCCTCCTGTATTTCCCTCTCTCCTCCTGTGCTTCCCTCTCTCCTCCCGTGCTTCTCCTCCCGTGTTTCTCTCTCTCCTCCCGATCTTCCCTCTCCTCCCGTGTTTCCCTCTCTCCTCCTGTGCTTCCCTCTTTCCTCCCGAATTTCCCTCTCTCCTCCTGTGTTTCCCTCTCTCCTCCTGTGCTTCTCTCTCTCCTCCCAATCTTCCCTCTCCTCCCGTGTTTCCCTCTCTCCTCCTGTGCTTCCCTCTCTCCTCCCGAATTTCCCTCTCTCCTCCTGTTTCCCTCTCTCCTCCTGTCCTTCCCTCTCTCCTCCCGTGTTTCCCTCTCTCCTCCCGTGTTTCCCTCTCTCCTCCTGTGCTTCCCTCTCTCCTCCTGTGTTTCCCTCTCTCCTCCCGTGCTTCCCTCTCTCCTCCCGTGCTTCCCTCTCTCCTCCTGTGCTTCCCTCTCTCCTCCCAATCTTCCCTCTCCTCCCGTGTTTCCCTCTCTCCTCCTGTGCTTCCCTCTCTCCTCCCGAATTTCCCTCTCTCCTCCTGTTTCCCTCTCTCCTCCTGTCCTTCCCTCTCTCCTCCCGTGTTTCCCTCTCTCCTCCCGTGTTTCCCTCTCTCCTCCTGTGCTTCCCTCTCTCCTCCTGTGTTTCCCTCTCTCCTCCTGTGCTTCCCTCTCTCCTCCTGTGTTTCCCTCTCTCCTCTCGTGTTTCCCTCTCTCCTCCCGAGCTTCCCTCTCTCCTCCCGTGCTTCTCCTCCCGTGTTTCTCTCTCTCCTCCCGATCTTCCCTCTCCTCCCGTGTTTCCCTCTCTCCTCCTGTGCTTCCCTCTTTCCTCCCGAATTTCCCTCTCTCCTCCTGTGTTTCCCTCTCTCCTCCTGTGCTTCTCTCTCTCCTCCCAATCTTCCCTCTCCTCCCGTGTTTCCCTCGCTCCTCCTGTGCTTCCCTCTCTCCTCCCAATCTTCCCTCTCCTCCCGTGTTTCCCTCTCTCCTCCTGTGCTTCCCTCTCTCCTCCCGAATTTCCCTCTCTCCTCCTGTTTCCCTCTCTCCTCCTGTCCTTCCCTCTCTCCTCCCGTGTTTCCCTCTCTCCTCCCGTGTTTCCCTCTCTCCTCCTGTGCTTCCCTCTCTCCTCCTGTGTTTCCCTCTCTCCTCCTGTGCTTCCCTCTCTCCTCCTGTGTTTCCCTCTCTCCTCTCGTGTTTCCCTCTCTCCTCCCGAGCTTCCCTCTCTCCTCCCAAGCTTCCCTCTCTCCTCCCGTGTTTCCCTCTCTCCTCCCAAGCTTCCCTCTCTCCTCCTGTGTTTCCCTCTCTCCTCCTGTCCTTCCCTCTCTCCTCCCGAGCTTTCCTCTCTCCTCCTGTGTTTCCCTCTCTCCTCCCGTGTTTCCCTCTCTCCTCCCGAGCTTCCCTCTCTCCTCCCGAGCTTCCCTCTCTCCTCCTGTGTTTCCCTCTCTCCTCCCGTGTCTCCCTCTCTCCTCCTGTGCTTCCCTCTCTCCTCCCGTGCTTCCCTCTCTCCTCCTGTGTTTCCCTCTCTTCTCCTGTGCTTCCCTCTCTCCTCCTGTGCTTCCCTCTCTCCTCCCGAGCTCCTCTCTCTCCTCCTGTGCTTCCCTCTCTCCTCCTGTGTTTCCCTCTCTCCTCCTGTGTTTCCCTCTCTCCTCCTGTGTTTCCCTCTCTCCTCCTGTGTTTCCCTCTCTCCTCCCGAGCTTCCCTCTCTCCTCCCGTGCTTCCCTCTCTCCTCCCGAGCTTCCCTCTCTCCTCCCGTCTCTAACGACTCACCCCGAGTGAGAGTTCATCTAATTGAATCCAGTGTCTTTGCTGTTTGATGAATCCTTGTCCTCTCCCTGTCCCTCCCTGAGCGTCCTCCTCCCACACTGTGCGTCAGACCTCCCGCAGGAGACTCACAACACACACTCATACGCACAGGCAGACACACAAACACACACACACACATGTACACACTGCACTCAGGGGAAAGGTCGTGTCATCGTGACCCCTGGAAAGCAGAGGCACGAGTGCAGCTCATTGGTTTTCAAAGGGTGAAAGGTAAAAAGGGAAACAGAAAGATGGAGAGCTGTCGAGAGAGAGAGAGAGAGAAGGAGTCTTGTGTGTGTGATGGAGGAAAGGAGGAAAACGGAGGGAAAATGGCGAGAGGCTGAAAAACTCTCCCTGGCCTCCGCTTCGCAGGTCGGCGTCCCCCCCCACCCGGTCTCCTTGTGTGGTCCGCAGCTCCGAGTCATTCCCCAAACAATCGGCATTAATCCAGGGAGCGAGGGGCCGGGAGCACAGCGCTGCCAGGACCCTCACACTGCTGCATGCTGCTCTACACCTCCTGTACACACACACACACACACACACACACACACACACACACACACACACACACACAGACTGACACACACACACACACACAGACTCGTGCAGCCTTTAATAAGGCTCTGTAGTGTTGTGTAATGTACAGTGTGGTGACTTCTCCCTCAGCAGAGTTGCTTCTAAGATTCTGTCAAAGTCTTTCAAGTCTCTGAATCGTGACGTCCTCAATGATGCAACTTTTCCTGTGGTCTGAAATCTGGAGCAGGGTCAATATCAAGGAAAGTCTCATGGGGGGGGGGGGGGGGGTCCTACATTTGTCTGGTCCGGAACCTTTGGCCTTTTCCAGTTTAGTCTGAATAAACATAACTTGGACCAAAATTGAGTCCGACCCAAAAGTAATGGTTTCAGTCTGGATCAAACTAAATCAGGGTTCGATTTGTTTGCAGCGTGAGAACATTTTTATTTTGAATTTTGAATTTCAGACCGAGATGAAAAAGAAGCAGAAGCTTTTAGTTGTCGCCTCAGTTAAAATAATGTGTGAACGACGAGGATGTTGATTGAACAGTTTCATTAATTTTCTCCTTTCAAACAGAAAGACCACTTTACTCTGCTCACTTTATTTAAAACAAAACAGCGAATACAATCGTAGGAATAATATATAAAGTCTGAATAAAAATAACAGGTGTAAAAAGTTCTTTGGACCAAAATTTCAGTCTGGATCAAGCTGAATCAGGGTTCGATTCATTTGCAGCGTGAGAACATTTTTATTTTGAAATTTGATTTTCAGATCAAGATGAAAAGGAGGCAGAAGCTTTTCGTCTCAGTTGAAATATGTGTGAACGATGAGGACGTTGATTTTGCTTTATCGTAAAACCAGTGGCAACGACATTTAGAGAACAGGTTAATTCATTTTCTCCTTTCAAACAGAGAGACCACTTTATTCTGCTCACTTTATCTAAAACAAGACAGCGAATACAATCGCAGAAATGACAGGACTCTAATATCAGGTGCTCGCCGTCTACCAACCAATCAGTGTCCAGCGAACAGACATGTGATCATCCCTCCTGTTCCCTGCAGCTGTATTCTGGGCCCTTTGCATCCATCCAGTGGTTTTAAGGTTGGTTGTAACTGACCAGTAACTGCACCCCCCCCCCCCTCCCAAGCATCTGGGATCCTCCAGCATCGTGTGCTTTGGTCTGGAATGTATATTCCTGGCAGTGCTCTGGGTAAATTGCAGTAATCAGCCATTACTCTAATTCAGTCGTTTACCTGACGTTACACATTCATCACTTTCATAAAACTCTCGGCGCACGGATGATGAATTGGAGTGTTTGTGCCCCCCCCACACACACACCCACCCCCCCCACCCTACCCTGCTGTAACAGCCCTGACAACATGTCTCGCCAGGGGACCGAGCTGCACCTCCTCTCCCACCCCCCCCCGCTGCAGCCTCTCACAGCCTATTTACCGGCCCTGACCAGCCATTAGTCAGTGGGTTCAGACACCACCTCCGGTTCCACAACACCGCCCCCCCGCTCCCCAGCACACAGGCCAGTAGGTGGGTGTCCTGCTGGGGGGGGGGGGGGCTGCATGGAACCAGGTCACCTGCTCCCTTACAGCCATTACTGTAATTAGAGTTGGCGTTGTTAATTGTTTTTGGTTGGGCCTAATGAGGTGTGTGTGTGTGTGTGTGGGGGGGGTGATGCAGTTAAGGAGGAGGAAGAAGGTGGAGGGAGGTGAAGAAGGTTTGAGTGAGACAGGGGGCGGAGTGGGGGGGCAGGGGCGGGGGGGTGGTGGCACTACAGGATTGAATTGTCAGTCCGGGTTATGATTAGGAGGCGCAGATGCGGCCATGTGAGAAATGAATTTCATGCCTGTTGATTCTGCGATTTCTCCAGGAATGTGCAAGAGAGAGAGAGAGAGAGAGAGAGGGAAAGAGAGAGAGAGAGAGAGAGAGAGAGACTCGTGCTCCACAGAGATATAGATGAAGGCACAGAAGAAGAAGAAGAAGAAGAAGAAGAAGAAGAAGAAGAGTGTAAACAAGGACTCGTGATGTGCTTTGATCTCTGCCTTTGAAAAAATCCTTTGTCTCTTAGAAGCTGTGCACACAAAAACAATTGCACAATTAAAAGTTTGTTTTTGGTGTTATATAATTATCACATATTGATTTATCATTTATCTAAAACACAAGACGGGGATATAATCATCGTTGATATTGTAAGGATTTCAATATTTTAACTATAGTTTGTGTCTGACAGAATTCTAACAAAATAAAGAAAGAAGTAGTTTTGGCTAGTTATTATGCCTTCATATAACATATTGATTTATCATTTATTTAAAACATAAGACGGGAATATAATCATCGTTGATATGCACCGATCTCCCCTGTGTTTCTAAATCATTGAATTATAATGCTCACTACACTGGTGCATATTGCATTATTATGAATTTGAAGTGTAGCGTACACAGAGTGTCATGTGTTTGTGTTATGAATCTGACCGAGGTCGACATCTCACAAAGCAGATTTGAATCCTCAGTCACTCCAGGTCGCGCTACGAGCCTGAATATTAATTAAGGGAACGCCAAACAAATATTCCCTGGTGTGTTTTTAAAAGAAGCTGAGTCTGGAGAAAAGGGCGGGAGTCGGGAGACGTTGTGTATCCTTCGCTGTGGGAACAACAGAGCTCTGTGTACACTTCCCTCCCGCTCGACTCCCTACGTGAGCACATGTTTTCCATTTCTGTTCCGAGTGTCAGCGAATTGTGTGACACACGGGGGAGAGAGCATGTGCCGAGCTTCCAGGCACTGTTTACTCTGGCCGGCTCTGGTTGTGGATACCAGTCCGTGGCCAAGTGTCCAACCTGCCATCTAACCAGCAGTGTCCCACCCGCACTCCCCCCCCCACTCACTCTCCAGGGCCGAGGCTGGACGATGCATCACAGGATTTCTGGGAACGGACGCTGGACTCTCCTCATTTGTACATTTGCATTGACTGTTTTTTACTGCTGTATATTCCACCAATAGTGTATTCATATTTATATATATTTATATTTTTATCCTGCTCACAGTGTATTCATCGTCCTTAGATCTTACAATTCCTGTTAATACTGTAATATTCCACATATATATTTCTTACTGTACAGATGTTATATATTTACATTTTCACTTTAATATGCACAAAACTCTGCACTTTCACTGCCTTTTTTGCACTTCTAGTTAGATGCTAAACTGCCTTTCTTTGTATAAGTACTTGTGCAATGACAATAAAGTTGAATCTAATCAAATTATGGGAATATCAGCATCAAGGTTCAGGTTTATTTGCCCTATAGAAGTGAGCGGTTATTGTTGTTCCTGGATGAAAAGAACACAAACACCAAAAACAATCCAAACAGGAGACACAGCTCATCACGGTTCAGTGGAAGCAATTAACACAGTTACAGTTATTTTCGTTCTACGACGAGTTTCCCGGTCACAGCTCAGTGGTGTCGAGATAAATGATGCTTGTAATTATTGGTCCTGACCGGAGGAACCAGAGCGTGGCGGCTGGAATCAGGAGCAAAGGGTGAGAACAGAAGCTCAAAGTCAAACTGACAGAGGACAGTGGACAGGACAGAGACCATTGACCTGTCTGCAGGGATTTGGAAACTTTTTCCATCTTTGGCCTCTCATCAACATCTGGACCTCATAGTTCCAGATGCAGTTGTTCACGTACGTGCAAGCGATAGTTTTCTCTGTCCTGCGAGAACTTGTCTCTCACTTTTAAATCTGTGTACCTGTCGCTGGTCATCAGTTGTGAGCGTGCAGACGTAGATTGAATGGATTCTGTGAGGTTCACTGAAATGAGTTTTGGTACGACTGCCCTGCAGCTCTAGAAATGTAAGTTGTCAAACTGGAGACTATTCGACAATGAAATTACAAGTTAATGTGACGGAGGTGTTTCAGCCATAGATATATATAAAGACTAGATGTCTTGTTCGACGGAGCCGGATGTCAGCACATGGCGGCCATCTTGCTAGAGGCAGCTCGCTCACCCATAACATTGTGTTGTAGTGGTACTTACTTTTTAAATAACCATAACTTGCTCAATTTTCAACAGATTTTTAAACGCTCTGGTTTGTTATAAACGTCAGAGATGTAGTTATGACACTGCATATATTATTAATTTTTTTAGAAAATAACATAATTATTCATAAGTATGCAGTGTCATATCTACATCTCTGACGTTTAGAACAAACCAAACCGTTTAAAAATCGGTTGAAAATTGAGCAAGTTATGGTTATTCACCACTACCAACACAATGTTATGGGTGAGCGAGCTGCCCCCTGGCAAGATGGCCGCCATGTGCGGACGTTCGTCGAGACATCTAGTCTTTATATATATCTATGGTTCGAGCAGCCAAATGCGGTTTTCATCACCTAGCAACACATAAGTAATGACTTTTTATAGATGTATAAACTAACATTTCTTCCATGTATTATTTACTGTTGTCTGGACACTAACTGTAACCACCTCTGTGCTGTTCCCTCCTCCTCCAGGCGGTCACAGGGTGGTGAGCCTGAGCAGCCGGTGCCTGGGCGGTGAGGTAGTGCTCATGCTGTAATAGGGTGTCGCAGTGAGACACAGCGTTGGGTCTATCCACTGGGGACATCGCATCATGGAAAACCCAGCGCAGACCTCCGGACGGGAAGTTCTCAGCAAGTCTTGTCGGAAAACGAGTCAACAGATTCCACCGGAGTCTTCTGTCCTGTCGTCACCGCTCAGGAGTGTGAGAACGAGCAGGTGTGCGTGTTCATGTGTGTGTGTGTGTGTGTGTGTGTGCCTCTCCTGCCGGGTGTGTTAATGAAGGAGTCTAATTGGATTTCTTGGGCTGCTGCAGGGGCATTCAGGAGTGGGCGTGGCCGGTCCGGACCCCCTGCTGGGAGAGAAGCTGGATCACCACTGTGCTCCTTCCTCTCCCGCTCGCTCTTCCCAAGGTCGGAGGATTATCGTGTGCATGAGCAGTGAGGCCGGCGAGCAGCGGCTCATGAGTTCAGCCTGTTCAGATACAGGACAGGTCATGCGAGGCTAAACAAATTCTGCTTTGAACACAAATGCTAACGGGATAATCTGGTGTAGGTCAGCTGCTGCTATTCAAACCTCCATCACACCCGTGAACTATATGGACACGTGGTTATCGATGGTGAATCTTTGCCTGACTCCTGTTTACGGCCTTTTCCCTTTTCTCCCGTTCACTGAACTGACTGAATCAAAAACATCGGAGGCGGAGCCGCTCAGATATAACACCACAATGGTGAAGAGGAGAGGGAGGTTCTGCAGATTTTTTTTTTTTTTCCTCAACAACAAAAGCAGTGAAACAGAGGGAGACGTGCAGGGAGGGTGAATGCAGGTCCTCGCTCCTTCCCACCCCCCCGACCCCCCCCCACTGCTCCCTCTCCCTGGGCTCGGCTATTGTCCGCCGTCCCCCGACCTCCTCGTCTTCCGGCCGCGGCTGGAGCGAGTCCCGTTGGCCCCAAACAGGATTAGCAGCGGCCACGGCTCCAGGTCATTCTCTGTGGATTTGGTAGAGTTACTGCGGCTTGGCTGGGCTATGGTGCTTTAATTACCCTGCCACCAGGGGGCCTCAGAGCGGCCCGGCGGGTGACAAGCGGGAAGTCGGGCAACAGCGTCTGTTTTTTTTTTCACGTGGGAATGATCCCGAACTTGTGCTGAGCACTGACAACAACTTTTTTAACCCTGATTGTTAAGCTTTGGTGCAACTGTACGTTAGTTTGTTACCATCTCAAAATGTTTACAAGATAAATTATATTTATTAATTGCATTAAATGCAGCTTTAACTTTGTTACACCTTTAAAAACAAAACAAGACGATATTTTATAGAATTTCTTTATATCCTTCCATATCCATCATGTAAACCACTTATGCTTTAAGGCTCTCGCTACCACATGTAGCGAGAGAAAATTCACAATTATCTCAGTAAATCATATTTATTTAATTGCATTTATTCAATTTGGAATTATTATTATTAAACACACTGTCGCAATATGGTTCTGCAGCCAAGCATGTCGGCCATTACTGATGCATCGCAAAACATCCTATCAATTATCACAATTACATTTAAATATGTCAAACACATTTAAATTGTTTATTTTTCCCTCAGCATAATGTGTTCGGCGTTACATACGATCAACATTTCTACAAATAAAAACAGTTACTGCAGCTCAGGCCCCAAGAGAGCAGTGATTTTGCAATGTGAACTTTGTGTAGGTTTATGATAGTCTGTGTGTAACAGGTTGTGTGTTTGTCTAGGTGACAAAATCGAGAAGATGCTGATTGGGAATCAAACATCTTCGTTTATTAGTTGTGGTTCCTCGGCTCCATCAGTGTGTCTTTGGTCCTTGTTCAGCTCAGACCTGCTGCACCTGCTAATGATCGACACACTTCATATAACCAGAGAGAAGATTCTCACCTCTCACAGCCAAGGATGATGTCACAGCAATGAAACGAGGGGGAAACTGATTTCATGCCTTTGACTTCATGCATTTTCATGTAATGACCCAGAGAGAGAGACGACTTGTTTACGATTCAGAAGAGGCTGAAGTGAGATGTTGTTCAAATCTCTTTCCGACACGTCACTGATGCAAAATACGGCTTGAGGTCAAAATGACAAATAAAATATGGTTCAGATTAAAAAATGGCAACATCTGGCTTCATGTCAGGGTATATTTGTGAGTCTGTGTGTGTCTGTGTGTGTGTGTGTGTGTGAGAGGTGGCAGACACAGTGAGTGTGTGTGTGCTGGTGAGAGAGCAGGGTCTTCAGCGAAGGAGGGCGAGCGCGGGCACAGACAAAGGTGAGTCTGTGCGGCCCTTCCACTGACGACCTGTGGAAAATTCCCTGTCGGTGCTTTGCCAAGACGCCTTGCCCGGCGCTGTGGGACTCAGCAGGAATCTGAGAGGCAGACGTGACTGAGAGGAACGGCATCTCACCAGAACTACAGCGGGAGCGTGTCCTGAAGAGGTGGACGGCTGGAAGACATGGATCTCTCTTCTGTTTTTTGACCAAAAATGAGAACTGTACCTACAGTAATGATTTCTAATGAATATAAAGAAACAGAAACACGCCTCAGTTCAATCTAGTGCAGGTGATTTGAATCTAGGTCAATAAAACTGAGGTAAATCCAGCTCAGCAAACTTCATGTGAAATGAAAACACTTATTGTCCACTTATATATTGAGGAGGTCGAATTCATTTCCATCTCAGACACTGGTTTATGACGAGAGATCCAAGATGTTTACTGGCACAGTGTTTATGTACAAACAAGTGAAAAACTTTCTCCATTAGCAAAACCCTGTTTGGCACCAAAATGATATTTTCCCCGACCTAAACCACATCCTTACATTAAGTTTCATGGTTCATATTTGGTAGTTCATTATCCTGCAAATTCACAAAAAAATATCAATAAAATTTGTATTTGAGAAGTGAAGGAGTAAGATAAAGATGTAGTAAATTTAAGATAAATACATTAATCATAAAATAAAAACTATTTACATAAAATATACAGTGCAGAATGGTGCAGATATGTAAAATGTGGATAGGAGCAAAGGCTGAAAACTTAATACAGCAAAGATTTATAGTTGTTTAATTCTCTTATGGCCCAGAAGAGGAAGAAGCTCTGTGGGGTCACGTGTCTCCCACCACAGGACAGAAGTAACAACACGCTGGTTGGGGGGTGAACGCTCAGTTTAAGTTGCACAGCTTCAATCCTGATGAAGAACTGACCTCCTCACTGGACTGTCCAATGTCTGTATGTGTCCAACAGAGACCGACTGTTTCAGTTTGCATTAAATGGTTAAAACCAAATGAAGAACAACAAAGTTAAGCAGTAACATTCAGCGTCCTGCAGCCGGACTGTCTTACACATCAACGGATCTTTCTCTGCTCACTCGAATGAGTCAAAACAGCTCTTTGCTGCGTCCTTGTCCTCGGGCGCTTCACCTGGCTGCCTGGCCTTGAGGTGTCAATCTGGACCAGGTGTCCCTCTCTACCCTTCACCTCTCTGCTGTCTGACTCACAGGAGGCCGCCAAAACATCCCACCTGCACGGGCGGCCTGCATCTCCTCTCGCCTGCCGACAGCTGGAAGAAGACACGCTACAGTGACTGTGAACGTCCGGAGGTTGGAGCTGCTTAAAATGAGAAACTTTTGCTAATGAGTGCGATCCCGCAGCCTCGGATGGTGATTGATGAGGAGTTATGAGCAATTATTAGTAGCAGTGGGTCGGCATGGCGATTAGAGAGTGTGTCTCTCAGGCAGAAAGTCCTGGATTCAATCACGTTTCACAGCTTTGATCCTCTTCTTCCAGTCTTTCATTTGTCCCCTTGTGACCTCCTGAGAGCTGCAGCCAATCATCCCCATTGTGCTCAGGTGTTGTTGTGTTCATTGTGTTTTGAAATGGGCGCACGGAGGAAATTGTCCCGTGTGCCAAGCCTCCGTGGATCCTGTGTGAGGCTCCACTGGGGCCACTGAGCCTCCTTCAATCAGGCCCGGGAGCTGCCAGGACCCTTGCATCTGGTCCTGCTTAGGGCAGCACCCCCCCCCCCAGCCAGCCTCTCCTGCTGAGGAACCTAAGAATCCCTTTTTCTTTTTGGGCTTTTTGTGCTCTCGCTCCAGTTTTCCACCACCGCGAGGCTGCAGAGGAGCACAGGACCATCCGCTGGGTGTGTGTGCTCCTCAGCTGGGAAACCGAAGCATGCGTGAAACCAGTCAGGGTTCGGAGGGAACACATGCGCAAATACATAAACAAACAACCCATATGGGGAGTTGCATGCACAATAGAGAGAGAGACAAAGGTCAGCTCTGCCTTGCCCCCCCCCCCACCCTTGAAGACATTCCTGGAGCACCTGCACTCACTTAATATTTTGGCAGGAGTGGGTAGAAAAAAAAGGAAAAAAGTTTCTGTGCTTCAGCGCCTGTCATGTTTGTTCACTGAAGGAAACAAGCTTGGTTTTAATTAGAGCTCCTGCCAAGAGCTGAGGTAATTGCCACTCCGTACGTCTTGCTTTCTTTTTTCTACATTTCTTTTTTTCCTCTCTGTTGTTGCTTCATATACTTTAAAACAGCGCCGAGTCGTTGGCAGGAAAAACACACAAAACAGCCCTTGTTAAAGTGTGCGTTCACTGGGTGCATCCGTCACACAGAGCCAGAGCCGTACTGTCAGCAGTCACACAGGACCTACAGTAAATGATTAGGGGCAATAATAATTTGGATAATTGCCGTGTTGGCCCCCCCTCCTCCTCCCTGTGTCTTTGTGTCATTCAGAACAAGGGTTTGTCCTCAAGGCACCACCCCAGTCCTGTGTCTTCCCCCCCCCACCACCTGTATCCCAGCTGTGGCCTAATGCAGCTCGTGAAAATTCCCACCAAATTATCCTGATATACACCAACATGTGCTGCAGGCCGTGTGTTTACGTGCAAACACCTATTCACATACACAAGGTCGACTCTCTGTTGAGTTCTGCATGTTTACGAATCCACGACGGTTAAGAGGAGTTTCACCATCTGAACAGAGAGATGCTGCAGAAACACAAGGAAACCCACTGTGTGACACAGGTCCTGGGGAAACTGGAAACGCATAAATGAGTGAAAGGCTCAAAGACTGTTGCAAAACCATATCTACTGATTCCAGAAGTGTGTATGTGGCTCGAATATCTCAAGAACCTTGCTTGAAGACTTGCTTCGCCGTCCGCATGTTGGTGGTTCAAGGCCCAAGGAAGTGAAGAGTAAGTGCCGTCGAACACAATAACAACGTGTTCATGACAACAGGGTTTCCAGTTCGGCTTCTACACACTGAGTCGAGCTTCACCAAACTTTGGTTGCACAGTTGAGCAGCTCCGGTGCAGCCTCAGGCTTCTGCAGCCTCGGAGTTCTGCAGCCTCTGGGTTCTGTAGCCTCTGGGTTCTGCAGCCTCGGGGTTCCGCAGCCTCGGGGTTCAGGAGCCTCGGGGTTCTGCAGCCTCGAGGTTCTGCAGCCTCCAGGTTCTACTGCCTCGGAATTCTGCAGCCTCGGGGTTCTGCAGCCTTGGGGTTCTGCAGCCTCGGGGTTCTGCAGCCTCAGGGTTCTGTAGCCTCTGGGTTCTGCAGCCTCGGGGTTCTGCAGCCTCGTGGTTCTGCAGCCTCTAAGTTCTGCAGCCTCAGGGTTCTGCAGCCTCTGGGTTCTGCAGCCTCGGGGTTCTGCAGCCTCTGGGTTCTGCAGCCTCGGGGTTCTGCAGCCTCGGGGTTCTGCAGCCTTGGGGTTCTGCAGCCTCTGGGTTCTGCAGCCCCTCGTTTACTTGCAGGTCACAGTTTCAGCTTCATTCCAAACAGTCATATTCAGAACAGGCACAAATTGGAAACACAAGCCCCATGTTTTTATAATATCTGGAGCATTCCAGTGACAAGAGGTGAACGTCATCAAATCACGTTCATCTTCATCTCTAGTACCCCGCCCCCCCCCTCCAGGAACTGTGCAGTAATTCACCGGTTTGTTGGATGCAGCTTTTAGCATGTTTCTGTATTGTCTTGCATTTCTTTGCTGCAAGTTCTTCTGCCAAATATGTGTTTCCCTTCCTTCATTCCTGCTCGTGAATTTGTAAGATGCATAGCACTGAGCTCAGGATTGATGGATGGATGTAAAACCCATTAACACACACGGGCTCATCCCCCATCCGGGCTCTGCTGAGTTTCACCTTGTGTCACAGCAGTAGAGATAGAGATAGAGAGGGTGATGTGCTGGAGGCCGGAAGACAATCTTGATTTGTGTGTTTGTCGATAAGTAGATAAGAACCAGGGATGTGTTTTATCGTCAGGGCCACAAATGAGTTGAGCACATGCTGAGGCCTTTCAAAAACGGGCTTTTATTTTGATGGAATGGTGCCTGCTCGCTCTCTCCGTCCCAACTCCAGTCCTGAGATGAGACGTAACCGCTCTGATTTACTTTTCAGAGGTTGTTTATGGCCTGTGGACAAAAAAAAGACAATTGAATTATGCTGTCGGAAGAGTCGGGCTCGGCCGGGGCAGCTCAGGACGGATGAGCTGTGTGATGGATCCTCCTGAATGCTCCGGGCGACTTCCTGTTCCTCCGATCGGTTCTATGTGCTGATGAAAAGCAGAAGGAGGAGATCTGTTTGGAGTCAAGGCCACGGGTATTCCCTGAGACATCTACACAAAGCTCAGGGTCAAAGGTCACTCTGCAAGAGCATCCGTTCAGGACGTGCATGGACACTGTGTTCAGAGATATATTTTGAGTTCTTCAAATACACCAAACTTATTTATTTCCACTCATGTGCTCTATCAGAGGAAGCAAGGAGGACATATCCTGTCGTGATTTACTGGTAAAGTGATGATTGTTTGTTTAGGTGGTTTCATAAGTTTCTTCAGGCATTTGAACAATGTTTGTTTTTTGCTGTGATTCTGCGTCTCCACTGGAATTTATTGCGAGATCTTTGAACAAGGAGCAAGTTAATAAATATATAAAGTCAACTTTCCACCAAAAACACATTAAACACAGCAAAACAAATCAGCAAGTCCAGATTTCAATATGCATTTATGTAATTCTACATTTTTTAACTAAATCTTGTTATTATTCCTCTACACTATAATGTTTTCAGGTCGTCTGTCCAATTCTCATGCACAATATCTAAAGATTAACCTTAAGGGAATTTCTTCAAATTTTGTGTAAACATTCAGAGTTGATGTGACTTGATATTGGTGGTAAAAACCCACAAAGCACATACTTTGCCTTGTGAACACAATATCTCAAGATACTCTCCAAGGAAATTCTCCAAATTTGGTACAAACATTTAGTTGGACTGAAGAATGAACTGATAAGAATTTGGTGGTTAAAGGTCCAAGGCCTCATGTTGTAATGGATGTGATATATCGAAAAACCCCGAAAGGAAATTGGTTCAAGTCTGTGACATCACAAATCCCTTTATGTCTTGTGAACACGTTATCTTAGGAACGCACCTCAAGAGAATCCTTAACAAGTTTGCACAATTGTTCACTTAGACTCACAGATGAACTGAGTAGCTTTTGGGTGGGTGGGTGGGTGGGGGGGGCAAAGGTCAAGGTCAAAGTGGACTCATAAAACAGGTTTCTGGCCTCAGGGAAGTCATTCTAGTTGAAACATGAAGCGGTTGAAGCTCTACTTAAACTCCTGATGCTCCGTCAAACACTGTGTGCACTGAACTCATCATTGTGTCATGTGTGAGACGTCCAACATATACACAACACTACATATACACAACGCTGTGATGAAGCAACAATCATCAACCAGTGTTTCGTCTGTCGGGTCTGAAAACTCAAACACATGTTCCACACCCAGCCATACAATTATTTCCTGGATGATCTGCTTCCTCCTCCTCACTGACATCATGTTGTTGGTGTTGATCCTCCATTAGTTGAACTAACTGCACAGCAACAGACAGATTAAACCAATATTTGCTGCCACATGTGGAATATTTAACTCTCCGTCATGTCCCCAGTGAAATAAACCATGAGACATTCCCATTATGAAACGCTCTCCTCAGAATTTGTGGCCACATTCCCTGTTTCCTTTAGGATCACTTTCTGATCACTGCTGCAGAGATGTCTATGGCAGATGCACCCAGGTGTTGGCAGGACATCCCTTGTTTTTGAGGAATGTTTTACCCGTTTCCCATCTGGAATCCCTGATATTAAAAAATCGAAAGTACACATTGAAATCCCAGGACACACAGATTGCATGAATTTACCAGCATCACCTCCGGCAGGGGAGTGTGTTGGGTGGCCTTTGCTTGGAGGGTGGCCCACCATGGCATCGTATGAGTGCCGATTGTGTACAATGTGAGTATCAATTGTAACTACCCCCCCTCCCCTGTTCGCCAGTGGGAACATGGCTCCGCCTCCCTCACCTCCCAGGACACAGAAGGTGAGCTGGACCCCGGCCCAGATAAACGTGGCGTCCGTTCCAGCCGGGGTTGGGTCAGGATCTCCCGGGCGGTGGGGACAGGCCCGTCTTTGTCCAACGGGAGCTGCGTGTGGTTTAGTATCTTAAGAGAGTCATAATCACATCCGTGATTGGGGTGTTAACAGGCCCCCACAGCTGTCGGAGAGCAATGCACCCTGGGAATGCGTGACGAAGGAACCGCCGGCCCTTGGCGTGCGTGGCTGCAATATGTGTTTATCCCTGTACACACACGCAGCACGCACATATCCATCTCTGCGAGGGTAATATGGGCCGACGCCTCATTTCTTGTCCAAACACACCAACAGCTATGGCAGCACATTAGCAGCTTCACCCTGTGCAATTTAAGTGCCTCATGAAAAGCATCTGTCTGGGACATTGTGTCCGACGCGGCCGGGCGCTGTCGTGATCTACGTCTGAACGAATGCCGAAGCCACAGCAAATGACAGGAATCGAAAATAAACATAACTACGTGAAACAACAATGTATTTTGAGAACTTTTAAAAAAAACCCGCAGAGCATCATCTGCTTGGAATCAACTGAGGAACATTCCCTCTTCTTGCTGAGCGGACGCTCGCAGGCCTGTCGATGCGTGACGGGCGACCCAGAAATATCCCAGTGATTAGCCGAGAGGAGCTATAGAGCACTGAAGGGATCTGCGTTCAAGTGCCTCCTGTCCAGGGGCTGATTCATGAGCCGGGGTCAGTGCTTCAGAGTATATATCAGGTTCTCAGTTTGTTGCTTTTAGCAGCTGTTATTGCATTCAAGAGCCCGAGCCGGCCCCACTGAATCACAGGCGTGAGCGGAGGGAGAGGACTTTGACCTCCAGGGCCACGGCAGGCCGAGCTGTGGGCGGGGCCTCCTTCCCCGATGACACCGCGGTGCCACTGCCGGTCCCAGGCAGGGCTGTGGTAACACCGGATCCTGCCAGGCTGCGTCCAGGCTGGCAGGCGACTCAGCCCAGGGTAGGTGGTCCGGCCTTGTTTACTCCTCCAGCCGCACGCACGGGCTTGTTTAAACAGAGCGGGTGCCTTCGTAAGCTTCCCCTCGGCCCGTGGACGTCATCAGGCAGGCGTGTGTTGATGTGGCCTTTCCCTGCAGCGCCCTGGATTGTGTACTCCAGAAAGAGAGAGAGAGGGAGAGCGGCGTTGCCAGCTGCAGAGCTCACACCACAGTGCCCTGCTTCTCCCAGTTGTTTGACCAGATCACTTTGGGCCAGAACGACGTGGAACAGCATCCAAAACCTTGGCTCTCTCTCTCTCTCTCTCTCTCAGGCCTGATTAACATTTGGATCCTCGAGTCGAACCCTCCCGCCAACAATTCGACATTCCTCCACAATGCGGAGTGGAAAGTGCTGCCAGCGCTCTCTGTGATCATGGTACACTCAGCCGTCACCTGCTGCCTGCGCCTCACAGGTGATCCTCACTCAACCGGGATGGAAAGTACAATTCACTGGAGAAATATCCGGATCAAAGACACAGATGGGAAACAGAGAGAAGTTCTGCTTTTTGATCACAGGGCGCTGGCGTGTGTCCTAAGAGCATGAATCACAGGAATTATGAGAAACAAGCCGGTTCAAAAGAAAGTTGGACTTTTATCATCTCAGTTAAATGTCAAACACCTGCACCATTGTTTTAGTTTAATGTCGGACCTCTGCAGGATGTGGAGAGAGACGGGAGATGTTACAGAACCCGGTTGGTGGCATCACCATCACAGAGGAGCCTCAGGTGACAGGAGAGTGAAGATGTCAATCAATCACAGCCACATAATCCTGAGATGATGACTCATCATTAAAAACATACATGAACCAGCGCCTCTAATTAATTCTCTCTGCCAAGGAGGTTATGTGTTCACCGCTGTTTGTAGTATTTCCACAAAACTCCATGGAATTATGCGATATGGTTCAGGGAAGAACTCATAAAGGTTTGATGCCTTCATTTATTTTTAGTATTACTATTATATTGTTATTATTATTATTATTATTATTATTATTATTATTATTATTATTATTATTATTATTATTATTATTATTATTATTATTATTATTATGATTTATGTCATCTATTCTTTTATTAATATATTTACTTGCTTATTTATTAATCCTTTATCTCTCTTCCTCTATCAACCCATTATTTTTTGTTTTTCTTTTGTTTGTTTTTCTTTATTTTTCAACTATATGTGCTCATCTGTTGGGGCTAGGTGCCGGAGGGAGGGGGGTGGGGGGTTGGTATCTGTTCTGTGGTATGTTGAAATTACATCTGTAATTTTGACCGTATGGAACACTATTGTTTGTTTGTTAATTATGTAAAATTCAATAAACAGATTGTTAAAAAAATAAAAAAAAATAAAAAAAGGTTTGATGCCGATCTGCACAGGGGTCGAGGAATTATTGTCATTCTTTAACATTGTGAGATCGGGCGTTTTTCAACATTTTAAGTTTTTCCAGAGAATAATTATTCAATCCTTCTGGAAATCAGACATATTTAAAGCACTGATTTTTAGGAATTTGAGCCATTTGGTGCAGCCTGATTGAATTAAAGGGGACTGTTGGTCCATGGTGGAGTTATTTGCTCTACTTTGTTAATCATAAGCTTGAAAATGGTTTAATTAATGTTAACTAAAGGCTCTGATTTGATCAAATGATCCAAACCATTCAAGGCAAATCTGTAAATACATCATGTATTAAGGGAACATGCCTGTTTGAAGGAGCTGGTATATATCTCCAGAGAAAAGCTCTAATCACCATGGACCATATGGACTTTATCTCCTGAAACACATGAGGCTGCAATCTCATCACGCCGGAGCCTTTTTACTGAGGAATTTCAAACTACAGGAAAACCTCCTAATGGCTCGGCTCTGTCACTGATCCCGGGCCACGTCGTCCATATCAGTCACGATTAGTTGGATGAGTCATCACTCTTTGCCGTTAAGGCCCCTGGGCTGCTCAGGCTGTCATTAATCAGAGCTCCATGTCCCTGAGTGACACACGGGAGAGAGCGACCAGCGATCTGTCTCTGCTCTATCTCCGTGCTTTGATCACGTGTCGGCCTGTTATCTCTCTCTCTCTCTCTCTCTCTCTCTCTCTCTCTCTCTCTCTCTCTCTCTCTCTCTCTCGCCCCCCCTACCCCATTGCCTCTCATCTTCTTCTTCTTTTGAATTGATCTCCCATCTCTTGTGTGTGAGTGTGTGTGTGTCTCTCTCTCTCTCTCTCTCTCTCTCTCTCTCTCTTTCTCTTTCTCTTTCTCTTTCTCTCTCTCTCTCTCTCTCTCTCTCTCTCTCTCTCTCTCTCTCTCTCTCTCTCTCTCTCTCTCTCTCTCTCTCTCTCGCCCCCCTACCCCATTGCCTCTCATCTTCTTCTTCTTTTGAATTGATCTTCCATCTCTTGTGTGTGAGTGTGTGTGTGTGTGTCTCTCTCTCTCTCTCTCTCTCTCTCTCTCTCTCTCTCTCTCTCTCTCTCTCTCTCTCTCTCTCTCTCTCTCTCTCTCTCTCTCTCTCTCTCTCTCTCTCCACCTACCCCATTGCCTCTCATCTTGTTCTTCTTTTGAATTGATCTTCCATCTCTTGTGTGTGAGTGTGTGTGTGTGTGTCTCTCTCTCTCTCTCTCTCTCTCTCTCGCTCTCTCTCTCTCTCTCTCTCTCTCTCTCTCTCTCTCTCTCTCTCTCTCTCTCTCTCTCTCTCTCTCTCTCTCTCTCTCTCCACCTACCCCATTGCCTCTCATCTTGTTCTTCTTTTGAATTTATCTCCCATCTCTTGTGTGTGAGTGTCTCTCTCTCTGTCTCTCTGTCTCTCTCTCTCTCTCTCTCACTCTCTCTCTCCATCTCTCCCCCCTCTCTCTCACTCTCTCTCTCCATCTCTCTCTCTCCCTCTCTCTCTCTCTCTCTTTCTACCCTACCCCATTGCCTCTCATCTTCTTCTTTTGAATTTATCTCCCATCTCAGGTGTGTGAGTGTGACTCTCTCTCTGTCTCTGTGTCTGTCTCCGTCTGTCTGTCTCTCTCTCTTTCTCTCTCTCCCCCCCTCTCTCTCTCTCTCTCTCTCTCTCTCTCTCTCTCTCTCTCTCTCTCTCTCTCTCTCTCTGTCGGCCCCCGGTGGCTCTGGGTGGCCCCCGTGTTCGAGTCCAAGCCGGGTCCTTGGGGGTCAGGGGTTTGGGAACAAGGTGCCTATCTCACATGTCCTCCCCTCCTCTGTGTCATTCTTCTACTCCGGCGCTGACATGAATATTTGATCAATGGCTGGAGCCTGTCCAACACCGCTCTTCTTGCCAGCCTCCCCTCCCCTGATGGCATCCCCCCCCTCCCACTCCACTCCTCCCCTTTCCTCTCAGTCTAAAGCTTGGGCAACTCCAAATGTCAATGATGTTAGTTTAGCCATTGTACACGGCTGGCCGCTCCTGAATGGGTGACTTGTCCCCGGGCCAGCCCCCTACAATTGCCTCCTTTCTCACTCTGACTTATTCTCAGCGTTTTCCCCCCTGCATGAAGAGAGGGCTCTCTCTCTCTCTCTCTCTCTCTCTCTCTCTCTCTCTCTCTCTCTCTCTCTCTCTCTCTCTCTCTCTCTCTCTCTCTCTCTCTCTCTCCCGGCACTCCTGGCTCTTTGGCTCTGCCGAGGATCCTGGAGCCGAAGTTAAACGAGAAGAGAGGGCACGGGAGATCCAGAGAGAGAGAGAGAAGGCCCGAGACAAAGTGAGAGTGTTTGGGAAGGCTGGAGGTTCGGGGGTCAGCGGGCAGGTGGGCCGTGACAGAGCAGTAAGTGGGTTTTATAACCAGAATTGTAACAGTGCGCTCTGCCAGTAATTACCAGCGTAGACGAACCGGTGGTGAATCTGGCTTTCACTCACCGGCTAAGCTTGTTAGTGTGTTTAATCGGACAGGGAAAGAGTGTGTTGGTGCCCTGGAAGCTTCGGGGACTGAGAGAATGTGCAACTGGTTCCTTAATGAAGAGTGACGAGAGGAGGTCGGGGGGGGAATGTCATACATATATGTTGAATTTACAGATCGGGACGGGTTGAAATTCCTCGTCTGTGAGAGAGCGAGTGTGAGTGTGCGGCCTGACGAGGAGCTGCAGGTCACACAGGGTCAGGGAGGGAGAAGGAACCAGGGAGGAGGTTTGGATTCTTTATTTGAGCTCCATGTTATTTGAGCTGGTGAAGCGGAGTCCACCTGACGTGGTCAGAGGTGACCACGGCTGTTTTCCTGTCTTCTGGGTCACGTCCATTTTGAACTTCGAGTCAAGTTCAAGCTGCCAGTCAAACCAAATGTCTCCAGTCCTCAAAGACAAACCAGTGGATTCATACTGGATTCAGTTCTCTCAGGTCTCTGAATAACACTCAGTCCCTTTATGAAACCAGGTTTAAACTCAAGAGATCCAGATGTTTTGTGGATCAAATTACAGTTTTTGCATAATTCTTTACTAAAATAAAAACACTTCCTACTTGGTGAAGTCAAAAACCCTTTCATTTGCAATATAAGACTAATATTTAAAATATATCTTGCATTCTCAAGTTTGACTGATCTCAACTTCTGTTACTTCTCTGCGTTCTGTCTCCTTTCTCCTCTCATCGATATCAAATTTGATATAAAGCAGATTTATAAAAAAAAACAATTTCACATATTTCACTCAGCTCAAACATTTTTAAATTGTTTTGAGCTGCTCTTTCTACAGAAGCCTGACTCACATCTCACGTCTACTCCTCCACCCGAGTTCACCATCAATCCCTTCATCATCACTCTCCTCACCACTCGCTGAAAGAATCATTTTCATTTCAACACAGCTTTTTAATTTTGCAATTGGAAACAGATTTCTTTTGTTAAACTGAAAACAATATGATTGTAATATTTTCTTAAACAGCCCTGGGCTGGGTCACGGCCTGATTTTGGACAGGAGACACACACCAAACACACACACACACACACACACACACACACACACACACACACACACACACACACACACACACACACATGCAGAAACTTACTCCCTCTTTTTCTCAATGAAGACTTTATAGACACTGAACATCTGGATGAGGGGAGGAAGACGAGTAAAGAGGAGAAGCAACAAGTCACGTACTGTCACCGACTTCCTTTGAACGGAATGAGGTCATCACTTTTGGCTTAGATTATGATTTTCTGAGATAAAAACGCATCCTGTTTTATGTTTACTCTTTCATTCAGTGTTTGTTGTTCTCGTTCAAAGACAAGTTCTATTGTTGGTTTTGGCCTGGAACTGAACTTTTCCATTCTGTCACATTTACAAGAACAAATCTGTAAGAGATGATATTAAATCTTTGTCCTATACTAATATATTTAGGAACACTTACATTTTGTATCTCAGACTTGAAAGAGCTGCAGTGGTATATTTCCTTCAGGTAAACTTTATGTGCTGCCCCCTACTGATGCCTTGTTGAACTGCTTGGATTCTTTCGCTGTGTGGAGGTCAGATTCACATCTGGAAGGCACATGGCCTCTGAGACAGATGTGTGCCGGGTCGGGGGGGTCAGCCGGGCCCTTTAATGCAAATTAAAGAAAGAAAAGCTCCGAACAAACAGAGATGAACAAACCTCGGCAGCAGCTCTGAGGCGGAACAGCCACTCGGCTGTGAGAGTGAAGACAGGGAACGAGCTGGAGCTGGACAGGAGTCAAAAACACTTATTAATGTAATGTATGTATGTGTGATTGCATTGAGGAAGTAGGGATACAATCATTTTAGTGGTTATGACCTTAATTATCTCATCCAAGGAGAGTGAGTTCCCATCTGTCTGTTGTTTTGTTCTTTTGTTTATTCGGTTGTTGGTCGACAGAGTTACACAAAAACAACTACATGGATTTCCACACGTCATGGACAGGGATCAAGGAAGAAGCCATTCAAATGTTTGGGCTGGATCCAGGAACTATCTTTAATACAGAGATGGATTTGATTTCCCAGATTTCCCAGGAAATAATTCATGGATCTTAATGAAAAACATCTGACGTATTGAGCGGACTGATATCGTTGAGTTTGTGAAATTTGGTGCAGGCCTCGGCACAGACACACACTCTATTGCTTTGTTTGGTTGTTTGTCAGCAGGACTACTTCTAAACAACATGGACCAAAGGGTTGTATCCAGGAATCTCTTCATTATCATTTTCTTTACCATTACACGGGATCGTTTTTGACCTTTTCACCAAGTTCCCAGGGAATAATCCAGCATCTCGTTGGAGGTTTGCCACTCTAGCTGAGGATTGTTACAGCGTCCGACCCTAAATGTAGATGTGTTACGTGGCGTGCTGCTTGTGTCGAGTCTTTGTTCCCTCTGCGACTCGCTCTGCTCAAACATGTTTCTGTCTCCCCCTCCCCTCCCTTAAATTCCCTTCTTTCAGGGAGAGGTCAGAGGTCAGGGACTGTGACCTACCCTGGGGGCGGGTGAAGGACTCCAGCTCCCCCTCCTTGAGAGATGGGCTGTGTCTCCCCATCTCTTTATTTTGTATACACCTGAGAGCCTTCTTCTCCCTGGGATCCACTGACAGAGTGCCGAGAGAGAGAGGCTCCGGTTTCCTGCTCTGTTTGGTGTTGTGGGGACAGATCAATAAGTGCTCCACTCTCAGCTCTAAGGGGTCATTGTACTCCCGGAAAGGAAAAGAGGGACAATCCTTCAAACTCTGCTGAAAGTTTTCATCGAGCTGCTGAGTTTATAACAATCTAGGGAACTCACTAGATTATCTAGTTACTGCAGATGGAATGTTTTCCTCTTTCTGCAGAGAACGAAGAGCTTTTGCCGTCATTACCTGTTTCAGGGAAGTTACTTGAGAAGAAGTTTGGTCTCTAAGGTAACACAAGACAGACTGTTCTCTCCGGACTCGTACTTGTGATGCTGACCAACCTTCCTCTCCTCCCTGGCACCGCTCCTGCATGTGTGTTGGTTCAGAGGAATTCTCTGGAGCCTGCAGGAGACACAAGTTGCACATCGCTCACACCACTGTCTTCCTGCTGAGCAAAGAGTTGCTGGCCCTGTCTCTGCGTGTACTCTCTCGAACACGTTTAAACAACTTGCCTCCTCTCTGCTCCCTCATTCCACATCTTGACAAGCGGAGTGGAGCAGCAGAATCTGGCCCGGTGTCAGACTTGTGTCTCCTCTGTCTCGCTGCCTTCAGAGATCCGCACCACTTTAACAACTCCGCTCCCAAGGATTCAAATGGTTTTTGCATGTGGGCTCGAGTCGTTTTTTTTTTTATAGTCACAATTCAGAATGTGAAAGTGATCAAACTGATTTAATGCACCGGTTTGATACAAAGCTGTTTTCACCCTGGATCTTTTTCTGTTGGTTTGTTTAAAAGCAAGATTTCACTAAAACAACTGAATGGACATCCACAAAACCTGGTGGAAGGATCCAGTACGGGTCAGAGAAGAACCATCAGCCATTGGATCAACATGTCCACCTTCCATCATAAATATACCTTATTTTGGGCAAAGACTTTCGAACGTTTCTCAACACAAAACACAAACATTGATGCTTTTTCTTTTGCGTTTTAGGTCCAGACGACGTTTTGCCTTCTCTGTATTAACATCTATCTGAATATGAATGCAGATACATTTAAAAGCTGATAGTCGATGCATTCCGGCACAGAATATATTTTTCTCTTTCTTTAACATTGTGAGATAATCGTGAGTAATTTGATGCAGCTTGATTGAATTTAAAGTGTTGGGCCTTGTTGGAAGTTTGTGCTCTACTGAGTGACATGTTGGTTTGTTGTGTATTTGTTCCTTTATTTGTGGTTTTTATCACTTACATAATTTACTTTTGTGAAGTTTTCTAAATGCAAAATGTCTTTCTTTATTTTCTCCATGCACTTCCCTGCGTGAGGATTTATTTCTAATCAGACAAATCAAACTGATCTGAGACTAATCCCAACATTTCACCCCGAGCAGAAAGCACCAGCAGGTTAATAGTCTCTGTAAATTATATTATAATATTTGAGTATTTCAGGGTTTTATGAAAGGGATTTGAGACTCTGTCCTTCCTTTGGCGGCATTCCTTTCTTCCTCAAACGCAATTATCTATTCCCATTTGTCTGTTTTTGTTTTTTCCCCATCTTTCCCCTCTTACACTCATTTCCTGTTTTGACTTACACCAGGCTTTTAGCCCCCCCACTCCGCCCGCCCCTCCCCTCCCAACCCCTTCTCATAAGTATGGGAGCATATCTGTTATTTACAGCCCCCGGGGGCTACCTGTCATTCTCACCGCTCCGTCGTGATCGCCATGGCGACACCCGAATTCCACGGAGCGCAGGTCCCGACCCCCGCCCGCTCTCCCATAAAGCTCTGACCCCTGACCTCCGCACCTGGGGACGCAAACTTATTGCTGCTGATTAGAGAGTGCAGGAGAAGAAAGAGAGTTAGAAACAGAACATGGAGGAGACGGATAGAGGGATGGAGGGATAGATGCATGGATAGAGGGAGAAATAGATAGATATGGGATATAGATGGATGGAATTACAGCGCGTATACGAACAGGTTTGCTGTTGCAGGCTCTAGAATCCCAGTATCTGGTGGTTTGTGGACTCGGGTTCATCACAGGGCAGAAACCTGGATGTGTTGCTACATGTTCTTTTGTCGTGTGCGAGTTAACACAAGCCGGTGAGTGTCCGTGTGAGAACATATAAGTGTCGCTGACATTGTAGACCCGTTGCCATGGATACCGAGGCAGCCTGCAGAAGAAGACACGGTAGAAGGTGATAAGAAGCTGCCGTGAACTCATGACCTGCTGTGGGAAGCAAAGTTACTGAGTTACACAACGAACGCTGGGTTTTAATCTCTCGGCAAAATCAAAAACTGTAAGGACGTCATCCAATATCGACCATTTAACAGCGGATTAAAACACCCAGCAGGGGTCTGGTTCTCTCTCCGTCTGAGTCATGCTGCTGCTCTGACTAGAAACAATGATATGAGTGTTAATAAAAGAAGAAGAAGCTGATCCCAGTCACAGGTGCTGTTGTGTGAAATGAGGAGAAAACCTTTGCTCCTGCGACTGTTAATGTTCGAAATCGGGTGAATTAACCCTCCAGCCCCTCCGGCTGTGTTACTGCATAATTACATGGTTTCACGATTTCCCCTTACTCATATTTAGCCATGTAATGGTTTACTTCTGCAAATATTTCGGTCCAGCTGGCGCTAAGGTGTAACCGTAGATGCCGAGCCCGTGTGAGAGTGGAGGCGCTCATGAATGGAGTGTGTAACAGTCGAAAAGTCCGGGCAGACATAATAAAGTAAAAACATTCCACAGTCAGATGGAAAAACATGTCACATTTAGCAATAAAAGAAAAGAGGAAAAACTCAAACTTATCACCGAGTGTTGACTTTGAAAGAAAACTGTTATAAAACCCAGCCACAGATACATTAACGCTGCCGACTTCGATTCAGCTCAGTTACGCTTTCACCAGGTGGAACGTGTTCATCCACTTTTCTTGTTTCCCGACTCATTTATCTTTTTCAATATTTCCAACCGCGTGCTTTCTGACATCTTCCACAGGATGAGCTCTGAAACCCTCAGCTGTGTGAAGACATGAATAAGTGTTTTGTGGGTTCGGTCAGTAGGAACCTTGTGTACACTGTGAATATTGTCTCTTTTATAATAGATTTCCAGTATGTGTTTGGTGTTGAACTTTTGTATAAATGGACAAATGACAATATGATGTAAAATATTTATATTCAAATATTTCATTATAACGACGGACACCGGATAATTGCTTGTTTCACATTTGCAACTTGTATTACTTGTAAAAAATGCCATGATCAACATTTTTATTTGGTATATGACGGCCAAATCAAAGCATTAGAAATAGCTTCACCAAATTGCACACACTTATAGATATTAGTAAACAAAAAACTGATTTCTTACATCAAGATCCATGAATAACTTTCTGGGGAAATTGGTTAAAATGTAAAAACAGAATCTGATCCACCAAGTTTCGTGGAAGTCCGTCCAGTAGTTTTTGTGTAATCCCACCAACTCACAACCCAAAGGACCGGGGGTGAAAACATAACCTCCAAAGTGTGACATTACCAATTTAATCCACAGGTTACAAAAGGTTAAAAATGACCTTTTTATACAAAAGTAGCCGCCACTCCACAGGTCAGGAGAAAACCACAGTCAGTGTCTCATTACCATAAACAGTAACCCACACTCTCCACCTTGTTATTTCACGGTGCGCTGACCCATCTGCTGAGCGGGGGGGGGGTGCTTCACGAGCTCTTTCCCCTCTGGAACAACTGGTCAGTCTCGTGGTTCCGCGTCTAATGAGGCAGACGTTATTGTTGGCCTTTGTGCCAACATGCCAGTCTGGGTCCTCAGGCTGCTGCTTTCCATCTGACTGCCAGTCTGGCCCCCCCCGCCCGCCGCCGCACCCGTGTGACGCCCAACTGTCCGTCACCGTGTGTTTGCCCGTCTCAGAGCTGTCAGCCGTCGGGCCAAACCACAGAACCATCTGCCCTCGGCCTGGCTCCTGTCCTCCCAAACACGGATCACCGAGCTGTTATTCCACTGTAAACCTCGGCAGAGCTACAGGAACGCCGGCGCTCTGGCACACTCCGGTATTGTCTCTGCTCCACGAGGGCTCGCTCGCCCGGAGGCCCGGCAGCCCGGCGGCTTCAGAGAGAGAGAGACACCGGGTCAGAGGGCGCGGATTCATCTGTTGTGGAAACACGTACAACACGTGGTCGGCCATCACGTCCTCTTCCATCTCGTTAGCATCTGCTGCCATCTTTTATTTCTTCTGTTTAATGCTTTTATAGCGTTTAAAATCTAGTGTCTTATTCTAGAACTTTCAATTACACTAATCTGTATGAAAGGTGCTGCTAATAAAGTTTGATTGATTGAGTTTCTTATTCCATCTTCTCTCTCGTTAGTTTTTTTACTGTGATCTGTGTTTTCTATCTTAACCTTTCCCCCACTTCAATGTTTTCATCTTACGTTTGGAAATCTAATTCCTACATTTTCAATTTGTTTGATAAATATGACATTAGTTCTGCACCGCCTGTGAAAACTAATAACCTTGTTTTCCTCTGAATCAAACCCGAAACCGATTTGCCTTAATTGAAAACATGTCGAGTTTACATGAGAAGACATTTGTCTCAGTGGTGGTGAGACGGGAATTAGGTTGTGAAAATTGAAAGTCGAGATTTACTGAGACGCATGCTCACATACATTACATTTCTAGTATATTTATCTCTATGTTCTGTCAGAGGGAGGAACTGATTTTCCTCACACACACACACACACACACACACACACACACACACACACACACACACACACACACACACACACACACACACACACACACACACAAACACACAAACACACACACACACAGGTGGAACTGTTGCCCTGGCCACATGTGTACACAGAGTGAGAGTTTGGTCGACCTCGACATTCTCATTCACACTCACATGCGGTTTTCAGTTTTCCCCGAGTTGAGTCAAACCTCCACATGAAGCCTCAGGTTCACTTGATTATTGTCACAGGGAACTCTGGGAAACTTAAGTGACCATGAATCCTCAGGTGATCGGAAGAGGAAGCTAATTAAAAGAAATAAAGAAGTCATCGCAAAAGCAAACAGAGTTTCTGCAGGAGCTGTTTATATGTCTGCTGCGGATCTGATGGAAAGGTTGTGTGTGTCCAGAGAGAAGTCGGGTTTGGAGACTTAGCCCCTGCTCGTCTGAATCTCCAGAGTGTCAGCGATGGATTTGCATTGAAACTTTTCACAAAGAAGAATTTAATTTAATAGAAATTTGATTTAAAGTGGCCTATAGACTCTTTTAAAGCTGCAGAGTCCGAGGGAGGAGTCGTTATCACAGATTACACCGTCTGCTCAGTATCAACAACACGATTCCTCAGTGTGACCACAACTCACACAGTGAGAGGGAGAGAGAGAGAGAGAGAGAGAGAGAGAGAGAGAGAGAGAGAGAGAGAGAGACAGAGAGAGAGGGAGAGAGAGAGGAAGAGAGGGAGAGAGAGAGAGAGAGGGAGAGGGGAAGAGAGAGAGAGAGAGATTCAGAACTTTTTTCATCGCCCTCGGTTCTCGCTCACGCCTCTCTCTCTCGGTGTCTGCTCTCCTCTCTCCTCTTCTCCCTTCTCTCTCTCTCGTCTTTGTTTGAAAACAGCTTTCAATTTCCTGGGCAGCCGTCTTCAAAGGGAGTGGGGGGGGAGCAGGGGGGGGGGGGGGGGTTGGGGGGGGGGGAGCAAGGGGGGGGCGCGAGAGGCCAAGTAGGATGCCAGAGGCACAGTGACAGCTGGGAGGCAGGAGACTCCGGGACGAGATCAGAGGGTTCGAGTTTCTGCCCGCCACAGACACGCTGTCATTCTCCCAGCTCCTGCCCCTGCTGCTTCACACACACACACACACACACACACACACACACACACACACACACACACACACACACACACACACACACACACAGTTCTACACACAAACATGCATTTGGTAAATCTATACACAGAAGCTTGAATACACAACGACTACAAATACCAATACACACCAGCTGTTGAACAACAATGTGCTGTAGTGAAGCTCCAACATACACAGACACACACACACAAACAGACACACACACACACACACACACACACACACACACACACACACACACACACACACACACACACACACACACACACACACACACACACACACACACAAACACATAAACACACCTACTGAGAAAGATCCGTATAAACACAAAGCCGATTGTTCATGTGAGTCGAAATGAAAAGCTGCCACAAAGGAAACTCCGGCGCACACTTTCCCAGCGGCACCTGCCACGACTCCACTTCGCTTTCATCACGGCGCCAGAGGTCTTCTGAGGCCGCGGGCGCCGTGTTGCAACATCCAGCTTTTTATTCCCAGGTGATGATGTAAGTGTTGAGGGAAGAAGCGAAAAGGATCTGATTTAATTTACATAATGTGTTGACTTTGGAACCGATAGCGTTTCGGGCTGGAAGGAGAAACAGAAACCTTCTCATTGGCAGCGCCGGCGCTCGACACATTTTAGTGATTAACGCACTCGACCGGACTTGAAACATCTGTCCCACGTTCTCATCTGACTGTCTCCTGCACAGTGTGGGTTTCAGCTTGTCCTCTGTGTGGCTCTTCAAAGCCTTCTCCAGGTGATGGCACTTTTGGCTTTTTGGCAAACGCTGCCACAAGCTCACACGATTATAAAGAAGCTTTTGAAGACCCTGGCGCCACATTAGAACCGTATCTCCTCACCGTCTAATCTCATACCTTTCTAGTGGCAAACAAATTACCTCCTGATAGCACCGGGTAAGACGATGCTCGACCTGCGGCCTGGCAGCTCCGTGCAGCGCCGGGAGCAAAGTGACATCAGTGACCACAGAGCTCCCGTTTGCACACGAGGAAGGAGCAGTGGTGGTGGTGTTGGTTGGGTGGGGTGGTGGTGGTGGTGGGGGGGGGGGGTCTGGGGGAATCTATTTGGAGAGGGTCAGTGACGCCTTGCTAAGTCTCACCTCAGAACCCAGGGTGTTGACTGCTCTCGTATTCCCAGTGCATCTCGCACTCTCAAGGAAAAATATGCAAGAGTGGTCGGAGGAGGGAAAGCCCGAGATCCGAGCATGAAGGAGAGAGAGAGAGAGAGGAGGAGAAATGAGAGTGGGAGAGGCAGAGGGAGAAGGAGGGAGAGGGAGAAGGGGGGAATGGTCTTTGTTAATCCCTCCACATCTGGCTTCTATTAGGATGTGGGGGCCGCTAAAATAATGTTTTTCACCCTACAAGCCTTTCTGTGCTATAAATTACCCACCAGCCACTGGGCCTTCCTCACGGAGACTCTCTCAGTGCAGCCAGTCAGGCCGGCCGCTCGCCTCCTCCCTCCCCCCCCTGCGCCTCCTCCCCCCCTGCGCCTCCTCCCCCCTGCGCCTCCTCGCTCTTGTCCTCTCTGCTTTCTCCATTTCGAAAACTCCCTCTCAGCGCCGGCGCAGTAAAATCCTCCCTTTCTCTTCCTGTCAGCTGTCTGCACTTCCTGTCGCTGCTCGGCTCTTCATAAATTTGTGGATCTCTGCATTCAGATGCCTCCTCCCCCCCGCCACTGAACACATTGGAGAATCAGGTTGTTGTTAGGACCAGTAGTAATGGTATTTTGCAAAATCTGGACGATTTCAAAACCATCACCACGAGTGCTCGAGCAAGAAAAGCTCTCAGGTTGATCTTGGCTTCGTCCCATCGGTGACTTCAGCGCTCGTACGTCACTCTGTGATTTGGTAACAGCTGCTTCAACCCAAAACTATTATTAATATTCCAATAACAAAAGTCTAATACTTTTTTTCTTTCCTGGATACGTGTTCAATCCACTTCCATAACAATCAGTTCAAACGTACGGACATGGGACCACGGTGCATTTCATCTTGTTGTGTTTCTGTGTGGAAACTACAGTCCAGGAGATATTCACAGATTCTGTCTTTATGGATCAATAACTAATAAACAAAACATCTTTACAACACAAGAGAAGCCTCCTTCCAACCAGCTCCAGCTTGATTTCATCAAAACGAGCAGAATTCCGATCAGGAGGGAAACACATTGGTCTTTATGCAGAACAGGCAGTGAGACGAGTTCAGGGACCGTCTACAAAGTGCAATGCTGAAAAAACCCAAATCTATACACAGATAAATGGTCTCCACCAGGTCAGAGAACACCTCTCACTTAAGAAAAATATCTAATACTTACTCAATTAATAACTTCAATTATTCTTTTTGTGATGTCCCGTTAGGGGATTTGTACAAATGCACTTCAGTGATTCAAGTTCTTCAGTTTGAGATGTTCACCAAACTCTCAGCAGCACAAACTTTAATCAACTTGTCTCACAAGAAAATCACCTTTTCATGAGGATGTGCACATTTGTGAGATTAAGATTAGATCCAGATTGTGAGACTGTACTTGAATACAGTCACTAACCCTAACCTGACACTAGTGGTGTTCACCAAGTTTGTTTGGGATAAGCACAAAAAGTGACTCTTCATATGTTCTGTCCTATGTACAGTAATGTCTTCACCATCCTCTTACAATGGGCTGGAATGTCAAATGATAATACTTCATGGTTTTATAGCTTTGTGTTCATTCTGCTAAGTGTTGAGACAGAGGATACTTTCCGTTTAAACTTCCCTCAAAGGATTATAACCACTGCTGCAGCGTCTGAGAATCTCACAAACCTCCAGACCCCCTGGTTTCCATTCCGTTGCCTTGTACTTTCCTTCTGAACTCAGCCTAGAAGCCGGACCCGTGGCCCCCTTCAGTCTCTCAGCAGAGAGAAGGCCAGCCCGGTCGGACCTGTCACGGCTGATGAGCCCTCTGCTCATCATCTCCAGGGGTTGAGCAGAGTTCAATGTGCACAGGTTCATAAGAGTAGCGTGGGCTTGCACGTATAGAGCCGGAGACATGAGGTCTAAAGGGCGGTGAGAGGGCCAAGGCTGGGCCTGGTGGGGCGGGAGGGAGGGAGGGAGGGAGGCTGGTGGAAGGGGTGAAGGGCAGCGGGTCAGTGCCTCATCACCAGAAACACCAATTAGATAAATCAGAGCTGACAGCTCCGAGGATGAAAGGGAGAGGATTGACTAATGCGCAAATTCAAGTGGTAACGATGAACTGGCCAAACCTGATTTGATAGCCATTAGGCACCTGGTGGATCCGAGCAGCTGGTGGTGCCAGGAGGCCGAGGCTTCCCCAGGTGATCCCCAGTCCCCGGGCACATCTGCTGTGAAACCAGAGTCTGCACCATCCCTCTGTGGTGTGTGATCGCCAGGGAGAAGCTTCTGGAGATCAAACCGAGTCAAGTGGAGCAGCACTCACTCTATAATCTTAATCTGCGGACCTGTATCAAGGCAGATTGAGATGATCTCACCTGATGGTCTGACGCAGAGTGCAGGATTTCTGGTTTCCTCTCGGTTTTACAGAGATCAAATCAACCTGAAGGAAATCTCAGAACCTCGCCCACATCACACGGAGGGAGAGAAACGACTCGATCCACTTTCACACTCACACCATCGGCATCGACCAAACAAACCGAGGTCTCGTCTTTCTATCGAAGATGATTTATGAGCTATGACGAGAGTGAACTCCACTTTTGATTGTTTGAAGTCGTCCTGAGAAACAACAGGATCGTATGCGCACTGCCGAGGAGGAATGTGCCAACGTATTTCGGCACGGCGTAACTCTATCTGGTCACGGCCTCTCATCTGGATGGAGTGGATGTCATCCCCGTGCGGGTGCGGGTTCCCATTATGTCAAACGGGCCCTTTGCCACATATCTCGATGCGCCCCCCTGTCTCTCCTGTCCGTCTCTCCATTACTCCTCCATCCCATAATCACCTTCTGCGCTTCACTCAGTGAACCCAATCCTTCCTTTGCTCGTCTGCCAATTCCTCCGAGGTTCAGAGAGATCCATGTCCCTCGCCTGCTGGGCTCGGGCCGGCCGGGGGAGCGCCTGTCTGGACCGCTCCCACCGGCTCGTCTGTTTGTCTGTTATTTAATGAAACACATGTAACACCGACCTTTTAAAAACAAACGTGCGATCTTTGGAAACTTGTTATGGACGAGTTACATTTCAGTTCGTTATCTCGTATTGAAAAAGCCGCTGCTGCTGCGTCTATCTGCTCACTCACATGATGCCTGTGTATCCTCCGGCTGTCAGAGTTTATCTCGGCTTAGAGCAAGAATGTGGAGATAAGAGATGAGGATCGAGACAGACAGTTGGAGCTGAGGCTGCAGATGAGAGCTGTTCACCGGAGGAAGGCCGGCCCTGGGAATCCAGCAGCACATTTATCCGGTAAAAGGTTAAAAAAAAAGGACAATCTTTCACAGAGCAACGTAAATGGTAAATGGTTTTGTATTTATAAAGCGCTTTTCTAGTCTTGATGACCACTCAAAGCGCTTTACCACCTTTTAGTTCAGCTGATAACATATGCATGTTAAAGCATGCTTACAGGTTTGCTTGTTTGCTTATTTCATAATTAATGTTTTATCAGCAATACTCTATAGGCCTTGTTAGTTCCAGGTTCAATATGTGCACTAAGGTTCTTTCAATAAGTTTTCAATAAACGTTGAACCCTTCTGGCCCTTGACTTGTAGCAATTTTTTAATTTTGGCCCACTGTGTATTTGAGTTTGACACCCCTGCTGTAAGTGAAGAAACACATGGAACAGGCCTGATATCACAACCTTGGCAATTAAAAAAGTTATAGAAGCGTTAAATCCTAAATGTGAGGGGTTTCAAGTATATGTATCAACGTGGACGTGTGTCAACGCTGCTCAGGATTCTAAAACCCATGTCATTTTTCTATCAAAATCCCCGGGATTATTTGTTTGGAGGTGGGGTGTGTGTGTGTGTGTGTGGGGGGGGGTGAACAGGGGAGGATACTCTTCCATGCAGGGGTCTAAGATATCAAAGCCAAAGGGCTGTGGGGAGGATGGAGAGAGGGTGGGATGCCACAGGGGGGGTGGTGGGGGGGTTCAGAGTGGTTTGGGGTTGGCTTTTGTTCCAACCCCTTCACCAGGATCCCCTGAAAAGATCACCGAGCAGGCCGATTCGTCGCGGCTCCGGGCTGCCCTCCTCTGATTGGCTGTGGCGGGCCAGCAGATGTTGGCGCTGCAGCGGGGGGTTCGGATGATTCCGGCTCCTCGCTCCCGGTCACACGGCACCGGCGGCGTCTCACACACAACCTGCAGGAGCTGAGGCCCACGGGCTAATAACACCCATTCACACTCGTCACTGTTCACTTCTGCTCGGCCACATCAAACACGACCATCATGGCCCCGGACTGTGTTTGCCTCTGGAGTTTATTATGGGTGTGAACTGAGCGTGTGTGAATCCACTTCACGATGCTATTGACAAACTTGAGATCCGGTCACGGGGTCGGAGGTTTACTCCTCATTGAGAATAGATTACAAACTGCATATGGAGCATTTAATTGGTGGTTATAAATGTAAAGAAAGTATTTTAAAACATCAATATTTATAACACTTTATAACACAGGGTTTTTAGTAGTTTTTCCTTACTCTTGCTGAGGGTTAAGGACAGAGGATGTCTCACCATGTTAAATCCCTATGAGACAAGTTGTGAATTTTTGAATATGGGCTATACAAATAAAATTTGATTGATTATTTGATTGTCATGTACCTTTGTGGGATCTCCGGGGTCATTTGAAGGAATCTGATGTAATGTTTTATTAAATCGGCTGCCAACTAGAATTTGGCCTGAATCCATATGAATCAGAATCAGAATTATTTTTATTGCCACGTATATTTGCATATATTGGAAATTGCCATGGTGTGGTGTTACTCGTAGGTATAAAGTTTTCAGTTTCAAGAATTTGAATTGTAAGATGTTTGAGGCTAAAAGCTGCAATCCACAGTTATTTGAATGAATATTAAAAAAGCTAGAGAACAAGAACAAGAACAAACTAATCTCATAACTCCGCCAGTCCCCGAATGAAAACACATTTCAACTCAATCTGCTCCAAAATCATCAATATCTGAATCTTTCTCTGAGAAATTAAGGATCATCCTTGAAGAAAGTTGATGGATCATGGATCTGGATCTTATCGGTCCTTTAGAATCTGAAAGGAACCCACAGTTATTTGAAAGAATATTAAAAAAGCTATGCAGCTCTAAAAGCTGTATAACTATATAGAAGTTGCATTAAATTAAATGGGATCACTCTTAACCGGGTAAGTTGTTCCTCCATGGTGTATTTTATTGTGTAGGAGAAACAACTGTGGATCAGTCTTATTGTGTATTTTTAGAATAATAATTGTAACCGATGCATATTGTCGATTGGAAGATCTGGTCCCGAGCAACGCGGCAGGAGATTGTCGGGTCAGAAAAACAAACTGAAGATTCCCTTTCTCACACACAGCCCGTCCACAACATCCAGAAGGAAACGTCTGGACTTCAGCACGCGTCCGAAAGCAGCTCCAGAAGTTTATTTCTTCTGAAGGTGCTGAAAAGAAATTCTTCACCGTCAGAACTAACTGCGCCGAGATGAAAGGGAAAGAAAAAAGATGCCTCAAGACTCGTGTTCGGAGCGAACTCCCCCTTTAAGTGAACTAATTAGTGTGATTAGTGTAGAGATTACTTGTCAGTGTGTCTTTGAGTGAAGCTGTTTCCCGTCCCGGTAGCTCTGCAGCTCTTTATCTGAAGCTGCAGCAGATAAGAGCCCATGTGTGTGTTTGAGGTCTCGTGATGCAGAGTCCAATCTGCTGAAGCCTCGGAACAGAAAGGCAACAGGTTCTGCTCTGCTTTGCATCAGCAGATCTTGATGTTTGCTCAAGGGTCTGGGTCCCATACAAACGCTTTGTTGCAGAGTTAAAGAGGCAGATATGTTATCTGGGAAAATCTGCAGGCTCTGGAGCAGAAAACAGTTCCTGTCCCTCCTCTGCTTGGACGGAGCCACGGAGCAAAGGGCCAGTTGGACCGTCCTCTGCTTTTCCCTTTCCTTATCCTGACATGTGTTTTTATACATCACAACAACACACACAAATAGAGAAAGGAGATACTGACAAATAAGGATGAAGTGATCTGAAGAACAAACTTAGGCCACATATTAAATTTCTACAAGAAACTTTTTATCTGGCAGGAATGCCATAGGAAAAAGAAAAGTTCACACACAAGTCAGAGCATTCAAAATCACGAGGGACTATTTGAAATTGCATCAAATCTGTTTTCAGCTTTGTGTTTGTCTGGATATCACTTTACCAGCGAACTATCACAATGGCAAATGTTTTATTGACAACACGTCCTCACAAGCTGAAGAACCTTCCACCCGGAGCCGGGACGAGAGCCACGGAGACGAGGAGCAGCAGCTTGGCAGGACAGTCGTCATGACGACAGTAGGTGTGTCCATCAGAACCATAACGTCCCCAAGGCCCTCGGAGCGCCAGCCCATGTGTTTAAGGTTGCTTTATGATAATCATCTTTGTTTCCAGTGTTTTTCCTCTGCATGGCATATTTGCTGCTCCACTCACTTGGATCAAAATGTCCGTGTGTTTCCCTCCACGTGAAGTTTGCATGGTTCGGATTTTCCTCCCGAAACCCAGACGACAAAGTAATGCCGAGTGATTTAAAGCAGGAGACGCACGCGGGGGACGGAATTTCTGATTGATTGAAATAATGAACGGTTCAACTCTGGGGAAGTTAAAGCCAAAGGGGTCAGAGGTCAAAGCCTCTGAGAGAACAGACAGGAGTTGTGTTATCCGCCACAGATCAGCCGGCTGTGGCTCTTCTGCGTGTGCACGCTGGCTCTTTGAAGCCCGGAGCTTCCCCTACGTACGGCATGGCGTGACTGGAGCCGAGCCGCTGGAGGAGCCCTATGAGGGGAGATGTTCTGGTTGTGGTTATCGGTGAGCGATGCTGGCATCCAGGCGGCGCAGCATGCTGGAGAGATAACAGGCCTTCGGGAGGGAGAGCACGGGGGGGAGAGAGAGAGAGAGAGTCAGACCATCCACCTTTTAACACCACGTGACCGGGCCTCCACCCGGGCCTCCACCCAGGGCCTCCACCCGGGCCTCGGACAAATGATGTCTGAGCCAGTAATGCACATCTGTGCCTTATTTTATTGCTGTTCATTTTTGCGTCGGTATGCACGGAGGCCAACAAACAAAGCACAGTTCCACCTTGTTCCCATATCCCCACCCCCCCTCCCCTTCTGAACACACATAGGCTTGCATTACACAGAATGCAAAGGTACAGATCTTATATTGGAGTGGCATTCCTGCAAAGCCCCCCCCCGGGGTAGATGACAGGGTTTTACTTAAAAGCAAAGAGGCATGCGGAGGGAGACTTGAAGTCTGAGGAGGATATTAGAAAAATACATTGGAAAACGTCCCCTCCGGCAATATTTCTTTTTTTTTTCCTTTTCACTTTCAGGAACAATTTTGTACCTTTCGTTCAGAGGCGGGGGGGTGGGGTGGGGGGGAGGAAGGGAGGGATTGCTTAGGTCTGAAGTGCAGAGGACGTAATGAAAACCAACTGGCAGGCCGTCACTATCTATCTATTCTGCTGAGGGAGTGCATTGACATGGAGAGGGAAAACAGGCCCTCGCCCCTAATCCAGTCAGGCCTGCACTTCTCTTTTTCTTCCCTCCTTCCTCCCGCTCTCTCCTTCTATTTCATTTCCAGCTTCCAACTGTTCTCAGGCCGAGTCGCTGCTTTGGCAAAAACAAGAGATTCTCTTACAAGCAGGACGAAGACGTGAGCTGGACGTGTGGCTGAGGTCAGACAGCGACGACAGCGACTTTTCACTCGTGTGTTTCGCTCAAGATCGAGAGAAAGACTTTAATCGTGTGTCTCTTTTTTGACAGTATGAACACAAACAAGAACAAACTAATCTCATAACTCCGCCAGTCCCCGAATGAAACCACATTTCAACTCAATCTGCTCCAAAATCATCAAAATGTGAATCTTTCTCTGAGAAATTAAGGATCATCCTTGAAGAAAGTTGATGGATCATGGATCTGGATCTTATCGGTCCTTTAGAATCAGAGTCAGAATTCTTTTAATTGCCAAGTATATCTGCACATACAGGAAATTGCCTTGGTGTGGTTGGTGCACTGTACATAAATAACAATCAGACATTAAACAACAATATAAAACAATATAAAACAAAACAATATATACAGTAAGAGAGTTATGGGCACGTACAGTGCTAAGGTGCAGAGATTTTCTGGAATAGGTAGGGACCAGGGAGTCCACACAAATATTCTGACCAAAACACATTCTTACAACACATTTAATGGTAATAATAAGTTTACGAACAAGCAAACAAGCAAACCTGTAAGTGAAGAAACAAATGGAACAGGCCTGATATCACAACCTTGGCAATTAAAACAGTTATAGAAGCGTTTAATCCTAAATGTGAGTATGTTTTACTTTGCTGTGAAACTTCACTCTATCGGGCTCCAGACGTTTAAATACAAATGAACCAGTTGGGATTTGTAGTCGTGAATCTCTGTGTGTTTGGGACGTCTGAGGCTGGTTCCTCTCGTCCCACCTGGCCGGGCGGTGAAGCCGTCTCTGGCTGGACGCTGCAGTCGGGGGTGCTCAGGGCGATAAGAGACTTCTTTCACACCCACGCTGCTTCCTAATCCACACTGCGCCACCCAAACCACCAAGCCCAATATTAGTTTTCCTGCAGCTGGCCAGTGCGGGTAATGAATATGAGTATGTTTGTGTGATTGCGTGTGTAGTGTTGCTGAGCTGCGACAGGCTCGTCGCTGTGGATAAGTTACTCGGATGCAGGTTTGGAATTTGAAAAAAAGCCGCGAGGAATGTTTGCTATTCGCATATACATTTTGTGAAATAGTTTTCCAAAGTTTTACAGTCGACAGAGTTTCAGAAGTACGATGATTTCCTGCATGATTTGATTAACTGATTTGGTAGATTTGTCAGAGCAACCGAGCAAAACACTGAGGGTCAAAACTCTACATTTAAAAATACTGTTGTGTTGTGTGAAATGTTGTCTTTTGACCCTCTGGGCCACCGTACAATAAACACAGGTACCAGGAGATCAAACAGAGGAAAAGGAGATAATAATAATGTTCAAGAAGAAGAATGTAATGACTTCTTTCAAATGATTCACTAATTATCCCAAATGTTGGTGATTTCTCTCAAACAACTTGTCAATGGATCAAATATTAATTCCAAGAAAAACTTTCTTGAATCAATATTCATAAAGGCGAGCATCATCAGTTCCCATCGTCTGTTTCTGCCGGTCCAGACCACAACGCAGGTCTCTAACTCTTAATAACTTTTATTTGTCAGATTGATGGATAGAGAGAGTCTATTAGCAAATACTCAATCAAAGTCCACCAAACAAAACCACAGGGCTTTTCCACTGATTGAGGTGATTCACCGTGACGTTCACAAGCTCTAACACGGCCCAGACGCCACAGACTGGGGAGATTATGATTATGAATCCATCAGACGAGGTGTTTTTATGCACTCAGAGGAAACATTGTTTAGCCTTTTGTAGCTGGGAAGTATTTACGAGTGCTGCTCTGCACTTAAACGTTTGTTAACACTCCATCTACTCTTTTCCTGATCAGCGGCCATTAGTGAAGTCCGACCTGGCCTCATTAACCAGGCCAGGCTGACAGGTAGAAGGAGCCTTTCATTCTCTCCACATTTATTGTTGCCCGGCCGTAATGAGCACTTTGGACCATCACCTCCACTCTGTGATTTATAGCGTTTTCAGCAGAGATCAGAGAGCCGGGCCTGTTACGCGCCTGTGAAGCCGGCAGCCTTTCCTGACACCCCGGGCCGGGCCTGGGCACCGGGGGGGGGACGCAGCTGGGCCCAACATGACCAGAGGTGTGAACCTCCCCGGGCCTAATGAGCTGACGGGCGGAGGCGGATTACAGAGGAGGGTCAGAGGTGATGGGACCAGGGCCGAGGAGCCTGGTCTTAATATCCATGAGCCAGATTAAAACAAAAGAGATTTAGTCTGGGAGACTTCCTCCAAAATAAAAACGCTCATTGGAGAATAAGTGGAAAACTAACCTGACATACAGTCTATAAAATCCACTTCTACAACAGGGGTGAGAGAATCATTGTCAGAAATTTATAAGAGAAAAAATGAAAAACCCCATAGTCAAGGTGGGGAAGATGAATCCATCTCCACGAGCCATCATCCCTTTACATGGTTGTTTAAAAAGCAGGAAAAATTTCCTCTAAAATACAAAGCAAAGTCATTTCTCTAAACAAACATGCAGCGTCATCATTGTCCTCTGCAGCCAAACCAGTTCACTGTGGGTCCAAAAGTGGAGTTTTTATCTCCTTATCTCCTAAATGTTCCTGACCGGATGGTCCTCTGCTCGGCAGCAGACGGCAGCAGATGAGTCAGTTTAATGCTGTATATGTATAACGCAGCATAAACACTTTGGAGAAGTTGATCACATATTTATTTTTATTGAAATGGATCATTTTGTTGTCCTCAGTATCTGTAAATTAAATCTATATGGGGATAATTTGGATATTTGGGCCAATGATCCACTTTGGCAATTGGACGATAGAATTGAAGTTACCTTAACTTAAAGAAATGTGGAAGATAAAGTTTTTTTGGATGAGATAAAGCAACTTTAATGAGCCAATAACCATTTATATTTTTATTCCAAATTGGACTTTTAAGTTCAAAAGACAAATCCAAAGGAAAGTCCACATGTGTGAACATCTGTATCTCAGTTAATTAAATGTGCATCAAACGTCAAAAGCCGATAAACGTCTGCAGCAACACAAAAAAAAATGTTCAGTGCTTCAGTTCGGTTATAAATCTACAATTCTTCTCAGATGTGTGTTCACGCCAACCTTCACTTCTCCATTTCACTGCACCCCATTTCATCCTGAGTGCACGAGTCAAGCTGCAGTGACCTCGGCCCATCGGGGCACGGAAGCCAGCGCCAGGGAGGAAGTCCAGTGAACTCACGCTGGGCCGGGACATTAACTGTGGGAGCACACAGGCCATGAAATATACGGCTCTGTAGAGGGAGCTTTATATTCACCTTTAACAGGGCTGTTAAGAGTCTTTCAGAGGACTGATCAGGAGACCACAGGCGCAGTGACACCGGCCTCATCGTCCTCACACTCCGACGCTCGCCATCAGTATCTGTCCACGCCACCGGACCAACTGGGGAGACGGGAATTAGACGTGTTTTCAGCGTTGGGGTCGAGGGGACTTTTGTCCGGCCAGCCTAATCTGAAACAGGAGTCTTTGCAGACAGCTCTATCTGGCTCCCACTCGTACTGTCTGTCCAGGCGTCCCCGGGGGAGCTGCGATTTATGGAGCAGAGAGACGAGCACAGGCTGTGGAATGGAGCAGATTCTTCATGGATGTAGCTCGCCTCTCTGGCGTGAGGGGGGGAGAAAAAGAGAGGGGACGGAGCAGAGCCGGGTGAGATAGCACGAGTTGGACGGGAGAGAAAACTGAATTCGTTATGAAGACATCAGTGTCTTCACTGCACATCTGCCAGAGATTTCCCCTGCAGGCCGTCCTGCAAACCTCCCGTGTCTTGTCAGTGATTAGATGGCGGCCATTATCACACCGTGGTTCGAGAGACACAACATGCATCCGATCGGCTGCGTAGAAAAACAAATAGTGCACACACAGGGAAAAGGGAAATAGACGTGTACAGGGCATCAGCTCACAGGCGAACACACAAACATGTTCCTGTGGCTCCACGGTGATTATCTGGTGATATCCTGCAGCGATTGTGCGCCCGGCCTCTCGCTGGGGGGGGCGAGGCTCCACATCTGCACCAGCGGAAGACAGATAGATGGTATCTTCCTGGTGATGGTGTGTCCGACCAGTGCAATGTACAAACAGAAGAGAGATACAAGGGTTCTCCCGAGACAGAGGTTTGCAAAAAAGAAACAGGATGCTCTATCACACCCTGACTTCCTGTCCCCGGCCTCTAGTCCGTCTGTTACAGTCCAATCTCTGTTTTCTGGATTTTAGGACTTTTCGGTTCAGTCTGAAACCACAATAAGCTCAATAAGAGTCAATTAATCCATATTAAGATTCAGATCATCAGACGTGGTCTCGGTCTGGATCCAACGGAACCCTGGTTCTGTTCGTTTGCAGTGAGAAAACATAAAACAATAGAAGAAGAAAGAGAAGAGGAGGCCTTGCTGGTCTCTCCAGAAACTGAGGTGATCAGGTGATACTGGGAATCAAACCATATTGATATTTCAGTAGATGCAAAATTAACCAAATGACCCAGTTCATTCATCTTCTCCCACAACACTCGGAAATCAAACACAAGCCTTCCTCTAGTGAGACTGTTGTAGTCCAATTTTCTGTATTCTGGATTTTAGGACTTTTCGGTTCAGTCTGAAACCACAAAAAGCTCAATAAGAGTCAATGGATCCATATTTAGATTCAGATGAACAGAGGTGGTCCCCGTCTGGATCCAACGGAACCCTGGTTTTGTTTGTTTGCAGTGAGAAAACACTAATTGCAGAAAGAGACAACATTAAACAAAAGAAGGAAGAAAGAGAAGAGGAAGCCTCGCTGGTCTCTCCAGAAACTGAGGTGATCAGGCTCATATGGCTGCTGCAGTTTTCACTTTTGATAATATAATGTTATAATAACGAGGACGTTCACTTTGTGGTGATACTAGGAATCAAACCATAATGATTATTCAGTAGCAGCTAAATTAACCTTCTTCTCCCACAACACGCAGATATCAGACACACGCCTGTCTATAACCGATGGTGACAACAGGATTTACGTATGAAGTTAAACTCTTCTGTTTGTGTATTTAGTTTAACACCTGTGTGAATGCCAATAACCTCCAAGGGCCATAATGAGATAAGTTTAAACGTCCAAACATTTTGGGCATGTGCTCATTTCAAGGTTGACGAATGTGCTCGGCCGAAGCTGCGGGTCAGGAATGTGAACTAACAGTTTCATGGCCTTGTGTAACGCAGTGTTGGCATGATGGATGTGTGTGTCCTTCGGGACAATGGCAGCTGGTGGAGATGTTTGTGTATTTGTGTAGTGACATCTATTTGTATATGTGTGTGTCTGGATGAGGAAGATTACCGGAGATGAACTTTCTTTAGCGTCTCAGTCTTTGACCTCCCCTCAAAAGTTTTACTGAATTCCAGCAGCTAAGGGCATCTACATATTCTCTTATGGGCAACAGTGTGATTTATTTGGCTGCATCTTACATATTTGTTTCAAATATGTATTTGCTGGATATCTCTTCCCCTTTCAGGCTTAAGTGTCCCGTAAAATAACGGCTGAAGCAAAGTAAATATCTATTAAAAAGAGATCCATGAATTAATCCCTTTGAGAATTACCCAAAAAAATAAATAATCAGTTCTCTCTTTGCCTACAACTCATCCTTCCACAAAGTTTCAAGAAAATTTGTTCGATAGTATTTGTGTAATCCTGCTAATGGAGAAACTGATAAAAGTAATGACAAAATAAACCTCCTTGGCAAAGATATGGTTCCATCCCTGCACCGAACACGGATGTAAAAGCTCACAACTTAAAGGCAAAAGCTAAATATTGTGTTAAAGCCCAAATATTTAACTTCCAGTTCCATACTTTTACTTTTAAAACTACATACTTTTACTTTTACTTTTTATATTCTCTTATGGGCAACTGTGTGATTTATTTGGCTGCATCTTACACATTTGTTTAATATATGTATTTGCTGGATGTCTTACCCGCGCTCTCTTCCACTTTCAGGCTTAACTGTCCCCTCACATAACGGCTTAAACCCCTAAAATATCTATCAAAAAGAGATCCATGTATTCATCCCTTTGAGAATTACCCAAAAAATAAATAATCAGTAATAATCTGATAAAGTAATGACAAAATAAACCTCCTTAACAAAGATATGGTTCCATCCCTGCACCGAACATGGATGTAAATGCTGACAACTTAAAGTCAAAAGCTAAATATTGTGTTAAAGCCCAAATATTTATCTTCCAATTCCATACTTTTACTTGTCTGTGGCTGCGACTGCCTGAGCGATGTCCCACTGTCCCCGGTGACAGCCGAGTCCTCGCACCGCGGCGGCGAACAGAGCAGCGCCACATGCACGGCTCACAAAACCAACAAAACAATGATTAGAGCTCATTGAAACGTCTGCATGGAAGCTCCTGGGCCGAGAGAGGGTTAAAAAAGAAACACGCTGAATGTGGAATTCAGCCTCAGTGAATGTGAGTGGAGGTTATACGACCAGACGGGCTCGGAGTGAAAGAGAGTGTGGTGACCTGTAACAGCTCCATGACTCCAGTCTGGGGCTTTAGAGTCCACACGCCGGGGTCCTGGGCTGAACCCGCGGCAGACCTCACTCCAGTATAGACAAGGCCGCCCCAATGGGAAACTGATTGTTTATTTAACTACTGTTTTATGGAATACCTAGTGACAGGAAGTCCTTAAAACAGCAGCAGTTACTATTTATATAGTCCCTTTTCAGAGTAAACACACCCGCTCGCCCCTCCTCCCGCAGGCAGACACCCTGCCGCTGAGGAATGCGCCCATTCACAAGCTGGTGGCCATCTTGGACGCTTGCCTCTCACTTCCTGTTTCCATGGCTACGGCCCGGTGCAAAGGGAGATGATAAGCACTGGAAGTGGTAATCCTCTTGATCTGGCTCAGTTTCTACATCGCTTCACGCCACTCGGAATGAGCTTGAAAAGCCAGTAAGGCGCAACAAGTGACAAACGCATATTATCTCTGCAGCCACAGACAATGTGGATGCTTTTTTTTTTTTTTTTTAATAACAGCTGGAAAACCTTCAGATGAGGATTTCACAGTGGCTGCTTGCATGAGTCGGACACATGTTTGTGTGCAGCCGTGGGGCAGCTGTGTTCTGATCCACTCCTCCGGCGCTGAGCCGTAAATCACCGGGTCACCACGAGCCCGCGGGACCAGAGGAAACATCAGCGTTGAACAGGAATGATATTTCACTTTTCGCATCTTCCTGCTCCGCGATTCCCCTGATGCCCACTACGAGCGACTCCTGAATGCTTCATCATGACAGCTCCACGTCACTGCTGCTCTGGATGTCAGGGACCAGAGCGGAACAACATGTCCCAGGGGTGAAGAGCAGGAGAGGGGAGCAGCTCCTGGATAATGGACCACATGAACTGTTATTGTGTAAAATAGAGGATTTAGTTGGAAACTGTTGTTTAAATACTTTAAGAAACCACTTGTTGTAACAATATTAATGACTTTATCACATACTTTCTGCCTTTTGTCGTTATTTAAATCCACTTTCTAGGACAATGTGAATCAGGGCCCTAGGCGGAGGAACAGAGCTCTAGTATTCTAGTTTACATGTTTTTTCTTTTTGTGTGGTCAGATACAAGTCAGGTATGAAATCGTGGCTGGAACATGGTCCATTAAAACCGAACGTTAACCTGTAGTCACTTCCAAGTGGTTTCCAAGCTGCTGCTCCGCTAGAATTGGACAAAACCCACAATTCACACAAGTTAAAGGGATTTCATCTACAGTTACTTTTTTAATGATCGCTCTCCGAGAGTTAGAATCAGAATATATTTCTTATTCTGTTTATTACACACTGCACAGGCTCTGAGGGGTGTAACTGGCAAATATTTTATATTGGAAATATAAAGTTTGTCCAAAAAGTCAATAGATGTGTCACTAAAGGTGTTTTGAAAATATCTGCTTTCATTGGCAGCACTGAGGGACGATGTAATAAATATAATATCTTGGACCAATTAATTTTGACAGCCAATGGTGAAACACTTGGCAGGACGACCAATGGTGTAATGGCCTCAGTCATTAACGCGACATTTGGCCGATGAATGGTGGGATTTGATCACATGTTGGCGTCTGTGGAGCTGACTGTAAAATGGATTGTTAATAAAGTAAACAAGTAGTGGAATAATAAAGGAAAAGTTACAACAGTGACAATCCAAAGTAGGTCATCTATGATAATGAGCCACTGATACACACATAAATAAAAATTTAATATATACACTATAATATCAGCTTGTATCTTTATGCTTGTGAAAGAGTAAAACTTTTATTTCCCTTCACCTGAACCCACAATATATAATAAACAATAATACAACCACAACTTCTTTAAAATCTACTGTATTCAATATATGGAAGGCAAAATAATCCAAAGGTCAAAAGAACATTATAAATTAGTTTAGTTCTTTGTGTTTAACTTTTGTTATTCTGTTATTTATTGAATATTATTCTGTTTATGTACGTTTACTGTACATTGAGCACTTTGCGGTCGGATATCAGACGGGGGGGGGGGGAGCGGCTTGAAAGACGAGCAGAGGATGTGCGGGGTCACCGGCGTGTCAGGGGGGGGCTCGGGGTCGTTGTACACGGTGAATTCCGGGGAGATGTGTGAATAAGTGAGATGTTACACACTGATGAAATTCCCAGAGAGCCCACGATGGATAACGTGATCCCACCGCGGTGATGCAGAAACCAGATAGAGGGAAGCGCCCCCTTCAAATCTCTCTTTCTCTTCCCCCTATACACATTCACAAACACACACCCACACCCACAACTGCAAAACCTATGGACAGACACGGACCTACACACGCACACATTGAGCACACCTGTCCGAGCCAGCAGATATATGGGCCTCCGAGGGGAAATCCATTTAGTCTCTGTTGTAAAAATTGTGATTTTTCTCACTCTCGTATATATTTCTTCGCCCGCACAAAGTTTTCATTGTCTTATAAAAACGTATAAAACGCTGCAAATGAATGTCTCTGTCTGGGCTCTGTGACGGACGTTTGTATATAGTTGTGTAATTGTCCCACTTCACGACTAAACAGCCGATAAAAATAAAGGAAACAAGTGCTTTTTCATAGCGAGGACATTTCCCCCAAACAACAACAAGTAGTTGAGTAAATCAAGCGAACGTGTTTGTCAGATCCGAGGCCCGACAAAGAGCCTCTGGTATTTTGTTCCTGCTGACCAATCCACAAACCCCGGCCGGCCCAAACAGAGAGGTGGCAATCCTGTTATCTGAAAGTGCCTTTTAATAGCCCTGGGAGTCAGGCGTCTCCCGGGCCCCTGCTGACAGAGTCAACACAAACCTTGCGTTGCTTTGCAGGTCATAAACACTCTGTTGACAGTGGTCGGAGGCTTATTATCCTCACAGCAAAGCCCAGCAAGCTGCATGTACCTACCCTAAACAACCCTTGTGGATTCACTACACAAAACCCTTGTTAGTGGTTCTCTTGCCGTGTTTAAGCTAAATCAGGAAGTCGCGGGAGGGAAATCGGTATTTTGTGCCCGTTCTAAACCGGCCTGTTTGGAATGATCTGTTCTGTTGGTCTGTGGTGATGCTGGTGGAAGGATTCTTACTTTAAACTGCAAAAGTGACCTGGGACTCGTGCTACATCCACACAACAAGGTGTCCGTCTAAAAACCTATCAACTCTGCTACAGTTCCACTAAAGATCCACTAAAAGTTTGAAAACTTTGCTGACCCACTTAAAAACTCCATGTTTCAGTCTTGACGGGCAGAAATGTTTGGAAACTATGACGAAGACACTCAACTGCTATTATTTGAGCAATCTGTGACACTTCCCATCTCCAGCTTCAAAGTTCTGAGAAGCTCGAGCTGGAAAATCAGCTGTAGTTGTCATGAACAAGCTTGTGTGGTGTTCAACAACATCACTTGTGTTGATGCAAAGCGCTGCTCCCCTGTATTTTCAAAGTTTAGAATCAGAATCAGAAGATGTTTATTGCCAAGTAGGTTTACACCTATCTGGAATAAGCTCTGGTTATTGGTGCATACAACGAACATAGAAACATAAAAACGCAATAAATACACCACACATAAGAAAAACAATAATAAACATAAAATATATGGAATGAATCACGTTTCCAAATCACACTTGATTCACCTCTGCTCTTCCTTTGGTCCTCAACACTTCCCCTGTGAGGTGTGAGGCTGATAAGAGGAATGGTATTTGAGATATGTGAGCCACAAACAGACAGACTGAGGTTTCTGAAATGAGTAGATAAAGTGTAAACTGTGTGTTTGTAAACAGTATCTCTGCTTGATCATCTAAACACAATCAATTGGCTAAACTGTTGTAATCTTACTGATATTGGATTGGGGCTAATGCGACGGAGGCACCAGGCTTCATATCGGTTAAATGTGGGCCAGAGGTCACTGCTGCTTTGTGTACTTATTGTTTTTGCAGCTCCTGCTCTGGGCCGAGCCTCCACCGCTCCGTGAAGCCGCTGGAGCTGGCAGCTCCGCTCAGATAAGTGAGTGTGGACCCCAGGGGGCCAGAGACAGCCCAACCCTGGGTGGATAAGAAGTGTCTGTGCTGTCAGCTTTAGTTCCCAGCGTGGCCTCTCCTCCTCGGGCCGCCCCCCCGCCCCCGCTGAGCCCCTCCCTGGCCCTTTGTGAAGGGGACCCTGCTCCCTGCGGACTCGCCGCTCTCTGGCCTTTCACATGCGACTGTGTCCAATCACCCTGCTCACCCCCCCCTGAACCCAGAGCCGCTGTCTCCATCTCCAACCAGCTCCTGACCCCGAGACAGAGAGGGAGGGAGAGAGAGAGAGAGAGGGTGAGGGAGTGATGGACACGAGGAGAGAGAAAGTCCCCAAACTAAAATCAATCACTCAGGAATATTTAAGAAATAGTGGGTATCAGTTTATAAAGGACCAATCTCGAAAAACAGATTGTACATGTGAATATTCAGAATCTGTGGGCGAGGGACCAGATTTATGTGCCTCAAGCTTCTAGATCCGAGTTTGACCGATTGTGTTTTAACAGCTTTAGTTTCTAACAGATAAACAGTGAAATCTGCATACGTATGCAGATGTGTCAAAAAGCAATGAGCCAAAATGTCATCTAGACCTAAAACCCCTGCACAATCCTGTCCTGGTTTTGTGTTGAGAAACGTCCAACTTGTTTTAAACAATGAACGAATGGAGGACTGAGTCTATCGGATGTCCACTGTCTATGTTGTCCCCAGAGGCTGATTCGTCATTAGAGATTGAAAAAGGGCTAAAACTATATAAATTAGGTGTCGCAAATTATTATTTATGATTGAAAGTCCTTTATGAAATAGGTTTTCCTGCTTCGTAGCCTGTGTGAGCATCAACAATGGTTGCGGGTTCAGCTTCATTCCTTTACTCTAGAATAATAACTCCTGGTTTGCTTCTATTTGTGTCACTTCTTGTCTTTTCCTGAAGTTAGCATACGAACCAGCTAGCCTCGGCCTGCTATAACCTCTTGTCCTGAAATTGCCAAGATGGCTGAAGTGCTTGGCGAGCGACCACAACCGCTACCTGGCAGCAAACCAGGTTCAGCTGCAGAGAAAACGTACATACAGCACCTTAAAAAATCATAAATCATCTCCGAAAACTTTATAGTCAGTAATAAGACATGCGGGGAAAAATACTTTTGGGTTGCCAGGTTGTGAAAGAACACTTGTCCTCCTCCGTCATCAGACCTCCCCCTGAAGAATCACTAATAAAAGGTTCTTCCACTAAAATAATCCATAATTCATAATCTGTGGATCAATAACTGTTGGACCAAGATATGTGAAGTCAAAAGATCGGGCCTCCTAAGAGGGAAATCAATATATTCACAGGTTAATGATGAACAGATTATTGGTCTTTGAGGCGTCATCCTTTTCAACTTGCTTTATTATCATAGTTTTATAAAAGCCACAGTAAAGATTTATTACAACACTTAAGTTGTTTATTGCAAAGCAGAAGGTCTCAGTCTGTGTCTGATAAGTAACCGGTGCTGAAGAGTCTCTTGACAGCAGAGAGTGGATAGAAAATTACGCTTTACAACAACAGAGAATTGCAGTGGTGGGAAGAAACGAAGTAGAAATACTTTGTTACTGTACTTAAGTAGATTTTTCTTATTTTCCTGACGACTTTTTACATTTACTCGTTACATTTGAACAAAAATATGTGTACTTTCTACTTCTTACATTCTCAAACTGGCTCGTTACTTGAACAGCGGAGGTTGGTGCTGCACGCACGCCTCTCTCTCTCTCTCTCTCTCTCTCTCATCTAGGGTTCAAAATTTGTAAAATTATACATTATATACATTATATTCATATTATTGTTATAATTTTTCAGTCAGTTGAGATAAATCTTGAGGAGAAACATTTTGGGTTGTTTTGTGTCTGTATAGGCCTACTATAAAAAGCACTTTGCATTTTTAACTTTTACTTTTGATACTTAAGTACATTTCAACACCAGATACTTTTGATACTTAAGCACTTTTAATATGAGCTACTTTAAGACTTTTACTCAAGTCATTTTCTGACAGGTGACTTTTACTTTTACCGAAGTCACTTTCAGGTAAGATATCTGTACTTTTACTCAAGTATGGCTTTCAAGTACTTTATACACCACTGGAGAATTGGCTCCGTTAGAAGTTAGAAGACAAACAGGATGATCCTGCTCGTGAAAACAGAGCCGAGGCGTCCGTCCTCCACCGGGCTCGTCTCCACCACCTCCTCCATGTTGTTTCTTTTCTCCTCCTCCCGTGTCAGAGGTTTGCCGGTTTGTTAGCTTTGGCCTCGTCACCGCCTGAAGGCCTCTGGCTTGGTGGACCCGGCCTCGGGGGGGGGGGGGGATTGGATCACACCTTCCATCGCACTCAGCTGTCAGATGGCGAGCTGCACCTGCTGTCTGAAGCAGGGTGGGCCCGGCCGCCACCACCCGGCCAACGCTGGAGCACATAATTACTGCCTCGGAGATGATTACGCTGTTTACCCATGCCCATACGCACAACAGATGACTGTTCCTCCCCCCCCCCCGCCCCCCCGCCTCTCTGCTGTGAAGGCTTTTCACCCAGTGATGAGGAAACGGCTGCAGCCAACCAACATTCAGACGATTCCAAGCAGCGCGTCTGATGCCAGGAATGACCCGTAGCTATTAGCTGTTCAAACAGCCTCCTCCCACATAACTTTGATTCAATTCAATGGAGCTAGTGAGCACTGGATTAAGGAAAAGTGTATTCCACTGCAAAAAAAAAGGAAAGGAACATGAGTTTATGGCTGTGAGGCTGTGTTGGGATTTAGGTTTCGTGCAGTAGGTGAAACTCTCCTGGTCTCAAACAGAGGGAAAGACTTGGTCAGGGGAGGTTTGGAGAAATAATCTTAGACGTGCAGCACCTTAGGGTGTGTTCATATTCATAACACAGCTAAGGATAACAGTCTACCTTCTTGAACAAGTAAAACTATATGTAAATATGACTGTAATATTGTAGGTGACTGGTTAAAATGTTCATCTTTACTGTAAAATCTTCCACTTTTCAATTAAATCTTTTGTCCTAATATCAACACACACACATCTGTTATGTTGTTTGCATGGTTGATACTTTTATGATCATCACCTGATTCAAAACCATCCTGTATCTCTGCATAAAAGTACAAACTACAGTACTCTATTATCATATAATCACCCATTGTTTCATTTTTTTACACTATATGTAAGTATTACTTTCATTATTGTAGCAGAATGGTACAAATTTTCAATTTTAGTAGGAAATTCATGACATGAATCCTTTATCCCTTTGTTTATTTACACTGACATTAAACCAGTGTGAAAGTGAAAGTATAATTTGCTTTGTTTACATGGGTGAAACTTTAACACTATATAATCACCTGACTGAGCAACTGTAGACAGTTCACTGAGAGGTCGACTGCAAACTACAATAAGTCATAACAAGAGAAACAATAAAGGTTTTGTATACATGTGTGATTTGATTATAATTTATTCTTGTTTGATTTCCACTGCTTCTTCTCTCATGCTTCCAATGAGCTTTAAGTCAACAGCCCTGTCAAGTGTTTATGCTTTTTGTTTTACTTCCACAATTCTCTCTCTCTGCAGATATAAGAGAGATAATTACAAACCATAGATGGATAGAACGTTAGATACATAAAAGGTTATAGAGACAGATTGACAGACATATAGATTGACTGATCCTAAAGGAAATTTGCATATCTCCTAATGTAAATCGTCACTAATATATTTATATAATATTTTATGTTGTACCGAACTAATTGTCACAAGCAGTGATTCATGTTGAGCTCAGTGTGTCCAGGTGAGCTCACACACGGTTAACCTGGTGAGTTTAAACTGTAGTTAACCAGGTGAGTTAACATAAAGTTAACCAGGTGAGTTAACATAAGTTAACCAGGTTACTCTGAAGTTAACCAGGTGATTAAAACTGAAGTTAACCAGGTTACTCTGAAGTTAACCAGGTGAGTTAACATTGAAGTTAACCAGGTACGTTTACTCTGAAGTTAACCAGGTGAGTTAAAACTGAAGTTAACCAGGTTACTCTGAAGTTAACCAGGTGAGTTAACATTGAAGTTAACCAGGTAAGTTTACTCTGAAGTTAACCAGGTGATTAAAACTGAAGTTAACCAGGTGAGTTAACCCTGCAGTTAACCAGGTGAGTTACTCTGAAGTTAACCAGGTGAGTTAACACTGAAGTTAACCAGGTGAGTTAACACTGAAGTTAACCAGGTAAATTAAGACTGAAGTTAACCAGGTTAGACTGAAGTTAACCAGGTGAGTTACTCTGAAGTTAACCAGGTTAAACTGAAGTTAACCAGTTGAGTTCACACTGAAGTTAACCAGGTGAGTTACTGCAAAGTTAACCAGGTTACACTGAAGTTAGCCAGGTTAAACTGAAGTTAACCAGGTGAGTTAAGCCTGAAGTTAACCAGGTGAGTTACACTGAAGTCAACCAGGTTACTCTGAAGTTAGCCAGGTGAGTGATCGCGGAGGAGGAAGTAGACCGTTTCTCTCTCCCTCTGGTTGTAAAGGCTGTTCCCTGAGCCCGGTGCCTCCCCCTGCCCCCCCCCTCTCCCTCCCTCCGCGGAGCAGCGGGGCTGGGACTCGACACATTCCTGGTCTGAGCAACTCGACACTGGGTCCGAGATGCGAGTGAGAGGAGCCGGAGGATCCGTGGAGGAGCCGCAGTAACGGGACGGACTCACCGGGGGAAACACACCGGGGAAACACACCGGGACTTACCGCTTCTCTCCGGAGCTTTTCCACCGGCCTCCACCTCCACCTCCACCCGGGGGGAGTCCTCGCACCTTCGGCCCCGGGAAACCTCCGCTGCTCCGGGGCGGCTGTGGATCACACTCCCCGCTCCGCCTCGTCCACCTCCGGCTGTGTTCATGTTCCCTCCCGGCCCGGGGCTAATGGAGGGCCCCGTCAGGATCCAGGAGAAGAATGCGGTTCTCTCCTGATTCCACCGACGGCTCGCTGCTCTTTTCACCCCAGCGAGAGAGGTAAGAACCCGGGGAGGAGAGCAAGGGGGAGTCCCGGGGAGAGTACCGGGGCCTGGGTGCCTCGCTGGCCGGGCAACGGAGCTCCAGGGGGCCGGTGTGAGTGTGTGTGAGCACCGGGGGACAGACCGAGCTCCGGAGGGAATCACAGAATAGAAAAAGTGGAGGTTTTTAGTTTTAAAGTTTGTTTCCCAACTATTACAATAACTCGCCTGTCTGGTAAACTAGGGGCGCCCGTCCACGGATATTAATATGTGTACACATCCATCAATGAAGTACATCTACACCTAAAATACTACTGGGTTTCATATATTCTTTAATATATAAAAAATCCATTTCCCTTCCATTGCAATGAGGAGATACACCACCATAGTTTTTGTATTTCCATGCCCTGCAGGCTTCATCTTTTTTCTTATAGATTACAATCTGCAGACAGGAGAGAAAAAAGAGAAAAGGCCCTTTCATGCTTTTCTTTTGTATTTGCACAACAGAAGCCTGGGACATGTCCTGGTTGTCCAGCAGGGATCTGTGTGTCCTCAGGTCGGGATGTGAGACCCAGAGGAAGGAGTCTGGGTGTTTGTTTGGTAAACAGCTCACTGGAAACATCCCCAGCTGCAAACACATGACCTGCACTGATGCTTTTTGTTTTTAATATAGAAAATCTCAAATAAGTCGCTTGTTTGGTGGAAAGAGACTGAAATACATGAGTTGGACTTTGTTCTAAAGTTGTATTTAGGGCCCGAGCACTGACATCAAAGGTCAGGTGAGACCCTATTGAAATTGTAAGGATTATTATTATTATTATTATTTATGCAGATTAATTGGCTTTTTGAGGGCTTTACCATGCTCAAATTCTTACCAAAATTTGCAGAAAGTGGTGAAAATGTACGTATTCTGAAGGAATTTTCAATGGGCATCGCAAAATGGCTCAACGGTGCCCCCCGAGACCCCTGGAACGTGTTCACATTGACCGGTCTTCACAAAAATCGATATACAGGTGTATCATGACCAGACAAACTAAAAAGTTTTTAGGTGCAATTGGAAAAACACAACAGGAAGCCTGCTATTATGCATTTAGTGGCCATTTTGGCCATATTCCACATTTTTACTTTGATGTACTTGTGTTTTCTATATATCATGGATCCAGTTTGTCCAGGAGCCGGCTGTCTGTCTGCCACAGGAACTTTGTGGCTCAGACTAATATTTGAACGTTTTCCTTCCTCGCCCTCCGCAGACAGAAGAGCCTTTATTGTTTTAGATGAGTTTACCCCGAGGCGGTGTCATAAACGGTGGTTTGGTAAATCCCTGTTAATATTTGGCAAGTGCACAAATCACCGGGGCGAAGCGGAACCAAATGGGACTGGTGCCTGCCTGCTGGGATGAGAGAGTCACTGTTCACACACTGGGAACATGTTGGTTTTACTTATTTAGGATCTGGGATGAATTATTAGTGGAGTTATTGACATTATAAAACTATAGAGATCTTTAAAAACCCAATCGACAGCTTCTCCTTTGATTCAATTTAACGTTTCTGTGTCTTTTGATTTGAAAAATGACTCCAAGACTGATTGTGTAGTTGTGTACATGAGTTTGTTCTAAAGAGGTTTTGTTGTGTTGTGATCTGCTCAGCTGCATCTCAGGAACTTTGAGGGAACACACCTTTTAAACATTGTAGTGTATTTTGGGCCAAAATATAAGATTATTCAAAAAAATATGTTTATTAAATACATGTATATGAAGTAAACTATTGTAAAACATGCACATTGTGGATATGAATATACGGTTTTCAAAAGGAAATTTACAACAAAAAGGTGACAGAGTCAAATGTGACTTTAGAAACCAGTTGAAGTAACTTTTCAGTTGAAGTAACTTTTCTTCAATCTGTCCAGGATATTATGTTACCAAAATATAAGATTATTCGCAATTTTTTTAAATTAAATACATGTATATGAAGTTTATTTTGGTAGTCCGTAGCTAAATGTGTAAAAACATGCCCATTGTGGATTTGAATATAAGATGCAACTGTAAATACTGTGTCTTAGGTGAGGTTTTCAAAAGTGAATTTACAACAAAAAGGTGACAGAGTCAAATGTTACTTTAGAAACCAGTTGAAGTAACTTTTCAGTTGAAGTAACTTTTCTTCCCACCTCCTCCCTCCAAGTAATGTCTTACGTCCAGGATATACGTTACCAAAATATAAGATTATTCGTGAATTTACAACAAAAAGGAGACAGAGTCAAAGTGATTGTAATGATGTGACTTCAGAAACCAGTTTAAATCACTTTTCTCTTCCCACCTCCTTCCTCCGAGTCACTTCCTGCGTCCTCTCCTGTCCCCTATCATCATCAGAGCCTCACTGGGACTTTAGTGACATGAGGGCAACTCTTCAGAAAAGTGAACACTTAAAAGTTGTCGAGAACAAAGTCCCGAATCCCTCTCGAACGCATGACATCCAGTCGCTGGGACACGCATGGCTGCTCGCACATAAAACACTCTCAAGTTCAAACAGTTGCTCGTGCATTGTTGCGTCCCGCGGGGGGACAAGGAGACACTTCCGATGGCTTTCAGATCCTCTCGGGGCTCGGCAGATATTGGGTGAGGTTTTGACGGTGGGGGGGGGGGGGGCAGAGAGAGAGAGAGAGAGAGATTTGCTCTTTGTGTTCAGACGCTGGCGACGGCGTTCACTTTAAAAACCAGAGAGAGAATCAGAATCAGAAGGTATTTATTGCCAAGTAGGTTTACACCTATCTGGAATTTGCTCTGATTATTGGTGCATACAATGAACATAGAGACATAAAAACACAATAAATACACCACACATAAGAAAAACAATAATAATACAATATATATTTACTCACTATTTACTTCTTATTTACTCACTTTTTCTAATATTTATACAAGGGAGCATTTATTTAGACATAAACATATTTAAATAAAAATAATCCTTACAATTTCACTAGGGTCTCACCTGACCTTTGATGTCAGTGCCCAAAATGGCCACTAAATGCAAAATAGTAGGCTTCCTGTTGTTTTTTTCCCAAGACATTTTTGTTTGTCTGGTCATGATACACCTGTGTATCGATTTTTGTGAAGACCGGTCAATGTGAACACGTTCCAGGGGTCTCGGGGGGGGCACCGTTGAGCCATTTTGCGATGCCCATTGAAAATTCCTTCAGAATACGGACATTTTCACCACTTTCTAACTTTCTGCAAATTTTAGTAAGAATTGAGCATGGTAAAGCACTTAAAAAAGCCAATTCATTTGCCTGAATAATAATAATAATCCTTAAAATTTCAATAGGGTCTCACCTGACGTTTGATGTCAGTGCTCGGGCCCTAAAAATGCAAAATGCAAAATGCAAAAAGCAAAACAGTGAACAGTGTCAAATTGCAGTATGCAATGTAATGCAGGTTCTGATTCTGACTCTATGACTCTTCTCCTCTTAAGAAGGTGTAGTGCTGTTATTCTTCTGTGGCTTCCCTCCCCCCAGCCGGACTCATTTTAACTTAATAGCCTCCCATGATTTCCTTTAATACCTCGTTCCCTCGGCCTGACCACAGTGTGTCCTGTGGCTGCAGTGTTCTCGGGTCAGCGTGTGGACAAACCTCTTCTCTGGGTTTCTCCCTGTACGCTGAAGCAGTCACAGCGATAGAATACAGTTCTTACACTCGTATATTTTGAATAATTTGATGTTTCCAGATGTTTTCGATTTCAGATTCATGCTTTTCGCTGTCAGTTGCCCTTTGTTGGACGCTGGAATACATTTCCGAACGGCATCGGGTTCAAAGAGAACGTGAATATTTCTCTTGTGAATGAGAAAATAAACCCAGAAGTACAAGTGTTGCTATTATGATCGTCCATTTTGTTAATATGTGGGTTTTTCCCCACGCTGATTCTGCATTGAGAACGTGATTGAATCAGAGAAACAGCTCCTCAGAATCCGGTGCTTTTTTGATTTTGCAGTGAATTTAATAAACCATTAGTGCCCCAGCTCTTATCAGGCGGACCCGAACAAAGCACAGCCAGGCCATTAGGGCCAGTTTGAATAATGTTTGAGCCATTAGGGTGCCGGCTAATGATAAACACATGTTGCTGTAGGAGAAGAACTATGTTAAGTGGGGCAATTTGAATGTAAGCATGTGTAATGATACCAGCCCCTGCTCTCATAATGGCTCTCTTGATTTCTTTTTTTTTTTCCGTGGAGCGGCATTTTAATCACGCCGCCACCGACGCTGCAGCAGTGACAAGTGTTGGTGAACGACGGCAAAACCGGGAAGCCAGCTTGTACACAATTAGTCGATTAGCGGCTCGTCAATTAACTGAGGGCGATGACGCAGAGGAGTGATTCATTGTTTATCATTTTTCAAGCGTAAATTTCAAACTGCTCTCAGCCTCTTAGACGAGTGTTTTCAAGTTGTTTAATAGTGTTTTGATTTAAAATATTTGATAGTTTGGGAGAAATCAAGGTTTAAGATAATGTTTCACAGACCAAAGGATTAATTGGTTTATTTAAAAAGCTCGTTACAGCTTTACATGGCAGAGATAAGTGGATGAGTGTCTCTCTGAGGTGAGTGTGGTGGGAGAGGGTGTGTCCACATGGGTGACTAAAGTATATTTTGGGCCCCTCCCACATTCTCCTGCTCTCCGAGGCCGTACAGATTTGAGGCCGGCGAGCAAACCTCAGCGAGTGCAAGTGAATCTAAACCCTAAATCACAGTGTGGCTCGGGTTGTTTATTTGGTTTCTCGCTGTGATCTGTCACATCTCCGCTGCAAAAGATCAACCTTAGTTCCGAGAAGAAATGTTCGGAGGGTCGTAAAACACAGGAGGGGAGGGGCACCACCTTATTTTTCATCATCCTCACAATATTTTGACCGCTGGAATTAGGTCTCGCTCGTTTGCTAAATCTCACACGGCTAATCCATGTCAGCTTCTTGGTACAATAGAGAATTTAGTGTGGCGTTGTTTGGTTGACGTTTGACCCCCCCCCCCGCTACTCCCAAACTAGAACAAGGCTTGTTTTGAACTTGAACACATCGCCATCGCCGTCCGTCTGCTCTCATTTCTCAGGGATTGAGTCATGCTGCAGCGTTTCTCTCCCAGTTTCCAACGCCGGCCTTTACTCCGGGAGCCATTAGATGGACAGAGGGGAGATTTGGGCAGGCGGCCAAACAGCCCCAATGTTTAAGGAGCCGGGGGGGGGGCGGGGCGGGGGTGCTGATTGACAACACCCAGCAGCCCTTGAGCGAGGGGTTGATGGGAAAGATGGGCAGGTCAGAAAAAGGGGGTTTGAGTTCTTGTGACTGCTGGGCTGGTGAGTGCACCCTGCAGCTGCAGCGCTAACACACACACACACACACACAAAAGAGAGAGAGAGACTTCACTTTCCCTCCCTCGCTCGCCCTCCCTCCCTCGATTCATCCTGAGGACAAGCTGTGAGCGGAGCCGGGTGGATTGAAGCAGTAGCTGGAGGTGTCCCCCTGTGTTTACGCGGAGCTGTCAGCGGCGGCACTTCTTATCCGCTCCGAGCTCGCACCGTCATTACTTTAACTACACAACGCATACGTCTCTCGTTGGGACCCCCCTTTCTCCCGTGTCCCCCCAAGTCTGACAGATGATCCAAACAGCCCGGGCGCTGACTCGCTGTCCTATGCAAGCATGTTCCTCCAGGAGGTTTACCTGTGAACGCCACCTTTCCAACAGACGCTCGTCGTGTCGGGGTTTCTAAAAGATTCAGAAAACCTGGAAGGACCTGAAACTGGATAATGACTTTCCAGAGATGTGAGAAATGAAATGAGAAACATCGGGGCCGTAATTGTTAAGACAAACAAACAGTATTTGGGGAGCAGCAGAACCAGATGTTCCAGCCCAGCCGCTGGAGGAGCAGCGGGACGACGAAGCCGCTGCCGGGGCCGAGGACGGCGTCTGCTTCTTCTCGGGAAGAAGTTTTGTTTTCTGTGACTGTAACTGAAAGCTTTAGGCTGCGGCTAAATATAAATGTCTGCGTTTTAAATATGATAAGGGAATGTAAACCTGATACGGCGAGCGATAGATAAGGAAAATACCTCAACCGCAGATGGTCAAGAGCTGCGACACGTTGATAGAAACTGATTTTTTAAACTGTAGGAAAAAGTTTTTGTTCTCTTGGCTCAGATCAAATCTCAAACACAGCTGGTCGGTTTGATGAAAAAGACCAAAAGGCTAAGAAAAGTCTCTGCCACATGCTTTGACGTTTGTTAGTTTCTGGAGATGCCTTTTTATTATATGCTCATTATCATTCAAGGGAGGGAGTGCTCGTTGGCTGGAGCAGCTGTAACGTACATGATGCAGGACACCGCATGTACGAGAGAGCGAGAGAGAGAGAGAGAGAACAAAAGCTTCTCCCGGAGGGTTGGACGTGGCATCTCTACACAGCGCTCGCCTCCTCTTTCCAAAAACAACAATTTTCCTCATCGTTTTCAAAATCGAATGCAACAACGACGCAACAACCCTTTGTCTTCTGCAGCTCTTTAAATGATTCCTCAGCCCCCGGGGGAGGATTCCAGCGAGTGAACTTCTGAACCGGACCCTCGCTGACAGCTCTCCTTGCAGAAGTACTTCAGTATTTTTTGTGTGTGTGTGCATCCTCGGCGTCTTCCTGTTTGCCAGCTCCATTTCTTTCTCCCCTTCCTGCATCTGACCCCGACTCGATAAGCCCGACCATAAGTCCGTCGCTCCAGCGCAGGCCTCAGGAGCTAGGAGCCTTTTCTTCTCGAAACTTTTTGAGCAACCGCAACTTTCTATTTCAAATGTTGAACCAATAAGTCACATCTGACGTTGGGGTTGTTTTTTTCAGACTGCGAGCGCTGTTGAGAAGCCAGCACAGGGATCAGCAGGACTATATTAAGGCAGAAGCAGTGGCTGGCACTCCCCTCTGGCTGACAAACAGGCTGCTTGTTTGAAGGGCTGTTTCGGAGTGTGAGGCCGTGTGGGTACCGCTGCCGCGGCTGCCTCCAGGCCTGTGGTCGCGGGTGCCATTTTGGGCCCTTCCCTCCACCAACATGTGGCCCCCGTGGGGAGCGACGGAACCCCTTATTTGTAAAAAGAGATATTCAAAGTGAGCGGAGGAATCTGAGTCAGAGGGATGGAACATATGCTTCGGTTGCAGCCTTCTGCATTGTCCTGGGAATCTTCTGGGAGATGGAGCCGTTACTCAACGAGCTGCAGTCGAGTGGCGTCTCCGCCCGGTGATTTATGGATTTATGGTCTGACTGACTTCTATCAAGTAAATTTAAATCAGTGTTATTTCTTTGCGGTGCTCGTACACAGTAGCAAACACAAACAAGGCTATGTAAAGAATCCACCAGGCGAGCAAACGCCACGGGTTCTGTATTGTTCCTGTGTGTTGCTGTTGTCATGCGGTTGTGTTTCTCTTGGCAACGACATCATGTGACCGAACGCTCGTCTCACCTCCAGCGTTTCAGCCATAGACATTTATAAAGACTAGATGTCTCGTTCGACGGAGCCGGACGTCACCACATGGCGGCCATCTTGCTACGGGGCAGCTCGCTCAGCCATAACATTGTGTTGGTAGTGGTAAATAACCATAACTTGCTCAATTTTCAACCGATTTTGAAACGGTCTGGTTTGTTATAAACGTCAGAGATGTAGTTATGACACTGCATAAATTATTTAATTTTTTCAGAAAATAACATAATTATTCATAAGTATGCAGTGTCATATCTACATCTCTGACGTTTATAACAAACCAGACCGTTTCAAAATCGGTTGAAAATTGAGTAAGTTATGGTTATTTACCAACACAATGTTATGGGTGAGCGAGCTGCCCCCTAGCAAGATGGCCGCCATGTGGTGACGTCCAGCTCCGTTGGCCGGCAACGAAGACAAGACATCTAGTCTTTATATATGTCTATGGTTTCAGCAGCCCGGACCCCAAACAGGTTTTTTATGATCTGACCAAGAGCCAGAAGTGGAAACTCAGACGACGTGTGTGTTGATACATCACCACCGAGTTTGTTTTGCGATCACTTGATTGCCACACAACAAGCTTGAAGTGTTACATGGCGAGACGGATAAACATTTAGACAAACTAAATAAAGCGTCTACACGCTCCGAAGGGGACGGGAGTATTTATCTCTGCGTCCTCGCACTTGTACATACAAGGGAGCCGGTCTGCTTGTTTGGGTTTGTGCAAGAGATTTGTCGAATTGGTGAAGACTAATTATATTTGAACCTTTTTTTTGAACATGTGTTTGTTTTTGTTCCGCTGGCTGGCTGGCTCGCTGTGGAGCTCAGACCCTTTTTTAGTCCCCCCCCCCCCCCCCGCCCGCCCGCCCGTCCTCCCCCTTCCTGTGAATACACGACCATCGCTCCATTATAGTTGCCGAGTCAATTCATCATCCTGAGAAATGAAAGTGCTCATTGCGTACTGTTTTTCTCACGCCTCTCGAGCGACAATGTATGAAATTACAATGTAATGTTTGAAATTACGTTATTTGATGTATGTATTTTAACTTGAAAGTGCTTTTGGTCGCCGGCCAGCGAGCCATCAGGAGGAGACTGAGCAGGAACTGTTGTCTGCGTCTCTGCTGCTTGTTGCCGTAGAGACGCAGGGAGTGATGGAATCCAGGAGAGCTGGGGAGGGACGGGAGACTGCGCCGAGGGGAGGAGGAGGGGCGGGCGGGTGAGGCGGGGGGGGCAGCTGGATCAGATCACCGCATGCCCATAGTTCACAGCCCTACACACGAGAGCATTTCAACACACACACACAGAGCGTCTCCACTCCCCCGGAGGAAGGTGGACGTTTGGCAACCTCCATCATTTCTCCCCTCCTCTTCCATCAATGTGTTCTCTCTCTCATCTTCTCTAATCACGGCTGAGACGGAGGAATGTGGATCTGTGGCCTCCGCCTCCGCCGCCGCCACCGGTGCCACGGCTGCACAATCCCAGCTCGCCTCTCGCCTGGCGTGATGAATCAGACTCTTGGCACATGTTGGAGATCAGTGTTAGAACACACCCTGCAGGCAAGAAGGACCCTTCTCGTTGCATTCCTCCTTTCCATCAGAATTACCTTTTTCCCCGTCTGAACAGCGGTTCCCCCCCCGTGGGCTGAAAGGCCCGGTGAAATCAGCCGGAAGAGAGAGAGCGCCGCCACAATGGGGCCGGGTTGTTAGCTACATGCGCTTTGCAAAGAAAGGTCCCGAGGTGGACTTGTATGGCGGGCGATACCCGTGGATCTGTTTCCAGTGTCCGAGGCCGCTATTGAGTTTCGCCCCCGTGGTTAATCCTGCTGTTCAGGACCTTGGGAAACAACCGCACCCCCCCACCACCACACCCACCCCTACCCCCCCGCCCTCCTGTCCCTCCCTCCTCCCCCTCAGATTCCCAGGGAAAAACAAGACATTGCAGAACAATCTCCAATTAAGATGGGGTCTTACATACTGTACCATTCAGTCCCCACTCGCTCTACCCACCCCCCCACCCCCCCCGTCTCTCAGCCCGCCAACAGGCCTCGGGGGGGAATTAGCGCTGTCTCCCAGGTCCCGGCCCTGGCACTTTGGGAGGGTCGGGCGGGGGGGGGGGGGTATGTGTGTCCTTGGTAAACAGGGCTTTGTGGGATGTGACTGTCTGATCCCCCGGGGGCCTCTCCTCCTTTCATTCCTCCTCTCATCTGATCCCACACCAGGCTGGTGTCGTCAGGCCGGGTTCTGGGACCCGCTCGGCCCCCCTGTCACCCCCCCCCCCCCGAGCCCCCCGGACTGCTAATGCTCGGGACACACAGAGGGACGGCAGGGTCCGAAAAGCTGACCGTCCCTGAAGGTGTCTCTCGCTTGTCTCCTGCAGAGTGTGAAGGATTCATTGAAGAGTCTTGACTCAGGTCTTTTTGTTTTTAAGGGTCGCCTAAACCCTTCCACTGTTGTTTTCTCTTCACCTCCAACAGCTCCCTCTCTTCTTTGCCATCCTAATTCCCTGAGTTGATTCCAAATCATGTCTCCCTCCTTCTCTCCCTCTTTCTTTAGCTCTCTCTAAGTCTGTCCCACTTTTTTTTAATAACGTCTCAGCTCTTTAATCAGACCGGGTTGGACCACACCACTCATTAGTTTCCTCCGTGGCCCCATGCTGCCTCACCCACAACCAATAGAGGAAGCTGAATAATGGCCGACACACAGAGGCTCTTCTCTTCTCTTCTCTTCGGGGAGGCTCTTCTCAAACTTCTCCTCCGCTGCTGAGCTCACTGCAGTCGGGCTGAATCATCGGTCGGGTTTGGCAGCCGTGGACGCGAACGCAGCCATTATCTCTGCGTCTCTATCTCCGGGCCAAAGAAAGAGGGAGGAGGAGAGAGGAGAGTCTGGGCTTTGCACATTTTCACCTCACAGAGAAGGTTTCACCTCCTTGCAGCCCCAGCTCCTTTTAACCCCCCCCCCCGAGAGCTTTTCTCTCCAGTTTCTCTCCTATGCCCCCCCATTGCCTCTCATCTTCTTCTTCTTTTGAATTTATCTCCCATCTCTTGTGTGCGAGTGTCTCTCTCTCTCTCTCTCTCTCTCTCTCTCTCTCTCTGTCTCTCTCTCTTTCTCTGTCTGTCTGTATGTCTCTTTCTATCTATGTCTCTCTCTCTCTCGCTCTGTCTCTCTCTCTCTGTCTCTCTTTCTCTCTCTCTCTCTCTGTCTCGCTCTGTCTCTCTGTCTCTCTCTCTATGTCTCTCTATGTCTCTCTATGTCTCTCTCTCTTTTTCTCTCTGTGTCTCCCTCTCTCTGTCTCTTTCTCTCTCTCTGTCTCTGTCTCTTTCTCTCTATGTCTCTCTCTATGTCTCTATGTCTCTCTATGTCTCTCTATGTCTCTCTATGTCTCTCTCTCTCTCTGTCTGTCTCTGTCTCTGTCTCTGTCTCTGTCTCTCTCTCTCTCTCTCTCTCTCTCTCTCTCTCTCTCTCTCTCTCTCTCTCTCTCTCTCTCTCTCTCTCTCTCTCTCTCAGTCCCTCTGTGTCTCTGTCTCTGTCTCTCTCTCTCTCTCTCTCTCTCTCTCTCTCTCTCTCTCTCTCTCTCTCTCTCTCTACCTCTCTCTCTCTCTCTCCCTCTCTCTCTCTCTGAGGAATGTGTGTGCTGCAGATCCTCTGTCAGTGAGACGTGGGGCGAGTGCAGACAGGTTTGGGGTATAGCATGTGAATCGGCTTCAGCACACATGTCAGATTAGACCATCACACCAGAAAAGACTCGCTCGTTCTCTTACACCCGACTGCTCCTCCCTCGCCCTCAAAGTCTTTATCTCCCACTCCGGCTTAATGGCCACTTGTTACCATTCTCCCTCCCTCTTTTTTTTTTTAGATAGATAAACCTTTCTGAGTTATTGGATTTGTCCCACTCCGGTGTATTGATTGTGGTGGCAGCCGGGATCGGCCCCTGCTCCTCGGCGTTGGTGGTTGGCTCCGGTTCAGCTCTGGTGCAGTCGTGTGAAGCGGGGGGGGGGGGGGGGGGGGGGGGGGGGGGGGCGGCCTGCAGGCCCCGGCCTCCGTCGGCAGCACCAGTCGTGACCTGTTCCTCCTCTGCCCTCCAGGCCTTTGATGCACCGCCGTGTTGCCTTTGTCCCTGTTTACCCAATACGACAGGGATATGGGCCGGCCCCACATGGGGGCAGATGGGGCTTTAAGTAGTTCCTGCAGAGAGGAGGCCTCAAAAAGAAGTGCAGGTGCTAACCCCCACCGCCACCATCAACCCACCGCCCCCCCCAAACTCAAACCCCTTTCCCTTCCCTCAGGGCCAGCCTGTCAGTGTGTTTATTTTCTCCTGTGTCATCACCAGGGATCCCTCTCGTCCTACAAGGGGGATAGATGGGAGTTTTGTGTTCCTACCAAGATGGATGCGTGTTAAAGCCTCAGTCTGTCTCTGGAAGGGAGAGCGACAGATAAAATACGAGTTTGAAAGCTGGAGGAAAGGCTTCAAGCTGTCGGAGGAGACTGTTGTTTCACACACTTAAGCCGGGTGTCAGTCAAACATTTGCCAAGCATGCGTGGGTCAACCCCCACACCTGTAGAAAAAAAAAAAAAGAGGAACTTTTCCACTTGAACTCACTGACTCTGACCTCCTTTATTTTCATAAACTGTCACATGTGTCTGTATATCAGCTTTCAACGATGTCTCTGCAGTTTACAGCCGGTCGACCCAGCAGCCTGGAGAGTGGTCATACATCTCCAGTGTATAAGTGCAAAAACAGAGAGTAACACAAGATCAGAGCTGGGACGGGAGCAGGACATTTGCAAGGCAGGATTTTCTTCCTTTTACGTTTGTGTGTAGTCTGGAGATTTGAGGAGAGAGGGAGTGGGCTGGCCTGGAGATCAACGCCGGACCAGAGGAGTCGGCTCTCAGGCTGATCAGACTTCATTTGACGATAGGGGTGGGAATTGGCAAAAATGTGACGATTCAATAGTATTGCGATATTTGGGCCACGATTCAATAGTATTGCGATTCTGCGATATATTGCGATACTGCAAGTATTGCGATTCGATTCTGCGATATACTGCGATTGATGTCCCCCATATTATTCAAAGGCATTACAAAAAATGAGGAAAATAAGACTGCTCAACTCACTTCAAATGTCACATTTAATTCTGTGAACAACATTGTCTTCTACACATTAACTGAAGTGCAAAAACTTTGTCCTTGAACCTTCAGGACACAGGACCTTTGTAATTATTTTCTGAATAGGAGACCTCTCACATGAACACTGAGCTCAATCATATAAATAAGAGTAACCTAGAGCTTCAATCAAATTGAGACCTGCAAGGTCATGACCCAAAATGTTAAATTAATTTGGGAATATTGGCATTTTTGTTCAGAAAAAGGAGTTGGTCAACATGCTCAGATGTTAAAGTTCCTCTGGGCCATTACTAAATCTCCTGCAGTGGAGATCATCCTTTCCTCATACACACTCGGTATCTTTTAAACTCTGAAACTCTCCTCGTCATGCTTTGCCAGCCAGGGGCTGTTACATATATAATTGTAAATAAATATTTAAAAAAATATATATATATCGCGATACTGAACAGAATCGATTTTTTCCCCCACCACTATTTGACGAGGACTTCCCTCTTTTATCAGAGAACCACTCCAGCCTTTGTCTGGGGGGGGGCGTCTGCTCAGGAGGAAGCAGGACTTGCCCGTTTCCACGCCGCAGCCGGTGCCAGCATCGGGACGACTCTCTGCGATGAGGGATACAAGATCTCCTCTCAGTGTCTGTCTCCACTGAGGCGGCTTCATGGTGGCGGATGTCAGAGGGAAAGCCAAACAGATAAGGAGCAGGAATGATGCCCGTGTGTTTCCTCGTTGTGCCAGATCCATGGGCCAGATAGGCAGCTGTGTGTGTGTGTGTGTGTGTGTGTGTGTGTGTTTACACGAGGGCACCCAGTCGCTGCGCCCACTGGGAGGAAGTGAACGCTCCGACTGAGACGCAGGCAGAACATTAGATAAAGACAGAGAGGGCTGCAGAATCTACTCCCTCGGTCCTCGTCGTACCGTTCACCAATGTGCCTGCGCTTGGCTGTGTGCGTTTTTATAGCACGGTTGCTCATTATTGTAATTATATATCATTATTCCCGGCACAGAGGGAAAGATAGTTTCCATTGATGACATGGGGGCAGCGTGCAGGGCCTGTTGCAACTCGTGGGATCAAGAAAACGCCAGCGTGAGAGATGTGGGTTTGATCTGCCTGAGTGGGAATGCACACACTTTGACTGGAGCCTGAAACGCATGAGGACACACAATGTTGTGCGTTCAATCCTATACAGACATAAAGTATGTGTTGTTGTAGCAGATCAAACTCAAAATGTAACTTTTGAGATTGGGTTTGATTGTTTTTTCCCCAGTTTTGAATGTTACTTTAAAGCACTTTTGTTGTGTGTGTGTGTGTGTGTGTGTGTGTGTGTGTGTGTGTGTGTGTGTGTGTGTGTGTGTGTGTTGCTGGTGGTGACCTCTGGGGGCTGGTCCAGGGCCACCAGACACCCGCTGGTTCACCCTCTCTCTCAGCTCCTCCCCGACCTCTGACCCCCCGGGTGAGAAGGGGGCGTGGGCCAGGAGCTGGGAGAGTTTATTATTTCCTGCCTCCTCTCTCCTCCTCCTCCTCCTCCTCCTCCTCTCATGTTGCCCTCTGAGCGAGAGAGAGAGCGAGCGAGCGAGGGAGCAAGATGAAGAGAGTGAGAAAACGAGTGTGTGAATAAAGCATCTGTGTCTCATTGGACGGGATCACAGAGGAGCGAGTGTCTGCCCGGCGTCGCTCACAGCCAGCGGTGAAACTCCGGGTAATTGATGGATCATTGAGGTCATTTATCAAGCCAGATTTTCTGCTTTTGTATTTCTTTTCATAATTGCAAATTTGAAATTGGACTTTTCAAAGCAGTTTAAAGAATCCGGGTCATTTTTTTTTGTTCTTCCCATCACCTACTGGAGAGGCGGCTAAGCATCTTGACCTGTGTGACTGTTGCTCAGATGAAACTGTGTTGAGGTTGGAGGGGCTCCAAACCCGCTCGGCTCCACTGATCCCACGCAGACATCATCCTTTTTAATTTGACCCCGCCCCTCGGCCTTTTTCCGCTAACGTCTGCGAGCCGTCCAGGCGCCAGTGTGAACATCACAGCTGGACGGCCATTGTCCCTCCGGCCTCGGGCTCCGAACCTCTGCACCGGGTAGCAACCTGGGATCAAAGCTGGCCCCGGATTACTCTTAGCAAAAAAGAAGGGAGGAGGTGCCGCAGTCGGAGGGGGGGGGGTCGGGTTGAAAAGGATCGAGGAATGCTCCTAATTACGTCCCCTCCACTCCTTTTCTGTCTCTCTCTCTCCGGCTCCTCTCTTGTCTCCCCCCCCCCGTGTGTGTGTGTGTGTGTGTGTGTGTCTGGGCCTGCACTTCAGGCTACAGTGAACCTGTGAGGGAGCAACACTCTGTGACAAGAGAGTGATATTAAGAGCCAGGCGACAGTCTCTCCAGAGCCACTCCATTAGCGCCAGATCTTAGCGGGCCCAGCGTGAGGGGGGGGGGGTCCGGGAGGCAGAGGGGGGGTCCGGGAGGCACAGGGGCCTCCGTGGAGACAGTGAAGTGGGTGAGAAGACGGGTCACAGGACCGGGGAGGGAGCTGGAGATCAAGGAGTGTGTAAAGAGGATGTGTTGTGAAGATTAGAGAGATTGTCGTATAGAATTCATTTCGAGTGGAGTTCGGTCCCCCCCCCGGCTCACATGTTTTACAGTGTGTTTCCGTCCCTGTGCACGTGCCGAGCTCTGGTCTGATGTGTTTCTCGTCTCCTCTGTGTTTTGTCGCAGGTTTGCAGAACAGACGGAGGCGTACGTGCCGGACACCACGGCTGCTGACCGGGGTCCGAGACCACCATGGACAGTGGCCTGAGGGTCCTCCTGTCCACTGTGCTGTGTCTCAGCCAGTCGCTGCTCATCAGCTGCTCAGGTAAGTTTCTCTCTCTTACACTTGTCTTTGGTTCTGAATGTTTATAAAGAGGACACGTCTCCAGCAGAAGAATCCTGGATAGAGACGCTTCCATCTTGTCCTGGTCATGTCATTTGGAGTCATTCGATCCTGATGATACACCTGAGTCAATCTCAGCTGTCAATCAATCTAACCCTAAGTCTCAGCCTCTCAAATAACTGATTAAAATCAATAGTATCAGGAAAATAAACATTTGGCCAAACATCAGTTTGTTAAGAGCGACTTCAAATGACAGAAAACAACTTTGGGAAACATGTATTTAACGTGGTGGTTTGTGAACTGGCCACAAGGGGGCAATCCAGATGTTTTGGCTTCACTTTTGGGGAGCTGTCATGTGACTATTTATATTTTCTATTTTTTATAATCAAGAAAAGATCATTGTTTAATGTTACACATATTGTTCACTGTTACATTATTATAGCTCTTATTATTTCAGTTGCATAATCTACAAATTTCAGCCTCATCAGTTTGCTTGTTGCTGTTTTCATCAAATAAAACCCTAAAATAACTCAATAAAAAATAATAATACAATAAATACAAATAGTACAACTGTAAATTAATAACAATTTAGTTTATTTAAAAATATATATATTTCTTTGTTTAAATTTGTCAAGGAGTTATGTCTCAAAACAATATCTTTGTGTAATTTGAGCTATTTGACCCTTCATGACAAAATTATTGATTGATCATCCTGAACCTGTCTTTCTTTCTTCTTTCCCCCCCCCTCCAGCTCAGTACCCGTTCTTCAGCTCTGAACCCGGCTCCCTGGTTCAGAGTCGCGGCTCCGTCGCTCGCCTGCGCTGCTCGGTGAATCCTCCGTCCGCCGCCGTGTCCTGGCGCTTCCGAGGCCGTCCCCTGGACCCGGACGCCCTGCCCGACGTGGAGCTCAGCGGAGGCTCCCTCACCATCTCCTCCCTCCAGCCGAGCCACGCCGGCGCCTACCAGTGTGTGGCACGCTTCGACCACGGGCCGGCCATCGCCAGTCGCCTGGCGCGTGTTGACATAGCAGGTACGGATACAGAGAACGACCCCTCTGTGCATTCTCGTGCTCACTTCAAAGCTGCGTGGTAGAGAAAGCAAGGAAGTTGCCTTGAGAGCGGGAAGGCCGTTCTGTAAGTGTTGAACGCTGCCTGCTGCTGAGCGGCCGAGGGGAAGGAAGCAGTCGGAGTGTTTCTACTCGGGCACCGATCCAGATGCCTCTTGACCGGTATCCTTAATGAGCCTCGGGGCTTTCCTGTGTGGTGTGTTATGCTCCTGCTGGGACGCCGCTTGCTGTTGGACACAACACTCGGGGGTTGACCCTGATCTACAACTGTATCAAGCTCAATAGAATCACTCGCTGCAACAATAAACAAACCCAGTGATCCAACACAAACAGCTGGAGTAGCACTGTCGGCCTCCGCTGCCGCTCAGCTCGGATGGAATGTTTCACATGCTGCAGAAGAATCCCAGTTTGACTAAAGACTTCGTCTGTTTCTCTCACCATCGCAGAAATCACAGAATATGAAGCCGGCAGACGACGGTCGTTGTCGGTGCAGGAAGGAAGCTCGGTGCTCATCGAGTGTCCGCTGCCGCACAGCGTCCCGGCAGCACGGCCCCGGCTCAAGGTCCGAGGGGAGTGGATGGAAGCGTCCACAGGTTCGTGTGAAACCAGTGAATTATGATCTTCAGCTGGAGATTAATGATGTGATTGTATATAACATAAACAGTAGTAACAAGAGCTTTGGTTTTATTAATCTAGTGCAGATTGTTTTGCAAATCAGTGAGCAGAAATACCTTTGGATTGATGTGATTATATTAAGTGTTTCTTTTAGAATTTTCACATATTTAGTCATTTAATTAATTTCTCTTTTGAATTTCCAGATTTTTTACAGCATTTTTACCATATTTATTATTGTACAAAAATTGAATTCACCATTCATGGTGTAAGGTAAACACTGGGTTTTATGCAAGAGCCACAAACAGATTTGTTTAGTTCGTACACATGATTATAGAGAATTTACCAATTTTCCTGAATTTTGAGTTTAATGCAGTTAGGAACAGAATTTAAGAGTCACGTGAAATGACTGTTTTCACTGATGGATTTTATATTTCATTAGTTTGGAGCAATTACAAATAAATACATAAATTATAGCTCATAATTTCGTTGACATTATTCTGTTTAACTCTACATTACATTACATTACATTACATGTCATTTAGCTGACGCTTTTGTCCAAAGCGACTTACATATTTTAGTACACTCAGCATTTTATGAGAGGCCAGTTAGGAGGGTTCAGTATCTTGCCAAGGACACTTCGGCATGCAGATGGGGAAGAGTTGGGATTGAACCGGCAACCTTCTTGTTGGAGAACGCCCACTCTACCCCCTAGGCAACACCGCCCTCTCTACAATCTTAATCATAATTTGACGCTAAATTTAATTATGTAACTACTAAAGGTCGCGCGTACCAGGCGTTTAGGAATATCTTGCAAGAAACATTTAAGAACAAGTTTGTGCATCAGGCCCAGTATCTTCAATCTTTGTGTGTACGTAAGTTGTGTTATTATTGAAAATACTTCATCCTTCTCTTTCCAGGTGATTATTTAGTTCTTCCGTCTGGAAACCTTCAGATTGTCTCCGCCTCGGTCCAGCACCAGGGGATGTACAAATGTGGTGCGTTCAACCCGGTCACCGGGGAAACCGTCCTGCAGCCTTACGGCACCAAGCTATCAGTGAAACGTAAGTCAGGTGGTCTCTCATCAGGACTCTTTCTTCTCTCAGCTGTGTTTTCTGTTATCGTCCGCTAACGTTGGACATTTGTTCGTTTAGATTCAGACGCCCCCTCCTCCTCGGTGCGGATGGTTTACCCCACCGCCCCCGTGACGGTTGTGGTGCTGCAGTCGCGGCCTCTGACGCTGGAGTGCATCCTGTCTGGTCGTCCTGCACCGGCGGCCAAATGGTTGAAGAACGGTAAGGAGGTGTCACCGGCGCCTCATCGCCAGCAGCAGCACAACAACCTGGCGTTCGCGACGGTGACGAGGAGCGACGAAGGGCGGTACACCTGCGCCGCCGAGAGCGAGCAGGGGGGCGTGGTCAGCGCCAACTACACCGTGACCGTCCTCGGTGAGACAGAGAGGAGAGAGAGAGTCTCTACGTGGTGACTGGTTTCAGCAGGTGGTCACGGAGGTTAACGTCTCGTCCTGTCCTCCACAGAGCCCGTGTCCGTCCTCCAGGGTCTCACGGACCAGCTGGTCTCCCCCGGCTCCAGCGCTTATTTCACCTGCGCGGCGAAAGGAAGCCCCGCCCCCAACATCACGTGGCTGTTCAACGCTGATCCCATCACGCCGTCACAACGCTTTCAGATCTCCGGAGCCTCACTCGTCATCACAGAGGTGACACCACAGGATGTAGGCGTTTACCAGTGTGTGTTGGATAACGGGATCGGCTCGGCCCAGTCCCAGGGGATGATGACAACACAATCAGGTGAATATCCACAAGCTCTCTTATTCTGATTTGTTATACTGAAGCTATCTCTGTTTTTCTTGTCTTTTTTAGTCATGTATTGGGTGACACAACAGCTGAATGGTCAAAAAAACAAAATACATGATATTGTAACGTCCTCACGTAGAGAGGACAGGAAGCTTCTTCGTCGTTTATCAACTTTATTAACTTTTACATGAACATGTGCCTTTTTCCTTCACTCCGTCACTCGCGCGCATCAACAACAAACTAACTTCCTCATTGCCACCCAATCCCCCGCAAATACCAGCCAATGGGAGAGCCTCTTTACCAAAGAACCCATCCTATTTGTTTAAACAATCACATGTCCTGCCCCCGACCCCTTCACTGCCGCTCAGGACATCAGAACACTCCTTAAACACAATGTCTTACTGACAACGGCCAACAATCACACATAACCATAAACCCCAGTCCGTTACACTATAATACAACTTTAACTTTACCCCAGTGCTTCAGAAAAATTATTAAATAGGTTTTTTGCCTCCTTAAATCCTTAATTTCTTGCTGGTGTTAGAAATCCTGAAGGTTTCTCAGCAGGTTCTCTGTGGGCCTGCACGTACAGTACCTGCAGGGAGTCCTTGCTGTGTGTGTGTGTGTGTGTTTCTGAGGCTGGTAGGAACGGTTTGGCCAAGGCCGCCCTCCTCCTGAGCCTTGAACTGAGCTTGAGCGTGAGAGTGAGCTTTGTGCACGCCGCCGGGGATAAGCCCCCGGACGCTGGAATGCAAGGAGTAGCCGTGGAGGGTTATGACGAGGACCAGACCACCCGGCTGTCAACATCATACACAACTGCCTTTTATTTATTAACACATCACAACCCTCCCCTCCCCTCCCTCCACCGCTCTCTCCCCCGAGTGAACCCCACCACCACCACCACCACCACCCCACCTCTACTCCCAGGGCGCCTCCACGCCAAGGCCCCATTCCTCAGCTCGCCCCGGTGTCTGCCGAGTGATTAATACCGACGCATGTGGAACGTTAGGGAGGACGAGTCTGGAAAGAAGGAGGTTCCCTGCGAAACGGTTGCTGCAGGAGGAAGAGTTTAATATCTGTGGCTGCAGATCGTACACAGAGAACCGAGCCGAGCTGATAGCGAGACGCGTCCAGCGGAGGTAAACACTCCGAGGCGGGTTCGGGCTGCGGCGGTTTGCAGGTACCAGGCGCCGCGGCGTATCCAAGGCTCTTTCCATGCAGAGTAATCGGTCTGTTATTGTAATTCATCACAAGCAGCAAACTGAAATATGTTTGGGTTCAATGTTTGGTGTTTCCAATCGCCATGACAACTCCCTGCTCTCATCCTTTGAGTGGGATGTACCTCAGGGGAGATGTGGTGTCCTTATGCTGACGTGTGATTGGCTGTTTCATCGCCACCACTACTCCCAAAAGGAAACTTAAAAAATAGATGATACGTTGATTTACAGCAAATTAATCTTACAAAAAAAACTAATATCCACTGGTTTAATCTGCTGAAAGTTGGAAGTATCTGATCTGCTTTCTGTTAAAGTCTTTGAAAACTGGATATATATTTGTTTCTTCTAGACTTGTTGGACAGAATTGTTTTAAATTCCGACCTCGGATTCTCCCTTTTTCACTATTATCAGATTTCTCACCTTCACCAACAAGGTTTTCAACTCTGTCCGTTGCTTTATTTGTTAATTTGTCAGCAGGATTGAGCAAAAGCTACTGAACCCAGTGTGGGCCAAGAAGGAATTGGACACAGATCTTCTTTTTTTTGACATTTTCACTGATTTCCCAGGATTTAATTCATGGATCTTGACGAATATAATCAGGGAAATGTAGGGGACTGATATATATTGAATTTAAAGGGACTGTTGCTCTACTGCAAGCCATTCTAGATTTGATTTAAAACCAAATAGGTATATGAGTAATTCAAATAACAGATAAATCATTATTTGTTCTTGAAGTCGCAACTTTGAATTCCCTAGATTTTAATTTGGATCCACACCAATTCACACACACCTCCTTGCATCATAACGCACTCCTCCACAAAGTGTAAATGGAAATCGGCGTAACCCAAACAGACGGGGGGTGAAAAAAGAACCTCCTTGTTGGAGCTAATTAAAACAGATCCATCAACTTGTCCTCTAATAAGCTGAGCTCTGTCCGCTCTGAGGCTCTTGTCTCCGCTGGTAATCCTCCATGAGTTACTGTCACATTTCCTCCCAGGTGTGCTCTTCTCCTCTAATGGACTGACCTTTCTGTTCTGGGAAGGATGAGCGATTCCCTTCCTCCTCCACCGTGACCTTAAATGCCTCCTCCTGCATCAGTGTGTCGGAGGAGGAGGAGGAGGAGGAGGAGCTCCATCTGTGGTGGAGCCATGAGTCAGAGCCGAGGAGAGAGTGTGCAGGACCGAGCGCCGGGTCTGATTCTCCCCGGTATTTTAATGGTTGGCGTGTGGAATGTGTGGCAGCTGGCCGCAGTCCCAGGATCAGGTCTAGTGTTACCAGCTCCGGGCCTGTTTGTTTTACAGAGTAAACCGGTGGCGCACTCACCTAACACTCCCAGACACCGGACCCAGGCTCCTGCAGTTTGCCCCCTGTGGCAAACCCTCGCTGCTCTCACCTACTTACTCACTTGTTTAGCTTTTAATATTGAATCATGTCGCTCTTTGACCTCGGCCGTGCGGCTCCGGGCCGAGAGGTCTCTGCTCTTGTGGGCAGCGCTCGGTGTCCTCCAAAGCTGCTGTGAAAAAATTCCACCCGGGCGCTGCCAAGCCGGTGTCAGCTGTAATCAAGGCTCCCGGCGCTCGGGCTCGGCCCAGGTGGACTTCTCTGGCTCGGGCGAAGCTTTAATGAAAAAAGAAACAAACAAAGCGTGATTGTGCGGCGCTGCAGCGATCCAGCTCTCTCCAGTTATTTTATGTAGATTAAAAAAGACTTGTTCCAAATTCTGAAAGTTTCCAGCCACCCCTTGTCCTCTGTTGACATGCACTGGCCACCTCTGTTCACCACTGGCCAGCTTTCATTACACCGGGCTTGTTCCTTTGAGGGATGTTCAAAACTCAGCTTAGCCAAGAAACAAAATATTTCACAATAAAAGCAGCATTCATGAAATATACCAGCACATAAGGTTACACCCAATGATTAGATTTAACACGTAACATACTCTTACTGAGGAATAAGAGTACACACAAATAAATATTGAATAAATAACACAATAAACGACCCAAAAAAATGTATTTGGATGTAAATAATCTTTTCTGTATTGTTTATTCTGTAAAATACAAGTTTTCCTATTACCAAATATAAACGCAGATACTCGAGTGAGTTTAGACGTTTTCTCTAATTGTTCATTGATTTCTATTTCTCACTTTAGTTTTTTATCTGGCCAAAGAAATGTTAGCATTGCAAGTCGCTTTATTAGATTTTTTTTCTCTAAATGTTGCTGTTTGGTTGCATTTTGCATTAAAACCTCTCTTACAGGTCGTAACTCCACCGATCGTCTGACTGAACCATGATCTCGTATCGTTCAGACCTCGGTGACATTGAGCTTGTTCTCGTTGACAGATCCTCAGCCGGGGGCGTCGCCCTCTCTCCATCCCATGCAGAGCGACGAGGGCCGAGACGAAGACTCGGGCAACGCGCCGGCCGACCGGGGGGGCAGCGACCGTCCCACCCCCGAGGCGCCGATCATCACCAGCCCGCCGCAGACCCACAAACCCGACATCTACGACCTGGAGTGGAGGTCGGGCCGTGACGGAGGCAGTCCCATCGTTGCCTATTTTGTCAAATACCGCAAAGTGAGTACTGCGTTTCACTTCTTAAAGTCGGATTTCAGTTTAACCACAAGGCCACGACCCTTCACTGAAGTGTTTTGAACTAAACCATCTGAGAATGGGCGAATGTAATTTCTTCATTAAGTAGAGAAGGTAAAGAGCCAGGGCCTGGAAGGACTGAGAGTCGGTCGTTTCCTCTTTAAAGTCCTACGTTTGCCCCAGTAACAATCTCACTCTGACCATAAAACAGCAGCGAAACCAGTTAAGACTTTGTTGGCAGCAGGACTCGGTTCTGCTGGAGCTGGAAACTGTGACAGGAATCTCACAGGCGTCGTTTCCCGAGGTCGTTCGCCGCCGTTCCTCGGGAACAGACTGAACCGTGCAGGATTGCAGAGCGACAGATGCTTCTTATTTGTCATTTTGACTCATGTGTTTGTATTTGTCTGTGTGTGGCCGCGTGTTTGTGTGTGCGTCAGGTCGATGAAATGGGAACAGTGGTGGGGAGCTGGCAGACGGTTCGAGTCCCTGGCAGCGAGAAGACCCTGCGGCTGTCGGAGCTGGAGTCCACCAGTCTCTACGAGGTGCTGATGGTGGCCCGGAGCACGGCGGGCGAGGGCCAGCCCGCCATGCTCACCTTCCGCACGGGCAAAGGTCGGTCCCGTGCAAACTCTACAAACTCTCCAACACTGTGATAATAACCGTTATTAGCAGAGAAGCTCCACTTCCTGTGCGCTGCAGTGTTTCTGGTCGTATTCCTGGGAACTGCTGACCCACTGGAAGACAACACTTTCCCCATTTTTCAATAAAACCGCTGGAGGATTAAGAAAATGTTCAGCTGCCTAAAACATCAACAGTAAATGTCAGGTTTTGGTGTCACTTCCTCTGAGTTACGGAGCATCTGGACATTTCTGGACTCGCTGACGTTCAGCAGACGCTCAGGAAAGAGATTTATCGCAAAAGAAGCAGGAACATGCGTCCGTTTGTGCGTCAATAGGAGTCGGAAAATATGCAAATCACACCGTGTGTTCAAGTCGGGGGTTGTTAGAACCAACTGTGGCTTTTTGAGGCTGATATTTGTGTTTCTACCGTTAGAGAAAACCCACAGAATCCCGTTGTTTTGTGATTAATTGAAGAAGAAACACAATTTTCTACTCAGACGATTATTAGTAAATCGAAGAATCAAAGAAAACCAAGAAATTAAATACAAGCAGATGAGGAGACGGGTTGAAACCTAATATTTTACACACATTATTCCTTTAAATATCTTCCTCCCTCACATTATCCAGTTATAATTCAAAGTTGGATCCTACAACTAAAGGTTTTTGTGTGTTTTTTAGGCCAAATATAAATAAGGACAACTGCAAAAGTTCTGTGAAAAACGAACAATATTGTTATACCACAGCAGGGTTTAGAAAGAAATGTCCTCTGGTCAGAAATATGTCAAACGCTGCCAGAGACCGTGGATATGATCGTCTCCCACGGGAGTTTCTCAACCAAAAAAATGCCAACCAGTCAAAAACCAGGCTCTTGTGTCCAGATGTGGATTCAAACTCCACTCATCCACTCGACAAACTCACATGTTTAAAGGCTAAATTGTGCTTTTGATATTGATTCATTAATAAGTTAATTTACCTGCTCACTGCTCAGTTTAACTGCGTTTTCATTTCCCTTTCTGGTGATATTTTTATGTAAAATTGACCTTGATGCTCTCACCAGCTCTTCTTCATTTTCCAGAAATATCCCCACGGTGAAGAAATACTCAATAACTTACTAATAAAGTTTTAATCCATCCTATTAATACTCAGTTTATTTCAATGAAAGAACCCAAAAACCTAATCCTCCTAAAAACAGTCAAATTAAAAGTGCAAAAATATCATAATCATAACCACAAGGCCATTAAAATTATGTCCTTTGCTTCATCAGTTTGACTCTGTTTGAAGATATAAACTAGATTTTGTATCGTTCTTATGAATCAATCTAATGAAACCCTGATGTTTCATGTTACACATCTCTTTGTGTTTGTGTTGGATACACAATCACATCACACACTCCTTCAAGCAGCAACACGCTCGAGGCGTCAGCGCGGCCGCGTGTGAACGTGAAACCCGCCCTGATAACACCGGAGCAGCTCTGAGAAGCGGGGGGGAAGTCTCTGATTTCAGAGCCAACATCCGGAGCTGCTCCGTGGAACTGATAGCTCTGAAGACCTGTCGGGCCTTGTTTTCTCACTCCCAGCCTTTTCCTCTCTCGTCCCTGTCTCCCTCCCTCAGAGAAAAGCACCACCGTCGTTAAGACCGCCTCCAAACCTCCCGTGGTCCTGATGCCCCCTAAAGCCCCGGAGGACAAGACCCCCAACACGCACTTCGGAGTCATCATCCACGACCGAGGTAGATGTGAGCGCCATCAGTGGGAGGTGTTCTGCTGCTGGAGTGTGTGTGTGCAGATGTTGAGCGTGTGCAGATGTGGACTGTGAGGATGTTCCTGATGATGTAACATGCTGATGGTTATTGTGGAGTTTATGACGAATAGATCTCAGAGGCCACACCCACACCACAGTCGTCGTTAAGCAACCAATCAGCGAGCAGTTGTGTCTACGTCCTAGTTTCCAAACTTATTATTTTCAAACAGAAACGTATTGATGTGGATGAAGCCTTAGTTTAAAAACAGTAAAACTACAGTTGACACCTGTAATGACTGTTTGTCTGAAGGATGCTCGGAGCATGAAGCTGTGAGCGTTCACACGGCTCCAGGGTCAGACCTGACTCTCTCTCTCTCTCTCTCTGTGTGTGTGTATTGTGTGTGTTGTGTGAATGCTTTACTCGAATTACAAGCCTTTGTTGCTTTAACTCACATTAGTCTTTTTTCACTAACCCTCTATTCTCTCTCTCTTCCTCCTGCGCTCTCTGACTCTGTGGCTAAGAGCCCAGGCAGTAAGTACACATTCCTCCACGACACGTCACTGTGATGTGTATCTTTCCTTCTTCTTCTTCTTCTTCTTCTTCTTCTTCTTCTTCTTCTTCTTCTTCTTCTTCTTCTTCTTCTTCTTCTTCTTCTTCTTCTTCTTCTTCTTCTTCTTCTTCTTCTTCTTCTTCTTCTTCTTCTTCTTCTTCTTCTTCTTCTTCTTCTCTGTGAACTTGTTCTGTCCTCCTGTGAGATGTGATGCCGTGACGCCATTTCGTATTCCTCTGCCCAATTCAAACATGTTTTTTTCCCCTTTACGTCCCAGTGCCCGAGGCCCCAGATCGCCCGACCATCTCCATGGCGACTGAGAGCTCGGTGTATGTCACCTGGGTCCCGAGGGCAAACGGCGGCTCGCCAATCACGGCCTTCCGTGTGGAATACAGACGCGGCCGCGTGGCGGAGTGGGTCGTGGCTGCCGATAACATCTCACCGCTCAAACTGTCGGTGGAAGTTCGCAACCTGGAGCCTGGTGAGCGCTCGCAAAACTTTCCTCGGGGTTCCTACGGTCATGAAAAACCTGGAAAAGTCATGAAATTGTAAAATGTGTATTTCCAGTCCTGGAAAAGTCATGAAAAAAAATAAAATCCCAAAAGTTTTGGAAAAGTCATGGAAATTTGTTATATTCATATTTTCATGTCGTTCATTTACGCTGAGTTTTAAATAATTCATATGCTCTCATACTAACTGAGTTAGGTATACTGTATGCCTTGGAATTCTCATTGCTAGTTTAAATACTACATTTTGTCACGTTTTCATTTATACACTGAGATTTCACAAAATGTTTGGACATGGAAATTTGGTTTAAAGTTGTTGAAAAGTCAAGGAAAAGTCATGGAAATCCATTGGTCAAAATGTGTATGAACCCTGTTTCCTCTTCAGTCCATTGAAGCGTGACATGAGTTTTTGGATACCTAACACATCTAAAATGATCTTCTGGGAACTAGTTTAGTCTGTTTAAGATTTATTTTTATTTCCTCTAACACATCCTCCTCCTTGCGTCCTCCTCTTCAGGCTCCAACTACAAGTTTCGCGTTGCGGCCATGAACATGTATGGCGAGAGCCCCCACTCCATCCCCTCCAAGCCCTACCAGGTGCCACAGGCCAGCCCGCGCATGGCGGACCGCCCGGTGGTCGGACCCCACATCTCCTCCACGGACGCCATCAGTGACACACAGATCATGCTGCGCTGGACTGTGCGTACACCCCTGACACACACTGTGCACACGGTACCACAGATCGTTTTAATAGCTTCATTCCTGATCTTAATGCTCATGAGTTTTAATTCACAAAGTATGATGCCTTGATTTTTTCGGAATTAATCTCAAATAAGTCACTTCCTGTAGTTATCAGCTATCAAGTTCTACTTTTTACCTCCACCACGGTTATGGTCTCAAACCAGTCTGTTTATTTGTTGGTTGGTTTGTTTATTACACAAACAGCTGAGTGGATTTCTATGAAAACTTTGTGGAAGGATGTGGAAATTTTGCACATCCTTCCCGATTGATCCCGATTTTTGCTGCAAATCGGGATCAGAGGTCGGATCCGGGAAGAATTTTGGATGTTCTTACGAATAATAAGTTCTTGGATCTAAGGAGCTGATATCTATACGAGTGTGTTCGGCCTCGGTGGAGGATTCTGCTCTTTTTGACATTTCTCGAGCCCAAGTATAAAGTGTCAAGTTTGTAGGTGCTGATTAAAAGTATAAAGTAGCAAAAAAATAACAAAGTAAAAGTATTTTAACGATAAAAACATTTTGATTACAAGTACCTGAGTTATCAGCTATTAAATTCAACTTTTTACCTCCACCACGGTTATGGTCTCAAAACAGTCTGTTTATTTGTTGTTGGTTTGTTTATTACACAAACAGCTGAGTGGATTTCTATGAAAACTTTGTGGAAGGATGTGGAAATTTTGCTGCAAATTGGGATCAGAGGTCGGATCCGGGAAGAATTTTTGACGTTCTTTACGAATAATAAATTCTTGAGTCTGAGGAGCTGATATTTATACGCGTGTGTTCGGCCTCGGTGGAGGAATCTGCTCTTTTTGACATTTCTCGAGCCAAAATATAAAGTGTCAAGTTTGTAGGTGTGGATTAAAAGTATAAAGTAGCCTAAAATAACAAAGTAAAAGTATTTTAACGATAAAAAAACGTTTAGATTACAAGTACCCCAGAGCCTTTTCTTTGCTGAACCATCCAGTGGTCGTATAATTCGGTGACCACCGTGTGTAGTGTCTGTTCCAGCTGGTTAACCTGCATCTGAGTCTCCATCAGAGCGACGATTAGGACTCGAGCACAGATCAAGAGGTTCTGTGTTCGTTTTTATTTCTTCAAAGCCTTTGCAAGGATGTAGATTCCCGCCCCCCCCCCCTACATTTACTTAACCTCAGACAGCCTCATTATGTCCCGAACTTCAGAATCACAGCCTCACTCGCAGCCCTGTACATCTGCTGATAACAAGGCCCGGCCATTAGTCGCTGGAAAACTTTCCTCTCGTTTAATAATTGCCCCGGAAGATTGCTGTAGTCTAACGTGATCTTTTTTCCATCCTCCCCCCCCCCCCTACAGTATAGTCCCACGAGTAACAACAACACTCCGATCCAAGGTTTCTACATTTACTACCGACCCACTGACAGCGACAACGACAGCGACTACAAAAGAGATGTGGTGGAAGGTGAGTTTGTGTTTGTGTGTCTGTGTTGGGAGTGTGTAGCCGGCGTGGAGTGTGTGTTGACGGGCTCATCCGGAGCCGGACGTCGGGCCCACGCTGGGCAGATAAACTGGGAGCCGGCGGGGTAATGGGATACTCTCCCTGTAGTGAAGAGGGGGCATTGCTGCTGTTTGATTTATAGAGAGCGCTGTCCCCGGGCAGCAGGGCTCTTTCTGAAATCTGGTTTTAATAAATGGTTGCCAGCTAATGGGCCAGAGCTGAAATACGAGCCCGGCCAGAGGAGAGGGGCTCAGGTTGCTGGTGGAATGCTAACAGAGGAGCCCGGTGCAGAAAGAGGAAGGAGCGATGGCGTTTTAGCATCTGAATGTTTGGCCTCCCGTCGTCTCCTCACTGTCTCGGACCAGTGAGCGTAGAGTTTGGTCAAAACGTTAACGATGAAACCGAGAGGAGGAAAAAGTGAAGATCTGTTCAGGTACTGTATGATCTCTATAGACAGATTCTTCAAGTCAATGTGCAGAATCTGGTTCCAGATGTTTTTTGGCGTCTACTCTGGAATATTGACCATTACCCCCAGAGGCTGATTCGTTGTCAGACAATAACCACTGGGCTCCACATACTGTTTCCACAGAGTTTCAATAAGTGTATTTCAGTGTGTAGTTGTAACCTGCTTCCACTCGATATCGTTATTTAGGTTCACGTTGAAAAACAGATGTAACTTAGATTCGTCTCCAGCATCTAAAATGTCAATGTGGCCGATTCAGCACCGATTTTAACAGGGTTGTCTCCTTTTTTAACTAAAACACACAAACTTGACAATAATGTAGAGTTGTTTGTAAAAAATAGAAAATAAAATAATAAAACCATTCAATGCCAACATCTGGTATTTGAGGTTCAGTTCACGTCCTCTTCCTGTTTCTTACATATTTAAAAAACTGTTATTAAGCATCAACTTGTGTTTAAATGTGACTTAAACTTTGCCTCTGTAATGATTGTGATTTACAGCGCAGAGTACTTTTAATGGTTCCCACTTGAAGGGTTAGAATCCAGCTCGGGGCAGAAGTCACACACACACACACACACACACACACACACACACACACACACACACACACACACACACGTGCAGTCGTTTGTTTCTACGAACAAAACATGAGGAGAACGGCAGCTTGTTTCAGCCCCATTTGTGGGAAATGTAGCATTTCCACGTCGGGAGATTGTCGTCTCATCTGTGATCTCAGAGCACGTAGTTGTGTGATTGTGTGTGGTAGGGCAGCAGCGTGTGTGTGTGTGTGTGTGTGTGTGAGTGTGTGTGTGGAATGGGAATACTGGAGGCCAGCCAGGACAAACACCGAGCTGCCATATATGGAGCTCATCTTGAGTAAAACAACTGTCTGGGCCCTTGTGGGACTGATGGAGTAAGAGAGAGGAGGTGAGGCAAAGAGAGAGGAGGAGGTGGTGTGGGGGGGGGTGGAGAAGGAGAGCGTGAAAGAACATGACCTCCATGAAGGTGTGAGACATGAAGGAGAAGGAGGAAGAACTGATTGTGAGTTTACTCAGGCAACGTGAGTCAACACTGGCTCAGGTAGAGGAGGTGGTTTCTCACCTTTGTCCTCCTTTTTCTTTTTTCTTCTTCCTCCTCTTCCTCCTCCTCGGTCTCTCCTTCCCTCTCAGGTGTGAAACCCTGGCACATGATTGGTCACCTCCAGGCCGAGACGTCCTACGACATCAAGATGCAGTGCTTCAACGACGGGGGGGAGAGCGAGTACAGCAACGTCATGATCTGCGAGACCAAAGGTGAGACAACACAAACTTTACCTCACGAGAAACAACTCATCAGACGTCCAGACACGTTTCTGTTCGATCGCCATAATTACACAACATAAACGCACACTCCTGAGTTTTACGACACCCAACAACAATGGCCTGTATTGTATAGGTTGGTGCTGTGTCATCTTTTCACATGCGTCTCCTCCTCCTCCTCCTTCCGCTCTGCTGCAGCACGTCAGACCCCGGGGTCGCCCAGCCAGCACCCGGTCACCCCACCCGGGGCTCCTCCCCAGGAGACGCCCAGCCCCCCCGGCGGCCTGCTGTACCTGATTGTGGGCTGCGTCCTGGTGGTGATGGTGCTCATCCTGCTGGCTTTCATCGCCATGTGCCTGTGGAGGAATCGTCAGCAGAACAACATGCACAGTGAGTTTATGGATAAGCGGGAAAAGGGGGAAGTCGCTCCCCCACACTGCAGGATGTGGCTTAAAGCTGATGCAGCATTTGTTTATTTGTTTGTTTATTTAAAAGGATCCCCATTAGCTCTACCCTAAGACAGAGCTACTTTTAGTGGGGTCCACATTTAAGACATACATACAGATATCAATATCAAACATTTAAAACATACGTTAAATTACAAATATCAAAAGTTAAAAAACATTAAAATAATGATCATACAATTTTATATTACAGATATCAAAAATTAACTTAGTGGTTATGCAATTTTACCTTTGTCATGATATAAAACACTGATATATCCAATTCCATAGAAGCGAAAACTGCAAACCATGTAAGAGAATACTACACATTTATGTACAGTACATCACCATCTAGTGTCACAAGTATGCTGTACCCAAGTGTTTCATTATTTGCTTTTTGAACATACATCTACGTGTCACGTTTATAATTTCTGTTGGTAGTAGGTTCCATGACTTCATGGCTCTGTATCCCACAGTGCGTTTAAGAAAATTGGTATTAGCATATTGCCACTACAGGTTTTTGGCTGTTTTTAAAAATGAGTGGACAGGATCAGCAAAGAAACTAAACCTGCTCTCAGACATTCACTAAACTCCGGATAGTCTCCAGAGCGGCTGTTTGAGAGAAAGAATGAGAGCCTCAAGACTTTCTACGGAGATTCTCTGATCGTCCACCTTGTAAAAACTCAAGAATAAGCTCGAGACATTTCCAACACACAACAGAAGCAAAAAGGAAAAAAGGAAACACATATCTTCTGTCATACAGAAGAAGACACAGACGAAGGTGTCCAGAGAACCTGTGGTGATAAAAGCCGATGCCGGGCTCACGCTGCATTGGTCATTCAACCTCCGGAGAAAGTCTGGACCTGATTATCTGGACATTCTCCGGAGCTCATATCTGAAAACTCCGATCCCAGGTGTCTTGTATTTCTAAGATATTTGGCCACAACACAGCTCGTGTGGAATATTCCAAGTGCTCATCACACAGATATGGTTCCCACAGCGCTTGCAAAACTCTTTGCCATTATTGGATGGACTCTTTCCTCGACCTTTTGGATTTTATAGCTAAAAGATTTGGGAGAAGCAGCAAATACTGAGTCACAGGTTAAGTTTTTTAGCAACTTGTCACCTGAGTTTCTGGAGCGATGGGATGATATAAACACAGGAACCTAACAGCTGAACTCCTGTCTCTCTCTCTCTCTCTCTGCTACAGAGTATGACCCTCCTGGTTACCTGTACCAGCCGGCGGAGATGAACGGCCACGTGCTGGAGTACACCACGCTGCCCGGCACCAGCCGCATCAACGGCGGCGTCCACAGCGGCTACGGACACACCGGCCCCGTGATGCCCCAGGGCTGCCACCACCTCCACCACAAACTCCCCAACGGCCTGGCGCTGCTCAACGGCTCCGGCGGCCTGTTCTCGCCGGGCCACCCACACGGCCACGATGGCACGCTGCCCCACGGCACCAGGGACTGCGAGCTCTCGCACCCGCACCACCACCACAACGTGAGTGTCGCCCGTTCAGATGCCTCAGAGTACCACAGGCCCTGAGGCTGGGATGCATGATGGTGTTATCCAAGTAGCAGTGGTGGAGGAAGTACTGAAGTTTAGTACTTAAGTAAAAGTACAAGTACCCAGGAAAATAAAAGTACTACACCAACAATCCTACTTAAGTAAAAGTAAAAAGTACTTACTTTTAAATTTACTTTAAGTGTTAAAAGTAAAAGTACTCACGCAATGGGTTGTCTCTCAATGTCTAGGCTGTGCCATTTTGATAAAGAATAGATAGATAGATAGATAGATAGATAGATAGATAGATAGATAGATAGATAGATAGATAGATAGATAGATAGATAGATAGATAGATAGATAGATAGATAGATAGATAGATAGATAGATAGATTACTTTATTCATCCCCGAAGGGAAATTAAGTCGTCATAGCAGCCGGTATATTTGAATACAATAAAATACAATAGAATAGAATAAAATAAAAAATATTGAGGTAGAAAGAATAAAAACAGAAACACAAGATAAATAGGTAGATAAGGTGCAGTGGCAAGATGATGGTAATAGTACTGATGATATGATGGTAATGTTATTGTTAGACAGTATATCAAAATAGTACAGTATATATAGTATAGTATATAATATAACATAATATATATTTTTATATGATAGTAATTATACCAATATAATAGCAGTATAAAGTAATAATGGCAGCAACAGTATATATAATAATAATAGTAAATATAATTATAATATTAACAACATGTACACATGTATAAATATGTGTATGCAGATATAGCTACTGGTAATACTCATGCCTCTACAGATGTCACTACTAGTAATAATTATAAGTAACAACATTTGTTTATTGGAAAAGATGGTGTATTAATTGTGCTTACCCTCTGTAATACTGTTCACACTCTATCTTACAATTCTGCGGATGACAAGTTATCTACCAAGTATTACACAGAGTTTAGTTTAGTGGCTAAAGCTGTGGTTTGTCTCCTCTTCACAGGGTGGAAGCATGTACACAGCTCTGCCCCAAACGGAGTCGTCTGACTGTATGAGCTGTCAGAACCTCTGCAATAACAACAGGTGAGAGAACGAGTCCCACTCTACACACACTACATTCATATGGACACAAACAAAAGACAAATACAAAACATTGAACAATTACCCAAATTCAAGGTCCAGGGGTGATCAATAAATCCAAAAGACAAAGTATCAAACCCAGTACGTGCATACAGTCTCACTCATTGGCCAAGTAGGCTTGCCATTTCTGCCAATGTTTTTCACCTAAATCTTTTTGGAGTCTGACTGAATAAGTCATTTGCTCTAGTACATGTAGTTGTTTTACAATATTAACAAAAGAGTCTGTGGTGGGAGCGTTTTTCTGGAGCCAACATTTTGTGATGGCCTTTTTACTTTCAGCCAGGAAGACCCTAAGTAGGTATATATCAGCTTTACTCAACCAATCTGGCATATTCCCAAGATAGAGAGTTGTTAATAATACATTCATATTAAAGCATAGAACCTTTGAAACAATTTTTGCCACTTCTCTCCAACAAATATTCTTTTCTAATAATATATTAAACTGTTTAAAACAAGTCTGAAGAAGAAACTGTCGTGTGAACAGCATTTTCTGATTGACCTGAATATGATCATCTGTGGAATAAGCAATAATAAATGAAGACATGTGGATTATTCTGTCTTTAGTCACATTATGTAGACGTGTTTACATCTAAATCACTTCATTACGTCCTGTTGGACTTACCACAGCCTTTTAGAACATCAACGTGTGACTTGACGACACATGTCCTGGGTTCACGTGTAAATAAGATGGGAAAAATTGCAAGGAGCTGTAGTTTTTGCAAATATTAGAAAGAAAACACGTGAGGTAGCATCGTACAATAAAATAACTGGCAGAATAACGTCAGACTTTGAATGGTATATTCTATTAGTTACTCGTGTAAAGAACATAATCGAAATAATTCCTTAGTCTCAATACGATCAATTTGTGCTGTCCATGTAAATATAGTCGTTCACAGATATCTTCTTCTTTTATCTCTACATTATTATTCCAGATTATGTTATTTTTCAAGATTCCTGAGTTTATTTTGAATATTAGTCTCATTAAAATTTAAAATGCAACCTTCTTGGAACTGGGTTTGTCACAAATCCATAATTTACCACCTGTCCACCACCTTTTGGTTTGTACCGGATCAAACCAAGTGAAACTCTCACTGAACAATCTGTTTCCTCAAAGTCTCTGAGGATATCACACAAGTTTGCCTGAGAAAATTAAATACTGCTCGAGTTTCATAAGCTGCAGCCGAACAGAAGTGTCCTACTTTGCTCGTGACCCCTGTCGCTCTCTCTCTCTCTCTCTCACACACACACACACACATACACACACACACACACACACACATCGATTTGCCCTCCTGCTAGTCCTGTTTATGTACTTAAGGGTCCCCAGCATCACAGTTTACCCTGTGTGCACCCAGCCAGCAGCCCTAATGAGCCCACTGTTTATTTACCTCTGGCTGCTGGGAAAAGAGGGGGTGTGGTCGCCCCCCCCCTCCAATCCTCATCCCGTTCCACTGAAGCTGAGTTCAGGGAAACTTGGTGAAGATCCCTGCGTGCAACTGTCTGCGCTGGGGAACTTCACCCGAGAGCGAAACCACAATGTGTCACAGCTGTTTAGAGGCAAAGCGACCGGACCTTTAATCTCTGGCTCGACTCTCCCGATGCTTTCTGCAGCTGTGCACGACGCCTCAAGTTGTGTTGGTGCTGTCGTTGTGTTGCACGCTGTCAGGAGTGTTAGCACGAGGGGTTAGCTGTGTGTGTGACTTCCACAGAAAGGAAGAGCCACCTTGTAAACAAATGTCCTTCCTTTTCTTCTCCATCCCCTTTCTCCTGCCTCACAGATGTTACAACAAGACCAACGGCTCGTACTCCAGTGGCACGCTGCCTCTCATGCACCGCGTGGCGCCGTGCCAGCAGGACGGGCTGGAGATGGTTCCTCTGGGCCAGGTGTCCTCGCCGTGTCACGGGCCCGGCAGCCAGATGACCTCCGGCGACCCGGAGGCGGAGGAAGGTTACCGGCCGGACGAGCACAGGGAGTCCTCGCCCTCGCAGCACTCCTGCTGTCTGATGGGGAACAGTGAGAACTGTCCGGCAGACAACACTGGTGAGACACGTTCTATACCAAAGTCTTTCTTATTTAGCCCTGGTTATGTGATTTAATTAGCTTTTTATTCAATTATAATAACTATAGGTTGGGTTGGTCATAGGTTTGAATGACCTCATGCCCTTGTGATCATAATAAAATACATTTTATTCATATAGCACATTATGTCGGGCTATAAACATAGAAAACAAATCAGATTAAAAACATAAAAATACACATCATAATCACATATTTAAAACAATTCTGCCTGATTCTTTTTAAGGAGACATATGATAATATTCAGGTTCATAATTTTAATTTGTGTTATTACTGGAAAAGGTTGATTGAAAACTGAAAAACAGCCTCATATGTCTCCTTTAAATAGTTTATTTATGATTTGTGATGTGTTTCATGGTAAAAGTAGGAATATAACAAATCAATAAAATGATTGATGTTTTACATTTGACAGTAACACATATATATACACCTCTTTAAACCCCAGAGCTCCATGTATGAATAAGCTTAGACAGTCAGAGAAAGTTCATTTGGGCAAAACACTTAAATCCAGAATAAAACACCTTTAAAAGTGCAATACGTCATTTTCAAACTTGTTTTTGTGTGGAAATGAAACTAATGAGACATGCAACAAGTTGAATTGTGATATTTAAAGGTTGTTAGTATTCAGATTGTGTTAATGTTGGACAGTCAGGCAGTTTGTCCTGTCTGTGCTAAACTAAGCTAATCATCTGCTTTTCATCCGACTGTCACAAAATGTTAAACTAGTTCTTTTAGACATTAAAGTTTAAGTGAGAACATTTATTTCCCGGCCGACTCGACTCTAACGGTTCCAGCTCTGACGGCTTCTTCTAAGTGTCTAACTAGCTAGTTTTTATGTAATTACCAGTCCTCGTGGTAAATGCAGACAAAACTATGAAGCATCACCACAAATTACACTGTTGGGCCTCTGCTGAATATGTCCTCGTCTTTTTTTAATACAAAGTATAAAGCTCTCTCTCTCTCTCTCTCTCTGTGTGCAGCGGAGGAGGAGCTGGAGTGTGAGGACCTGGACGGGCCGGTGCTGTGCTGGGAGAGTCTGGGCCTGCCGGACCTGGACTGTGACGAGAAGCCCGGCTGGATCTCCAGCAGCAGCCTGGCAGGAGAGCTGATCCAGCCCGGCCCACAGGAGGTCTGAACCCAGCCCAGTGTGGAGGCTTCACAGGAACCAGACGGACAGAAAGAGAGAGAGGGAGAGAGAGCGAGAGCTGTGGAAACATCCCAGAGGAGCGTGGGAGGACCAGCGTCGGGACAGTCAGAGACACTGTGTGTTACAGTGACCAGGACAGAAAACTGATGACAGAGACACTGGGGAAAAAAGACTGTGTCCCACCGGAGGGAAGACTCTCATACAAGACCCCCAAAAAAACTCTTTAGATGACTTATTTATTTTTTTGTAGTAGAAAAATATTATTTCATATGAATGTATCTGTTTTAAAGAAAAAAAGTTTGTCTTTTATATTATTTATGCCATTCGGATGAGAAATACTGTTTATTTTTGTGGTTCTGTCGCCGCCCGAGCGCGGAGGTTAGCAAGTGTCCGTGTAAAGTTTTGTAATAATATAAAGAGAAGATATGGAAGAGTAAAGCACGGCCTACTTTGATGTCTGTCCCCCCCCCCCCTCACCTCTGTGATGAGTGATGGCCACAGCGAGTTTCCCAGCCTCGGTGATGAGCCGCTCCCCGGCGCTGACCCCTGAACAGGGTGAACATTCCCTGCTCCGCTCAGATTAAGGCGGCTGCTCTCTGCCTCAGTGAATCCTCGATAGCTCATCACTTTACGCAAAATGCACCGTTGCTCTCAGAGACCTGTTGACCTACTGACCCCAATCTGCCAGAGCGGCGGGCAAGTTACGCTTAAACAGAGTCGTCGAGCGTGAGCGGCTTTTTCTCTCACACACTTGTTTCCATTTTAAAAACTGCTCCAAACACAGAATATTTATTGTTATTATTATTATTACGGATTTTTATGCAAATCTCCAGCTGCCACAGAGAAGCACATTTTAAAATTTAAAGTTTTACTAGAGAGCGCATACGTCAATGTGTCAACTTGTGAAACCACATTTAAATTCACTTGATTTTCCTTTGGATCTGCACCAAATTGCACACACTCTCAAATTCATCTCAACAGTCTTCTAAACATTAATAATCCCCTGAGAAATTAACGAAAATGTAAAAATGTCCTTTCTCGGAAGGTTAAAGAAAGTGAAAGGAACCTGAGTGCTCCACTGATTCATATCCCATCCTTCCATTATGTTTTGTCCATAAGTTTCTGTGTAATCCTGCTAAATATCACACAGACATAGACAGAGAAGCACATTTTAAAATCTAAAGTTGAACTAGAGAGAGCATACGTCAAACTGTCAACTTGTGAAACCACATTTGTATACACTAGATTTTCATTTGGATAAATATAAAGACAGTAAATATCAGTCCCCTTAACGTTAATTATTCCCTGAGAAATAAAACGAAAATGTGAAAATGTCCTTTCTCTGAATTTTAAAGAAGGTTTAACAAATTCCTGAACAGGCTTCCTAAATTTGGATCTGCACCGAAATTGAACGACTGCTTCCCTGATTCATATCACATCCTTCCATTAACTTTTGTCCAATATTAATCCTGGTAAATATCACACAAACAAACAATCGCAGATGAAAACATCACATCCTCGGTGGAGGTAGAAACTTCATCCTCGTGGATTTGTGTCATTGCTCTGAGGAAAGAGGAGAAACAGTGTCATTGAATCATTGAATGTGGATGTTTTCGATCACCCAGAGATAAAAGGGACCTTGTGTCTGAGAAGTAAAATATCTGCAGAGATTCATGCAGCACATTTATTTCTTCACCTTCTAAGATCTCAAGAGGGTAAAAAAAAAAAAAAAAAAACAAGATGCAGGAAACCAGAATTATCTGCATGGTTTTGAAATATGCTAATCCACAATGCTCCGTGTCAATTTTAATCCTAATCCACATTCGCTCGTCTTTGTTTCCTTCCATCCAGAGTCAAAAGCAGTTTTCAAACTTAAAAAAAAGTTTTAGCGCCTCCAAAACTAATGAGTTTCCAAATGAAAACAGTGGTGTGGAAGTTGCCGTAGTGATTTGGGTGAAGTGAGCCTTTAAAAGCATCAGCGAACTGGCCTCTGTTCCAGTCTGATGACTTCTCATTCATGGTTCCTGTGGATTCATTTTTGAAACAACCGAGTGGCCGACGTGCAAAGCTGCTCCAGGGAACATGTGTTTTATTAGAAAGTGAAGGAGGCGTGTTCCCTCTCTGCTGTGTGATCCTCCCGCTGCAGATAAACTCATTCATAAAACCCGTGTAACTCCTCAGGTTTCAGCCCCAGTTAAACCAGCCCCTGTTTTCTCAAGGCTTAAACCCTTCATTGGTTTTAAAATAATCTCCGTGGTGTGCTGGCTGATTGGACGTGATGGGATTGCAGCGGGCGGATGACAGAGCTGGCCGCGCTTCACTGGGGGATGACTGCGGCGGCGGCGCAGGCTTCCCGGGCCCGGTGCCTGTCTGCTCGGCGTCCGTGCCAGCGCCGGCTGCCAGTCCTCAGGCCCCGGCTCGCCTGGCATCTCTCTGTTGGTACACGGGTTATTCCGGGCACGCGGATTCACTCGCCGGCTGCTGAGGCGTGGCTCAGCGGCTTCCGGCTGTTATTTATAGTCTGGACGGAGGCTGTTGTGCTGCTGAGGCCCGATGGCGTCGGCCCAGTTGACTTCAAACTCTCCTCTTCTTTCCCAGGAAGAGTTTTCTCAGGCCTGGAACTCTTGTTATGTTGCTTTTGAGGAGTGAATCCAAAACCAGAAGTGGCTCCAGGCCGATCGGGATGGAAAGTCGAGGCCTTTGTTTTCACAGTCTTGTTATTTCTTTTTCTCCCCAAACAAATGTCATATTTCTGTGCAGCAGCTTATTGGGAGTCTCGCCGTCGTTAGAAAAGCAAAAGGAACCGAACAATGGGGGTTAGGAAATGAAGCTGGAAATGAAAGAGAACTGGTCCGAGGAGAGAGAGAGAGAGAGGGGATGCTGACAGATGCAGGCCGGGCTCGATGAGGAGGAGATAAGGGGCCGGGTTGTCTCCGAATGACCTGTTCTCCATCTCCCACGTCTGTCAGTCGGCACCCCCACCCGGCCCTGCACCCTCCACCCACGCAGCTACACCCCTTCATTAAGGAGCCCATGGGAACAAGAAAGCTCATTGTCTGCCCTGGAATTTCTGCCCCTTTGCCGGCCGAGCCGACCTGTTAACGCCGGTCCCGCTCCCCTCCGCCCACCATTCTTCCTCTCTCCCCTCTCCAGCACACCCTGAATGGATGCACTTCTCATGAATCGGGCAGTGTGTTGTTAACTCGCTTGATTCGGCCCTCGGGCGTTTTTTTTTTTTTTTTATCCTTGAGATGTCCCAAAACCCCAAGTGGAGCATGTTGTCGTTGGACGAGCTCCAGTGGGCGAAGGGATGAGCTCATGCACAGAACCAGACTCATAACCTCCGTCCTCCCTCCAGGATATCCAGGCTGTTTATCTGTAATCAGGCTCAGGTCTCGGTGCAGGAAGGTGCTGACGCTTCTCGCTGGTGAAACTGTTGCATTTCTCGACTTCACCTGTTGGACTCAATCAGGAAGAAAAACACAAACTCGGCCTCATCTTCATCGCGGCTGCCTCCATTTAATGGCCTCCACTCTCTCCTCTGTCAACTGTTAAAAACGTGTTCTTTTATCCTTTAAGAGAAGACGAGCCGAACTCAGTTTGCTCAAATCAGGTATTTATTTAGAAAGCAATGAACAGGTTACGGCAAAGGCAATGGGCTTCCAGTACATTAGTTGTATCAGAGCGCCATGAACATCCGGCATCTGTCCATTTTATAACAGTTGATCTTCGTTCCTCCTCCTCGGAAGTGCGCAGGCGTAATCCATCCTCCTGGCTTTTGGAATACGGAAGTGAACAGGGAGACACTCCCAATGACGCTATAGTTGCAAGGCAACCAGTTTTACTTCATAAAAGTCCTTGAACCACAGATGCAATGTGGGGCAAAATTGTTGTCCAGCGAAGCAAAGAATATTATGTTTCAGCTATAACAAAACAAACCTGACTGTGTAAACATTCGCAACAACTTAACCAAAACAATGTCCCAAAATGAAGTCAACAGAGTCTCTCTGTCCCCTCCAGAACTTTATCAGACAGCTGTGAGACTGACCATTCTGAGAATGAAAAGATGATTATTTCTGCTATATCGGCTGTACGTTCTGTTTGTACAGACATTCAAGCAACTAAACCAAATCAAGGCAACAGCAATGTGACGCACATACATTCTAATTCGTAGATTAAACCTTAGGAAGGAAACGGTTATTATTAAATCATTGGTACAAGGCATAATGTCTAACTAAAAATACTTCTATCTTTATTTGTTTAGAGTTCAATCAGACACAGACTATAGTTAAAAAGTTTGAAATTCCAACACAACAGACTTCACGATTCAGGCGTCGTCGCTCGGCTTCCGGATCAATAAGGAGTCTATTGATGACAAGTCGGGGGGGTGGGGAGCTGCAGAGACAAGGGGGATCGACCCAATCAGGAGAAACTCTGAGAACCTGAGACCAATAATCCACACAGTCATTTTTATTCCCCCAGCGTAAAGGATATCTCTGCACAGACACAAAGAATGGTACCTTTATTCAAATAGGCATGAATTATTTACGAGAACATTCGTTTTACATCAAGGTGTCTGTCGGTTCAAAGGGCCTAAAATGCCCCCCCGCCCACCACCACCTGGGTATTATCCAGGAATGAGAGTTTGTGGCCTCGAGCGAGAAGCTTGAAGATGTCGAGATGTGTCGGTCGCACTAAACGAAAAAGAAAAACGCACTTAAAGAAAGAAAAACATCCCAGCAGGGAACCCAGGTGGTTATTGGAAATAAGCAGAAACCGTAATAAAGAAAATATTTCAACAAAAACACACACACATACACAAATATAGTGTTGTCTAATGAACCCGCAAACCCAGATGGTTTTAATAATGAACGCTGCGAAACACAAAGGGCGAAAGTATTTGAAATTGAAACCACAACCTCAGGTCTGCTCGGTGTCACGCTCTGTAAGTTTATATGGTTCAGTCCAGTCTGGAGTTAAAGGATCACTTTTTATACACAGAAATATTTATCCTCTTATTTACCTCTAATGGGTTTTAGTCACAGGGATCGTTTTTCTTTTGACTCCGAAAACAGTGGAGCTGAAAAACGACATTTAACGAAAAGCAGCAGCTGCGTGTTTGTCTGAAAAATACACACAACTTCATTTCATTGTTCTTTTAGGACAGTTTCAAAAGTAGAGTCGTTCCAATAAAATAAAAAATAACCTGTGTCAACGAAACATGGAAAGAACTACTCAAGTCACTTAAGTAGATTTTTTTTTTGGGTACTTTTTACTTTTTAGTCTCCCACATAAATCAGCAAATATGTAAACTTTCTACTTCTCTACATTTTACAATGAATTTTTTTACATGTTAAAACCGTTTTCTCTATTTTATAATAATTAGAAAACAATTGGTCCATTGATCCAATCAGAGCGGGCATGTTCCATCAGGCCCCGCCTCCTCCGCCGAGACTCAGCCATAAGTTAATATGAAGATGTCTCAGTAGATTCATCTGCAGCTTTATTAATATGAGTCGGTTTCATACTCGTATTAAACAGAACATATGGGCCCAGTTAATGAGGCTACACTCTGCAAGTACTTCTACTTTTTATACTTGAATATATTTTAAATAAACCACTTACTTACTTTTACTCTGGTAGAAAAGGTAATGTGGAACTTTTACTGTGGAACTTTTCAAACATTAGTTACAACCTGAGGACTTATAACTTGACAAAGTTAAAGACAGACTCCTGGACTCCTGTGTGAATGGTAGGGTTGCAAAATTCGGGGAATATTCAAAGTTGGAAACTTTCCATGGGAATTAACGGGAATTAACGGGAATATATGGGAATTAACGGGAATAAACTGGAAATGTTGTGGGTTATTTATACTAACTGTATTTACCTTGTCATATACAGACATAAATATAAAAATTTTGTTTTGTTATAGGCTGATTTGAGCCCTGAGGAAACTTTGGGCACTTGACTATACGCTTCTGCATCGTTGTGTCATTCTTAACATAGGTCTTTGCACAGTATTTGCAAATGTACACAGCCTTTCCTTCCATCTTTCCGCCCCTTTGCAACCCTAGTGAATGGGTCCAAAATGATCTGCACGGCCTGAAACCACAGAAAACTCATCTGAGAAGATGTTTTTGGGACATTTGGACAAAATCACTTCATGCACACGATGCTCACGAGCTTAGAAAAGTAGAGAGAAAGTAACGCAGCAGAAGTTTGAGGACATCCTCAGTCGTCCTCCACGTCCAGCCGGGTGAAGTAGAACGTGATCCTGGCTCCTTCCTCCGTGTCGTACAGCGCCTGGCAGGTGTACATCCCCCCCGCCTCCCTCCGCAGCTCCTCTATGACCAGAGCCGAGGTGTTGACCGGCACCTGCAGGCGGCCCAGGCTGCCGGACTGGGCCTGCAGCTTGGGGCCTTGTCCGTAGTTGTACGCCACCGCCATGTTGCTGTCGGTTCCCGGCTTGGTGAAGCCCCAGATGAAGATGCTGGGCATGGTGGAGCCGCAGTCCAGCGTGACCGACCCCCCCGCCGCTGCTGTGACCTGGGAGCGGATGTACTCCACCTCCTCGGGGTCGAATATCTCCAGACCTTTGGAACACAGGACAGCAGGAGTCAGCTTCAGGCACGTGTTGCTTTCTAAACATCGACAGAAAACGGCGTCTCCAGGAAACTTTGACGAGAGCTCACAGTTCTCTGGGAATCGGCTGCGTCAGCTTCTCCAAGACGAACAAAACTCATTAATTACACTCACAAATTTCTCAAGCCTCTGGCCCAGATGGGATTTTTATGGCCTTCTCATTAAAGTTTTGCTCACCTGAGCTACAGCAGGATGAGATCTTACCTTGCAGAGGAAGAGCCAGCGAGCAGAGGAGCAGGCAGATCCTCGGAACCATCCTCAGGCCGTGTGTCTCCTCTCCGGTCCCGAGGAGAGCGAGTGTGCGGCTGCAGGATTGACGGAGAGAATTCTTTCAAAACACACTGAAATCACAGTAAATTATTCATCAGTGCTTCCACCTCCTCGCTCCGTTCTGCCTCTCTCTCTCTCCTCGGCTCCCCGGCTCATGACCGGGCTAATGCCTGGACCTGCGACTGAGGGGTGTAGGGTGTCGGGGGTGTGATGCCATCGCCTCATCTATTATTGAGCGAAGCGGTGGAGATAGGCTTTTTAGAAATTCCATCACCTCCAACGTGAAATGAAAACAGGGGGAAGTGCTCCCACGCAAACACCTGCCAGATATTGTTTACCCTGTGATGCATGAAGCCGGAATAAATTCACCTCAGATTCATGTCGTCTACCGACAGCTGCCTCTCTCTCTCTCTTCGCTCACTCGAAGGCACTGTGTCGTCTCCCTGCTTGTGTGGATGTGAATCGTGGGAGCCGAGCACAAAGAGACGGCCAGAAATGCATGTGTTAATACATATTTAATTCATGGGTATTAGTCCTGTAAAGTAGGACACAACTGTAATAAATGGACAACATTTAGGAGCAGACAAACAGTTTCCCAGAAGCTTTGGTGTATACTCGGGCCTGTGAGCTGTAGCGAACACAGGCCGAAGCTGAACGCAGCCCATAAACCGAGCTCTTATACTGGAGGCAACCCCAGACTCAGGAGAAGGCTCTAATTAGTGCTCTGCTCCTTTGGGGGGGTAAGAGCAGGACTATATTTAGAAAGCTGCTGGAGGACAGACAGATGTAGTAAAAAATGTGATATAAAACCACATGGTTCCTGAGTGTGGAGCGACTGATGAGGAGTGGACGATCCGTCTGAGAAGCTCATTGCACTGAGGTGTTTACAGAAGTAGATCACACGGGGAAATATAGATCTGTGTGGGAAACATGAGAATGGAGCAGCAGCCAGCCTCGAGGAGTGCGGTGAGGTCGGGCAACGTGCTGGAGTTTCTACAAACTGAGAATAACGACCACTTCACAGGGAATAAACAAATGTGGGAAAGTGGTGTTTTCTTTTTGGAAAGTTGTTGGAAGTCGGTTTCATGTTAGTTGCTCACCCCCCGAGCCAGGACAGTAACAGCACGGTTACAGCAGCATGTGAAAGGAAGGATCAGGTATCCAGACAGGAATCTATTAGGACGTCTCAAAATCAGAATATGCACAAACGAGATTGTTTAGCATTGAAACCAAAGCTGCTTTCAGACATTGCACCGGAACTCCTGATATTCTCCACAGGGGCAGTTTGCAAGAACGAGAAATGAGGGAGTGAGAAGCTCTGGACTTAAGTTTATTTAAAACAGATCATTTCCACTGAGACAGCAGGAGAGGTAAGATGCTTCTAACACGGGTCAGATGCAAAACTGGAAAAGGGGTAAATATCCCAGGAAGAGGTAGATAGATAGATAGATAGATAGATAGATAGATAGATAGATAGATAGATAGATAGATAGATAGATAGATAGATAGATAGATAGATAGATAGATAGATAGATAGATAGGTAGGTAGGTAGGTAGGTAGGTAGGTAGGTAGGTAGGTAGGTAGGTAGATAGATAGATAGATAGATAGATAGATAGATAGATAGATAGATAGATAGATAGATAGATAGATAGATAGGTAGGTAGGTAGGTAGGTAGGTAGGTAGGTAGGTAGGTAGGTAGGTAGGTAGATACATAGATAGATAGATAGATAGATAGATAGATAGATAGATAGATAGATAGATAGATAGATAGATAGATAGATAGATAGATAGATAGATAGATAGATAGATAGATAGGTAGGTAGATAGATAGATAGATAGATAGATAGATAGATAGATAGATAGATAGATAGATAGATAGATAGATAGATAGATAGATAGATAGAGATAGATAGATAGAGATAGATAGATAGATAGAGATAGATAGATAGATGGATGGATGAATGGATAGATAGATAGATAGATAGATAGATAGATAGATAGATAGATAGATAGATAGATAGATAGATAGATAGATAGATAGATAGATAGATAGATAGATAGATAGATAGATAGATAGATAGATAGATAGATAGATAGATAGATAGATAGCTGGAAGATAGATAGATAGATAGATAGATAGATAGATAGATAGATAGATAGATAGATAGATAGATAGATAGATAGATAGATAGATAGATAGATAGATAGATAGATAGATAGATAGATTACTTTATTCATCCCCGAAGGGAAAGTAAGTCGTCATAGCAGCCGGTATATTTGAATACAATAAAATACAATACAATAGAATAAAATAAAAAATATTGAGGTAGAAAGAATAAAAAACAGAAACACAAGATAAATAGGTAGATAAGGTGCAGTGGCAAGATGATGGTTATAGTACTGATGATATGATGGTAATGTTATTGTTAGACAGTATATAAAAGTAGTACAGGATATATAGTATATAATATAACATAATATATATTTATATATGAGAGTAATTATACCAATATAATAGCAGTATATTTTAATAATGACAGCAACAGTATATATAATAATAATAGTAGATATAATAATAATAATAATAACATGTACACATGTATAAAAATGTGTATATTATAGGAGTCGAGGGAATCATGTCATCCTGAGATCTTCTAGCTTTTTTTGTGCCTCGCGACCATCGTTTATTTTCACAAACAAATCAAAACACAGCGACCTCCTGGTGCCACACAAACATCCGCTTTTAACCACACCCAGTGCACTCGTTACCTTGGTAACCCCACAGTAAGTGTGCAAACCCCATTAGTGTAACGTCTTTGGTGAATTATGTGTTATCACCTGTCCCCTACAATATAGACTTATATATACAAAGAATATACAGAGAGTATGATATAATATATGATATATAGTAGAGGTATAAATATAAGTATTTGACTATACAATAGATAATATAATATACTATGAGTGTAAGAATATGTAGACAGAGTGTGCAAAAGACAATATTATTGTATAAAATTATATATAATATCAATATGGTTTATATTAACACATATCACATATGATGTGAAGTAAGTGTAAGGTGACAGGTATGTTTAGTGCAATCTCCCGCTGCATTCTGCACGTGTGAAAGACAAACTCCGGAGAAAGTCCGGTTCCACTTCTGCAGCTCGTCCTCCGGAGGTCCGGTCTGAAAACAGCTCAGCAGAGTCAAATGTTTTTCTACCACGTGGAGCCAATGATGACACCTGATCAAACTTGATTAGCTCAGTAAGATGATCTTGAATCATGATTCAACATCAACAGAATTAGGTTTTAGCTCTTGCATCCCACATTTCAGAAATAGATAAGATGATCCTAAATATAACACTTTCATTCTGAGCACAGTACAAAAGGAAGCTCATGCCAGTGCAGCTGCTACCTCGGGCGATAAAGTTCCTGCTGTGACAGAGGAGAGAGGGAGTGTGATTTGTCGTTACTGGGACCAGTAAGAACCTTTTCTGCCGGAGTAAGAGCTGAGGAAATTCTTTACTGGTGAAGCACGTCCTGCCACATCTGCTGCCGCCTGAAACCTTGAGAAGAGACGACCGGGCGACTGGAAACTGTGAGTCGCCGAGAAAATGGCGACTCACAGGCCTGTTGGGCGGGAGCGGGGGGGCAGAACAGGTGGGTTCCCTGAGCCCGCCCTGTGATTAGATCAGTCATCACCACGCTGGCCTTGTTGCAGTCGCAGCCCACCTCTCCTCTCACGGGACCACCTGCACTGGAACGTGTTCCCGGGTCTTCAGGGCAGAAGATCTCCTCTGAGGAGAGGGGACGTGTTCACGTTTCTAACAGAGGGGTTCTATCATCGACTTCCTCTCGTTTCCTCCTGCTCTTCCTCCTATTCCTCCTCTTCTTCCTCCTCATCTTCCTCTTCCTCCTCCTCCTCTTCCTCCTCCTCTTCATCTTCTTCCTCCTCGTCGTCCAACTCGTACTCATCCTCCTCCTCCTCCTCTTCCTCCTCGTCCTCGTCCTCGTCCTCTTCCTCCTCTTCCTCTTCTTCCTTCTCATCCTCATCCTCATCCTCGTCCTCGTCCTCCTCCTCTTCCTCTTCCTCTTCCTCTTCCTCCTTGTCCTCGTCCTCCTCGTCCTCCTCTTCCTCCTTGTCCTCCTCTTCCTCCTCATCTTTCTCCTCCTCCTCCTCCTCCTCCTCTTCTTCCTCCTCTTCCTCCTTGTCCTCCTCTTCCTCCTCCTCCTCCTCCTGCTCCTCCTCCTCTTCCTCGTCCTACATCTCCTCCTCCTCTTCCTCCTCCTCCTCCATCTCTTCCTCTTCCTCCTTATCCTCCTCCTCCTCCTCCTCCTCCTCCTCCTCCTCCTCCTCCTCCTCCTCCTCCTCCTCCTCCTCCTCCTCCTCCTCCTCCTCCTCCTCCTCCTCCTCCTCCTCCTCCTCCTTGTCCTCCTCTTCCTCCTCCTCTTTCACCTCATCTTCCTCCTCCTCTTCCTCCTCCTCCTCTTCCTCTTCCTCCTCCTCTTCCTCCTCTTCCTCCTCTTCCTCCTCCTCCTCTTCCTCCTCCTCCTCTTCCTCCTCATCTTCCTCCTCCTCTTCCTCCTCTTCCTCCTCCTCCTCTTCCTCCTCTTCCTCTTCCTCCTTCTCACTGCCTCCTCCTCAGTTGACAGGGACCACACATCTCAGGCTGGCTGTGAGGCCTCTTCCTCCTCCTCCTTCTCTTCCTCCTCCTCCTCCTCTTCATCCTCCTCCTCCTCCTCCTCCTCCTCCTCCTCTTCCTCCTCCTCCTCCTCCTCATCCTCCTCCTCCTCCTCCTCCTCCTCCTCCTCCTCCTCCTCCTCCTCCTCCTCCTCCTCCTCCTCCTCCTCCTCCTCAGTTGACAGGGACCACACATGGAGGAGGAGCAGAGCGAGTCTGTTGCTCTACTCTCCTCGACAGACTCACATATATTAACCGACCCATCGTATATTTCAGCTCCTTCGTCGTGGAGGTGAGCGAGGCTGTGCTCGTAAAGAACATGCCCCCCCCCACCCCCCCGAGCTGACTGGCCTTGGGACGAGGGCAGCAGGAAGGGGCCTCTCTCTCTCTCTCTCTCTCTCTCTCTCTCTCTCTCTCTCTCTCTCTCTCTCTCTCTCTCTCTCTCTCTCTCTCTCTCTCTTGTCTGGGTATCCGAGTCCCAGGAGAACCCGGTACTCAAAATGTTCAGGAGACCCATTATGTCACAGTGTCCACCATGAATTTGTACTCACAGCCAAACATAGCGAGTCTTTTAGTTTTTAGGTTTACAGTAGATTTTCTCGAAGCAAGTGTTGGATTATTTAACTTTTTCCCAGTTACATCAGCTTGTGTTCTGCTTGTTTAGAGAAACAGAGTCGTGAGTCAGAAGCAGACACAAGGGATCGAACACTCGTCTCACTCCACTCACGGCAAAGTTTTTTAGTTTTATTTTAGTTTTTCGAGGAATCTACGGTTAAGACCGAACAGCGTGCTGGTCCCAGTCAGTGGATTAAACCTGCGACATGCTAGGTTCGGTTGGGCGTGTAAACCTGCAGCCTGGCTCTCTCTCCTCTCAGCAGGGGGTCCGTGTCAGGGGACGTGTGGAGGACGTGACCTGGAAAGAGCCCGATGGCCACCAGGGGGCGTCCAGCACCACAGGGGGCTTCTGCAAACACACACGTGGAGAGGCTTCGCTGGCTAATGTAGCGTTGAGTGTTTATGTACTGAACTTGACCACTGTCAGTATTCAGATGGGCCTCATGGAGCCTCTGCAACTATTTCACAAGACCTCGTCCAGTGCCACCCCCCCACCCTGGTTCAAACAGTAGCTCATACCCGACGCCCTGGGGGGGGGGGGCAGAGAACCACAGGAACATATAATAATCCAGCACTTTAGGTTGATTTTTGGTTTTATTTCCCTGCTTTGATTTGTTGAGTGAGAATGTCCTGAAGTCAGATGAGGTCGAAACAGCTCAATGGATATTTCAGTTTGTGTGTGTGTGTGTGTGTGTGTGTCTCTGCAGGATCATGTGACTGCAGTGAGCTCTGCTATGACATCACTGGGTCCTCTTGATCTTTCTGGATCTGGATCTGGATCTGGGTCGTGTGATCTTACAAATCAGAAACCAAACGCGTGCGTGTTCACAAGATGCTGAAGAATCCGACAAGAGCAAAGTTTGGATGATTCGATTTTGATGATTTTCAGTTTTACTTTAAACTTTGTCCTAATTTAAAGTGTTGCTGAACTAGAACATCCGTAAACGCAAAGCATTAATCATTAAATCTCATGTTTTGATTCACAGACAGGAAACTTTTGGGAGGAGCAGGTCCAGTCAACCTTCGCCCAGCGTTCACTTCCAATCTGTGCGACTGAGAAGGAAAATTAAACTTTGGGGATTTTAGGGAGTGGATCTAGGAAAGAATAACTTTCTGTGAACTTGTGAGAATTCATTTTTCACCAATTTTTCAGGGAACATGCATATTTAGGGGACGCATATCTATGAGTGTGTGCAATGTGGTGAAGATCCAAATAAAGATGTGGATTTAGTGGATTTAGGGACTGTTACTTTTACGGCCAAATGTCTGGAAAACGGTGATCACAGCAGAGTTCTAGTCGGTTTCAGTGTGAATGGAATCAATCTTTTCAGAAAGTGAAACTGTATTTTCCAAAATGTGAATTATTCCTTTCAGTTAGTTTAACGCACCTAATCGTTTGAGTCTGCGAACATCATCTTAAAGATTGTATGCAGCCAAGTTGAGATCCTTTGTCTTATGCAACAGTTATTTCCATATTTCATGAACACATGCAGGGATTGAGAAGGACACTACAGAGAGTTGAATCTTTATGATTAATGTAATGAGTTTATACTTTTCACCGAGGTCTGACAGTTAACAGGCTGAACGCTCATTTCAAATTGCAGCTTGTTTTCACAAGTAATCAGCGCTGATGCAAAGTGCTCAGTTCGAGACGTGAAGTTAAAAACATGCAGATGCTCCTGTTCCCTTCTTCAAACTGTTTATACTTCAGCAGCGAGGAACACTTTGTATTATTATCCAATTCATCACCAGATGTACGACAGTAAATTCTCAGCCTCTCTCAACGGAAGCTGCAGCCCGAGGTTTGTCGACAGTTTAAACGTTGGGACCTTCCCCTAAAAACCCAAAACGAGCTTCAAAAATGCTTCAAACATGACAGTGAAATTACTATTTTGTTTCCAGTGGTGTAATGAGAGTCGTCAAACACGCTTTAACTCCTTCATCGTCTGAGGAGGAAAAAAATCTAGAGTGTAATTTAGAAGCACGCAGCTGATTTGTGCGAGTTCGGGTGTGAACGTAAAGAACGCTGGTTGATGGAGGAGCGGCAGGAGAGGAAGTCTGATTCCTCACAGCAGAGCGACTCAGTCCGGAGGAAACAGGAAGTCCAGGTCGAGCTTATGTTGCAATGAAAAAGAAAGTTTAAAGTATACCAAAAACTTTCCGAGAGTGGCCGAAGTAAATGACTGTGAAAATGGAAAGTAAAAGTTTTAAAGGGTTTTACGAAATTCACAAGACAATTATTTTATACATGGATTCATGGGATATATTTTATTAAGGACTATGTGCTGTATGAGTAAAAGTAATAAATATGTAAAAATACAATATAAATATGAGGAAATATAAGTATAACAGTATATATAGAGTACAACAGGATTACACGTACAAGGTATTGAAATTGCACAGATAGAAAAATAAGTATTGTTCAGTTAAATAAGTTAAATCTGATCAGTTATATATATATAGAGAGAGGAAGACAGACAGACAGATAGATAGATAGATAGTTAGATAAATAGATAGATAGTTAGATAGATAGAGAGATATTTAGATAGATAGAGAGAGAGAGACAGATAAATAGATAGATAGTTAGATAGATAGAGAGATATTTAGATAGATAGAGAGAGAGAGACAGATAAATAGATAGATAGATAGATAGATAGATAGATAGATAGATAGATAGATAGATAGATAGATAGATAGATAGATAGATAGATAGATAGATAGATAGATAGATAGATAGATAGATAGATAGATAGATAGATAGATAGATAGATAGATAGATAGATAGATAGATAGATAGATAGATAGATAGATAGATAGAGAGAGATATTTAGATAGATAAATAGATAAAGAGAGAGAGACAGATAGATAGATAGATAGATAGATAGATAGATAGATAGATAGATAGATAGATAGATAGATAGATAGATAGATAGATAGATAGATAGATAGATAGATAGATAGATAGATAGATAGATAGATAGATAGATAGATAGATAGATAGATAGATAGATAGATAGATAGATAGATAGATAGATAGATAGATAGATAGATAGATAGATAGATAGATAGATAGATAGATAGATAGATAGACAGGTAGATAGATAGATAGATAGATAGATAGGTAGATAGATAGATAGACAGATAGATAGATAGGTAGACGGATAGAACTCCCTGAGTTTCAGTGATATTCTTACTCCAGACCTCAAACACCTCACATCTGCACAGATGTTTTTCATGTCCGAGAAGTAAAAGTAGAAATCCACCATTGGACTTCTCCATTCTCCTCGGCTACTTTACAAGCTTCTAAAATGGATCCTCGCTCACAGTGAAGTGGTTTCTGACACTTCTATAGAGGAGGACACTGGAGCTGGGGGGGGGAGAACATCAGGATTCACAGCTGACATTTTGAGGTTTAATCATGATGATGACGATGATGATGATGATGATTCTTCATCGTCAGAACCTGTCTGAAATTGGTTTTCGCGTTATAAAGCAGCTCCGTTTACATTTAATCTCTGAAATCAGATTCTGGTGCAGAAGATCCAGGAATCCTTTTTCTCTTTCTCTAACATTGAGAGAACAATTCATGGATCTCGGTGGAAAATAGCTGATATCTCTGAGTGTGAGAAACTTGGTGCAGATTGATTGAAGTGAAGGGAGGAGTCGGGTCACGGCCGAGGTTTGTGCTCAACTGAGGGAAACTCGTAAAAAGAAATGTTGAAAGACGTCCAATCTCGCAATGTTAGGAAAGTGGAAAGAAACTCCAGCTTCCACCCTGAAAAGAATCCGCTCCAAACATTAACGTGTTCCTCCTTGGCCCGAACCCCAGCCTTCAAGTTTCAACACAATCGGTTGTGACCTCCACGATGAGGTAATAAAACAAACGTGTGCTCACATATGACAACATGGAGCTTGTAGCCCGCTCCCTGTCACACACACACACACACACACAGCTTCTCCACAGTGTGTGTGTGTGTGTGTGTTCAGGGACATGCTTCCATTCACACGCTGCGCCGCCAGGAAAACAAACAACCATCAAAATGTGGAATAGAAATAATCTGCGGATGCACGGTCAGTGAGTTTCAGCGAGGGACGTAAATCTGTGACAGGCTGCACATCACACTCCTGCAGCTTTCTCCTCTCGAGGTAAAGACATTAAAGCTTTTCTAAAACTCCAACCCCACGAGTTCCTTCCCCATCTGGAAGCAGTACCGGGTTTGTCTTAAAGATAAAAAAAAAAACTAAAACGATATGAATCGCTGCTGGCAACTCAAATGTCCAGTCTGGGATCAATTACACAGACAGGATTCAAAGAGAGAGAGAGAGTAGGAGAGGGAGAGAGAGGGAGGAGGGGAACACAGATTCTGTATCAGGGCCTGGTGCAGTGTAGCAGCACAAACACACACACACAGACACACTCACTAAACAAACTCCTCTGCGCCCTGCACACGGTTCCCAGTGTTCCCAGTTCAGTGGTGGGAAGTAACGGAGTAGAAATACTTTGTTACTGTACTTAAGTAGATTTTTCACATATCTTTACTTTACTTGAGTGTTTATTTTCCTGACGACTTTTTACTTTTACTCGTTACATTTGAACAAAAATATGTGTACTTTCTACTTCATACATTATCAAACTGGCTCGTTACTTGAGCAGCGGAGGTCCTCTACGCACGGCGCACCTCTCTCTCTCTCTCTCTCTCTCTCTCTCTCTCTCTCTGTCTCTCTCTCTCTCTCTCTCTCTCTCTCTCATCTAGGGTTCAAAATTTGTAAAATTATACATTACATACATTATATTCATACTGTTGTTATAATTTTTCAGTCAGTTGAGATAAATCTTGAGGAGAAACATTTTGGATTGTTTTGTGTCTGTATAGGCCTACTATAAAAAGCACTTTGCATTTTTAATTTTGGTACTTGTACTTTTACTTTTGATACTTAAGTACATTTCAACACCAGATACTTTTGATACTTAAGTACTTTTAATATGAGCTACTTTAAGACTTTTACTCAAGTCATTTTCTGACGGGTGACTTTTACTTTTACCAAAGTCACTTTCAGGTAAGATATCTGTACTTTTACTCAAGTATGGCTTTCAAGTACTTTATACACCACTGTCCCAGTGTCTGGTGAAGGATTGGCTGAGACCGCATGCTGCCATGTTCCCGCCCCCCCACGCTCGCTCACTGGGTTTAACAAGCGGCTGATGGCAGCTCCAGATGAGGCCGCTCTCCGCCAGCTGCACTGTCATGTGGGCTCGGGCAGGGAACTTTCTGTGAGGATCAATGGAAGAAGCCGGTGGTCTCGTTTACAGCTTTCTGCTGTGGCACACACACACACACACACACACACACACACACACACACACACACACACACACACACACACACACACACACACACACACACACACACACACACACACACACACACCAGTCTCATGCAAATATTTGATTCAGTTTTAAGCATTCATTTCCCAGCTTTAACATTTGCTTTCCCCCAGAATTCATAAACTCTCCGGCAGCACGAAAAAACATCTGCCAAGCAGTCGTCTCCGAGCAATGCATTATGGGATGATGCTTGAGACAGGGGGGGTGGTGGGTGGGGGGGCGAGGGGGGTAGCGGAATGAATATGAATAACCCAAAGTCAAAACAGACAGGAGAGGGGAGAATGGGAGAAGGACAAAAGGTTTAATGGGATCCAGACTGTTTGGAGCTCTCTCTGTTTCAAAGGGAGACGCTGCCATGTGCACGTTTACACTCAGTGTGTGTGTGTGTGTGTGTCTGTCTGTGTGTGTGTGTGTGTGTGTGTGTGTTGGAGACCTGAGCAGACAGCGACAGGCATTCACAGCATCACGAAGGGTCACAGCAACACCTCCAGTCCCTGTGACCTTTCTTTAGGGTCATGCTTGGATTCACAAATAGAGCAGGACCTCACCTCATGTGGCCTCATTAAACTTCACTGCTCTGTGTCTCCCGTTCCCCTGGATAATGTAAATATATTATTTATTTACATTATTATATTATATTATAAGTCAAATTAATCTTTTTCAACTGTCCTGCACCAGTCTTGATATTACTTTGAAGAACAAATTAATATTTATAATATAAGTGTATTTTTTTCTACTTTTTAACTTTTCTTTTAAATATGTGTTTCTATACCTGCACTTTTTTTTCACCTTTATACTTAAAACAGTTTCAAAAATATTAGTTCATCAAATATTATATGTTTTGGTGGACCAACCGTAAGCGCTGATTCTATATTGGAGGACAGAATAATGGTAATAATAGAGGTACTTTTTATAATAAGTGCATTTTATACTTTTCTTTAAATTATTTGTATCCATGCATGTAAATGACAAGGTTCAGACAACTGCACTTTTTCCAACTTTCCACTGAATACTATTAAATATTAAATTAAGTTCTTATTTTTTAATGGACACAGGACATTAGGAATAAAACTCCAGACTAAACCGTTCTGTGCAGTTCAAGCTGCATCGCAGAGGATTAGGAATTCATCATTACACCACAAACATCTGGATTGTGCAGCTTTTGAAACACATCTGGAGCTCTGTGTGAGTATTCTTGGAATCTAACTTCATTAAGTTTTACTTCCTCTGCTTTTCTTTGAGTCCTCACCTGTGTGCATGTGACTGATGGAGGGAAAATGATGATTGAAATTCATCATAGCAACTCTACTGCCATCTACTGGCTGCTGCTGTTGTCCACAACGACAAGTGCAAGTTTCCTGTTCAGTTCCTGTGGACTTAAGTGTGATTCTTTATCTGTGTTGATAGTAAAGAGTCTAGAGCAGCTGGTTTTGTCCAAAGTAATTTTTCAGTTAACCTGAAATCAGATCTTCTTCAGAGAGGAAGAACCTGAGCTTCACTATGAGCGAGGATCCATTTTAGAAGCTTGTGAAGTAGCTGAGGAAAACGGAGAAGTCCAATGGTGGATTTCTACTTTTACTTCTCGGACATGAAAAACATCTGTGCAGATGTGACGTGTTTGAGGCCTGGAGTAAGAATATCACTGAAACTCAGGGAGTTCCATCTATCCATCTATCTATCTATCTATCTATCTATCTATCTATCTATCTATCTATCTATCTATCTATCTATCTATCTATCTATCTATCTATCTATCTATCTATCTATCTATCTATCTATCTATCTATCTATCTATCTATCTATCTATCTATCTATCTATCTATCTATCTATCTATCTATCTATCTATCTATCTATCTATCTATCTATCTATCTATCTATCTATCTATCTATCTATCTATCTATCTATCTATCTATCTATCTATCTATCTATCTATCTATCTATCTATCTATCTATCTATCTATCTATCTATCTATCTATCTATCTATCTATCTATCTCTCTCTCTCTCTCTCTATCTATCTATCTATCTATCTATCTATCTATCTATCTATCTATCTATCTATCTATCTATCTATCTATCTATCTATCTATCTATCTATCTATCTATCTATCTATCTATCTTCCTAAATTGTTATCATGTTTTTGAGAAAAGATTAATTACATTTTAATTTATTTTACATTTATATATGTATATTTGTCTTTGTTTCCAATATGCCATAACCTTGAAAGTTGGAAGAGGTTTCAATGTATATTTATATATTAAATATTTCAAGCAATTCTGCAGCTATATACAATTATAGTAATTGATAATTCATAGATGATTGCTCCTTCAGTTCCCACTTTTGTCCACAAGGTAACAGTACTGCTCAGCTTGAGTTGATGTTGTGATCTGACTAGAATATTATTATTATGATGATGATGATGATGATGATTATGATGATTATTATTATAACCATAATTACCATTATTTATATCTTATATAACTCTCTCTCTCTTTCTATCTATCTATCTATCTATCTATCTATCTATCTATCTATCTATCTATCTATCTATCTATCTATCTATCTATCTATCTATCTATCTATCTATCTATCTATCTATCTATCTATCTATCTATCTATCTATCTATCTATCTATCTATCTATCTATCTATCTATCTATCTATCTATCTTCCTAAATTGTTATCATGTTTTTGAGAAAAGATTAATTACGTTTTAATTTATTTTACATTTATATATGTATATTTGTCTTTGTTTCCAATATGTCATAACCTTGAAAGTTGGAAGAGGTTTCAATGTATATTTATATATTAAATATTTCAAGCAATTCTGCAGCTATATGATAAACTAGGGCTACGTTGAGTCAAATTTACAACTTGGATGCAATAAAATATGTCTATTATCAGTTCAGGGTCGACCTCACATTCGACATTACACAAGTCCAACCTGCTCAAAATGAAAGAAACACAATCCCTTGTTCTGTGTCAGGGATAAATGAGTTCTGTTTCATTTTGGTGATTTACGTGATGCATCTCTTAAATATGTTTTTCTTCTTGAAACAAATCTATGAAAGAAACTGATGATGAACAGTTGTAATACAATAACTCGTCTGGCTAAACTTAAACTAATCATGTGAACATCACCTTAATTCACCTTCCTCCTGGACTTCATCCAGAGCCTTGGCCTCATGGGTGTTCAGGTGGGCCGAGAGCCTTGATCACAACACAAACAACACTGTGGAGATTAGATCGACTTCCTCAGGATCCCATGTGCTCATCTTTCCCTGGTAATCAATGTCACTACCTTGTGCAAACGCTGGAGTCGATCACACACATCGAAACCCTCGGGTTTTATTCCCAGTCAGACTGAGAGAATCTTCCTGCAGCTCCAACATGTCACAGCAAATTTCGGTCCAAAATCCTTGTCCAGGAGAATTTCGCTCAGCATCCATCACGGCTTGATTTACCTCCGCTGCCTCCTCCACCTCTGAGCACTTTGTCTTTTCTATGTCTGTTGGCCTCCCTCCATCATAGAGTCTGCAGGATTTCAAAGTACAGGGCAGGAGGGAAACATGAGAGTTTCTGACTTTGCCCATCTGGGGATCCACCTGTTTGAGGTACTGGTCCTGCACCACACGCAACGGCAACCCCTCCTCACAAAACACACACACACACACACACACACACACACACACACACACACACACACACACACACACACACACACACACACACACACACACACACACACACACACACACACACACACACACACACACACACACAGACAGGCATACATAAACTATAGGTTTTACATGGGTGTTCTGAATTGTGATAAGTGCTGCTGCTGTTGTTATCTTTAAAATATTGGAGTTTGTTAAAATGATGACTTTATTTCCCCTTTTTAATAAATGCTTTTGTAATTAAAGTATCTGTAGTCTGTGATTATTTGTGCATATGTGTCACACACACACACACACACACACACACACACACACACACACACACACACACACACACACACAATCAGACTGCACTAAGAAACAAACCTGTGAGAGGTAACATCTATCAGTATCAGCCACCGAGAAATCATTTGTTTTGCGATTCTCTGAATTCTTCCTTCTTCCATCTCTTAATATGACAGTGTTTCATGTTGTGTGTTATTGTTTAGTACCGTATGTGTAAAATGCTGCACAAACTTGATGTGGCAACAGCAAATATCACTGAATACATGATACAATTTCAACATTTCAACATTCATAAACACATGTACTGCACAGGTTTCTTTAATGTGTGTGTGTAACATTTGAAAACCAGTTGAAGATGTGTGATACTGTGGCTCACGCACACATGCTTCAGATCTGTTTCTTCTCTGAAAGCTCTGGTGGAGATTGAGGATGAAAGACTTGACTTCCTGCATAGCGACACCCAATGACAGGAGCGGTGTTTGTCACCACGGAAACCATTAGTTTCTTGGCAACATTCATAATATCTCCGGCCGTCTCTCTCTCTATTCGACTCTAATGATGGGATTCCAGCAGTTGAGTGAAAGAGGAGCGTTTGCGAGCAGAGTGGTGACAAATACTTCAGCGGTGTGAATGGAAAACACACAGTTGAGGGAAGGAAAACATCTTCAAAACTTCTCTTATCCCTCTGTTCCTGCAGCTGCTGATCTGTGGGTTTGCATCCTGTCATGTGTAATATTCTTGAATGCCGAGCGTGAGAGGCGGCTGCCGCGCATCTCCATCACCAAATGTCGTCCTGTTGAGAGGAAATGACAGCTCTCCTATTCAGGGATGGCCGAGCCACAAGTTGTTTATCCACATAAGTAATTCACCCACTCAGACTGACCTGTGAGCCTCTCGAACAGATGCATTTAAATGTTCAGAGGCTTTTCTGCAGCTGTCTTCATCCAAGAGACGCTGGGAGTGTGTGCACTAAGCCTCTATATTCTCAGATTCTTGGACACTGTATTATCATTTCTATTATACATGTATTTTTGTTTCAAATCTCTTCATTTTAATGGAAGATCCTCCCTTAAATACAGCTCCCTGCTCATTTCTCCCCCTGTAGCACCATCACATTCCCTGAGGGTAAACCAATTTACATTCTTGTTTTGCTCTTCAGATCCATGCCAGTTTCCATGACAACATAGTTTCACTTTCTCATCCTCTCTGTCTCACTCTCTCTCTATCTCCCTCCTCTCTCCGTCTCCTGCTCTCTCATTCCCCACTGCTCCTTTCTTATGTTCTTTTTGACCTTCCTCCAGTGTTTCATTTTCTTTCTCTCCAAATAGCGGCGTCCAAATTCCTCTCCTCTCATTTCCTTACCTCAACCGAGCTCATTCCTCCGCTTTGCCGTGTACAGGCAAAGAGAATAATGGACTGAAACATGCCGGATCTCAGGGGAAAGAGGGGGGGGGGGGTAGAATTCACAGCATCTTTTCCCATTTTTATCCTAATATACAAATGCACAATGCTCTGCGGAGGATTTTATTTACTTCCCAAGTATCCCCGGGCTGTTTGGCAGGATTGATGCCTAGAGTCCAAAATTGCTGAATCAAAAACAATGTGCAGCAGAGAATCCTTTTCTTTGATAAAAAAGTACACTTGTTTGGGGAATAATACCCCCCCCCTCCACACATACAATCACATTCACAAAGAAGAACACAGGAGGTGTACATCAAATGACCAGATATATGTTTGCTTTTCCTTAATTTGAGTTATTTAAATTAAAAGTGATCCCGGTCTGACCTGATCTCCATGATGATTTGGCAAATAATGACAGAGCGACATGTTGTGCAGCTCTCGACCAAATGGCATGATTAAAATCTCCAAGCTATTTAATTGCCCAATAATTAAAAATGTCTGATGCCAACAGGTGTGATGGTGCTTCTCCGGCTGATTAATGCCAGGCCTCTGTGTCTGTGTGTCTGGACGCAGAAGGTCATGCAGAAGGTGGTCCGTCTCCTGAACGTCTGCAGGCTGGAGAGTCACAGAGACCCCCCCCCCTCGGTGGGTTGTGATTATTTCCTCTGCTCCGTTCTGACCCTGATCTGCTGCAGATTCCTGATTTATTCCTCCACTTTAAATCCCTGCTCTCACCACACGACTGGTCGTCTCATAAGGAGACATCAGGGCATCCATCCTCTGTTCACATGGAAGCTTGTGGGTGGCCTAGAAACCTACATCTAAAGTTGAAGAAGCAACTGGTGCAGGTTTAAAATGTTGCTCCAGAAACATCTGGTCGAGGAACTTGTGTAAAATAGATAGATAGATAGATAGATAGATAGATAGATAGATAGATAGATAGATAGATAGATAGATAGATAGATAGATAGATAGATAGATAGATAGATAGATAGATAGATAGATAGATAGATAGATAGATAGATAGATAGATAGATAGATAGATAGATAGATAGATAGATAGATAGATAGATAGATAGATAGATAGATAGATAGATAGATAGATAGATAGATAGATAGATAGATAGATAGATAGATAGATAGATAGATAGATAGATATATAGATAGATAGATAGATAGACAGACAGACAGACAGACAGACAGACAGACAGACAGACAGACAGACAGACAGACAGACAGACAGACAGACAGACAGACAGATAGATAGATAGATAGATAGATAGATAGATAGATAGATAGATAGATAGATAGATAGATAGATAGATAGATAGATAGATAGATAGATAGATAGATAGATAGATAGATAGATAGATAGATAGATAGATAGATAGATAGATAGATAGATAGATAGATAGATAGATAGATAGATAGATAGATAGATAGATAGATAGATAGATAGATAGATAGATAGATAGATAGATAGATAGATAGATAGATAGATAGATAGATAGATAGATAGATAGATAGATAGATAGATAGATAGATAGATAGATAGATAGATAGATAGATAGATAGATAGATAGATAGATAGATAGATAGATAGATAGATAGATAGATAGACAGATAACTTTATTCATCCCCGAAGGGAAATTAAGTCGTCATAGCAGCCGGTATATTTGAATACAATCAAATACAATACAATAGAATAAATTAAAAATATTGAGGTAGAAAGAATAAAAACAGAAACACAAGATAAATAGGTAGATAAGGTGCAGTGGCAAGATGATGGTAATAGTACTGATAATATGATGGTAATGTTATTGTTACACAGTATATAAAAGTAGTACAGTATATATAGTATATAATATAACATAATTTATATTTATATATGATAGTAATTATATATATAATATAATAGCAGTATATAGTAATAATGGCAGCAGCAACAGTATAAATAATAATAATAGTAGATATAATAATAATAATGATAATAATAATAATAACATGTACACATGTATAAATATGTGTATATACAAAGAATATACAGAGAGTATGATATAATATGATATGATATATAGTAGAGGTATAAATATAAGTATTTGACTATACAATAGATAATATAATATACTATGAGTGTAAGAATATGTAGACAGAGTGTGTAAAAGTCAATATTATTGTATATATTATTATTATTATTATTCTGTATATATAATTATATATGATATCAATATGGTTTATATTTACACATATCACATATGATCTGAAGTAAGTGTTCCAGTATATGGAGCGGAGTGTTGTACAGGGTAAAATGTGAATGATGTCTCTTGTTCCCTTGATTATGGGAATTACTTCAGTCGGGCTAAATGAGAGCCGGCCCCTTAATGGTGTGAATATCTGTTTCTGCTCCAAATCTACGGTCAGGAGGATAACTGTGTTTTTAATTTGAGGGGTATAACCATACACTGTGGTAAAACACATGTTGTGCTCTCTCAGCTTTTCCCAAACCAGTGCCTGTTGTAAACCTGCATGTTTGGAATGAGCTGTTCTCTTGCTGTTGATGATCTGGAGAGCTTTTTATGAAAAGTATATGGTGCTTAGATGTCTCTGATTTCATCCTACCTGGTTTATCTGCAATCAAATTTGATCGTCAATGTTTTTAATCAAATGAAACTGATGTGTGTGGCTCATATATATATATCTATATACACTATCACCTTGACTGATGTTGTGTTCAGCTCAGTTTGCAGACTAGGGGCTGAACTGCACGATTTCAGACATGACCTCCAGAGGAAGTGGGGAAACTTTCACTGACACCTCTACGTGTTTGGTTCCACTTGTTCCTCTGAAGATATTTGTTTTCTTATTGTTGATTTTTAAACTGTTTCTTCTGTCACCTGTGAGAAACATCATCAACACGCCTACTTGCTTGCGGCGAGGAACTCCTGCAATTTTCTCACATCGGCGCCTTCTCCAACCGGTGCCTTGGTATAGAGTCCTTGAGGATCTCTGGAGTTCATGCAGATCTGGAAGCAGCTTTACAGACAAATGACAAGAAACACAACTTAGATTCCTGTCTCCAATTGAAAACCCAGCTGGTATCTTAGCTAATAAAAGCCTGTGACCAGAGTTCATCTGAGGGTAGAGCCTGTTTCCAAGCCTTTACCTCTGCTGTGCCCACACCACCAGAGGGAGCATTCATCTGAACAAACAGGAGCAGGTTCAGTTGAGCAACAACTGGATTCTCACTTCACTTCATCACAGTTCCTGGGCTCAGTTCTCAGCTGCTTCTTCACTTTTGTAAACTTCGCTCCAAAGTTCAAGGAACAGACTCGATATCAGAGAAGCTTCAAAAAGAAATAAATAAGCGCTCCTATATATATATTCTTTTTGAATCATTTTCATTTTTTTTTATTCTTATGCATTTTTTTAAATTGTATTATTTATTTTTTATGTCCCTTTCTTGTAAATGTCATTTTCACACGTTCTTATGATTCATAAAAAATATTTTAACACGTTTTCCTCGTTATTGCACGTAACACACTTTGAGCTGAATTTCCACAAAGTTTAAATCATCATCATCATTATCAATATTACAATGACTTCTGATTTGAAAGTATCATCACTCAGCCCTCGGATCGATGGGGATTATAAATTCAAATACACGATTAATCAGAATTCTTTTATTTGCCAAGTATATTTGCACATACAGGAAATTGCCTTGTTGGTGCACTGTACATAAAACGTAAAACAAAGATCGGACATAAAACAACAATATATACAGTAAGCACAATTAACTGAATTTAAGACTAAAAACAAACACAGAGAGAGATTAAGCTTCTATTTGATTGATTGATTGATTGATTGATTGATTCCTGGTTCCATTTCTAAAAGAGGAAAACGCAGCTTTACTTTTTAAACTGCAGCAGTAGAAATTGAAGTTGAGAGAGAGAGATTAAACTTCTATTTGATTGATTGATTGATTGATTGATTGATTGATTGATTAATTGATTGATTGATTGATTCCTGGTTCCATTTCTAAAAGAGGAAAACGCAGCTTTACTTTTTAAACTGCAGCAGTAGAAATTGAAGTTGAGAAGAGAGAGATTAAGCTTCTATTTGATTGATTGATTGATTGATTGATTAATTGATCGATTGATTGATGATTGATTGATTGATTGATTGATTGATTGATTGATTCCTGGTTCCATTTCTAAAAGAGGAAAACGCAGCTTTACTTTTTAAACTGCAGCAGTATAAAATGAAGTTGAGAAGAGAGAGATTAAGCTTCTATTTGATTGATTGATTGATTGATTGATTGATTGATTGATTGATTAATTGATCGATTGATTGATTGATTGATCGATTGATTGATTGATTGATTCCTGGTTCCACTTCTGAAAGAGGAAAACGCAGCTTTACTTTTTAAACTGCAGCAGTGGAAATTGAAGTTGAGAGAGAGAGATTAAGCTTCTATTTGATTGATTGATTGATTAATTGATCGATTGATTGATTAATTGATCGATCGATTGATTGATTGATTGATTGATTGATTCCTGGTTCCATTTCTGAAAGAGGAAAACGCAGCTTTACTTTTTAAACTGCAGCAGTAGAAATTGAAGTTGAGAGAGAGATTAAGCTTCTATTTGATTGATTGATTGATTGATTGATTGATTGATTAATTGATCGATTGATTGATTCATCGATTGATTGATTGATTCTTGGTCCATTTCTTAAAGAGGAAAACGCAGCTTTACTTTTTAAACTGCAGCAGTATAAATTGAAGTTGAGAGAGAGAGATTAAGCTTCTATTTGATTGATTGATTGATTGATTGATTGATTAATTGATTGATTGATTGATTGATTGATTGATTGATTGATTGATTCCTGGTTCCACTTCTAAAAGAGGAAAACGCAGCTTTACTTTTTAAACTGCAGCAGTGGAAATTGAAGTTGATCATGTGGAGGCAGAGCAGCAGGGGGTGGGGTGGGGGGGCAGTGACAGTCAGACGGTGACAGATCGGCTCGGGGACATACGGAAGCCCGGTGTGGACACACTCATGCTTGTCAGCGGCTGCATCTCGACCAGTGGGAGCCAGTGGGAGTCATGAGGAGCCGGAGCTGCTGCTGAAGGTGACACGTCCTCGGATCTAGAACCTAGAACCTAGAACCTCCACCCGGGGATTCATCGGTCTCCATCGGGGGGCGGGAGGAGGGGTGGTGGTGGGGGGATCGGGGGACCACCGGATCGGGACCGTGTTGCGCAGCGGAGGGTCGCGAAGGGACCGAGGACCCGGGGACAGAGGAACCGAGGACCGGGGAGGAGGCAGCGGCCACTCCGGGGAATGTGGACCGGCCGTCAGTCCTGACATCGGCCTCTTCTGATCTCAGCCAAATGGGGTAGAGTCCACACTCACACACACACACACACACACACACACACACACACACACACACACACACACACACACACACACACACAGACACACACTTCACAACACTGTCACCACCGAACCATGCTAGCTGTCTCATCCCTGACTCGTCCAACTTTCACCGCCTTGTGTTTTCATCACGCTAGCAAAGACACCAACAAAGTTCGAATCCCGTTAGCTAGCACTGCTGTGTGAGTGTGTGTGTGTTAGTGTGTGTATGTGTGTTAGTGTGTGTGTCTCTGTGTGTCTCTGTGTGTGTGTGTCTGTGTGTGTCTCTATGTGTGTGTCGGCTCACACGCCACCAGCACCAGGCTAGCGCAGACAGGAATTAGCATGCTAAGTTAGTTAGCTCCCCGTGGAGAACACCGGGGCTGGCGCAGCGAGTCTCTCCCTTGCTCATGGGTTCACGTCAGGGGCATGTGTCCTCAGATCCCCCCCACCCTCCCCCTGGCTCCACTGTACGCTCCACATCAAGCCCCCCCCACCACCCAACCTGCATCCAGATGTGGTGGAGTTAGCTTCAACAGCTAAACGTGTCAGACTGCGAGTTGTTGTGTGTTTGATTGACACCTGTCACTCACACAAGTGTCAGGATCCACACACACACATGTTCAGACAGCTGCTGCTGCTCGATGTACACAAAGTGAACATACATGTGCTGTCACACACATGTGCTCCTCTGTCCCACTGTCACACACCAACCAACCTGTGGCTGTCAAATCAATAACTGTCATATTTAATCAGTGGTGTATAAAGTACTTGAAAGCCATACTTGAGTAAAAGTATAGATATGGTAAAAGTAAAAGTCACCCGTCAGAAAATGACTTGAGAGAAAAGTCTTAGAGTAGCTCATATTAAATGTACCTAAGTATCAAAAGTATCTGGTGTTGACATTTAGTATCAAAAAAGTAAAAGTACCAGAATTAAAAATGCAAAGTGCTTTTTATCGTAGGTCTAAGACGTCATTTAAAAGTTGATATGATCGAACGTGATTGAACGTGTAATATCAAAGATTGGCGACTTCCTGTTGCGTTTTCCGTTATGTTACGGCATAATATCTTGAAAAGGAACTGTTGTTGTACTGTTCTTTGAGAAAAAAAATGATAAAAAAATAAAAACTATATTTATAATATATATTTATATTATATTTCTCAAATAGTAATGGACTAGTGCATAAAGCCCGTTTTGCGCTAACCTCTGCTGCTCAAGTAACGAGACAGTTTTGAGAATGTAAGAAGTAGAAAGTACCGAAATTGGTTGTTCAAATGTAACGAGTAAAAGTAAAAAGTACTCAGGAAAATAAATACTCAAGTAAAGTACAGATATGTGAAAAATCTACTTAAGTACAGGACGAAGTATTTGTACTTCGTTACTTCCCACCACTGCATTTAATACCACGATTCAGTTTAATATCTAATTTCTAAATCTCAGGGGTATATTGCTTATTGTAAACCTCTCATACACATGTTGGTAACCGACGTCAACTAACTTTAACATTTAACATATCGTCACCATCTATTCAAATTGTAGTTTTTTATAATTTGATAGCTGACGACTAGAACTCGACATATATCAATTATATCAATCGTTAATATCTCTTGATGTCAGCGTTTACGCCCAAATGAAAACTCTTCTTTTACCGGATAAGAGAAGATGTCATGTCAGGGCGTTTTACTTTCACAAGACATTTCCTGTCCCACTTCACTGTGAGTCCGTCCCACAGAGACATCGGGCTGCGACAGCTAAACTGTGCTGGCAATTAAGTTAATAACACAAACTGGATGTATCTGACACCACTATTCAGTTTAATATCTAATTACTAACTCAGTATTGGCGTTTACGCAAATTAAAATTTACATTTTATACAAATAAGCGTTGCAGAACAGATGAGGTAGCATTCAGGTGTCAGGCAGAGTGTGTGAGTCTCTACCTGTCGCCTCAGTGTGTGTTCCTGTCAGGACCAACAGGTAGTTTAATATAATTTAATATCTAATTATGAAATCTCTTTTGTTGGTCGTTAATATCGCTGATTACAAAAGCTCGGAATCAGACGTTAGGCTGAGACAAATATAATGTGATGCTATATAAAGTTAATTATTTTAAATTTAATATATTAGTTACCATTATTCCTATTGTAGATGATTTTATAACCTTTCACACATACGACAATATTTAGTGTAGAGAATAAACATTGTAGGAATCAATGACATAAAAAATAAATTTATATACGAGTATAATGGCCAATATATCGGGATCAGAATTTTATTACTCCCTAATATGAGTATGGGCTTCAGCTGTGAAGTTAAACTGTAGAAAGTGGTGTAGAATAATTGTGCGTGTGCGTGTGCGTGTGTGTGTGTGTGTCTGTGTGTGTCTGTGTGTGTGTGCGTGTGCGTGTGTGTGTGTGTGTGTGTGTGTGTGTCCTCTCGGTCGAGTACGCTCATGACAACCCATGACCCTGCGAGTTCAGCCTGTTGCATACAGTGTGATAATGCTGCTCTTAAAACCTGTTCACAGGAAGAGATACTGCAGCTTCTCTCTGTTGGTACACACTCAGCCTGTGTGTGTGTCTGTGTGTGTGTGTGCACAGGCGCTCCATGCTGTGTGTGTATCTATAATATCCTGGTGAGCTATATATAGCACCTAACAGAGTTTGCAACTTGATCTGAATTGTCTTCCAGGGCTACAGTACACTGTGCATTGCTCTCCACTGGAAGGGAAATGTCTCTGCCTCTCTGTTGTCCTCTGAGCAAGCCTGTTCTATTTTGTGTGTTTTGTCTGTTTTGTCCTCAAGGGGCTCCTGTAGATTAGATTGTTGTGGATAATGATGGAGGCTTTGTGCGAGGCAATCGATCTACTATGTCAGGGCTGTAATAAAAAACAATATTATCTTGGACTGTATTCTAAACACATGTGGGTGGGATAAAACAAAGCAGCCTCTCCTGCAGCAAGACGACAAGTGCATCAGGCAAACATGTTTTATATCGACATCTCCTAGGTGTGAATGAGAAGTCTGCTTCCTGCCCACTCGGCTCCGGCGTGTCCACGCAGTCGCTCGGGTGCAGAGACAGATTTGGTGAGCTGCTGACAAAGTGTTTCTTATCTGGCTAGGTGATCTGAGAACTTTGGGGGTGAGTTACAGGGAGCACTCCTAAGGTGAGCTATGAAAGAATAATGTGATACTGAGAACGTTTCCACCTGACAGAATGCACTAAGACATTTAAGTACGGGGACTAGTGAGCAAAGCAAGGCCCCCAGTCTAATCCCCTGAAGGGAAAGTGTTTGAGCTAAGCAGTTCTTTTGTTTTTGCATTATGGTTCACATAAATGTCACAGTGTCATTTGTGGTTCTGTTTCCTCCCACGTGCTTGTCTTTTGCATATTTTTGCATAATTTCTCACCACAGGGCTACCGGTCCTTTTTAGAAATTACTTTAAAGGTTCCCCATATTGTAGAAGTGAGACTTTCATGTCTATTTTTATTATTAAGTATGTCTCGGTTAGGGCCGGGCGATAAAACGATCAAGACAATTGGTGGGAAATAAGTTTTCCACTGTAGAAATATAAGACGTGGTTGATACAACGTCGATAGAACCGATTTTTTGTCTTAAATATGTTTGAAAACTGTAAAAAATATCTTGTTTTGTACAAAGGGAAAATCCTTTCTAGGTGAACGGGTAGGTTTTGTCTCATTTGTGTTAGACGCCAGCTCAGATTTAAATTCTTCGCCTCATCACCGTAGACCTGTGGGAGCAGAAGCATGTTGGAGAATCTCTAAATATCATTTTTATTTTATGCATTGAATGCAGACAGTTGCCAAATGACTCGCTGGTCGTGTGGCAGCAGAACTCGGTTTGACTTCTTAATGCGTGCTGTGTGAATGCACAGTAGTATTTTGTCTGTGTGAGGGTCTCATGTAGCCCAGTGTGGCTTTAACAGTGTATTCCATTGTTCTCCCTCAGCAGCATGTGTTGCAAATACATTCGAATGCAGAAACAGGCTCTAACTGGGATTCTTCATCTGATCGCTGCATCTGTCAGCACCTCGATCCCCTTTGGCTTTTGTGTGCACTTTCTTTTTCAAATTATAAGATTATTTACAGTGGGTATGTTGTAATGACACTTACTATTTTACCTTACAAATCTGCTTTAGCTTGACAAGTGCAAACACTGATGATCTGGAGGTAATTTCCCAGCTTGTTTATATCAATTTCAGTAATTACAAGTTCTTTTCCTGTCCAATAATCCAGGTGCAATTTCTTCCTGGCATTCATTCATCTTCTTTTCATCTCTGGCTTTTCACTGCTCCAGTCTACAGCACCTGATGATGATCTCAGTTATGACCAGTGTAAACTTGTATTGTTACATTTTGGGAGGTCTCATTTTTGTCCTTTCCCACAATTCTAGGCTTAATATTTCAGTCCGAATCAGGTTGAAGTTCTGGCCCATGTTCATGTTGGCTTTGGAAGAAAATGCTGTGTTTAACCCCAAATGCTCCCCAGTCGAACAGCAGTTACACTTCACCTCCACTGTACTGATACTAGGGATGGGAATCGGCAGGGACCTCCGAGATACGATACTATCACGATACTTAGGTGGCGATACGATATGTATTGCGATTTCTGTGGGTATTGCGATTCGATATTACGATTTCCTGGGATTTCTTTTGGTTATTTTTTTTTTAAATACTGGACCATGGAAAGATGTTGAATCATACCTTCAAATACAACACAGACAAATTCACTTAGAGCTTTACCAGTTTTATTTCAAATATTAACATTAACTTAATGACTGCCGGGCAGCCAATAGAGAAAATAAATAAAAATGTTCCCTATTATTGTATAGACCCTGTCAACTGCACACAAACTGACAGATTAAGAAATGTAAGCCACTTAGGCTACTTTTAAACAATAAATAAAAGGTAAATTAAATAGAATGAATAAAAGTTTACTTAAAATATAAACTTTGAAATAAACAAAAAGTAGGCTATTGTTGTTTGCATGTAGCCGATGCAAAGCTAGTGCTTTGGTATGTTTAGATTCTTGTGCAAAAACAAGAGCTGGTCAACATGCTCTGGGGTGATGTTGCTCCCCCCATATATCCCTTTGGGAGGCAGCATGGCGATTTAAAATCGTCATTCACAAGAATCGCGATTTGTAACTGAATCGATTTTTCCCCCCATCCCTAACTGATACTGGGTGAGATGTGAAAATGGTTTGTATGTTAAACTATGTGTGGAATGCATTCTTACACGTATCTGTAATGATGAGGATCTTTAAACTATGAGGGAAAACACAGAGACACAGAATCTGGTTGGATGGACCGCTCGTCCTCTCCTGAGCAGACTGGGAGTTGTGTCTCCAGATTCAGCTCGACACCAAATGGCTTCTGTCCATCAGCTTCTTTTATGCCGACTTGCCTCTGTGCCGTAACGCTTGATTTCTGTCCGTGCTAAGGTTGCAGTTTGATCTTCTTCCTTGTTCCAGTTGGCGTTCATCCCAGAATGTGCTGGAGAGGATACAACCCTTGACCCTGTGTAAAAAATGAGCTTCTCCGTCGCTGAGTGGAGGCAAAGCCACGAACTAGGTGCCTACAGACTTCTTACCACTTCATTTCCAACCTGTTGTGGAGATTGTTGTGTGTTTTTTGTCTGGAACAGCCAAAGATCCATGCCTTCAGCAAATAATCCACTAAATGAGAAGACATATGTCTGGAACACGTGCAAAGGAAGGAGTTCATAACTCTGTCAAGGCCCAACAGTTCCCCCGAATCAGTTCCCTAAATATGTCCCACCCTATATCACAAAATAAAAGAAAGTGATCATTCTAATCCAAACCACAATTGAACAGCTTCTGTCTTGTCCCGTGCCCCACCCTTCCACCGAGCTCTGTGGAAATCTGCCGAGGAGTTTTTGCATAATCCTGCTAACAAACAAATCAACAAACAAATGGACATAACCTTTTCCCCTCAAGTGAACCGGTTGATCCTTTCAGCTGAATATCTCTTTTCCTCCCTCTCTTTAACTCCCTACTCTTCATGTACCATTCATGATACTCTCCCCTCGGTGTGGAAGGGAAAGTGCATCTTAGGTCATCTCCTCTGTTGACACCGTTTAGAGAACCAGAGGCATCAAACCACAGAGGTGCTCTGAGATCTTCACAGATGTCTGCCTTTTCATTTTTTTGTGTGTGTGTCCTTTCCTCTGTGGCAGGCCTCTCTCTCTCTCTCTCTCTCTCTCTCTCTCTGCCTCTCTCTCTGCCTCTCTCTCTGCCTCTCTCTCTCTCTCTCTCTCTCCTTCTCTCTCTCTCTGTTTGTCTCCCTCTCTCTGTCTCCCTCTCAGTCTCCCTCTCTCTCTCTCCGTTTGTCTCCCTCTCTCTGTCTCTCTGTCTCCCTCTCTCTCTCTCTCTCTCTCTCTCTCTCTCTCTCTCTCTCTCTCTCTCTCTCTCTCTCTCTCTCTCTCTCTCTCTCTCTCTGTCTCTCTCTCTCTGTCTGTCTCCCTCTCTGTCTCCCTCTCTCTCTCTCCGTTTGTCTCCCTCTCTCTGTCTCTCTCTCTCTCTCTCTCTCTCTCTCTCTCTCTCTCTCTCTCTCTGCCTCTCTCTCTCTGCCTCTCTCTCTCTCTCTCTCTCTCTCTCTCTCTCTCTCTCTCTCTCTCTATCTCTCTCTCTCTCTCTGCCTCTCTCTCTCTGCCTACTGGTTAGACTATATTTACGCAGCCCCGTGACATGTTTTGTTGCCACAGCAACCTGCCACAACCCCCACTGTTGTGTGCAGATTTTATTATTTGGCTGTCACCTGTGCACTGTCCCACAATGCACTGCGGTTTACTCCCAACAAGTGCTACGAGGAGACTGACAAGTACAAAGCTACACAGATCACGGCCTTGTAAACAGAGTTTGAATTGAATTATCCCAAAAGTTAAAAAAAGGACCTTCCTTATTTTTATTTATATTTTTTTAAATCAAGGCTTCATAAAATAGATTTCTTGGTGCTGATTGAAACCACTTGAATTTTTAGATGTTTGTTCAAATAGATGTTGACCTGCATTAACCTCGTGCAGAGTAATACATTCCCACAACACCAGCCAGGAAAACAAACTTGACGCTGGGAGAAAAAAAACAAGCAAATGATAGAAGGAAGGACAGTAATTCAAAGTGTTATGGCAAGGATTATAAGGAGCAAGAGGACGCTATGTCTATAGGGTTGAAAGTGGTCACTAATCCTTGTCTGTTACACTCTTCACTCTGCAGAGCGTTCCGACCGAAAAATGCCAAACACGCAGTCCACTTTCTCTTTTTTTTCTTTTCCTCCTCCGAGATTTTTGAACAAGTTCCAGTTGTGTCCTTTCCTTCGCTCCGGCCCTGACGGCTGAACAGAGTCTCCTCCAGCACAGAGTTCTGAACCCCCCCCTGCGTTCACACCGGCTGCTTGGATACCAGGTCATCTGTCCAACACTAGTAGTAGTTTCTCAGTTCCTAATCTGGAATCAGACCAACCCAGACCAACCCAGACCAGACCAGACCAGACCAACCCAGACCAGACCAGACCAACCCAGACCAACCCAGACCAACCCAGACCAACCCAGACCAGCCCAACCCAGACCAACCCAGACCAACCCAGACCAGACCATACCAACCCAGACCAACCCAGACCAACCCAGACCAGACCAACCCAGACCAACCCAGACCAGACCAGACCAGACCAGACCAAGCCAGACCAGACCAAGCCAGACCAACCCAGACCAGACCAACCCAGACCAACCCAGACCAACCCAGACCAACCCAGACCAACCCAGACCAGACCAACCCAGACCAACCCAGACCAGACCAGACCAGACCAACCCAGACCAGACCAGACCAGACCAACCCAGACCAACCCAGACAAGACCAACCCAGACCAGACCAACCCAGACCAGACCAGACCAACCCAGACCAACCCAGACCAGACCAACCCAGACCAGACCAACCCAGACCAACCCAGACCAGACCAACCCAGACCAACCCAGAACAGACCAGACCAACCCAGACCAGACCAGACCAACCCAGACCAACCCAGACCAACCCAGACCAACCCAGACCAGACCATACCAGACCAGACCAGACCAGACCTGACGGCTGAACGCAGTCTCCTCCAGTACAGAGTTCTGAACCCCCCCCCCCCCCCCCCTGTGTTCAAACCGGCTGCTTGGATACCAGGTCGTCTGTCCAACACTAGTAGTGGTTTCTCAGTTCCTAATCTGGAATCAGTTGCTCTATTATCAGACACAGATGCTTCCTGCTTTCCAATTAACTGACCTTTCAGTGGTCACAAGGGACCCGTGATTGAAGTATTCTTCTGAGACATTGGTTTTGATTCTGAGCGGAGGCATGGAAAATCAGAAACTCAATTCATCAGAGAGATTCCTACAGGCTGTAATTTATCGGGTGCCGGCACCAATAATCACTGGAAATGTTCGGGTGGTTCAGTGTTTCCTTATACAAATCTATTTTTCCTAATGTATAATCCTAATGTTGGCTAGTTTAATCTTTTGCTGACTTCTCTCTGTCTCTCTTATTCCCGTCTGCCTCCCCCCATGTGCAGGCCTTGGCTGTATCATCACGTGACTCCACTTCCTTGTTTCAATATAAAAGCACAAAGCCTTTATATACTTTGCTGAAGTTGTGTAATTTGTTTTTCCGTGACAGTGCAGCAGCAGCGGCAGCGATAATTGGAGAAAGTTTCACGTTATTGGTCCCAGTTGGATTTACCCCGAGGGAAAGTTGGCTGGGGCTTGATGGCTGATTCAACATCTTCCCAGCGAGCAGCACTCCACCATCATCGTGTTTGTTGATTTTTCTAAAGTTGGGTGGCTCGCAAAATCAATTCAGCTCCAACGGCAGGAGAAGAGCTGATGAAACAGTTTAGATGTTTTAATTCTCAACTTTGTTTTTCTTCCCACGAAAACATGATTTTAAATTCAGCCCAAAACCCATTTCACTTCAGATTCCCAATCACAGATGTGAGCTTTATGGTAATTATTGCTTGTGGATGTTTTTATTACACGTTATATTATAGCATTAATTATAAAGATGGGATTTGCACTACAAGAGACAATGACTGTACTCTGCTGTATTTACAGTTCACATGTAAAATCTAAAATTGTCTGAGAATCCTTAGTTTCAGTTGTGTCCTTAAGCTGCAGGTTGTGTTGTCTGTGCACGATGAAGGAGTGCGTGTTCAGTTTCCAAGTGTTCATCTGCTGCAGATTGTACTTTGGGAAAATGTCAAGTTACCAAGCAGCTCAGCTAGTGACTGAAAACATTGTAAAAGTGTTTGTAAAAATGACAAAATCCTAAATTCCCACAAATCTCATAACACCATATTCCACGTTTTGATGGTCCAGACCAATTGAAACAGTTCTCTTGGCCTAATGTGATCATGTGATAGCGTTGTCACATCGCATTTCGTTAAATTTGTCACGGCCCACTCTAGAGTTGAATCATTTATCAGGAGCCGGCCCACAGGTAAATTCAGCAGCAGCAACTCTGTGAAATATGCAGGAAGGAAAGTGGTCAGCGGTGATAAGAGAAGCAATTTTGGGCTTGTTTGAAACCTTTATGTGTGGATATGCAGGGAGTTGTTTCACCAGCAGCAAGCGGGCAAACACCCGTCAGAGGTGTTTTGTGTTTTTTCATCTTGAGCAGGATGTGATAAAAACAAAATTAGTTAATTTATTGGTGTTTATTTGTGGCATTTATATGGTTATAAAGCTCTTATTCAAACAAGAATGACCCAACATGAAGTCCCTTTTACAAAACCACTTTTAAATCCGCCAGATCCTGCATTTTATTTGGATTCGCACCCACTCATAGATTTATTTCTTTTTAAATCAAGTTTATTATCCCCTGGGAAACTGATTCCCCCTTTGTTTAGCTCCATGCCAAACTATAATGGGTTCTGAGGTAACAATGACCCATGGTGACATGTATGTCATCGGGACTTTGATACTGTGGCTCCACAACATCACAAACTGTGAACTCTGGCCCGAAATCCAATCAAATAGGCAAGATTGTGGCCCCCACACGTCTTCCATCTTTGTATATGGTCTCTGGTCTGTTCTCACAACTCTCATGCTAACACAAGCAGCATAGAGTAAGCTGAATGTCATCGGTCAAGTAATTTAATGTCACCTGACACATAAAACATTGATTTTTACTGTCTCTTCCTCCCACTTCTCCTCTTTCCCTCGAGCCCCTTGCACAAGAACCAGTGCTCCCTGTTGCTAAGTGGCTGGAATAGTGGGAGTCACTGTATTTGTTTCCCATTTACAGAGCAATACTTTAACAAGTGGAACGTCCTCTGATGAACCTGCCATGGACACTCCTGTTGTTTCTGTGCCAGATCCCCGTTGTTAGAAATAAATGCTGAAGAGAGTGGTAAGATCCCGTGAGGACCTGTTATAGCTTTAATTTGTCCTTTATTTTGTTAACAGTCCTACGTGCTGTGTCAGTCCTACATGTTGTGTCAGTCCTACATGTTGTGTCAGTCCTACATGTTGTGTTATCCGAGGCCTTGTGCTAGCTTGGAGCGCGGCTGGGGCCTCAGCACATTTAAGTCATTTTCCTTGGGCTACATTTCGACTGGCGCCATGTGCAAATGCAGTTTGTTAAATAGCCGACGTCAAAAAAAATTCCCAACTGTGCACCTCTGTGTAACCGTGCACTCTCCTGCGTCACGCGCACATTACTCATTCATCAATACTGTTAAACACTTTGCCCTCAGTGTTTACTGGTGTTGATCCACAGAGCAGCACTGTGGCATTTGTGTTTCGGACCGGCGTTTGTATTTTGTTCTCACCATCGGCCCCCGACTTCCCAGGCTTTCTGGGTCTATTAATACCGACTTGCTCTAAAAATACAGAGTACTGTGTGACCCACTGGGACTAAACAGGAGCGCAACCTCTTACCGTAAACTCACACACACACACACTTACGGACACACAAAGTTATAAATTCTGACCTGTACTACAGTGGCTGTACTGTTATTGTACTGAATCGTAGAAAAACAACATCCCTGTTTGATCATCTGAAAAAAAGAAATAACAGATCAGACTTTTCCACACTCAGAGGCAAATACCTTTTAGTAGCTTGATCATGCATCGAACCCCGAGGCCGGAGCTCAGAACACTGATGTTTGTTTCCAGCGATGTTGAAGGAATGTGAGGGTGTGTGTGTTTGTGTGTGTTTGTTTCGTTTGTGTGTGCATACGAACTTATGGCCCTCACTTAATCGGCGTTTTATATATATAAAGAGCATGTGCTATGGATTTTAAAACTCATTGAATTATTTCCCTAATTTGTTCGGCGCGGTGATTGGATGCAACTGGACGACGTCCAACCGCCAAATTGAATTTGTTTCCCAAACAACCTGTGAAAATGTCAAATGAGAAAAGGGAGACGGAGAACAGTGTAGGCCGTATTGCATTTGTTGATTGGATAATAGCCGACATTAGCATAAACATACGCTCATCTGCTTTAACAGGAGCGTCTCCTGCAGCATTTTTCATTAAAGGATTAATAAGAGTCTCACAAAACCTAATTGAAGTCCACAAGAAAAAAGAAACTACCAGCCCACGTATTTGTTTTTCTCTTTTACCGCTGGATCCCTTGCTGTTTGTGAAGTCCTTCAGAATAAATGGTAAAAAAAACAATCACAGAATTTATTTATAATAGTAACTCCAAACTGATTGTGTCCCCTGGGTGAAACAAACTGGGGCAATAACTCAAAAAACCAAAGTGAAAATTAATGTGGTTTGATTTCGTCTCATCTTAAATCAAATCTGCATTTGTTATAACAAGGTTTTGATTCTTATTGCAGGAAACCGAAGAGGCACAGCTTCGCGCCGTAGAGTCCTTGCATTTATTTGCGTATATAGCTGTACCTTTTAATTCTAGCTAATACAGCAGCTATACCAGAAACCTCACACTACAGGCCCCTACTCACCTTCTGTCCATCATCACAGATCTTTTATTATCATTCTTAACAAGACTCCTGTTGAAGTGCAGCATCGGCTCGAACAGGCTGAGATCCACCGGAGTCCCAGCATCAGTTCTTCAGATGTGCTCCTTTACTGAGAGCCCATAATGATGATGTAGGCCGGCTTGGGCAGGAGGGAAGATAAACACATAACAGGCACTTTGCCCCTGCCTGGCACAGAACAGACCACAAGCAGACAGAACACACAGTACTGGACAACATGTTAATTTGTCCAAAGGCCAGAAACATTTTTCATGAAATACGACACAATGCTGAACAGAATCCGCAAATAAATGTGCTGCGGCTGCTGCAAGTCTGAAAAACACAGGGACTGGTGGATATGCCAATATTACAAAAATCATACCAACACAAATATAGATATAGAGGCTTAAATGTAGCACTGAGTATTTGTTTAATTCTCAAAGCTGTGTGTGTTCTGATGCTTGGTGCTGGTGCGATCGTCGTAACAACGGACAATCACAGCTGGTATAATACCTGTATTCAATAGCTTGAATATGGCACCAGCACTTAAAAAGATTGAGCTTTTCTTAACTTATGACTTACGCAGCGCCATCAAAGAAAAGTCCTACACAAACAGTAAGTGTCTGTTGTACTGGATTCTATGTTTCAGTAACTTTATAAATGTCGTTTACATCACGGTCATTAGCAGCATTGTCCTGAATCAGATTTCCTTAATGCTGGGTTTGTTTCTGTGAACTTTGCCTGGTTTGCTCACCACGAAAAAGCTTCCTTGATTCTACTTGATCCAGTTGCAAACCTCCATCATCTCGCTTGCCTCGGCTGGAGACATCTTTTTCAGTAGTTTCTTGAAACGAAAAAATGGAAATACAAGTAACCTGGCAACAGTTGTTTTTCTTTCTGTAACTTTTCTTGCACACCTGCTGCACAATGAAGGCTGCTATGGATCACACTCATTCAATTTAGGACGTCAAACAGTTTTTTAGTCAGAGCTCGTGATTCTGTTAACTGTTTCCAGTTCAAATATTTCCAGGTGAAACGAAGCTGAGAGATGTTACCATTAAATCCGTCATAATACTGGGATAATACCATTATCCTTAGCTACGAGTGATATTTCCACAGCAGTATTTTGAATTGAGACACCCAGTTTTTTTTTTTTTTTTAACAATATATTTATTGAGTTTTACATATAAGAAACATACATTCAAACATTTATAAACATACAAACGTTTTTGAACACCCCCAACCCACAATCAAACACTCAGGGTAAATAAAAAGAGGCAGAAATCAAATAACTTAAAATAAGATTAAATAAAATAATAAAAAAAATACATATATAAAAATATAAGAATAAATGGAAGTAAATAAAGACATAATTATACTAATACAAATAAATTTAATTAAATTCCAATCGATCAAATCAAAAGCCTAGATAAAATAACGTTCTCTTATTCATAATATTAGTTAGTTTTGAGACACCCAGTTAGTTGCTCTTAGTTTACTTCTCGTCTTAGTTGATATTTTCCCACTAAATAGCTTTTAAACAGAATTTAAATTCATACTTATTTGTATTTTGTATATTTGTATTTTATATTAATTTATTTGTAATAACAAACACTGAAGCTACTGGTAGTAGCGGGTAATGTGGACAGTCCAGGTTGAGTGACACCTTTGAATTTCTTATTTACTTTAATTTCCTTCACTCCCGTTGTCTGTCTGGTGCCACACTTTCTCTTAATGTTGCACAAGACGTTTTAACATTGTTTACTTTTGGTTTTGCCGGTTTTGGCTGCAGGGTGAACACGTGCGACTGTATAACGCGCCGCAATAACAGTGAAAGCTGTCAAGTCATTGGCAATCTAAATTGGATTGAATACAGTTTGATGTCGTATCGTTCCATGGATACATCACGGTTACCGGCTGTTACACACCCACTGTGTGATCTTTTATATTACTACCACATGTTTGATATGACAACAAATTGTTTCCTGTATTTTTATTCCCATATATTATTGATATGACACGTACAGATGGCTAATCTGATTCTGTCTTACAAACTATACTCCATGTGGCTGCATTGAAAACCCATAGTTATATTAGTCATCGGGTTCCAAATATCAGGAGATCTGTGCAAATTTAGTCAAATACACAATCACCTTTTACACAGTTCTGCAGTCATCTGTTCACACCTTTTATTATAATGTGCTCATTTGTAACCAGCTCCTATAAACGTGCAGGGTTGTGTTATTTACTGAGAGTCAAATATCACAGTACTTCAGCTGTAATTGTTTTTCAAGCTTTTTGCAAAAGTGTGTGGAGATTAACATTAACACGGTTTGTTTTTACTCTGTTTTGTCAGTAACCAGTCAGCTGCTTGTGAGTGATGTCATAGCCTTTATTAGTCTCTGTAAACAGCAGGTATGTGGGATTAATCACCGGAGCCAGCGCCCTTTACTTAACACGCTAAACTGGTGTTTGAACATTTCCAAATGTGTCAGCCTGCTCTGTGGCACCGTGAGACTCGGGTCTTAATCAGGTTTCATCTATTGATCGATCTGTCCATCCATTACCCGTCCCTGCTTGCTTTTCAGGCTTTTTGGGGCCTGAGTGTTCAGCTCAACCTTGGTGACAAAGACTTGAATGCCTGGTTCCAGATGTTTGTCATTTTGCGTCTGGAAATTGGCTTTTTGGACCCTGCAAACATATTAGAGCAACACATTTCCCATTGATAAATATGATTTTAAACTGATGAAAAGAAGAGGAGACGTTTTTTTCTTCATGAACACAAAGAGAGCTGCAACCTTGTCAACACGACAACAAAAAGCTAGACCTGAAAAGAAATGTTGAAATCTGCTTTTGCAGAAACCGTTTGAATAGATAAGGGGGGAGTGAAAAAGGGAGAGCGCTTCCCCTAAGGGACATTAACTTTGATTTTACAACCTTGATTTTATTGCAGATTAATGCCACAGCAGCCGGGGTGATTTGATTTAATTCATCATTCAAATGTCATCATAATTAAGTACTAATCATTTTTCAAGATTAGCTGTTAAATGTCTTGTTGTGTTCGTGTGCCGGGGTCAGGATGTAATGAATGCAGATGACATCAATTAAGTTTAGTCATGGCGCTCCAGCTCTGCCTGATTCATTGATGGCTTTTTCTCAGCAAAAATAAAAACCCATTGCACCTCATACAAAACAGACTTTACATGCATCTGTGCTGCTGCTCGATTTATATTGTACCACATATTTAAAAGTATTTAATGGCCTTTTTCTTTTACAGAATTGAATTGAAGTGAAAGTTGAGTGAAAAACAAACACACAACATAAAGTACAAGTAGTTCTCACTCGACACTCTGACGCACCTCACTCATCACTGGTCCACCCAGTTATTGTCAGAGGTTGTATGTTACACAGACTGGAGATCAGATATGTGTGTAATCAAGGTGTGACAAGATAGTTCAGGGTTAATAATCCTCAAATGGATAATTTTTCACCATCATGAATTAATTGTTTGTAAACCAGAGCTTCCATGTCAGCGGTTTAACCTAAAATGAGCTGTTATTGAACATTACGGTTTATGGTTTTCAATTGTGTTCCCCTGTCTGCAACGCCCGAGGCACTTCTCTCCAGATGTTGTAACACAAACTGGGACTTTTTCCAAACACGATAATGTTCAAAGTCGGCAAACAGCACTGCACAAATACACAGTTATTTCTTGGCTTGAACGGGGGAAACCTGCTTTTCTCAGACCTGTGACCGCATGACAGTTCTGTTAAACATTATTGTTCCAACCAAAAATGGTTAGTCACAACAGCATCTAATCACGCTGCTGCTGCAGAAGGTCGAACAACAACATCTTATATTACATATTCATCAGGGCAGATTGGTTCGACTGCTTTTATCGGACAGGAAATCTACTATAAAACTCATCCTGGTCTCTATTTCCATGATCTCTTTACTCAAGTTGCTTTAAATGTGGAGAGGAGTGTGGATAATGGTGGCATGAGGCCTGTAACCCCTGGTGCAGTAAGACAACGCCTTTACTAGATCCTCCAATGACTTCTCCTTACTGCAGAGTTCATCCTGGGACGCACCAGGCTCCTTCAGGCTTTTCCCTTTTCACCATGTTGATAACGTTTAATGCCAGAAAGTAGAACGGCCAGATTTTTCTATATTTCCTGGGAAATTGTTAAATATCTGAAAATGCCCAATGTTGCAACGTTAAAGTGATTAAAACGTTTAATTTAATTGTTTCTTTGTGTGTCTACCAGGTTTCATGGGAATCTGTGTAGTTGTTTATTGCATAATCCTGCTGACAAGCCAACAAATGGCCGGGGGTGAAACCAGTCTCCTTGGCGCAGGTAGTGATTGGGAGTCTCCTTGATGTCTCCCAGATTGGTATTCTCTTTGGATAGACCATATCTTTTCTTAACCGCCAACTCAAAGGTCAGCGTCTCACCGTGCCATTAATCTGCCTCCTCTTTGTGTTGCACAAAGCCAGTGAGTCACACTTTGTCAACAGGAGTGATGCCTGACTGTCCCTGTTTGAGTTAATGAGTGATGAGCTCCTCTGCCAGCGAACAAGGATCCTTTCTGTTCGGACTTGAGCCGGCGTGAGTTAATGACTAATTGCTGCAGTGTGTTTACCATTACCTGTCGAGGTAAGTGAGCGGTACAGATGGTTGTGTAGGAGCGTGACAGCTGACCTGCCTGACGAGGCCGTGTGCACTGCAGGGGTTGTGTCATCGGCCAAAAATGGAACCTCGATGGAAATATTTACATGAGATCTGCTGCTTCACGTCGGCCAAATATCTGGGCCTAGATGTCTTTGAGCAGGCTGTGATGACTGTTTTGACCAACTATTGTTCACCAGCAACAGGTGTGGGGGAGTCGTGTTGAGACCTGCGATTACTGAGAACTGCTAAATGCACCGAGCACAAGCAGCTCTGGAGGGATAGGCATCCAGACGAGTTGTGTACAACTTTGTGTTTGTGCAATTTGTAGTTTGCACACAGATTCTCCGGCACAGAGAGAAAGCACACCCCAGTTACTCGGGGTTAAGGACCCAGGCATGTGGTGTCAGGAGGGCGTCAGCTCGCAGCTCTGGACTTGAACTCGAGAGCGAAGCCTCACACGCTGAAGAGTGTCCTTCGTTCTGAATGCTGAGCTGGAATCCTGCTCGGCTGAAAGCTGTTTTCACCAGTTAACCATGAAGCAGATAGCAGAGGCTCGAGGTGAAGGCTGTGCTGCCAGGTCACATAAAAACAGGTTTTACAAAAAAGCGTACAATTCTAATGAAGTCCTAAGTTTATGGTGTCACTAACTAACTGTGAAAACTAAAGCTAATGAGGTTTTGCGTGTTCATGCTTGAACTCAGAGTGTGCAACAGAGAGTGTGTGTGTGTGTGTGTGTGTCTGGGCGGGAGCGAGAGACAGGTATTGCTACAGACAGTGTTGTGGAATGTGTGGTGTCTTTGTGGTTTGTTAAGTGTTTGGCTGGGGGAGGGACCTGAAACGCTGCTGAGCTACTTCTGAGTTTCAAGTCACTCCCTCGCTCTTTTTGCTCTCTGTCGCTTAAAGGGACAGTTACCTCACAGTGTGTGTCTCCGCGGCCTCGCACACAATCCTCTCCCGACAATCTCATGGCTGCTTCTCTCTCTCCGGCCTCGGCCCACGACGTTGATATTGACCCGTGGGCCCGAAGACACGCGAGCTGACAGATAGCACCGACTGTAAAGGCTTTGCTATCTGCCTCCACTGATGACGTTACTCTCTGGTTGTTGTCCCCTCAGGTCCATGTGTTGTCAGTGAGGCGTCCTGGAGTGCAGCATGGCAGTGTGTCAGCTGAACATCTGGGTGAGATGAGGTGAGTGCAACGGGCCGGAAAGGTGAAAGATTAGAGCCCTGACCTGAAACTGGATTGTTGCCCAACGCCAACTTTATACAGAGTCAAGATTTAAGCTTTATTGTAAAGGACAGAATAGGCTAAATACTTTATTATAATACGTTTTGACTTAATCTGTCCAGTAAAGATTTTAAGAGACATTTCCGAAGTGCTGCTCGGACAGTGGTCGGATTCAAACCCCTAAATTAGACCTTGTAACAGGGTTCCCACGGTCATGGAAAACCTGGAAAAGTCATGGAATTTTAAAATGTGTTTTTCCAGGCCCTGGAAAAGTCATGGAAAAAAATAATCTCCCAAAAGTTTTGGAAAAGTCATGGAAATTTGTTATATTCATATTTTCATGTCGTTCATTTACGCTGAGTTTTAAATAATTCATATGCTTTTAAAGAAATACGCTCAAAATATAAGCAGGCATACCTCGGTTTGTGTCATTTAAGGTATTCTGTATGCCTTGGAATTCTCATTGTTAGTTTGAATACTACATTTTGTCACTTTTTTGCGTATACACCGAGATTTCACAAAATGTTCGGTCATGGAACTTTGGTTTAAAGTTATTGAAAAGTCATGGAAATCCATTGGTCAAAATGTGTATGAACCCTGATGTAAAGAAAACGTAGTGAGTTTTATTATGAAATTCTAATCATAATGTTTTTCTTCTCTCCACCAGTGTTGCCTGTAAGCAATGTGAGCTCCACTGACAAACTGGCACAGCTATTCTCCACGCCGGACCTCCAGCTAATCAAATGCTCCAAGACAGTAAACTGGCCAATCATGGCAAGCAGGTCACCAGTGACACCCGATCCCAGATCCCGGGCGTGAACCCACAGGCGCAGCAGCAGGGAGCTGCCGGCCACCTGGGTTCAAAGGGCGTTGGCGCCGGGAGCCATGGAGTCAAACCCAACCAGATCTCCTCCGGCGGCAACCCCGTGCTGAAGGCTGCCAGCCAATCGGCGAGCAGCGTCGGAGGGATGCTGAAAACCAAATCCAAGCGGGAGCGGAGCGTCTCCATTGACTCCGGTGACTCCAGAAATGCCATTCCCCCGGCCCTGGAGACAGACGCCAAAGGAGGTAAGGCATGCGTCGTCGCACACAAGGAACTGTGTCAACGTCTGGGATGTATAGACAGTGTGTTTCTGTTCTGAGAATGCAGACGTTCACTTCCTTTACATTCTTTATCAGCAGAGCCTTTACCCGAAACCCCAGATTACTTGAATTCACCGCCTCCACAGCAGGAAGTGAATATAAGGACCGAGAGGACACGAGCGCTTGTTTTCTCTCTCACTGAAAAGCCCTGACCTTTTCGGCGAAGCATCAGAATTTCCCCCTGGCTTTTGATAGTTTGTGCCATGTGTGCAGTGCAGTGACGTGCATCAGATGGCTTTCTGTAGTGCTCCGAGGGAGAGACGGGTCACGAGGTTGTGAAAATGTAGCAAGCCCGGAGAGGTTGTTATTAAAGTAAGAGATGACGCGTGGGAGGAAGGACATAAAGCTCCTCATTGAGTGTGCGTCAGGGTAAATATTTGTGTTCACGTGGCTCAGGACAAAGTGTTTAATTTGCATTTGTTTGCTGCTGCTCATCGGACACGTGCTCACCTGAGGGTTTCACTGCAGATGAGATTAATTCTATTTCGTGAAACCTTATCTGAACTCGCTGGACACGACTGTTAAAAGTCACACACAAAAATACTCACGCTAACAAAACACATACGTACGCACACACACTCATTTGACACACACACAGGGGGAGGTGTGGCACCAACACAAAGAACGACAGAGGTTGAAAGAGAGGGTGGATCATTTGAAGGCATATCTTTACTGACCTCCCCTTACACACACACACACACACACAAACACACACACACACACGCACACGCTGCCTGAGATCTTATTTCTGTGTGTTGAAAAACAAAAGTGCTTTCAAATGAAACACAAGCCTCCCTCCTCTTCACTTCAAGCTACTCGGCTGCCAAACCTGGAAACCGGTAGAGAGACAGGTTAGAAAACACGGTTCAATAGCCAATTTACTTATTCAAATAAAGCAGTAACTTGCGGTATCACAGAACAGAAAACAAGAGGTGGCTGTGTGTGGAGGCCGCCGCCCTCCCTCTGCTGTCATCTGCTCTGTCACTGCAAACTTCCTTCCTCTCTCACTCTACTGTACATTCACAGTGTATAACGTGTTCAACCTGAAAACTCGTCTCCTATTTTCCCTCTAACTTTGTGACACTAATCTGGGAAAGTGGAGTTTAAAGCCACCGTTGTGTTTCCTCCGTCGGAAGTGGATGTCTCTCACGCTGCAGGATACCTTGTGGAATTGTTTTTAGGGCTGCAGAATGCTTCTTGCAGCTGTTTGCACCCACTGACACACAACAGCTTGTATATCCACAAAGTTATTACTCAGGGCTCCCAGGGGTCCTTCACTTCCGTGAAAGTTTGAGAATTTGAGAAATGACAAATCAAGGCCTTAGACATGAAAATAGAGATAACAGAGGAAAATGCAAACATTGTTTGTGGGGAAAATACAGAGATTGAGGTTCTTTCTATATATTTTTCACCTTAGAAAAAATTGTCTCTGTGCCGCTGTCTGCATGTGTCTCCTCTCGCTGTCTCTCAGCTCTTCACTTCGACACAGAGACCTTCACACATTCAAACCCGTCTCTCTTTGTAACTGTTGTCTCAGAGCCTCTGTGAAGCCTGCTAGATGTCATTGAAAAAAAATTGCTCCTTGAAGTTAAGTGAATTGGGTTCTTGAATTCGATGTTTAAGAAGGTTTGAGAACCCTGATTAACGCTCGACATGAGAGGGCTCAGCACACTGATCTCTGCAGATGGGATAAGAAGGCATTACACATTGTTTATGTCACACAAAGATTTGTTGAAGTGCAAATGATCATCAGGTTTGATTTTTACCGGAAAATATGTTTGGCTGATTTAAGAAAACCGATTTTTAAGTCAACACTGTTTGTGGATATCGGGCAGAAAGATCAACTTTACTTGTAAATCATTAGTTTCATGTCCTATGGAAGTTCAAGAATGAGAAAGCAGAAAGTATGAGCGTACTTATGTCCTGGTGAACATACACCTTTTAGAATTTGTCACGCAGACAGATTGTAACTCTGATTAACCCAACCCGTTATTTTTATGACTTGACCATGGTACATATTAACTTAAGGTTTTGATAGATAGATTACATCAGGGCCATCTGCATTAGAATAGATAGTAATACTTTAGCTTCTGGCTCTGGGAATTACAGTGGTGGGTCAAGACCATTAGTTGTAAAAGTAAAAACAATACTGTTAGAAAACCCTTAAAGGGACAGTACTGTGACAGTTGTTATACAAGTGTTGATGTGTGTGTGTGTGTGTGTGTGTGTGTGTGTGTGTGTGTGTGTGTTATTCTCCAGAGGGTGTTATGCGCAGTAAGCGGCGCTGTGTCCTGGAGAAGAAGCAGCCATACAGTGGAGATGAATGGTGCTCTGGACCTGACACAGAGGAAGATGAAGACAAACCGCACACCACGACCCACCGTGAGTCTGTCCACCTCCGCTGGAGAGGAAAACCAGTCCCGTGTGCCGTTATCTGAATGTCCCGCAGGGCTCACCAAACAATGGTGTCATTGTGGCCACAACTGTGAGGGCAGGATGAGTTACATGTAGAAATCCCCTGGCATGTCTCGGTTTTATTTGTTCTGAAAGCAACAGGTTAAGGCCATAAATTATCCATCGCTGTGTTCAGATCCTGCACAGACAGAGAAAGACAGGGGAAGTCAGCCTTGACTGCTGTGCTCAGTTCACTTTACCTGTTTCTTGGCTCCATCTAGTGTTGAGATGATGCACTGCTGCAGCAATTCTGAACAAGGAGACCTCTTAAGATGAACCTTACACAAATGTGCTGCTGGTTTTTCCTTCAGGGGAGCGCGGGCTGGCCGGTCCTATCCAGGGCCTGGCTGAGCGCCTGTCTGCAGGACCCATGCCTGAACCGGGGGGTCCTGCAATGGGATGTGGACTGGGACCAGGGCTAAAAGCAGAACCACCTCCACCTTCACAGCAAGTGGTGTATGTTTTCACAACCAACCTAGCCAACAGGTGAGAGCTGCCTGCAGACCTGACATGCAGTGGGAAATATCTAAATATTCTGATTGGATCTGTTTGTTGGATATTGACCTGAACATTGAATCATGCAACATCTGTCCTCATTTAGTTTGTGTCTTTCCTCTTTATCTTTGACAGCGCTGCAGAGGCTGTAATTAAAGGACAGACTGATTCCATCCTTCTGTTTCACCAGCAAAATGTTCCACGCACCAAGTTGGACCAGGTCAGACTTCTACAGCTTAGTGGCAAATTAAACAAAATGTCCAGTTTGTGTTAAACCGGTTCAACCACAGGGGATTACAAGTATTTTTCCACAACAAACACCACAGGGGGAAAGTATTTGAGATGGTTAATTTATTAAGCTATGTTAGTCTCAGCCAACTCTTTGTTCCTGTTTCCTTTAGCAAGTGAAATGTACTGTTTTGTTCAAGTATACTATATATATATATATATATATAATATCATTCATTCTACTACTTAACAATAGTGTTATTTGAAGAGAAGCAGTAGCATTTCAGTAGCTTGATAATAACTTGTTTCTTTCTTTTCTTTTGTCTGCTACAGGGCCACCCATTAGCAAAGCTTCCTAACATGTCTGAGAAGGGGAACTCCAACAGCTCTCCTCCCACAGGCACCCCGAAATCCCAAAGTGGAACTCCGCGGCCAGCCTCTGCAGGAGCTGGAGGCCCGCTGCACCGTGCAGGGACACCGTCATCAGCGGGACATTCTGATAATGAATCCTCTCAGACCAGATCAGGCGGTGCCTCCTGCAATAACAGCAACGTCGCCCATAGGTCAGAAGGAGGGAACTCGGCCACACCAGCAGGCCCGGGTCCAGGTCCTGGAGATGGGGAGAGCGCAGGGGGAATGCCTCTTCCTGTTGCTACTGTTTATCCCTCCGAGAATCCCTCCATCCTATCTGCACACTTACAGGGTGACATGGGCCAGAGGGGCGGCCCAGGGAACCAAGATGGCCTCTCTAAAGAGCAGCTGGAACACAGGGAGCGCTCTCTGCAGACGCTGAGAGACATCGAGAGGCTGCTCCTGCGCAGTGGAGCCAGTGGAGTCCCTGGAGAGACGGGTGGCCCCAACAACAATGCTACTAATAACTCTTCCAATCTAAATAATAACAACAACACTGACAGAAGTGCTATTCTGGAGCACAGTGATAATGGTACTAATAACCCTGGAAATTGCAGTAGCAGTAATATGCTATCGTCAGCCTTGGCTCCGATGGGAGGGATAAAGAAATATGAAGAACCCCTCCAGTCCATAATTTCTCAAACACACTCCCTTGGTGGTCCTGGCCTTGACAGCCCTCAAATGGACTCTCACCACAACCTACCACAGCACCCCCACCACCAGATGTCTTCACCTGGGGTTGATATGGGTCCCTTACTCGGACCCGAAGGGCTGACCCAGGAGCAAATGGCGTGGAGGAAACTTCAAGAAGAATACTACCAAGAGAAGAGACGACAACAGGAAATGCAACCCCCCACACATCCGCAGCACTTTAGAATGGTGACTGAGATGGGCGGACATGGAGGTCCCATGATGATGAGAGGACCCCCTCCTCCCTACCACAGCAAGCCTGGAGACCAGCAGTGGGGTCCCGGCAATATGATGGGAGGAGGAATGGGCGGAAATGCACGAATGATGGACATGCACCAAGAAGGACCACGTGGCCCGAGGTTCTTGGGACAGATGCAGAGAGGGCCACCCGGGGGAGGGGCCTTTCCTGGTAGTCCAGGGGGAGTTTTATCAATGGAGGGTCTAGGACCCCAAAGGCCGACCAGGCCAGGGATGATTTGGATAGACGACATAGGTGGAGGAGGCCCTTTTCATGGCTGCTATCCTGGTGGGCCTCCTCAGCACTTACAGGGAGAGCCAGAGCATCTGTTAACACGTGAGGAAATGTTTCGCATCATGGAGAAACGGCAAATGCAGGGGCTACCCAGGTTCGAACTTGACCGATTAGCAAAACAGCAGCAACAGGACAACCTGAGAATTATGGATAATCCAGGGGGCCCAGAGTTTTCCAATTTGGCAATGGGTCGAGGCCCACCCTCCTCACGGGGAGATCCAATGGACTTCCCTGGCTCCCGGGAGATTATGGGCTCTCCTGGTGTGGGGCCTCAGATGAGAGACATGGTGGATTCTCCTCTGGGGAACAACCTCACAATGAACATGAACCAACAAATGAATGTTCAGCAACAACATCAGATGATGCTATCTCAGAAGCTCAGAGGAGGTCCTGCAGGAGGGGGGGCTTTAGGTGAGATGTTAAGTCCTGGAGAGATTGCACGAATCCGGGCTTTACAGAATGGAAGAGGAGGAAATAAAGTAATGATCCCAGGACCTGATGGTCCCTTCCAGTTTCACAATCAAGGTCCCTTTTCTGGAGGACAGGTGGAAGGACCTTATCTTCAACAACCCGGCCATGCAATGTATGGGTCGGACCAGCAAGGACCTAATCAGATGGGGTGTACCTCGCGGCTCAGTCACATGCCGATGACAGGAGGCCCCAGGGGAGCAGACCTCGGTCCTCGGCACCCCTCTGACCTGTCGATCAACATTAACCCTCTGACATCTCCTTCAGTGCCTCCTCCTCATCAGCTTAAGTCCCCATCCCTCAATCGAGAGCCATCTCCTCTTCTACCTTCCCCCTCTGCTCCAGGTCTGAAGTCACCCTCACAGATCTCCTCTGCAGGCCACCACCCCCCTCTTCCCCCTGCATCTGGTGCTGGGACTCCGTCCTCTTCTTCCATGAAGTCTCCCCAGGTAATGGGCTCTTCCAACCTCGGCTTGCACTCTCCGTCTGCCTCCCCTGGACGACTGAAGTCCCCGGCTATGGCTGTGGGTTCGCCAGGGTGGTCATCTCCTAAAACAGCTCTTCCAAGTCCAGGTGGTCCAACCGGTGGGAAAGTCGTGGGCAATGGAGGAAGTGGTTCTACTGAGACAGGTATGTTAAGAATCGATGACACACATCTGAGTTCCTATTACTATTGCTGTGATATTCATTGTGTTTTATGTTTTCTTTGCAGGGCAACAACTTCACCCCAGGAGTTCCAACTCTACCCCCAGTAGCCAGCCAAGCTCTATGAATCCTGCTATGCCATTTAATTCCTCTCCTGACGCCCCTCCATCTCAAAATCCTTTATCCCTTATCATGTCCCAGATGTCCAAGTATGCCATGCCCAGTTCTACTCCCCTCTACCATGAAGCAATCAAAACAATTGCCACATCCGATGACGAGATGATGCCTGATCGCCCTCTACTGTCTGGTGTGAGCATTGGAGGTAAGAAAAACAAGCCCTGGGGTCATTGTGTCATTTGAAAGAATATTTTTTTCGCTTGTAAAATCATTCTTTTATGGTAGTTGTACTGTTTAAAAATATGAGTGTATCGTGTTGGGAAAGGGGCAGTCCAATTTACAATATTGAATGTGATTTAATTATGATTTTTTTTTGACATGCTCGCCTTGTTTCATCTACAGGAAACATTGGAAATCTCCAGACCTCCCAGATACTTGTCTCCCAAGGCTCCATGGGCCCGCACAGTGATCCACAAAGCCCCATGGGTATTGTCAATCAAGGTCAGCAGCACCTGTCCCACGATGCTTCAGGACCTGTTCTCTCTTCTCCAAACCAAATGGTCTTACCTTCCATGAATTCTGCCCTGATGGGAGGAGGAGGACCTGATGGAATGGGGCCTTGCAATGTTTCCCCCATATCTCAAAACCAGATGGCAGGTTTTCCTCGCATGCAGCCGCAATCTCACGGGCCCATGCACTCGCCTATTGGAGGAATGTCACATAATTTCTCTCACCCTAATGAGGATGGTCTGCCGCCCCAGCAGTTGCACCTGTTGAGCAAAGGCCATCCTCACCAACGACCCTCTCACCCCTCAGACTCATATGGCCCTCTGCCCATGGGGGAAGGCCCGGATCTAAGTGAAGTCATACGTCCCACTCACATGGGGATCCCTGAATTTGATCTGTCCCGCATCATTCCTTCTGATAAGCCCAGCAGCACTCTCCAGTACTTCCCCAAGAGTGAGCAACATCAGCATCCACACCAGGGGCCACCTTCCCAGCAACCTACTCCCCAGCAGCTCCTCAAACAGCTTTCTTCTTCTGGTCCTTCGTCTAACCCCCACTTAGCAAACCTACAGAATATGATGGCCGAACAGCAGATGCCACTTCACCCTTCGCATAGTGGGATACGCCAAAGCATGGGTATTCATCAAGGGGGCTCTAGGGTTATGGTTTCGGGCGGGGGCATGGGCATGGGCCCCATGTGCCCCCCTGGACATATGATGGGAAGGACAGGCATGGTACCCCAGCAGCAACTCCAGCAACAGCAAGCCATGATGGCCAACAGTCTCCTCCACCATCCTTCCAATCCGTATCCTGGCATGATGCCCTCCCAGCAGCACCCACACAATCTGATGGCACAGCAAAACATTATGATGATGCAGGCTAAGCAGCGAAGCATGTCAGTTCCAGGGGATCCGTTCGGCCCCCAGGGTCCTCTGATGTCCCCTCAGGGCCCCATGATGGCCCCTCCCCATCCGCAGTCAGGTATGATGGGACCCCAGTCTCTAAGACAGCGGGGAATGTCTCTGGACAGTCCTCTTGGCTACGGCCCTGGAGGCATGGCCAATATGCCATTCTGATCCAAGTCACACGAGCTGTTGAAAAAAAAGAAAGTGTCCACAGGTCACGTCCCCCGTCGTGTCCAAATGTTTTCATTAATGTTATTCTTGCGGCTGTTCGAAAAGAGGAATGTAAAAACAAGGTGTCAGTGATAATCTTAAAATTTTGGATTACAGCTGATAAAAAAAAGTTGAATCTTTAAAAGCACTGTATTATGGTTTAGTCACAAATCTGAAGCCATTTTCTAAAATACTGTAACATATGTATATTTATAAGATGTGTGTATTTGTTGTGGGAACAGAATGGCGGTCGGGAGAGGAGTGCCTCAAATTTATATTTGTTTTAATATCATTGATTTATTTTCTCCAACTACCAAACTGTCGTGCAAAGGAGTTATATATGTATATATGTTTATGTGTATGTATGTATATATATAAATATATATACATACATACACATTTACACACTCATATAATATATACTTGCTGTATATAAGATGCAATTTGTGAATGTTTGCAGTTGGTCTGTAAAGCTGTGTTTTAATAGAAGTCTAAAAAATAGAATAATACTGATCTCTAAGGTGGCTTTAGTTTCCGTTATTGTGTTGTCGATTACTGTTGTTTGATAACACTGACGAGGGGCAAAGTGGTTGTGTAACATATTAAATCTTTATTAAATTCAATTTGCAGCTGCTAAAATACAAGCAAATACAGATTCAGCCATCAAAAACCATTTTTTTTTCATTACTGGGAAAATAAAACATCTATAAAATACAACGGGTACTGTATTATCAGAACATCTGGAAAGATTTGAACATGATTTATCACCACATGTGAAATATAACAGAACAGAAGCATTGTACAAGAGATTATTTAGATTTTTGTCCCGTTTAGATTGTCGAGCTGATGGTTGTTGCTCCATCAGAAGTGGACGGTCGACTTTGACCCTGACTCCTGAAGAGCGGGTTGGCGCCGCAGCCAAGTTGACGCAGTAACCGATTTAACTCTTTCCGGAACTGCACCCCAACGAAGGCGTAAAGGAAGGGGTTCAGGCAACAGTGGGACAAACCAAGACCCTGGGTCACATCACGGGCGGCTGACAGCACGACTTTAGGTCCACAGCTTTTGTAGCCGATGACCTGGAAGTCTACCAGAGTTTGTATCAGTAAGGTGATGTTATACGGGAGCCAGCAGAAGCAAAAGACAAGAGTGATAACTACAGCCAGTCGCATGGCTCCTTGCTTTGCATGGCTTTTCTGACTCTTGCACAAAGTAAACACCACTGCTGTGTAGCAGTAGCACATGACAGTCAGAGGTAGGAAGAAGGAAATGTGATCAAAGACTCTGGCGGTCAAAACCCAGTTGTATGCATGGTTTTTATGATGATAATAGTAACAGGAGAGCCTAGAGGTGTTATTGTTGTCCTCTCTCACAGTGAGAAACACAACATTTGGTACTGATAAACCCAAACAGACAAGCCACAGGGTAATGCAAGTTACATGCACTGCCCTCGGACGCCGATTTCGCATACTGGGAATGGCATGAACGATTGCCAAGTAGCGATCGAACCCAATGCAAGCTAGAAGGAAACTCCCACAGAGGAGATTGAGATTTCTCATCAGGCCCACCAGCTTGCAGAGGAACTCCCCGAACACCCAACCAGAGACGACGTCGACCACATCGAAAGGAAACGTCAAGAGGAGCATGAGGTCCGCCATGGCGAGGTGAAGAAGGTAGATCTCAGTGATGCGCAGGAGGCGCCAACGTCTCAGGAGGACCGTTATCATCAGGCCGTTCCCTGCCAAGCCCAGCAGGAAGATCAGGCTGTAAAACACGGGCTGGAACGCAGCACCGAGGGTCTGCAGGGCGAGGGCCTGCTCGTCTTCATCACAGCTGTGGGTTGGGAGGCCGGAGTAGTCCTCATACACGTATTCTGTGTAATTGTCATATTCTCCGAGGTCCTGCTCTCAAATGTAAAGGGAGAGGGAGGGTGTTAGTTTTAATGATCTCATCACCTAGAGAAGTCCTTTGTGTTCTGTGGGTTTTTTACACAATTTGATTGATATTGGCTAAATTCTTATAAGTAGTTTGATAATAGATTTATTTGATAATGCTTTAAACAGTTACTACCTTGATGTTTTTGTCGTTATCATAGTCAAATTGTTCAGGAAACACTGTATAGGCCAGATTTTTTTCACTTCCCCTTTAACAGTCCCCAGGAGAGCAAATATGACAAAACATCCTATTTTGGCTGCATATTAAATAATTAATTAATAATAATGACTTTGTTTCCCGTCAAAGTAACATTTGCCGTCTTGTGCTATTTTCTAAAATAATTTTAAAAATCTGTAGTTGACGACCACGTTAATATTTTGTCAGATGGAGATTAAACCTTCAACTTGATCAATGAAGAATGAGATGATGCAAAAAATAGTTTTAGTTACTCAAGGTCTAAACAATTTTAAACTACATTTTCCCATGCGTGACAAAGGTATAAAAAAAACACCCAAAACCTATATGTTAAATTGAATGCACCCTCATGAACTTAACTGCATTCCAATTTAATGTAATAGAATAATTAACTTTTTTCACCTGTATTGTAATGCAACTTCTATATAAAATAATGCTTTAGAAAAATATAGATCAGTAAATATGATAAGATATATTTGTAAACACGTTTATCATCTTTTAAGAGAACAAAATAAAAATGTACATTCCAATAAGCACATTTTTACATTTTAAAACCTTATGAATTAATTAGAATTGTATTGCAGCTGCAGTTGGTGCATGTCAAATAATATGTAGCACATAAAGTTCATGACTGCCTCATTTTAACGATATCAGACATTTTAAACAACATTTTAATCATGTCATGTCTTCTAAAGTAAGGAAATGTATACATTGGATTCACATTGTAATCGATGTATATATCATTAGAGATAAGACCATTTTAAAATAATGTATAACCCTTCTCTCCTCTCAGGACAAACCTACAGCATATATGTATGCAACCCTTACATTGAATTTCATCTCACTTATTTCCCTGGAGAGTTGACAGGAAAGAAGCTGAATCTGTTCTTGTCTTCTCTTAAGCTTCAGTAATTCAAGCCAGATTTGTTTGTGGGTTTTGTTCCTCAGCTTTGTGACAATTAAAAGAAGAAGCTTTGTTTAGCTTGTTACCTTAAAAGAATACTTTTGCTTTACCAGACCCAAGGCTGAGTTTGACAATCGTCCTTTTATGTTTTGAGGACTCCGAACAATGAACTTGCACACATGCTGTGTTTGAATATCCGAATTTTAATCTACAGCGGATGTGATCATTCTTAAAAAAATCCTTATAGCTCCAGGAAACGTACCATTCATTTAATCAAATATTAGTCATGTCTTACCTCGAACGTAAAGGTCTTTGGCCCTGCCATGTCCATAAGTCACTTGAATGTATATCTCTCGCTGCCGTAGTCAAATGTGCTGAACTTCCTGTTAATGCTGGTTCTTATGTATTTGCTTTGCTTATTTCATCTCTGGGGGTTTAGCTGCTACTTGGGGCGGAGCCAATCTATAGTAAACATCAAGAACCATAATACGAGTACAAGTAACTTCTCAATATTCTAGCTTTCATATACAAGAGACAATTATACTGAACTGTTCAGGTTTATTTGTGTTATGTCTGATGACAATCACCTTACAAATCATATTTGAATGCAACATCCGGGCATGTTGACCAGAGGGTTTAATTATCTACAGTCGCTAGTTGGAAAGATGGGAAATAAGATAAGAAAAGATCAACTTTATTGAGACAGCAGTGCAAAAAAGTGCAGGGGTAAACTGTATAAAGATGAAATAAGCATACAAAAATAATAAATACAGTAATAATATGCAATACAGTAGACTCATTCTATACATGTGCAAAGACTTGAGGATGAAAACTGAAGTTTGAGCAAAATAAATGAGAAATAAGATATATAGGTATATGGACACATTTTACTTCTGTAATTGTATCTACACAAATACAGCCTAAGTTTTTTAAATGATATGTATGAATAAGAGACGGGGGATGGAGTCTTGATATAATATAAATCAGGATTAGAAATACTTTATTGATCACCGGGGGAAATTGGGTTTTGCGTCACAGTTGCACCAACAAAGAATGGAAACGTATACAGACCTAAAATTATAATAAAAACATATATATAAAAAGCATAAATTGTGTCATAATAATTAATTTAAAATAAATAAATGGAGGAGACCAGAGTCTGGCATTTGAAGGAGCTCCTGTTGTTTTCAAAACACTAACAAGATGCTTTATGAATTAAAAATTAAATATTGAAGGCAAACAATAGGAAAATAGCAAAGATATTCAGAAAGAGGAAGAAATGATAGGATAAAATAAAACATTTAGAAGTAAAATCTGATCTAAAAGAGACTCGCACCTGTAAATACGAGTCTTTCCTGTGGATTTAAAAGAGGAAATAAGGCGTTTAAAGGAGGAAGCATCGTTTTAAATCCACTTATAAACTCTTCTGATGTTTTATTTAAATAGATTGATTGCTTTGAAATGAAATCAGCTGATCGCGTTGACGGGGGGCGGAGTCAAATACGGGAGGAAGCCATCTTGATCCGGCTGCTGGACGTGAGCTTCTCGGTCTCGGCTGCACATCGAGGACACGTTTCTCTCCAAGAACAGCTCGTATTGAATCTGAAGGTAAAAGTCTGAATTAGTGTCGGTGAGCACCGGGGGGAGGAAGCTCCTGTAGCCGGGGTCACCGCCTCGAGTACCGGGGAACGACCTGGCGCTGTCCCCCCTGTCGTTAGCCAGCTGGTTAGCTTGTTAGCATGCTAGCAGGACCTAGCACGGAGGCAGCCGAGGAACTCCCGTGTTAATTGGTGGTTTTATTTTTAATCCCCCATGTTTAAAACAAGTTGACATTAAAACGTGTTGAATCTGTGACAGTGACTGAAAAACCCACTCGGGATTTAAACACGCTGAAGCGGCTGTCTCTCCGTCCATTTGAAGGGGGAGTCCGATGCTAAAGCCCGATGCTAAAGCTAGCAGTCGGGTGCTAGCCTGTCGGAAGTCGGCGGCTAGCAGAGGGGTTAGCTCTGCGGGGGTTGTCCTCTGGTTCTCCGGGTTAAATGGACACGACATGTCGCCGGTTTGCTCCAGGTTGACGTGTCCGGGATTTAAACCGCAGTCCCGGGTGGAGGAGCAGCTAATGGCGGATGTGCTGCGTAGTGTCCCCGTGTATCTGCGCTGTTAGCACGTTATGCTAGCAAGAGGTGAAGCTAACCGCTACCTCCGTAGTTAGGCCAGTGTTGACCCGACGGGTGCCACCACCTCCCGGGGACAAGTGTCGCCCTTCCACCCCATTCATTTTGAATGAGGTCTCCATGTCTCTAACTGTCTGTCTCTGTCCTTCTGTCCCCAGGGTTGGTGGAAGCGGAGTGAGGACGCGGCGGCTCGGGGAGGAAGCTGAATCGGATGATGCTAGCTGAGCAGTCGGCTAATGTTTGACAGACAGTTGAGTCCTGGTGTTGTCCCCCATCTATGCTAAACACTTGTCCTCTAAAGGACTGGATGCCCCGGGGGGTCCTCTCAACAAGAGGAGAGGGGGATTCTTGACTCTTGGTGACACACAAACAAATAAACGCAAATCACTGAAGAAACCTGCAGAGACTGAAGATTGTCGGACACTTTAACCAGTACAGATAATAATCAAAAGTCTCAAGAGGGAAGGACAGATCTTTTGAGGGGTTTCTCCCGCGGGGTCCCAGGGGAGCGGACTCGCCAATCCAGGATTTCATTGCCACTGGAGCAGAAAACCGTAAACATGAGCACGGCCAGGACGGAGAACCCGATGATTCTGGGCCTGTCGAACCAGAACGGGCAGCTCAGGGGTCCGGTGAAACCAGCTGGAGCTCCAGGTGGAGGAGGAGGAGGTGGTGGAGGAGGTGGAGGAGGCCCCCAGCAGCTGCTGCTGCTAAACCAGGTGAAAGGCACAATCAACAATGGCAACTCCCAATCGGCCCCGACAACAAACGCTGTCATCAAGTAAGTTATCTGATACTGGATGTCCAGGATTGTGTTGTAAATACTTGTCTCTACTTTTTTGTTTATGATAACTTCTCCACCCCAACAGGCCTGGAGACGACTGGAAGAAGAATTTGAAATTGCCCCCAAAAGACACGAGGATGAGAACTTCGGTAGGTACCAGACTCACTTCCTGTCATCCATCTGCAGCTCGTTCAGTTTGGAAGTTGCAGCTTTGTGTTTCTGCAGATCTCTCAGCCACGGCAAATCTTTTCAACATTACTGTTATCATAAACAATGATATGTGGCAATATCAATGCATTAAGTATTTCTCCTATAAGCAAAATGATGGCTGAAGGCTTTATTATGATTATGGATGCCTGACTATTGGTGTGTGATCATTTTAATTAAGCATATACTGGCAGCCCAGTAAGAACAGTGCCACTGCTGTTTCTCATTCAGTAATTAACGTTTTCACTTTTTTTTTTGCAATGGTCAGATTGGTGTCAACATTGCTTCCACTCAACGTATAAGAGAAACTTGTATATTCAATTTAGATATTTAAGTTTTCAGAAAAGTGCTATTTCTATATTCAGTATGCAGCTGTTTGCTTCTAAATGTGGATTCGTTTGAAGAAACACTTTTTAAAAAATAACTTCCTCCCCTTTAATTTTACAGACAAGTTATCCATTTTAAATCCTATGAACCAAATGTTGATTTATATACTTTTCTTCTGACTATTACAGGATGTGACTGCAACTAAAGGTAACGAGTTTGAAGATTACTGCCTCAAGAGGGAGCTGCTCATGGGAATCTTCGAGATGGGCTGGGAGAAGCCATCTCCAATTCAGGTAGACCCAGACACCACTCAGTTTTATCTCCTGACAGCTCAAGGGGAATTAACTAATTAATCAAAACTATATCAATATAATACTCAAAATAATTCCAGTATTGCCACTTTTGGTTGACTCAAATTAGAGGAAACAGAGGAATTTTGCCTGCAGTGCAATCAGATAGCTTTAGTTTGCCTTCTACTTTGGTTTATAACCAAATTTGTAATGCAAAACCAACGGTGTTGGCTTTATTTTCAGGCTCATGACAAATGATCTAATGTTAACCAAAGCTTGTGAACATGGTAAACATTAAACCTGCTGAAAATAGCATCATCATTAAGCATTTTTCACACTCCAACATTAGCTTCAAGGCCAAAGCACAGCCTCAATTACATAAGCTTCACTGATGATGTGAGAAATACTTTCAACCCGTCACTCCCCCTCTGAATGTATCTTGCAATGTGCTTTGTCAGGGCAGACATAATGTGTAGGTGCCAAAGAATGTACTCACTGTACTGACTGTACTCTGTGTTCTTGTGTATTAAAGTTATACCAACTTTTTTTGTACAGGAGGAAAGCATTCCCATTGCACTGTCAGGAAGGGATATTTTGGCCAGAGCCAAGAATGGCACAGGGAAGAGTGGAGCCTACCTCATTCCCTTACTGGAACGCATTGATCTGAAGAGGGACTGCGTACAAGGTGAGAGTGCAGAGACTTTCTGTCAAGGAGGAACAGATCAGAAGTGACCAAACCTGGTTCAGTTCACAGATGACACTTAAATAATTTTAATCTTGCAAAAATGCCCAATTTCCCATTTTCCTGCATCAAATTTCAGTATTTGCAATTTTATTTTTGCCTTCTGTTGTAGCGGACTGAATTGAGCTTTAAAACAGACTACAATGGAAGTAATTGTTAGTTGTAGAAGTATTTGTATGGTTAATTGAACATAAATTACCTTTCTGTTTGTACTGCATGTAAAACCTAATTAGAGCCACAACTCTAAGCAAAGCTCCTTCTGTAAGATTGCGTTTGAAGCCTCAGTTTAGTTTCTACATCCTAATTGTTATTTAGATTGTTTTTTTTTTAATGGTTTGGGAAAGGTTTGTTCATGTGGTTAAACTCACACTTAACAAATGTGTGATTGTGTGTCTTGTTGTTCCAGCTGTGGTCATAGTGCCCACCAGAGAACTGGCTCTGCAAGTCAGCCAAATCTGTATCCAGGTCAGCAAACGTATGGGCGGAGTGAAGGTGATGGCGACCACCGGTGGAACCAACTTGCGCGACGACATTTTGAGACTCGATGAAACGGGTAAACAGGATTTTGTCTAATGTTGAGATGCGTGATTATTGTGTGTTAATTTCAACATCGAATATTGATTAAAAACAAATGTGGGTTGTGCAGCTACAGTTTTATTAGGCAAGTTTTTTGGATGCTTTAAGTATGGCAGCCAATAAATGCACTCCTGGCAGAATTCATATTAATACAACTTGGTGTATACAGCTTTCTATACTGCACTGTTGTCAGCTATCGCCAATACGATACAGGATATTTTACATTCCTAATGCTACACTGAAAATAATACTGTCCAGTTATTCACACCAGTGTTTTCATTTGTTTTACAGTACATGTGATTATTGCGACTCCCGGGAGGATTTTAGACCTCATCAAGAAAGGAGTGGCCAAAGTCAATCAAGTGCAGATGATAGTTCTGGATGAAGTGAGTTGAATGGTTCATCGTTGTTTTGTTTCTTTTCTTCTTCTGTTTAACCTGTAGTGTTTTTTTTCTGAAACCATTCTGTGTGATTTTTTAAAAATGTAACTTCAACTCATCAATATTCCTTTCCCCTTGTGTCCCTCTCTCTGCTCAACAGGCCGACAAACTCTTGTCTCAGGACTTTATGGCCATGATGGAGGAGATCCTGGGCTTCCTGTCCAAACAGAGGCAGATTCTTCTTTATTCTGCAACCTTCCCTATCAGTGTTCAAAAGTTTATGGTACATGTTCTTATTTTTATTATGGAACACGTCATAGTATTCCAATAGTGGAAGAAAAAAAACCTTCCTTTCTAACCAGACCACTATAACTCTTTTTTTTTTTTTTTGTATGTTGTAGAATGCCTACCTGTCGAAACCGTATGAGATCAACCTAATGGAGGAGCTGACTCTGAAGGGTGTGACTCAGTATTACGCTTATGTAACTGAAAGGCAAAAGGTCCACTGCCTTAACACCTTGTTCTCCAGGGTAAGTTACCTTTTGTGTTTCATTAAACTAACTCAACTGTGTCACTGTAAAACCTAGCACACTCAGAGCAGGTGTGACATGTTTTGTGTTCTAAGATTAAAGTAAGTATGTAGTAAGTCAAGTTTTAAATTGTTTACTGTTCTTATACTTGCAACCCAGCTAAAAAACCTCCCAGTTAAATCAAGGATTTGCTCCTATTCTTTTTCTTCCAGCTCCAGATCAACCAGTCTATAATCTTCTGCAACTCCTCTCAGAGAGTGGAGCTCCTTGCCAAGAAGATCTCCCAGCTCGGTTATTCATGTTTCTACATTCATGCCAAGATGCGACAGGTCAGCTCAGAAATACTTGTTTACCAGCTTGAGGCCAAAATACCCAGGTGGCGATGAACGCTAGAACAGCAGCTACTATTACTGTGAATGTTCGTCCATGAGATGCATCACGTAGATGTCTGTGTGTGCACAGCTAGCGTTCGCACCAGGACTCTATTTCTGTCGAGCTGCTGCCACTGTTTTTGTTTTTCTCCCAATGAGAAACGGCCATGTTGACCCCTGAGTTATTGAACATGTGCAAACATCAGCGTTTGGACTGTCCCGTGTTCTTTTGACATCAATTAAAGATTGCATAAAAGTCAAATGTATTCATCTTACAGCTTCGTCTTGCAGAATATACGATTTTAAACAATTAAAGTGGAGCCACACATGAGCAGTGCTGTACAGTTCCCCTTCATATGAGGTTTAAATTACATGCTGATGTTTATTTATGGCTCTTTTTTAACCTGGCACTAGCATGTGTTTAAACTTTTGATGCAATCATAAGTGGACAGATCAAAGTACATCAGTTTTACACATGGTACTGTTTATCAAATATCTAAACGAGTGTCCAGAGTTCCCACTTCCTCACATTTTATGCAAATATTGGTGCAAGGAGTTGTCGCTGTTTGTAAAGTGCAAATTCATTGTTGTTTTTAGTCAGAGCATTGTGAGACATCTGTTGTTAATGTGCGTGACAGATGGGAGAGAGCGAGTGCAGGCACTGAGAGGGCGAGGGAATCAATGTGCTATAAACAGCTCTACAGTGAAATTAAATTTAAATCGTTCCAACTGGTAAAAAACAATAATAATCAAATTTGTTGCTGTGATTGTTTTCATCGTGGCGAGCTGCCAGAAATGAGTGTGTGGGAATCGCTGAGGTGTGTGTGTGTGTGTGGAAGTGTTTCTGGTTCATTATCAATTGAGGGGGAGGTCCTTCAGTGTGGCTGGTAAAAGAAAGCAAGCACATGTCGCCCTGTTCATCCAACAGTGATACCTGAATGTAGAATCTAAATTCCCAATACTGTATATTTGTCGTCGGATCACCTGAGACAGATGTTTATGAGGAGTATGAACAGGGCCTTTATTGTATTGAGGAAGCAGATACAAAAGTTGATCTGGTTTTCTAAATACACATTCTCCTCTCCGCTCTCCAGGAGCACCGCAACCGCGTGTTCCACGACTTCAGAAACGGACTGTGTCGGAATCTTGTCTGCACTGGTAAGTGGTCGCTCTGCATTGATGTTCACAGACAGAATCGTTTTACACTTGAGAACCGGGCTGGCTGATCGTCACTTCAAATCAATATCACGATTATTTTAAACCTCTATTCTTCTGACACTCCTGCATGTGTATGTGTGTCCTTATCACAAACTGCTGATCACATTTATTGAGTTATTAATCTGTGATGTTGGATCATGAATCCAGATCGTTCCTGTCACTTTGACCCTGATGTCCTGGCTTTGTGCGTCACCTTGAGTCTCATGTTGGTTGTGTGAACTTAAATACGTGTCTGCTAAACTGTAGCGCAACTCAAACGAACCCAAACGTAACAGGCAGCTCATTGGTTGCAGAAAATGGAAATTCTCTTCTGTTTTACTTCCATTGTGATTGAGTTTCCTAGGAAATAAAACCAAATTGTGACTCTGCCTCTGTATAGTTAGTTTCCCTGTCGTCTCTTTGGTTAATTCACTCCACGGGTTTTTCCACTTTTATCAGTAATGGTGGTGGCAACAGGCTTAACATCTTTTTATTTCCAGTTTGTAGTGACTTATGTGTGTTGTGATGAATTGCTACTCATTTAATATGAATATTTTCCTCCTTGTAAGTAATGTTTTTGATAAGATGTAAGGTATGTGGATGCAGGTTGATTTCTGTTTTTTTTTCCTTCAGACCTCTTCACAAGAGGAATTGACATTCAAGCTGTGAATGTTGTGATCAATTTCGACTTTCCCAAGCTGGGAGAAACGTACCTTCATCGCATTGGTAGATCTGGTAAGGGCCCATACTGGTCTATAAGTATTTTGTTTAAAGAATTAATCATCAGGAATTGGTGATAATAATAATAATACAACACTGTCACCATCCAGGCCGCTTTGGACACTTGGGTCTCGCCATCAACCTCATCACTTACGATGATCGCTTCAACCTGAAAGGGATCGAGGAGCAGCTCGGAACAGAGATCAAGCCGATCCCCGGCATCATCGACAAGAGCTTATATGTGGCAGAGTACCACAGCGAGAGTGGCGAAGAAGTCAAGCCATGAGCCAGTGAGTAAACACATAGTTAAGATAATGTCGGGGTGATCAGACTAAGACTAGACCTCAGAGTGTTATCATTCCACTTGTTAGTGGATGTGCCTGATCTTAATATTTGATGCTATGGCTCATACAAATTTTAAGCCAACATTTATGTCGAATTAACGGGTGTAGCTTGTTTAATTTTAGATATTTTATCAATATTTTAAATTTGTAGACCAATGAATGGACATGATCAGTTCAGGCATTTTCCCTGATTCCCTGTTGGATTTCTGGAAACTGCAGCTGAACTCGCTGCACACAGTCGCTCAGTGATATTGACGTAGTCTTTGGCGGAGTACAGATAACGGCTGCAGAGCTCAAACCCCACAGAAGAGTTGTTTATTATTAAGTCATCGTTTTCAATGCCTGTGGGACTGAAGTGCTTGTTTGTGGGCGCTCGTAAAGAAGAGCAACACCGAGCTGAGGTGAACAACTGAAGAGGGTGTCTGTGTTTGTTTGGGTTTATTTTTCAGTAGTTGTAGAGTATGATTCAGATCGTAGGCTCCCATGTTATCTATGAAGTGCATTCAGCTACACTTAAAATAGACAAGACGAGGGGTTGTTGCAGGAGTCATTGTTCAGGCAGACACAGATTACATAACTTCCCCTCTGGCCAAAAGTCTATTTCTTTAGAAAATTATTACAGATCCTCTTTTTTTTGTAATTTTGCCGACACAATCAAAAACTCCCACGAAACCAGGTATCAGTCATATATTGAAATTTATCACATGACAAACTTGTTGTGAAGAGAGCAGCTTCTAATCTAAACACACTTTTCAAGTACAACTCTACAGTGTTGGTTTAAATTAAACGCTCCACAAATATTGAGCAGAAACGTGTTATTTATTGTAAAATGTCTGGTTTAATTAATAATCCTGAGTTTATGACCGTGGGCAAAAATGTCCACGCCCTCATCCACAGCTTACGAAGCCTAATTGTTAATATTATCTTCAAGACCAACGTCTATTCTAACTGAATTTTACTCTTATCTCTCTCTTTCCAGATCAGTCCATCCCCCCTTCCCCTGCATACCTTTTTTCACCCCCCAACCCCAGCCAACCCCACGCCCCATCTCGGAGTGTTTTTTTTTTTGTTTTTCTTTCTTTTTATGTACAGTTTGTCTGTCTTCCTTTTTTGGATGCCACCATAAGGAATGTGTATTTTGCTGGAAGCCTTTCAGAGGAACTCATTTGCCTTTTCTTGGGGCGTGAGTGCTGCACCCAGCTCATCTGAAGACGTGAGCACCGCGGAGGAAAGCACGGGACAAAGCTGAAAATATCGATGCACATCGTGACGATTCATATCCACCACTGACACAAAGCCAGCACCGACAGACCCCCCCCTCTCCCCCCAAAAAACGACACCCTCCCATTCTCCACTTTTGATTTAGGAAGTTTTAAACAATTTGTATCAAGTGCCTTAACAAGCAGTTCAAGTCGTTCTAAAGTAATAACTCTTCATAGTCCTCCATCTTGCTCACTCCATACCGCACTTCGCCCAGTTGACAAGTCGTCACACTAATATCTGACCACTCAGATCAAAGCGTCAAATGTTTTTCCGTTGGTTCATCCGTTTGCAAGGAATGGAAACTCTTCCGAGGGGAGCCTGGTCTGAAGGGTCTCTCTGCTGGCTTGGCTGCACTTGAGTCTGGCTGATAAATGAGGACAAACTTGGATTTTCCATGGACAGAGATGCTGGATTTTTTCCAAGAGAGACAGCCAGACTGCCCAGTTGCTTTTGAAGGAGCTCTTGCTCCTAAAAGACCCGGACCCTTTCCTCCGTCTTCAGCGTCAGAACACTAAACATGAACAAGCAGCCTCTTGACACCATGAGATACAAGGATTCCTGTTTTCGGTGGAGTTTAATCGGAGGGAACGCCCTTTTTCTTTTCTCTTCTTGTCCTGTGTTTCTCCTCCCTATGGATGGCCATACTTAACTCTGCAAGACGTGCAGTAGACGTGGGGTGCACCACACACCTTTTTGTATATACCTTCATTTTAAGATTGTTTTAAACAAGTTGGAACGGCTGGCTGACGAGCTGCAAAGCTTCTTTTCTGTTTCTCCCCTTCCTTCCTCTCTTGTTAGCACTGGAGACTCTTTCCTTGACTGCCAGTTGGTTTGCTCTGCAATATTGGCCTGTGACTTTATTTATAATTTTAAAAAATTGCAGAATTTATTAGAATCTAAAACATTTAAATGACCTTTTTGTGTGTGCAAAAAATGTTTTCGGAGGCAGAGTTCATCACTGATAATCTTTTTAGCCCCTCCAAATGTAATGGCTAGTGCAATCCTTCAAAGCTGCACTTATACTAACGATGGTTTCAAACTGTTTCGCCCTCATTCTCCTGCTACCAGTGTTAACAAGTGCTCGGTGTAGGCAGATGGCTTTGTGTGTGTGAAGCTTGTGCATTTGAGTAATGAAATCTTTTGTTGTCACCAGCCTTAACTTGTGAAAGAGACAAGACGCACTTGAAGATCTCCAGTTACAGTGAGTCTTGTTGGAAAGAGAAAATATTATTCTATCATGTAGTCGTACTACTCGCTGCAGTGCAGCTGAATTGGCAGAGAATTCGTTTTTCTGGAGGAGGTGTTAGCTGTTACGTTGATCTGTGCTCTGTAAGCACAGCTACATTACTTAACAAATGTCGGATAGGATGCTGTGGTTTTATCCCCCCCTTATTATTTGTTTTATTTTATTTCGGTAACTATGTCTGCCCGATGCATCAAAATTAACGATCGGGCCCTGAAAATGTAGCAGGAATTCGTTCTCTGTGCATTTGCAGGTTTAGCTGGCGTTCGCTAAAAAAAAGACCAGCTAACAAAAGATGCTTTTCTAGAAACCGACCTGAGCAGGTTGAGCTGCACTTAAACGCACAGAAATGGGTTCAGGCAATAACACTTACGTCACTGCTTTTTGTAAACAAGATGCCCAAAGCAGAGAGAAGTGTGTGTTTGTGCAGAAGATGTAAAAAAGAAAATGGAGGGGTAACGGGCACGAAGGATTACAAATCCCCTATTCGTCAGACTGCTTGTTTAAAGAGGAAAAAAAAAACATGGGCGCCTTAGAATTTATGGCTTATTTTCCTGCCCTCTTTTTGATTTTATGTTTTGGGTTCACGTTTTTGCATTTTAATGCAACAGAACAACTTCAGTTTGCGTTAAAATCTTCCGACCGTTCGTTTGTCGGAAGCTTTTCTTGCAAAGTGAGATTCCCCTTAATGATGGTGAGATGCTCTCTATACCGGTCCGATCAATGAGAAGTGTTATCGCACGTTCAATTTAAGGTCTTTTTAAAAAAAGGATAACAAGTGTGATAATGTTGATTAGTTGAAGATTTCCCCTTTAATTTCTCATTGGTTAGGACTGTGATCCTTGTTCGCTCAATTCTCTTCTTGTCCCCAAGATACTTGAACATCTAATTTGGCTGTTTAGATTATTTTATTTTTTTGGTGGGTGGGTGTGGGGGGGTCTGTTTGTTTAAAAATATCCAAATTCATGAAGGTATTAGTTGAGCGAACAGGGATCTAATTTTGTAGGCACTTGGCAGCTGTCTGCTTGTTGTCGACCCTCTGGTAGTAAACGCCCCAGCGGCTCAACAATACCTCGCTCTACTGCCAGGGGGCGACACCGCTGCCTTAAAGACTGAGACAGGAGCATCTCGCCCTGGATCGGGCGACTAATTGGAAAGTTTGTGTAACCAAAATTGTCTCATTCTTTAAGGTAATATTTGATTTTTATAAATTGTGGGGGTGGTTAAATTCGTGCACTCGCTGCCCTGATGCACCCGTCGGTCCCCCCCCCCCCCTCGACAGTCACGAAAAACGTGACACAAATCTGTGGGGGGGATCTGAGAAGAGTCCCTCTGTGGGGGGGGCTTCTTTCAAAACGGATGCATCAGTAAAAACATGGGGAGGGAGGAGCCTTTGGTGCTTCACACAAAACAACTCGATGGAACAATCCAAAGTTAAGACGATGGGTATAAAAATGTTTTGAAGAAAAAAAAAAAAAGTTGCCCTTAGATTTGGATTCTTTTTGTTTGTTTTTCCAAGGAAATGTTCAAGTGGAGTTCACCTAATTTCAAAAGAAGTATCCAAATTTAAGAGTTTAAAGCCTGAGTTCATTTTTTTTTATTTTTATTATTTGTTGGAAATTTGGTCATTTACGTAATTGGCAGATTTATTTTTTTCAGTGGAGCGAATTTTACAGTGGACTTCAGTTCAAAGGATGTCATGAAAAAAATCATCGGGCACGTTTAGTTGAAAAATAAAAGCTCACTGAAATTTATCGTGTGTCGTGTTTCCTTTGTGTTGCTGCTGCAGTGTTGATTTAATCTCTTCTGATCGTGAACCGTAACCCGGAGGCTCGTGTTGCATCTGCTCTCAGATCAGCTCAGTGGTCACAAACCTTTTCCAGCCCAAGATCAATTTTTAATTCCAAACGTAAGCCGAGGATCCACCACCCTGATATCTTCCAGAAAACCCACTTAGGAGGGCCAGGTTTATTATTTTATGCAATTTGAGCTTTTTCTATTCTATGCACAATATTCAAATTAATCAGTTCATATTTACAATGCACAATATGTAGCTTCTCAGTTCCACATGTTCTGCAGAGGAGCTTCTACTGCAGCATGATGTTTTTACATATCGACATTGATTTGAATATGATTATTGCCTCGTATGAAAGAAGTCCCTTGTCCTCAAATAAATACCAGTACTACACAGTATGAAGCCGTGCATCTTCTGTGCTTGCAAATATGTCACAATAAAAAAAACTATTTCCAAACCACGGAATGGATTCCATCATAACAAACGCACGAGTGCTTTTATTTTGAAGAGGTACACAAAGTTGCAACCATTTGTTTGTGACATAAATTAATCAGAAAAAGATTAAAACTCAGGTGAAAGTTCATTTTTTCTGTTTTCTGTTCTGTTGTGAACCACAATGTTGATCTGTTTATCACACATGTATTGCAACACTTTCCCAACCAGTTTCAAAGTAAAAGCACTCCAGGGTTTCACTTTCGGAATGCACAGGGAACACTGGGAGATCAGATTGGAGACCACTGGTTTAGCTCCTTCTCTGGAGTCACTTCAGGTTCCAGCTCATGATGAACAGATTGGTGTGGTTTTGTTTTTCCTCGGCTGCTCTTCTTGCCACTGTGACGAGTGTTTCTCCTCCACCATGTGACAGGTAGGACTGAAATAAAACCATTGTTATGTCTCAAGAGACAGTCTGGAAAACACTTCCTGTTTTTGAATTTAGGGTCGTAGCTTAGTTCAGTTTTCTCTAAACTGTTTTCTAAAAGATATGTTTGTCAGCGGAAACTTATTGTTGCTTCATGTCTAAAATCGACAACTTAAACATGTCATATTCTTTGTCTTTTCCTTTATATTTCATATTCTCCACCATAAATTGTCTTGAGTATGAAAATACTGTGAATTTAAGTCATAGGAATAAATAATATAATGGACTTTTTTTAACATTACTAAGGAATTTTGCCAGAGTTAAAAGGATTTTCATGTATTTACAAACCCTTCATTTCTATGTGCGTTTGAATTAATAAGTTAAAAAGCTGTAAGAAATTGTAATTTACTGTCAGAAATGCAGACGGTGTTTCTGCTCTGAAAAAGTTAGCAGGTTATTTTTATTTTAATAGATGTTGAATCCTCCACCTGCTGCAGCTTGTAAACATATTTTCTTTTTAATATTACTGTTGTATAATAATTCTCCCATGAGCAGATATGAAGCCGTCAGCCGACCTTTGCCCTCGGCTGCAGGTTCTTCCAGACGTTGATGTGGTTTTATCTCTTCCCTGCAGAGTGTTGCACTAACACAGATAAACCAGTTTAATAATTCACAACTCTAACAAATTGATTGCAGTGAAATCTATTGCACTGGGCCCATTTTGCATCAAGTCCAGAAAGCCAAACTGTTCGATGACGACAAATACTTTGTTGACATGAAGCTGAAGGCGAAACCTGGTGAGTAAAGTCTGTAATCTTGTTTATTTGGGACATTTGTATTTGATTTCTTTCACCAGCCCTGTGTGCGGTTGTGTCTGTTCCCTGCAGATGTTGTTTTGTCGGCTTTTCGCAACCTTTCAAACCAAATGCCAAACGGGACCGTGCCGCCCGCCAGGCTGCTGGAGTTCCTCGCTGTGCACTTTGAGAAACCGGGGTCAGAGTTCGAGCCGTGGACGCCGCCGGACTGGCACGCCAAGTGAGACCCGGTTTGTTTCAGGACTCCTGCTCAGCTCAGCTTGTGTTTTTAAGTGATGTTGGATAATGTGACTCTTTTCTAACACGCAGGCCGAAGTTCCTGGAAGGAATCGCTGACCTGAAACTACGCGAGTGGGCTGGAAAGATTCATCATCTGTGGAAGTCTCTGGGCAGAAAGGTGATGATGATGATGAGGATGATGAAGAGTTGTGACAAAGAATTGAAGAAATGAACTAAAAAAAACTAAATCTACATTGAAGTTTCACATTTCATTTGTGACTTTCTGTGACTGACAACTAAAAATGTCTTTATTTTTAATTGTTGTGATATTTTGTAGAGACCAAAATGCCCAACAGTTTCCTTAAATTCATATTAAGCTGCACCAACTTTCACATAGAAATCAGTCCTTTAATAACATGACTTTTTATTATCTGAAAATAAAAGGACCAATCCTTGGTTTCCACAGATTTTTGTGAAAATCGGTTCAGTTGGTTGTAATCGAGCTGAAAAACAAATGACAAATGACATTCAGAGAATAACTGGCGTCCGCCCAAAGTGGATCTGGATTTGAATGTGGATCCAGATCAATTTGCACACATCAGCAATATGCTCTATTCCCTGATAATCTAACCCAGGGGTTTTCAATTGGGGGTCCGCGGCCCCCTGGTGGTCCGAGACGGCATTGCAGGAGGTCCGCAAAATTCACTTTGATATTTCAACACATTTCCAGTTTACTCTGGAATATCGTGAAAAAGACAAAAAAATATGAAAAATATCTAAAATAAGAAAAATATGTCTAAAATAATGTAAAGGTGCTGGTGATCATGAGGTTAAACGTAAGTAGGCCTCAATTGTTCGTGTGATATTGCATGATTATCATTTGTGACATATTCTGCGTTACTTTGTCATCTTCCCTCTTCAGTTGTAGCCCCAGTTTATGTTGATTGTTATTGATCACCATTACTTTAACGTTCTCTCAACATGTAAGCTACATGTCTGTACATATAAGTCTTGAACGTTATATATTGATGTACATATGGTTCTGAGATGCAGTACAACTACAAACTGCATTTTAATTTTGTTTTCAATTCTTAAGCACTGAAAATCAACTGTTTTTGTTGTTTTTTCACAGATTTTTCTAGATTTGTTTGAGGTTTTGAAGTAGATATATCTAGATATGTTTGAGGATTTAAAATAAAATCAACATGGAAAACCAAATGTTAAAACTTCCTTAGGCACGCGCGTGCGTAGGCACATCAGTGGGCCGCGGATTACTTTCTAGTCAGAATGGTGGTCCCTGGGCAAAACCAGTTGAAAACCCCTGATCTAACCAATAGCTTTTTGAGTTATCTGCTTAATCAACCATGCAAACCAGCTACAGAGCAAATAGACATTGAACCACCTTTAATATTAATAATTGCACAAATATCAGTTGTTGCAGGAGTTTTCAAATAAACAGTCCTGTTGCAGCACTTTCCAGCCTCCACCAACATGCATCCTGAGTTCAGGGATTATACATTTACCATGATTCCCCCCCCCCCAGATCTCCTCCGGTGTTCGAGATCACCCCGAGCTCTACTCGCAGATCCACCTCCCACATCCCTTGGTTGTGCCTGGAGGACGCTTCAGGGAACTCTACTACTGGTGAGTGAAGGATGAAGCCCGTCAGTCTGTCTCTCAGATGAAAGACGAGTCTCTGCGGTGACGGGAGATCACACCCCCGAACCGCAGAGCCTGTCGAGACGCCGTGTGTGCGCCACAGTGACGTGTGCCGCTCTGTGCCCGACAGGGATTCCTACTGGGTTGTCAACGGCCTCCTGCTGTCGGAGATGACAGACACGGCCTCCGGGATGATTCGAAACTTCCTCTACCTTGTTAACAGGTGAGCCTGAAAGCATCTCTCATCTCTCGCAGCGCTTGACAGGTATAAGCTCTCGCCCATTTTGAATAATAAGTCATTTACACGTTGGAGACGGAGCACTTAAGCGGAGCGGATTTGGAGGATTTGGGGAATATATGATTTCTCTCTCTCTCTCTCCTCCAGATATGGCTTTGTTCCAAATGGTGGGCGGATTTACTATGAAAAGCGCAGTCAGCCTCCATTCCTCACTCTAATGGTGGAGAGCTACTATCAAGCAACCAAGGATAAAGATTTCCTCAGGTGATATTTAGGCCTGAGCTGATGTCCTGCCAGACACATTATCATTCCTCTAGTGCCTCGCAGAGAAGAAGAAGAAGAAGAGAGAGGAGCCAGATTCAGCCTGAGCTTCCCTCTCTGCCTGCAGTGCTTTCGCTTTTCCCCATCATGCTTTGTTGAAATGTGACACACTACCTTATCTTTTGTGTTAAATTATATTTTAAAGGTTGAAAAGTTGCCTCCTGTTGTTTTGTGCAAAACTTTCTCAGGGAAGCTTTGCCGGCTCTGGAGCAGGAGTACGGCTTCTGGATGCAGAACCGTTCTGTGGCCGTGAAGGTCGACGGGGGGGAGCACCTGCTGAACCGGTTCCACGTGGAAGTGGGCCGGCCCAGGTGTGTCGCCACTAAATAACCAGGGTGAAGATCAGTGGAGCAGAATACATCCGCCAATAGTAAAAGTACAAGTGAATAGACAAATACAGCAATAATGAGGATGATGATAATAATGACTTAAAAGAATATAGTGGCCTTCAAGGGACCCAAGGACGCTTTACATATTTAAAGGGATTATTTGTACAGCACATTTCAAAGTGTTTTACATAAAATACAAAAAGCATCATGACAAATTGTAACACAAGTAACTTTTAAAAGAAATTAAAAGGGTTGAATACAGCATAAAAGAATAGATAGAAGTGAATTGTCAGTAAACGAGAATCGGATGTGTGACCGGGCCCTAATGCCGCTGCTGCAGGAGGCGGGGTCTAAGGTTACCTGCCCTGCTCTGATTGGATCACTGGACCGATTCTTATTATTGATCAGTATTATAAAGACAAATCGACAGGGGACCAAGTGTAGAGCCTTGTGGTTCACCAGAATATAACCAAAGCAACGGGAACATGTGAGTTGGAGTAGAAAGGACAGATCTATGCTGATAGTTTGAGTTTTATTTGTATGTAACTGAAGGTAAATCTAAAAGTAAGTGTTCAATCAAAGTAAATGTTTTACATCCTCCCACTGCTCGTAGATATTAATCCATCCACCTTTTAAAGAGGACAAATGGATGAAATGCTAGAAGTTATTACTCTTAATGTTTCTTTTGTTCTCTCCAGACCCGAGTCGTACACAGACGACCTGGAATTAGCTGAAGGACTCAGTGACAGTAATGTCTTATTAGTGTTCACCCCCCCCCCCTCCCCTCATGAGGAGTATTACCCGCCGACAGCCATTTCCATTCAGTGAAAAACCAAACGAGGCCGTAGGTCCCTCGGACCTGGAATGAAAGTAATGTGTTTTATAATCAGGCCTCAGCAGAAAAGAAGAATAAATTACCTTGGATTCACGGATCGTCTGAGCAAAAAACAAATTTGCTCTGAAAAGACCTCAGCACCGTGTTGTAATGAATATTTAATGTTAAACACCTTCGTTCCTTCACGTCACCTCTGAACACATCGACCAGCTTTAATAAAAATCGGTGTGAGGGGAAAATGCTGAGATGTTGAATATTTCTCTTATTACCGTTTCCCTTTGTGTAGGGAATTATTTGATCAAACAATAGTCAAGGTCATTTAGATATTCAGACACAAACATGTTATTCAGAGGCGTCAGGGTTTGACTTGTTCACTCCCAGTGAAGAAACAAGACAGAGTGAAGAGTTAAACCAGCAGAGGTGTCAAAAGTATTCGCTTTCATTACTCAAGTAGAAGTACAGATACTAGGGTTTAAAAATACTTTTGTAGAAGTTGAAGTATCAACTCAAGCTTTTTACTTAAGTAAAAGTGTAAAAGGGATTTTTTTTTTCCATTAAGGACAAACTCTTAAGGGTCTCAGGGGCCTATAGTGCACTACCCCACCTCCTCCTAAAAAAACAGTTTTCTAAAGGCCATTATGACTATCATGTTATATTAAAATGTTATGTTGAAAAATGTGGGATGCACTAGGCTACCGGTTTCAGCTGCATATATGCCTATTGAAAATCATCACATTTTATTACAATGAAAATACATTAAAGCACCATATATGTACTACTGAGCATTTACATGCGTTTCACGGAGCGGAAGACATGATAACTACTTGCTAATAAGTATTGTAATAATCACTCCCAGTGAAGAAACAACACATGGTGAAGAGTTGAACCAGTAGATGCTGGTTTGTCTTGTCTCTCCCAGTGAGCTCCTGTCTCTCCTCCTGCCCTCAGGTGATAGAGAGCAGCTGTGGATGGATCTGAAAGCCGGGGCCGAGTCCGGTTGGGACTTCTCCTCCCGCTGGTACCTCGGCGGTGACGGCCTCAGAGACACACGCACCAGCAGCTTCCTGCCGGTCGACCTCAACGCTCTGCTGTGCCTCAACGAGAAAACTCTGGCTTCCTTCCACAGGATCCTGGGTGAGTGTCGGAGCGGCCGCTGACCTTGAGACTCTTAACTTTGGTCCCTCACGCTGCATTGAGCTCCCAGACCGTTGATGTGCCGGTTTCCTGACAGGTGAGGGTGACTCAGCCGCCCGGTACGACCAGGCCGCGGCCCGGAGACAGGGGGCGATAGAGGCGCTGCTGTGGGACGAGGAGACGGGAGCCTGGTTCGACTACAGCCTGGTGACGCACTCCAGACACGTGGAGTTTTACCCCTCCAACCTGTCGCCGGTTTGGGCTCAGTGCTATTCCCGGCCCGAGATGGGGGGGAGGGCGGTGCAGTATCTGAAGGTCGGTGCTGGCTTCACTGGGGAGTCGGGTGTTAAAGAAATGTGAATCATCAGAGGGTCCAGATCACCCAGATGACAAAAGATCATCTCTAATGTTTTCTAGTTAATCAGAAACATTGAATTCATTCATCTAAAAATGAATGTGTATTTAAACCTATTTGTGCAAAAGAAGCCTTTAACCTTGATTTATCCAGATGTGGATAAATATATCCACATCTGCTTACCTGTGCTTTCTGAGCACTGCTCACTTGCTCCAGCAGATGGCGCACACACTCTACACACAGGTTTCATCCATGCATGATCTCCATGTTGTGTTTCATGTTGTGTTTCATGTTGTGTTTCATGTTGTGGCTTCACATTGTTTCATGTTGTGTTTCACGTTGTGTTTCATGTTGTGGCTCACGTTGTGTTTAATGTTGTGTTTCATGTTGTGTTTCATGTTGTGTTTCATGTTGTGTTTCATGTTGTGTTTCACGTTGTGGTCCATGTTGTGTTTCATGTTGTGTTTCACGTTGTGTTTCATGTTGTGTTTCATGTTGTGGCTTCACGTTGTTTCATGTTGTGGCTTCACGTTGTGTTTCATGTTGTGGCTCACATTGTGTTTCACGTTGTGTTTCCATGTTGTGGCTCACGTTGTGGCTCACGTTGTGTTTCATGTTGTGGCTCACGTTGTGTTTCATGTTGTGTTTCAAGTTGTGTTTCGCGTTGTGGCTCACGTTGTGGCTAACGTTGTGGTTCATGTTGTATTCCATGTTGTGTTTCATGTTGTGTTTCACGTTGTGTTTCATGTTGTGTTTCACGTTGTGTTTCACGTTGTGGCTCACGTTGTGTTTCACGTTGTCGATCACGTTGTGGTTCCATGTTGTGTTTCATGTTATGTTTCATGTTGTGTTTCACGTTGTCGATCACGTTGTGGTTCCATGTTGTGTTTCATGTTGTGTTTCATGTTGTGTTCCATGTTGTGTTTCACGTTGTGTTTCACGTTGTGGCTCACGTTGTGTTTCACGTTGTGTTTCATGTTATGTTTCATGTTGTGTTTCACGTTGTCGATCACGTTGTGGTTCCATGTTGTGTTTCATGTTGTGTTTCATGTTGTGGCTCACGTTGTGTTTCACGTTGTGTTTCACGTTGTGTTTCATGTTGTGTTTCACGTTGTGTTTCACGTTGTGGCTCACGTTGTGTTTCACGTTGTGTTTCACGTTGTGTTTCATGTTGTGTTTCACGTTGTGGTTCACATGGTGGTTCACGTTGTGGTTCCATATTGTGTTTCATGTTGTGTTTCACGTTGTGTTTCACGTTGTGGCTCCATATTGTGGTTCTTGTGTGTTCAGGCGAGTCCTGCTCTTCGGTTCCCTAACGGCGTCCCCACGTCCCTCAGCGAGTCCGGGCAGCAGTGGGACTTTCCCAACGCGTGGCCGCCGCTGCAGCACATGCTCATCAGTGGTAGGTCGTCAGGAAGGATCTGCTCCCACAAGAAGTCCCCATCGAGATGTTGCTCGGCTGTCTGTGACTAATATGTTATGAAAATTGTTTATTCTTTGATTGATTTCACTAGTTTTTGTCCACAAACACGTGTGACCCCCTGTGAAAAACATGGCCCCCAGCACTGATATGGCAGTTCAGTATTTGGCCGACAAGAGGAGCCGGTGATTGAATCACCAGTGGGCCTGTTAAATGGACTACCCGCTCTACCTCCTGTGTCACAAGAGAAGATATTTATGAATTACTTTATGATGAATGTTTGTGTGTTTGTGCACAACAGAGACCCATGACCCCCGCGGTCTAAAACCTCCACAGGGGGTCTTACAGGCAGCAGGAGGAAACTGGCTTGACTTCGAACCAGCAGACGCTCCATCTTGTCTCCAGTCTGCTGGAGAACAGAGCCGACACAATGAAGATGATGATAATCTACATGTTTGAATACTTTTCTCGGGTTTGTCTAATGATTGAAATCCTCTCGTCTCTCCAGGTTTCTCCAAACTGCCGTCAGACGACGCTCAGCAGCTGGCGTTGGATTTGGCTCAGCGCTGGATCAGGACCAACATGGCGGCGTACGACAAGTACGACGCCATGTTTGAGAAGGTGAGTCTGTGGAAGGTGTTTACCGGCTGGTATATGGTCGGTGATAACACTGCCGGCTCAGGATCCTTTTCTTCTTCCTCCCGACAGTACGACGTGAACGGAGATGGCAAACCCGGCGGTGGAGGAGAATATGAAGTTCAGGTATTTACCTTCATGTATCTATGTTGTAAAATGTAAAATGCGCTCATAGTCTCACGTGTTCTTCTAATTTAATGCAAAGCCCTGTCGACTCTCTCTGTCTCACTTCTGCTTCTTAGCTAAAACACATTTGCATGCTCATGCACATTTACTGTATATATAATCTAACTCCTCTTATCTTCTCTGTCACTTTCTACCTCTGCCAAGCAGGTTGTGTTTTTGCATTCCTTGTCCTATTGTTTGTTTGTTTGTCAGCAACACTACACAAAAACAAAAACAAAAAACAGATTTCTGAGTTCAACGATGGGACACGAGCCAAAAATAAGAACCCGTTACATTTTGGCGCAGATCTGAACAAAGGCGTTGATCATTTTAGCTGTTTTATTTCCTCTTGCCCCAGATCCTGGAGGTCCCAGGTTCAAATCCCAGCTGGGCCAGACCTTCTGTGTGTAGTTTGTGTGTCTGCGTCGGGTTTTCCTGCAGGTGCTAATTCTAACGTTAGCTGCTCGATCTATTAAATATGTTGTTTAACCTTGAAACTCCAGATTTAAACCAGTCACCGTCTCTTCAGTTGCTGATCAGTTAAATGAAAGTCAGAGTTTATGACTCTGAAAAGTAGATTATATAAAAATGCTGGCCTGTAAATATGGTTTATTGGAGATGAAATAATCTGTAGGTTTGAATGTGACCCTCAAGGAGGAGAAGTACATGTAACGGACGGATGCACAGATTGCTCAGGGAATTAAACACTAATCTATGGTCTAGTTGCTTCCACAGAGGAGATTGTGTCTTAGTCTACGTTTGTTAATTAGCAGAATTACGTAAAAACTTCTGGACCGATTCAAACTTGGTGGAAGGATAAATAAATAAATCCATGAGATTAGGTGCGGAACCAAATTAGGGGGCGGACGCCGGCATTTCTTTCTTTCTCTTTTGAGGCACTTGCTTTAATTCTCAGTGTTTTTCAATCTCTTATTTTCTCACTAAAATGAAAACCCCCGTGTTGCCCCGTTGTGCAGCTGGGTTTCGGTTGGACCAACGGCGTGGCCCTGCAGCTGCTGGACCAGTACGGGGGGGCGCTCACCTCAGGAAGCCGGCAGGTGTCCGCTGGCGTCCTGCTGCCTCTGGTCATCTCCACCGCTCTCCTGCTCCAGTGACTCACCGGTGACGACCGGGTCGGACTGGACGTTGGATTTTAGTATTCTCTGGTTCCACTGCTGCTACATCACTCTCCAGGAAAAGAGTCACTTTAATTTGCAGGATTGTGATTTGTAACGGAGAATTTTCTACAGAGGAATGAGATCCCTGTTTTTAGAAGATACAGATCATTCAGGGTTTATAATAATATATTCAATTATGTTTAAGTTGATTTAACGCTAATTGTGTCACACTTTAAAATGTATTTCTTCTATTTTAAGAGAAATGTTGTGGGAGCTTGCAGAGTTAGATGTCTGTGTGTGTTGTGGTTGTTTCTCAAATACACAGATATGTATGTATTTAAGCCACAGACAAACATGCCAACATGGAACTGATCGTCATGGTCAGAATTGATCTCATTTGACTATTTTTCCACTATGATTCACCTTTTCTTTAAATATGGGGAAGTGCACGTTTATTGTGGGACTCTGATTTTCCTTCATATCTGTCGTCCTCCCCACTCTGTCTAATAAAAAGTGTTAAAAGTCAGAAATGTAACAAATTGAAACTTGCAGAAACCTTGTATAAGAAGTTAGAGATAGAACAGAGTGTTTCATGTAGTGGAAGCTTTTGTGTGGGAAACAGAAAACGATTCAAACCGCTGTGACACGTACATTAGCTTTCTTGTAGCTGCTTGAAAAATAAAAAGCCATCCCATAGTCTCCCAGCTGTGAGCGTTTAGTCCCACGAGCTGGAGGATGTTCGGTAAATTAAAACGACTCTGACACAGTGCGGAGAGAGAGAGAGAGAGAGAGAGAGTTCAATAAACAGAGAGACTGATATCAATGAGAGGAAATTACACCGGATTACAAACATATGTTGTTTTGTGGCGTCACTAACGATTAAATAGAGGAAACGACTGAATGTTGCTCAAAGAACGACGTCAATAAAATGATAATAAAAACAAAATGCAATTTGAGTTCAGAAATTTTGTTTAACAACGATGATCAGCGACTTCTCATCGTGCAACATGTTCAGTTTTGTATCTGAAGGTCTAAAGAGTGGAACCACAACAGCAGTGAATCTTTCTGAATCAGGAGCCAATTATCTGTCCAACATGCAACTCCTGATCCAGTCATTCCTTCTGTACTGTCAGCGGATATATTGTTCAAGCACGTTGTGTTCTTCAAAAGAAAATCAAAATTTCATATTCATTGTTTTTTTTTTGTTTTTTTTCAACAATATTTTTTATTGAAGTTTCAAGTGCATATCAAACTTTATGCAGAATTTACAAACATTTTCATTTACATCCCCTCGAACAGCCACTCATTCACACAGACATAGAAAAAAGAAATAAATAAAATGGACAATGACAACAGACATCAAACTAATGGAGTAAAAAATAAAATAAATAAAAATAAAAATAAGAAAAAAAAGGCAGGATCATTTCACAACCTGTTCTTCAGTCAGTGTTATCCGTTTCATTGGTAAAAAATGACATAAATGATTCCCAAATGCAAGCAAACTATCCTGTTTACCTTTAACAATGTATGTCAATCTCTCCAGTCCAAGACAAGTCATCAACTCCTTCTTCCATATTGCCAGTGATGGTGGTTCTACATTTTTCCAATATAGTGCAATCACTCTCCTAGCATGGAGAAGTCCAAAGTCAACCATCTTCGATTGCTTTGTTGTTCTGATGGAGTCTTTGGGCTACATTCCAAGTATACAGATTGTTGACGTCAAAAGAATGTAACACTTAACCATCCGTGATAAACATTTAACTACATTTTCCCAAAATACCAAAATCCTAGAGCATTCCCATAGGCAGTGAATCAAAGTTCCCTTTTCAGTCAGACATTTAACACAAACATCCGGGATGTTAGGGGAGATATGGTGGAGTTTTGCAGGGGTTATATAAACCCTCATTAACCACTTATACTGAATCAATTTTAACCTTGTGTTAATTTAATTCTTTTGCACTTTTAAACATGCTCTTCCCCAATCTTCTTCACTAATATTTTCATGTGTGTCTGTTCTCCACGCATTTAATTTATCTGATGCTGATTCTGTTGAATACTCCGCTAAAAGGTTATCATATTTATTGTTAGTTCAGAGAGCACTGATAGGACAGGAGCCCTTCAGTGGCGCCTGGTCGACACACGTTCAGGGTTATTGTGTTTTGATGACCAATAACCTTTCTCTACTTCAGTTTGAGTTCCGACAGAAAACTGTATTTCGCATTAGAAACCAGTTTGATTGTAATTCACACACAAACGTTTGAAGAGGAACAAAAGACGAGTGAGTGTTTTCTTTTCCGATCGTTCCTCAGAACTCATTCGTTCTCTGTCACCTCCTCTCGCGTCTGAGCTGATTCGCAGGTCGAGCATGAAATGAAGCCCCGGGCAGAGATATTCAAATGGCTGTCAGAAATAAACGTGATGAGAGAGTCGCTTCTTAAAGGAGAAATTGGATCCGTCTCTTGGCTTTGAAGCTTTGAGGCCGGAGCCGGGATCGCATCTGAGTCTTCAGCTCCCGAGCGCAACACAAACAGATTGACTGTGCAACCTGAGTGGACACGAGGCCTCAGGTGCACATCGCACTCTGCTGATGTGTTCTGCATGTGAGCCTCCATTTACAAGACCCCTGCCCCCCCCCTACACACACACACCTAACTGTGACACCTTTACAGTAGCAGTGTGTGTGTGTGTTTGTGTGTTTAGAGGTTGAAAGCAGCAGAAGGCAGCATCATGTTTTTTGAGCTCAGTCCGTGATACCTCCAGTCGCACATTAAACTGCTGTTTCAGCAGAAATGTGTTGTGTACAATGTGGGAGAAGTTGCAGTTAATTCTGTGAAACTTGTGATTGTGTCTTTATGAAAAACACGTTCCACGACTGAGCCGAGAAACTGTAAAGCTGCAGTGACGAGTGTGTTACATGTTGTCGAGGCAAAGGTCAGTGTCAGTAACCGTCACTGCATAGCAACTAACACACACAAACTCACACACACACACTCACACAAGGATCAGCTGCATTGGACATGTACACATACTGTACACATACAAGGAATTTGACTCCAAGGACAACAAAGCAGAACATGGTTAAGCAAACATTGAACTATGTACAAGTGTGAATATAAATATATAAATATAAAAATATGAACTGTATGAGAATAAAATCGTGAAATAGTGCGATGATGTTTGATTGCCACAGGATATTTATATGCATGAGGTTGATGGTCCATAGTTCATGGATCTTTTAGTGAATTTAATTTAAATGTGGGTTCATGACGGGATTTGTTGGGTCCTGACAGAGACCTTTATTTATTATAAAGTTTATAGTCAAACATCTTTTAACTCCTTGGTGTCTGTGTTTAAAGACAGCAGAGTTATATTTATTCAAGACACTTTTTAATTTATGAGTCTTTTAAATCTCAACATTCCCTGCGTGTTCCTCCGGCCTCACACATTTTTAAACAAACATACAATTCTCTTCTACTTTCCTTATAAAAAGTAAGATGAGTGAGCTGCAGAAACGAGTGGAATCTTCTGAAACAGAAGTGAAAGTGGTGAAATAAAAGAAGGAGTTGAGGACAGAAGAGTTGGATTCACATCTCTGACCGTGTGTGTGCTCCTGGGCTCCTGCAGCACAGATCATAAAGGCTGTTCATTATCCACCGACCCACCCGGTGCTGCAGGACCCCCGCTCCGCGCCGCCGGGGTAACCCCCCCCTCGCCACTCGCCCCAGCTCCCCCCCAGACTGGAGGAGCCACAGTGGGGGGAATCAGACGGTTCCTCAGCTCCCAAACCCTCCCATTCATTACGCTCTGATCAATAACTCACTGAGGGATCACGCCTGGCTTCCTGTGTTAACGTGTTCCCCTAATCATGAGAGCGGCCTCCTCAAAAATCCGGTCGGTCTCTGGATTAGCGGCTAAATGTTTCGGAGGTCGGGGAAACTCCGTGACCTCTAAACTGGACGGGTTCACACAGATGGATCTGAGGAAGCTTAGCCGTATTGATTCTGCACCGGCCAGAGATATCCGGCTCTTTGGAAATCATCGATAACTCTTGAGGAATCGTTCCCATGGAGTTTCTTTCGCTTTAGAGGAGTTTAAAAATCCAATCTAAAGGAGGGAAGAGTGAGAGAAAAATGAAACATTGTCTCAGCTGATCTGAACACTTGAACTTTGAAGACCCTCTTTTAAAAAGTGCTCAAAACCAATTTACTTTGCTTTTGCAATTGACACAATTCAACCATTTTCTTTGTGGAGCTGTCGAGCTGCTGTAGATATGTTCTGACCTTGTTTTAAATAAATCCTGAACTTATCATTCCGTCTGTATTTGAAATGACAAAGACCCTGAAAGCTTCTGTTTAAATACTCAACGTAATAGAAAATCACTTCTGAGTTCAACTGCAGTAATTACAGTTAGTAAAGAAACAGTTTATTGAGTTATTGTGACTTTTACCAAATGGAAAAGCTGCTTCTTAGAGATTCTGTGGAAGTGGTTTGATCCAGTTTAGTTGTTGGAGCTGGAAACACTCAAGCAAACGACCCTGACATCTTCACTCAGTTATGTTTTCATCTGCGTCTGATTGTTAGTTTGAGGGATTACGCAAAAGCTGACAGACAAATGAGTCCGAGTAGAACTTATTAAATGTTTGTTCGGATCCAGTTTGGTTTGTTCTACTTTCTTTAACGGTGCTCGATTTGGGAGTTTTCCACATTTTCTTTCATTTCTTCAAGAATAATTCATGGATCTTGAGACTGATTTTAATAAATATGAATAAAAATCTGGATGTAGGGAGTTTAAACGTGATTTCAGAAGGGAATTGTCGGCCCTTTGTTGGATGTATGAGCTGAACTGAGGGTCAATCTAGTTTCAGAACAGAAGTTTGAAACTTTAAACCAATGAGAACAGAACACACAAACACAATTGTAGCAAGTGGATATGAATTTTCCAACTTGGGCAGAAACTAGTGTGTCCAGGTCAGGTCATCAAATTCAAGATTCAAGATTCAAGATTTTATTGTCAAATGAACAGAGATAACATGAAGTAGTCATTGTCAATGAAATGCTTGGGTCACACACTCTCTTTAAGCAATGCAAAGTAATTTCAACCCAAAAACTAAAATAAAAATAAAAATAGTATAAAATAGAATAAAATAGAATAAGAATGAAATAGAATATCAAATTTAAAATAGAAAATAAAATATATACATCTAAATATATATCTTACAGACACTCACGCTCAGACACGATGCTGATGAGAAGGAAAAGCCACTTTCTCACAATTTTTTTAAATCCAGTCATTACACCTTAAAATAGGAAATGTAAATTGATATGTACTTTAAAAATACACCCGTATATAAATACATATATATATGTGTGTGAGTAGGTTTCAGCTGATTTCGTCACATCTCTGCTTTTGTCCCTAATACTTAGGCCTGTTGCCCGGATGTGCCACCGTGAGGCAGCAGAGATCTTTGTGGTCCTGGTCGATCTGCTTTGTTTTCCTCCGTCATGCCTTTTCGTTCTGCCGGGCACACGATCAATATGCACAGCACCGCGGCCCCTCGGTGTTTGCACTGTGGACCAGCGTCCTTGCTGCTGATGGAAGGTTTTCACCCGACACTCTGCATCGTTAAAGAAAAGACGAATCATCTGCTGGGACTTGCCGTTGAAAGGCGGTTTAGTTGTTGTTGTTTGAACCACGAGCCCCCGAGAATCACACACAATATGTCACACTGATTTTTCTATTATCCAGCTGAGTGGGATGTCAGTGGGATGACGGATTCAGATCGATAGTCTGCCGGTGGTGAGGACTGGAATTGTTAGATCCCGGCCTCTTCGCCGCATAGAGAGGCAGACGGTTTTCGTTCTGTCGGGTGAAATCGAGAGCGATCACGCGTCGTGCGGGCGCCACAGAGGTCGTGACCTTTACACCCCCAGAACGATATCGCCCAAAGATGGAAGCGGTGTTGTGTTAACTGCCGGGGCCTGGAGCGGCGTGATGGCTGGAAACGTATCGTGGGACAAAAGCTGCAGAAAGGGATGATCCGGAATCAGGAAGGGAGTGAAAGAGAGCACACGAGGAGTCCTGCTTATTACAGCTGCACAGATGGTGCAGCAGATGAGATGGGAGGGATGGATGGATGGATGAGGAGTGAGAGTAAGACAGGGAGTGAGGGCGGGTGGGGGGGGGTGGTGGGTGATGACACGAGAGCACATGTTTGACAGTGTACATAAGCAGCGCCGGGTTAGAGAACTAGCGAGGGAAAGGCTTTAATATTTATTGTTCTGTGGCCGGTCGGAAACTTTCCTTCCCGCCTCCCATTCGTCAGCAAGAAAAATGACTGAGGAGCTGATCGTGAAATATTAATTCCAATCGCAGAGAAAGTGGGAAGCTGAAGGTAGAGCGGGACGGAGCGGCATATGGCGGGAGATCCTGGGGGGGGGGGGGTGAACAGCGGGATCCCAACTCCGCAGACGAGGAAAGAGGGTCGGAGAAGAGGAGGAAGAGGAGGAAGAGGAGGAGGAGGAGGGAAATTAAATTACAGAGAGGAGGAGGAAGAGGGGGAGGATTCAGTGGAGCTCATGACTCTGCATTTGCACAGGAGCAATATTTGAATAGGCCAGACTTTGTGCTCTGTAAGCTATTATTCCAGCTATAGTCAATATTCATTCAGTCTGTCGCCCGGTGATAAATGCAGAGGTGTTAAAGAGAAGATGACATTTCTCACTTGTATTTAAAAAGGGAACCGAAACCAACACAGACGCCTCATGGACGTGTTTGAATTCCATCCACTGATCGACAATGACGGATTAAATAGTCTGATATTTACAAGGAATTAAGAAAATAGTCTGAATAAGACTTCGGCCGGCAGAATATCACTAAATAAATGTTTAATTTACACTTAAAAATCACATTGTATGACTATATTTACATGTAGAAATAGAAATAGAAGCTTCACATCAGAAGGACACATTAACAGTAGAAGACGAGAGTTGTGGAATCCAGCGATCTGTGTCATTAATACAGAGACAACACTAGAGTATTTAAAAAGGGAACCAAAACCAACACAGACGCCTCATGGACGTGTTTTAATTCCATCCAATGATCCACAATGACGGATTAAAAAGTCTGATATTAACCCGAAATAAGAAAATAGTCTGAATAAGAAGCTGATTTGTCACAACAACGTCGGCCGGCTAAATATCACAACATAAATGTTTAATTTACACTTAGTATTAATACTTCTAGGTTAAAATCACGTTGTATGACCATATTTACATGTAGAAATAGAAATAGAAGCTTCACAACAGAAGGACACATTAACAGTAGAAGACGAGAGTTGTGGAATCCACCGATCTGTGTCATTAATAAAGAGAGGGAGACAAAAGATACTCTTCAGTGATCGGACCCGATGGAGAATAACTGATCTCCTCCCAGTGGAATTCACACAGTGGTGGTGAGGAAGAGGAGCATATGGCTTCAAGCAATGAGAACCTATACTGCTCCAGTCCCAGGGGCCTGCAGTATTCTCCAAGTGCACATTTACCTCTTTGCAAACCACAAACACGGAGGAAGTTTTGCCCGTGAGATTAAACTCGTGTCGAGCGATGAGGAGAACAAACAGAGACGAAGATGCAACGAGAGATTTTTCCTGCAAATGCACCTGAACCAAGCGCGTTCGGGGAATAATCAGCAAACAATGAAAGGGAGAACAGAGAGAGAATCCTCCTGTGTTCCCGTTCTGCAGAGCTGAGTGTGCCGAGGGAACAAAGAACCTCGGGATTGCAGCGATGACCCGACGGCGACCGGACACACCGGAGTCGATCTGCAATTGAGAGGCTGAACCGACCCGGAGCCGGACTTCCTGACTTCCTCTCTGCTCGTGATGAGGTGAGTCACAGAGCTTCAGGCCCGAGCTGCCACCGAAGATTTCAAATCTGACGTGCAGCGGGAACAGATTCTGTGAAAACGTATCAACATGCTAGCGTGATTGAACCTTTGGTTTCCCGACTGTGATGGCAGCTCCAGCAACCACACATGCTGAGACTCAGTAACATGGTGGTAACTTCCTAATTTGCTTAGTTCTTTTTACACACACACACCCACCCTTCATTTTTTTAAATAACTGGACACATTTTGATTTCATACAACATACTTTTATTTATTACATATTTTCTTTCTGTGATAATTTATTACATTTTCTTTGAGTTACCAGTTCCTGGGGGTTGTGGCTGGAGTCATCTGGCCATTCAGCAAAAGGAGGCCCGGCTGCAGCAGGCAACCTTAAATGGGGTTGCGTACTTATTGGACTGCACCATGTATCGTGTTGTCATGGGGAAGGACATCATTTCATTATCTTGATTTGTGTTTGTTAAATCCTTGATTATTGTTTGATATTTATATTTAGTTAATTTCCCTTAGTTAATATTATATGGTCTTGTACTGGGGGTTATGTTGTGGCTGTAGTTTGTTTTCAAAGTTAGTATGTTTAAGTCTATCCCCCTCTTTGATTTTGAGTGGCTTGACCACGTGAGGTCTTTCTTTTTTGTGATGCTGTTAACTGGTCTCCAGCAGTTACAGGAGGCTAGTGTAAGAAATTGACGATTTGTGAAATTGATCTTTTTGGCACTTTGTTAAGGAAACCAAATTAAAAAACAACTTTTTTTTCAAGAAACCCTGTGGCTCTCTAGTCTTCCTGCTCGGTCCCTGACACCGACGTTTCACTTAGTATTCCGACACTGAATTCCCAGTGTACCTGCACACAGAGCAGGAATAAACCAATGTGGATTAGAAAAACCAACAATTTGGATTCCAGTTCACGTAATCAATACACAATCAAGTGTTCTCGTGTCCCTGTTTAGGAACACGTGTGTGTGTCTGTGTTCGAGTGCAGGCTGCATCGCCCTGTAATTAACACACACACACACACACACACACCTTGGCGAAGGTGCAGTAGAAGAGGAAGCCAATTTTTCCCCCGTGCAGAAACGCAGGATGTGGTCTGAGGTGATTTCTGTCGCTCTCTCCCTCTTTGTTTTCCCGTCCCTCATTAGATATGCACAACATCTGAATATTTACGAAGGTCGGGTCAAGACCATCTTTGTCCACTTGAGACCTGTTGTGTCCCGGCAGAATAGAGTAATGAAAAAGCCAATTTCCTCTTTTGTCGGAGCCACGCGAACCATGTAATCAGCAAATCCTGCCAAGAAAACCTCCTTCAGGACGGAAGAAAGGAGAATTTCATTTTAAGGAAATATTGGAACTTCACAGCTTTTATTGCGGATGATTGTCATCTATTCTAAATGAAAATTTGCTGGATCTTTTGACACATTATAACCCGGCATCGTATTCATCACTGCACCTTTGTGATTCTTTCTTTTTTTTTGGATTGGCCCCAAAGAAAATGACTCTTGGTTCTTTTCATTCACTTTTATATCTGATATCAGATAGAAGAAGCCAAAAAGCCGTTTTCTTATCAGACGTCACCTTCACTCTTCACCTCGGGAGGACGCTGCAAAGGAAGGTGGGTGAAAATTAATTTTAACGATTAGCAACTCATGATGACAGAGGGATTCTTTATGAGCGTTGCCGGGCTAAGAGTTATTTTTTTCTCCTCCTGACGCTGGCTTGAGAATCGGTTCAATCACCCTCCCAGGTGTTGAGCCACCAGATGGACCTGAGGAGTGATGATAATATATTCCCCGAGCGTTTGGCTCTGCCTTTGAAAGATGCTGGTGCTGGGAGAAGATGGCCTTGTGCTGTTTGAAAGGACGAGCCGCGGGGGGGGGGACAGATGCTCTGATACTGCAGCGGGGCTGAAGCTGCCGGGCCTCGGGCTGCTCGCCGCCTCGCCGGGTCGAGCCACGCCCACAACGCTCGGCAGGGGAAGCCGGGAACTTGGCAGGCCAACGAGCAAACGTGCTCATCAGGTTTTCACAATTACCTTTAACTTATTATTTGAGTTTAAGCTTAAATAATAGTGTTTGAACCGATTCTCAAGCCAGCGTCAGGAAGAGGAAAAAAATAACTCTTAGCCCGGCAACGCTCATAAAGAATCCCTCTGTCATCATGAGTTGTTAATCGTTAAAATTAATTTCACACACCTTCCTTTGCAGCGTCCTCCCGAGGTGAAGAGTGAAGGTGACGTCTGATAAGAAAATGGCTTTTTGGCTTCTTCTATCTGATATCAGATTGAACAAATTGAACATTCACCTGTAAAGATAAATATTTAGATGTATATATTTTATTTTAAATTTTTGATATTCTATTTCATTTTTGTCCTATTTTATTCTTTTTTATTCTTTTTCATTCTTTTTTATTCTATTTTATACTATTTCTATTTTAATTTTATTTTTTTTGGGTCGAAATTACTGAGCATTGCTTAAAGAGAGCCTGTGACCCAAGTATTTCATTGACAGTGACTGCTTCATGTTATAGATAGATAGGTATATGTTAAATCTTGAAATCCCTTGAGTCCATCTCTGTGTCTCCGGACCACGACTTCGGTGAGATTTGTTAACGTGTGGTGTTGTACCTGTTGTTATCCAGCTCCTAGTCGTGTGGTTCGGTGTTTGTCCGGAGCACTTTGGGTCATTTATGATTATTATATTATAACAGGTCGTGTTCAGTGAGAGGGATTCGCCTGTTAGCTCAGGTGAAGCGACGAGCTAACGATGACAACACATCTTGTCCATCAAGTGATCATTATTCATAATTTCAAACCTCTATAATCCTATATCATCTCAACAAGTGAGTTGTCATGAAGGAAGAACTTAGTAGTTGAGACTAAAACTTGTTTTTTGAACCAGGTTTAATTCTGCTCTTTTGAACATGGAGCCAGCTTCGCCTTCTTTCTTACATCATGGTGGGCGGCAGCAGACTCTACCAGTATGGAAACTGAGTACTAATGGTTTCAGTGATCGACTCCAGGGTACTAAGGGAGCGGGAGAGGGAGAGAGAGAGAGAGAGAGAGGTCGTTGGAGGGCGCTCGGTGCCGTTCATCTGCACAGAGAGATACAGGAGACAGACACCGAGGCGGGTCATGTGACTCACCTTTTAGTTTGAACATAGAAAGGCGGGAAATCAGGAGGTCGTTCAATCAGAGTCTCGACACAGGCGGCGACGACCCAAGCTGTCTCCTGCAGGTTATAAGCTCCCTGCACAGAGAGGGAGGCCGGGTGAGACTGAGGGAGGGAGATCCGTGTCTCGTGCGTTCTTTTCATATTGAGTTATAAAACCAATAAATTAAAAAACAAGTCATAATTTTTCGTTATTCGTTTTCGAATCTGATACCGTAAAAAAATGGATAACGGTTAGTTTTTCTTAGTTTTAGATATTTTGCTCAGATCGAAAATAGTAAATGAAAAAAGGGTCTCAACTGAGTGATTGTGTTGTGTGATTGTGTGTGTGTGTGTGTGTGTGTGTGTGATTGTGTGTGTGAGTGTGTGACTGAGTTATGCATCATTATTTTACCTCGATGGCGAAAATGACTCGACCTTCAGCAATACCCATCAAACTTCTAGTCAAAGTACCTAAAGCCTGAACATGGAACACACAACCACAGACACACACACACACACAGAGTAAGATCAGTGGAAACACAGTAATAAAAATAATCAAAGATCAATAACAAACCCGTGGATTCTCGAGAACAGCATTGAATCCAGAAAAGACCAGAACCAGGTCAGGTTGAAACTGAACACACACAAACACAAACACACACACACATACAAAATGATTATTACCATTATAATAATATATGAATGAGACACATGTGTGTATGTGTGTGTGTGTGTGTGTGTGTGTGTGTGTGTGTGTGTGTGTGTGTGTTACCTCTTGGGCGACAGGTTCTAGCAGTTGTATGAAAGCACTGTAGCAATCAGCATCATTCTTCCCCTTCTGGAGGAAATCACAGGAAGAAGAAAAGATTGTAACAGCGTCTGTTTCCATGGCAACATTTATTTGAATATTTTGGGGGAGGTTAAATAACTGAAAGTAATTGAGTCCTTTTCTATTTGTCTATAGTTCATTTGTCACTTTGTCTGTGTCGTTTCTCTCAACACCAGAGCAGATAAATGAAGATAAACCAAAGATGAAGGAAAAATGAAACCAGTTTGTCTCCACCACCCAGTTCAGTTTCAGTCACGCATGAAATCCACCCAGTTCCTCTGTGAGCAGGAGTGTGGCTGTGGCCTCAGATGAGGACACTCGGTCGTGGGACACGTCTCTCACCTTGTTCCAGGTCACGTTCATGGTCCGTGCACAGTCCGAGAACATGGTGTCAGACTCGGTGCTGACGAAGAGGACACTGGGGGGGGAGGAGGGGGGGTTTTGTCAGTGATAATAAAGTTTGTCAAGTTTGAAACACAAATAGAAGATGAACAGTTTACCTGGGGTCGTCCTGAAATAGCCTCTTGGTCCCGAAAACATAATGGTCGTCCAAGTCCACGATCAACACTCTGACACACACACAGTTCAATGATCAGCCTCGTCACAGACACACACAGACACACACTCTGACACACACACAGTTCAATGATCAGTGTGTTGTTATTAAAGCTTTTAATTGAATCGTATACATGTTATTGATATATTGATTGGCACATAGCAAACTGTCATTTTAATTCTCTGGTTTTACTTCCTTTAAATGACTGACTAGATCGAACACGCACGCACACACAGACACACACACAGACACACACACAGACACACACACCCCTACACACCTGCTGGCTGAGTGTTGGACCTGAGCGTAGCGAGCAGCGATGGCGACGCTGTTGAACAAACAGGCGCCGTGAACCTCGTGGCCCTGGACCAGACTCCCCGGAGGTCTGAGGAGGACAGGAGTGTTACTGCTGATGCGTTCAGGGACCGGCTGCACCTGAACGCAGCACGATAAGATGATGCGTTCAGGGACCGGCTGCACCTGAACGCAGCACGAGGAGCTGCTGCTGCTGCTGCTTTACCTGATGACAGCGAATCCATTCTTCAGTTTAGATTTCATCACCCGGTCAACCAGCTGCAGCACCGCACCCACCGCCAACGAGGACACCTTGTAGGACTCCTACACACACACACACACACACACACACACACACACACACACACACACACACACACACACACACACACACACACACACACACACACAGTTTCACGGGGTTCTATAGTGATCACACACACTCTCTTATGTAACTGCTGGGTCTCTCTCTCTCTCTCTGTGTGTGTGTGTGTGTGTGTGTGTGTGTGTGTGTGTGTGTGTGTGTGTGTGTGTGTGTGTGTGTGTTTGTGTGTGTGTGTGTGTGTGTGTGTTCTTACAGGATACAAGTCACCATAGCCGTTCTCGAGAGACAGAGTTGCTAGTTCCTCTACTGACATCGTCTGAGTTGATTTCATGATGTCTACGTAAGATTTCCTAAAAACAAGACAGTAGAGTCAGTCAGTGGAGAGTAGAGGACAGTTGGAGGACAGTAGAGGACAGTAGAGACAGTCAGAGGACAGTAGAGTCAGTCAGTGGACAGTAGAGTCAGTCAGTGGACATTAGAGGACAGTAGAGTCAGTCAGTGGACAGTAGAGTCAGTCAGTGGACAGTAGAGTCAGTCAGTGAACAGTAGAGGACAGTCAGTGGACAGTTGAGTCAGTCAGTGAACAGTAGAGGACAGTCAGTGGACAGTAGAGTCAGTCAGTGGACATTAGAGGACAGTAGAGTCAGTCAGTGGACAGTAGAGGACAGTCAGTGGACAGTAGAGTCAGTCAGTGGACAGTTGAGTCAGTCAGTGGACAGTTGAGTCAGTCAGTGGACAGTAGAGTCAGTCAGTGGACATTAGAGGACAGTAGAGTCAGTCAGTGGACAGTAGAGTCAGTCAGTGGACAGTAGAGTCAGTCAGTGAACAGTAGAGGACAGTCAGTGGACAGTTGAGTCAGTCAGTGAACAGTAGAGGACAGTCAGTGGACAGTAGAGTCAGTCAGTGGACATTAGAGGACAGTAGAGTCAGTCAGTGGACAGTAGAGGACAGTCAGTGGACAGTAGAGTCAGTCAGTGGACAGTTGAGTCAGTCAGTGGACAGTTGAGTCAGTCAGTGGACAGTAGAGTCAGTCAGTGGACAGTAGAGTCAGTCAGTGGACAGTTGAGTCAGTCAGTGGACAGTAGAGTCAGTCAGTGGACAGTAGAGTCAGTCAGTGGACAGTAGAGTCAGTCAGTGGACAATAGAGGACAGTAGAGGACAGTCAGTGGACAGTAGAGTCAGTCAGTGGACAATAGAGGACAGTCAGAGGACAGTCAGTGGACAGTATTCAGGATTGTTTATTATATACATTTTTTTGGACTCACGTGTGAACGAGAAGCAGCTCCTCATCTGTTGCTTCTCTTGGCTGAAACAACAAGACAGGTGTTAGAAAGACAGACAGTCAGAGAGACAGTCAGAGAGACAGTCAGAGAGACAGACAGACAGACAGACAGACAGACAGACAGACAGACAGACAGACAGACAGACAGACAGACAGACAGACAGACAGACAGACAGACAGACAGACAGACAGACAGACAGACAGACAGACAGACAGACAGACAGACAGACAGACAGACAGACAGACAGACAGACAGACAGACAGACAGACAGACAGACAGACAGACAGACAGACAGTCTAACCTCCACTCTGATGCAGTGAGACAGCAGTCCCATCGTCTCCAGCTCCTTCATGAGGAACGTCACTCTGAGTGGACACTCGTTATGTCTGACAACAACAAAAGTGTCAGCTGATTGTTGTCGTGTGACAGAGACATTTTGCATGTTACGTTTCAAATGTTGTGTAACACACAGACAGGGGGGCGGGGCTTCGTTACCTTGGTCGGCACGGGTGCGGATGATGAGTGAAGTTGTCGTTGTAAACAAGACCAGTACCAGTGGCTACTAATCTTCTGGACAGGTCCTACAGACACACACACACACACACACACACACACACACACACACACACACACACACACACACACACACACACACACGCACACACACACGCACACACACATACACACAAACATAATTTTCAGAGCTCATGTCTGAAAACAGTTTCAGTCTATTTCAAAAACACAGAGTCTGAGATCATGTTCAGTATAAACAGGTAGGGACACATTCGCACACACGCACACACGCACACACACAGCTACACACAGACAGGTTGTGTTTACCAGTGTCTGCAGTCTGTTGTTTAGCACGTCCACCATCTCATCTCTGCTTCCCTTCATCTTTCCTTTCATCTTCATCTCCATGCGACTCTCTCCTCCTCTCCTTGTCTTCGTTCCTTCCTTCATTGGTCCCCACAGGTTCTGATGACGAGTGAAGATGTCAGAGTAAACAAGACACGTCCTACACACACACACACACACACACACGCACACACGCACACACGCACACACACACGCACACGCACACACACACACACACATACGCACACACACACACACACACACACACACACTTGTGTCTGTAGAGCTGTTAGGACAGTCAATCTGTTTTCAGATATTCAATCGAGTCCAGACATTTTCCTCAAATGTCCCAGAGTTGCTGCATGTGAGAACACAAATGTCAGAGTCAATTGCTCTGGACGTTTGTCTGTTGTTGTGAGCGAGTCTGACCCGGACCCACACACACACAGTTACAGACAGACACACACTCGCACAGCTACAGACAGACAGGTTGTGTTTACCAGTGTCTGCAGTCTGTTGTTTAGCTGGTCCAACACCTCATCACTGCTTCCCTTCATCTTTCCTCTCATCTTCGTCTCCTCGCTACTCTCCCTCCCTCTCCTTGCCTTCATTCCTTCATTCTGAAACCAAACACACAACATTCAAACACAAGCAGCTGAAATTAAGACAGACGAAGAGGAAGTGTGTGTGTGTGTGTGTCCACGTGTGTGTCCACTCTGAGACGTCAGGTCAAACACAACCACTGTCCACAGTCATGTCCACAGAGGACCGGTGTTCCAGTTTAACTGGGGATCATGGCAACCGATGATATTTGTTGTCTTTATTCCAGATGTTGTAGGTCGGTTGCAGATTTATCATGTTCACAAAGCACATGTGTCTGAAGTTTTGTTATTACTGAAGGTCTTGTTGAAATAAATTTGTAATTCTACATCACTTGAGTCAATAACGACCCATACAGTATATATTCACTACGGAACACAGCTGCTTTTGCACATCTGATGCATGTGAGTCTTATTTTACAAATCATTACTACTGAGAAAGAGAAATATGTACAATACTAACTAGCTATTAGCTGGCTAGCTTCTTCTCAGCTTAGCAAACCTATATAGATCAACTATAATATAGTTATTGTTGATTGTATCAACAATAACTATAATAACTACTATACCGCTGTGGTGCCATCAAACAGAAGCTCAAGACCTACATCTCTTAAGGGAATAAAAAAGAACGCTTGCTGACTTCAATGCTGCTTTCCCCTCTAACTTTATAATATTGTATTTTAAAATTAAATGTAGATAGCCTGTTATTTATTTGAAGACCAATGTCGACCTGTATAAATATGAGAGTAAAAGACCATGGAAATGTTTTGGACAATCTGAAGTGGTACATAGCTGTTAATATTGAGGTGATATAATATATAGTAATTGTTGATTTTCAATCATGAATACTGACGTCTGTAAATACACACTTAAATATATATCCCATATTATAACACTCATTCTTGCCAGAAGTGCCTTAATAGAGTACTTAATGCTTTATGTACTAATTTCTAGTACATAAAGTCTGTGGTTGTATATACTTAATAGACTGATTGATGAGCATTTGAAAATATCCTTTTGATTTTCTTTATCCAGAGTGTTAGCACGGCTGGTTGCATCACTCCAGACTTACGGTTGACACGGCCATAAAGATTCTTGATTCTGAGTCTGAAATGTCTGAAGCTGAGGACCTATAGAGTAGAATATGTTCCACAGCAGGATCAAGCTGGAGTTGAGGGTGTGTCCTGGAATGCAGCTCTCCTAAATGAAAAGTCTCCTTTGATGAAATAGAAGATTAATCTTTTTTGTCATGGAAGGAGGCTCCTGGAAAAAGATGGCTCCTTTGATGACATAGAAGGAATCTGCTCCTAAATGAACAAGGAAGAATAAGCTATGAACAAAAAGAAACACCCAGCCATGCATGAAGTAACACAGGAAGTAAATATGGGTCATGTTGTGCATTAAAAGGGGTTTGCATAGCTTGTGTATCAAAGAGTTAAAGTGTGGAAGAGTATGAGAGAAAATTCATACTAGAAATCTCTCACACACACTACTAGTGTTGTCTGCCTCAGGGCAACCGGTGTGTCCCCAGGCATTACGCCATAATATATATTATATTTTAAAGTGGCCATAAATATAACTTTTTTGATGATGTCATTATACAGACAGACAGAGAGTGAGAGAGATAGAGAGAGAGACTACTGCCCATCACCCGAAGTTCTTAAAGTTAACTTTTAATATAGTGGTAATATTTCTGAAGTTTCTGCTATGACTACTGTATTTCCTTGTATAAAACAAGTCCTGCAAACATTTCACAATAAAAAAAGATTTGGTGTACAGAAAGGCTGGTGTGCTTTTATTTTGAAGTTTGCACAGGCAGTATGCAATCATTTATATTTGGGACATTTATTTAACAGATAAACATTGAAGGCCAGTGAACTGCAGCTTTTTGCACTTCAGCTTCACCATATACCCAGTCATAAAACCAAGGGTCTTCCCCTCGACTGCAGGTTATAACCTCCCCACACAGAGAATGGGTGACTGAGTGAGTGAGATCTGTGTATCATTCGTTCTTTTCATATTCAATTATAAAAACAAGTAATTATTTCATTGTTCATTTTTGAATCCAACACCAAAAAAAGGAGAATGTTTTGTTTTTCGTAGTTTGGATTTTTGGCTCAGATAGAAAATAGGAAATGAAAAAAAGGGTCTCAACTGAGAGAGTGAGTGTGTGTGTGTGTGTGTGTGTGTGTGTGTGTGTGTGTGTGTGTGTGTGTGTGTGTGTTTGTGTGTGTCTGCGTGTCTGTGTGCTCGTGTGTGGCTGAGTTATGCATCATATTTTTACCTCGAGAATGACTCGACCTTCAACAAAAACCATTAAACTTCCCCTGAACTCACACAGACACACACAACCACACACACGCAGAGAGAGTTAGATCAGTGTAAACACAGTCATACAAATAATCACAGATCAATAACAAACCAGTGGATCTCCGAGAACAGCATTGAATCCAGAAGAGACCAGAACCAGCTCAGGTTAAAACTGTGTGTGTGTGTGTGTTACCTCTCGGGCGACAGGTTCTAGCAGTTGTGTAGCAATCAGCATCATTCTTCCCCTTCTGAATGAAACCACAGGAAGAAGAAAAGACTGAAACTGCGTCTGTGTCCATGGCAACATTTATTTGAATATTTTGGGGGCAGTTAAATAAGTGAAAGTAATTGAGTCCTTTTCTATTTGATCCAGTTCACTTGTAACTTTGTCAGTGTCGTTTCTCTCAACACCAGAGCAGATAAATGAAGATTAACCAAAGATGAAGGAAAAATCAAACCAGTTTGTCTCCACCACCCAGTTCAGTTTCAGACCATGATCAACGTCCCACACACACAATTCAATGAACAGTCTCGTCCAGGTGATGTGTTGTTATTAAACTTTTAATTGAATCTTATTAATTTCGCCCTGGCCCCGCCCACTTGAGTTGACGTTGCAGATGTATTGACTGAAGCACTGACGCACAGCTTGGAGTGTGTCGTGTCAAATTGTGTTAGCCTAATGGAGAAAACTGTTTTCCACTTCACTAAATAAATGATTCTTGTCAGGTATAGAGTTATATTCATAAATGTGAACAACCATGAGCTTAGTGTTCTGAAATTCAAAAACCTGGCAGATATAATGCAGATTCTTATCAGTCAAGATGCAATAACCCTCGTGTAAGATTGTTTTTAAGCGTGCTCACCGCAGCAGAACGCTGTGATGCATGTGAGCAGTAATCTCATTACCCCATTGAGATCTCAAAAAACTGCATAATCATTAGTCACAGTGTGTATTTCCTGTAGAAAAACATAAATCTGTTCTACATTGTTTAAGAAATTGAATAAAGGCTTTGCACTTTAAGTTGTGCCTTAAAACCCGGAGAGAAACTACAGATAAAGATAAAGGTTGAATCAACAAAATTAAATTAGAAAAGTTTTAAATTTTGGAATGTACACAGTGAGATGCTATGAGAACAGAATCATATTGATATTCAAAAAGTGCAAAAACGGACCCGTGTAAAAGCCTTGAACTCTAATAACAAAACTTAGAGAGTCAAATAAAGCTTAATGTGAAATAGTTAACATTTTTAGATATCTCCTGTAATGCAGACACACTTCAAAAATCTCATCACCAAGACCGACAAGATACATGGAAAACTTTCATCACCTCTTCCCGGTCAGATCTATCTGTCTATTAGCACACATGACCTATCTCTGCATGCTTTTATTATCTGAACAGTTAATAAGTTTAATCTGCAAGGCTAAGCCCCTCCTCTTGCTTTTTCTTTATCAATCAATCAATCAATCAAATTTTATCTGTATAGCCCATATTCACAAATCACAATTCGTCTCATAGGGCTTTAACATGGTTTGACATCCTCTGTCCTTAACCCTCAGCAAGAGTAAGGAAAAACTACTAAAAACCCTTTTAACAGGTAAAACCCTTTTAACAGGTAAAAACTTTAACTTTACACCCTTTATATTTATTTTAAGCTGCTGGCAACAAAAAATAATGACTGGACTCTTTAGTTTTACCTAAAAAGCAAGTTTACAGCAGATCTAATCACATCTTCTCATAATAGCAGTGGGCTAAATGAGAGTCTGCAGTGAAAGAGGTCCTTGTAAGGATGAACCCTCGGAGAATGACCAGCTTACTCTGCAGTTCCTCTCATTGCAACTAATTGATTTTTAACTTTAATGTTTCGGTTCACGCTCATTTGTCCCCTTGCAAGGTTTTTAGCTGCAGAAAGCGTCTGCTTCCTGTGACCAAGGCTGTAAAAGGCACTTAACTACTTCATAAAAGGCAGGAAAACAAAGTTAGCAGCTAGCTGGTGAACACAGTGAAGCATTTAACAGAGTCACATAGTTTCCCCGGGAGTTAGTGGAAAATGAAAAGTGCTAAAGGGGAGCGATTATTGGATTAACGCTCAGCAGGTGGAAAGAAACACACGTAGAGATGGATGAGGATGTTGCTGTGTGTGTGTGTGTGTGTGTGTGTGTGTGTGTGTGTGTGTGTGTGTGAGAGATGTATTAATCAGTAACTACCTGCTGACAGGTGAGATTCTGTACAGCTTGATTTAACTGTTCCCATGTTGTCAGAAATATATCTTATATATCTTTCATATATCTTAAATAATGTGTTTTTGCTATTGATGGCAGGTAGGTAGTAGATAGAAAGATAGAGAGAAGTATAGATAGATAGATAGACAGATAGATAGATAGATAGATAGATAGATAGATAGATAGATAGATAGATAGATAGATAGATAGATAGATAGATAGATAGATAGATAGATAGATAGATAGATAGATAGATAGATAGATAGATAGATAGATAGATAGATAGATAGATAGATAGATAGATGGGGTTATGGATAGATGGATAGATAGATAGATAGATAGATAGATAGATAGATAGATAGATAGATAGATAGATAGATAGATAGATAGATAGATAGATAGATAGATAGATAGATGATAGATAGATAGATAGATAGATAGATAGATAGATAGACAGACAGACAGACAGACAGATAGATAGATAGATAGATAGATAGATAGATAGATAGATAGATAGATAGATAGATAGATAGATAGATAGATAGATAGATAGATAGATAGATAGATAGATAGATAGATAGATAGATAGATAGATAGATAGATAGATAGATAGATAGATAGATAGATAGATAGATAGATAGATAGATAGATAGATGAGGTTATGGATAGATGGATAGATAGATAGATAGATAGATAGATAGATAGATAGATAGATAGATAGATAGATAGATAGATAGATAGATAGATAGATAGATAGATAGATAGATAGATAGATAGATAGATAGATAGATAGATAGATAGATAGATAGATAGATAGATAGATAGATAGATAGATAGATAGATAGATAGATAGATAGATAGATAGATAGATAGATAGATAGATAGATAGATGGGGTTATGGATAGATGGATAGATGGATAGATAAATGGGAGTGGGGCAGGGTTATGAATGGATGGATGGATGAAAAGATGAATAGACACTTTGTTGATCCTGAGGGAAATTCAGACATCAAGCAACTTGTGTGACAGTGTCAAAGAAAAGCAGAACACATATATTAAATGTACAATAACTGACTTCAGCCACTAGGGATCATGGGAGTTGTTGTCATCAACGACATTTCTGCTCCTGACAGAATGTCAAAAAACATTATGATCCATTACAATGAGCAATAAAAGCAGTGGAGGTTAAAAACAGCTGACTGAAATTGAAAGAATTGTACGTATTAAATCTTTAACATCAAGAATCTATGTTTGTGTTATCTTCCCATGCTGCTATTTTATAATCTTGACCTGGACTAATTGGTTAAAAATCTAGAAAAGTCAAGTAATATATTTAGCTCCAAAGGGATCAAATGGTGAACAATCAGCCGAAACACAAACAGAACTCCAACATCAAAGTGTTCGGCAGCAGCAGCAGAGATCTGACTGACACGTGCAGATGTTTCTATAACCCGCCTCCAGACTCATGTGACCGACATTTGAAGCAGCGTAAGAAAAAGGTGATTTAGTTGCTTCAAATTTAGTTATTTATTCCAACGCTTTCAGAAACGGCCACATGAGAAAAAACATTCCTCAAAAGCTTCGGTTCCTCGAGGTCGACCCTGATGCTGCTCCGTTCTGTTCAAGGTGAAAAACCTTTGATTACAATTGAACTCATTTGGTTTCCAGGAGCGAGAGGAGCAGCTCTTTGAGAAGACTGAGCCTCGGTGAATCCTTTAGTTTATCACTCTTAATAAGAGTCTCTGCACCGGGCCACACTCCATTACGCTTCGGCCACATGATGAATTACGTTCTCCTTCAATGACTCCTTGACCCCGAGGGATGTTTAATTAATCTGAGGCTGGACGTGGCCGCCATTAGTCGGAGGAACAGTGGCTGGCGCCGTCCATCCCCCCGACCTTACTGCTATTTGAATGTGAGACAACCTCGGCTGCTAATCGGGTTTGAATATGAATATGGGGGGGGGGGGGGGGGTCTGGGTGTAGAGCAGGTGGTTCCCCGTGGGATGTGTGGACCTCCGGGGGAAATTATTCAATTCATCAGAAACAATCTGACCCTCACGAAAATCACAATTAGAGGAACTGTAGCCGAATTCTAATGAGGAGTCGTCCTCACCGATGTCGTATCAAGTTAATAACGACCTCAGTTAATTTAGTGGTGAATCAACAGCAGCGATCGTCTGTGTGGCATCGTGGGACCTAATCAAACAGATATATGTGTTCGTTTGGACTCTGAGACATGAAATATTTCAAAACCCAAAAGGTTTAATTTAATTAAACAGCTAATTATTGAACCCGAACGTGACCATGAACTCTTTCTGAATCTTTTTTTCTCTTAGCAGTTTCTCAGTGTGATCAGGGTGAGAGGACCTTCACCACCTTGTTACTGTTATCCCACCACAGGGGGCGCTGTCGCAAATTCTTAGTTAGTTGTATTTACATTGAAAGATGATAAAGTATCTTGGATTTTATTATAAATGAACAAAACGCCATAAAAGAAACAACCTTGTCACGGAATCCTTTGCTTCGGTCATACTTACTCCAACCACTAGAGGTCTATGGATCATAATCATGGCCTTTATCAGCTATTTGTTCCTTCAGCAGGAGGACAAACCAGAAAGCAATAGTTTATAAATTCATAAAGAGCAAAATGCAAAAGATTATCTTCCGATGAAAAGTAAGCTTGAAGTAAAAATTAAAGACCAGTACAACTTTATGACTTTCTTTAATTTTCTAAATTCAAGTCTCTTCAAACTGAAGAAGTAAAGTCGTTACGGTGAACATCGTGTATGCAATGATTTTAATTTAATGTTTTGTATTATTGTGCGTTAATTAATAAAGAAATTCCCGCACTGTGCTACCTCCAGACGATTTAGACCAAGCAACGTTTTTAAGCCTCGTGAACAAGAATGGAAACGATCTGAAAGGCACAAAATAATATGAAACATCTTGTTTGGCAAATGCTTAAGTTCAAGCTACAGTTAATAAAAAAAAATGCAAATGTGTTTATACTTCTACTTTCATCATATTATATAGTACAAGCAGATTATCTGTTTTTAACGACACTTTTCCACACGCTCAGCTGTTTGTGACAAAAATACTAAAAATCTTCAGACTCCAGATATTTACCCTTGATATGAAAAGCTCATTCCGTCGGCCTCCTCCCTCTAAGAGCACTTTATGGCTTTCTAGGGCTTTAAGCTACTTGCTGGGTTTATGATAAAGTCGTCCTTGGCTCGGGCATCGACTGTAACGACCGGAGTTTCATGACTGTCTGGCACATCAAGGTCTTTTCTTTATTCATCATGTGATGATTCATTTTCGGTGGCGTGCGCTAAATGCAGAACTTTGTGACACAGAAAAACATTTCTTCCCATAATCATAAAGGAAGGATTCAAACCTGCACTTTGTATAACACGTAGATTCTGATCGTCCACGCTTCAACATGGCAATAAGGGTTGCAAATGGGCAGAAAGTTTCCGGTAAATTCCACTGTGCATTCTTCCATCACATGCACAGATAACTCCCAGCATCCTTCACTCTACAGCAGGGCTATTGAGGCCTGCTGTAGTGTGCAGGACTAGTCAGGTAAGTTTCCATGATATTACTGGGGAAAATATATTAGCATGCTTATTGAGGATTGTTCATCTGTTCATCTAGCCTATTTCCATTCATTTATCCATCAATTGTTAAATATGTTTACAGACGATTCCAATTGTTTGGCTAACTATTTATATCTCTGGCATTGCATTAGTGTTTTTTACAAACTTTTTTCTCATCTTATTCTACAGAACAATGCCACGTGCACTCTCTCATGTGTGGAGACACTTCACCCCATCCAATGTAGAAGGAAAGGCTGTGTACATTTGCAAATACTGTGCAAAGACCTATGTTAAGAATGACACAACAATGCAGAAGCATATAGTCAAGTGCCCAAAGTTTCCTCAGGGCTCAAATCAGCCTATGAAAAAACAAAATGTTTATATTTATGTCTGTATATGACAAGGTAAATACAGTTAGTATAAATTACCCACAACATTTCCAGTTATTCCTGTTAATTCCCGTTAATTCCCGTTAATTCCCATGGAAAGTTTCCAACTTTGCAACCCTAACGGCAATACAAATTCATCAGACTCACACAACTTGAGTGGCATGTTTTTCCTCTTTCTGCCGAGAGACCCTCAGCGTGTCCTGATGCTGCAGCTTGAGCTTCTCCTCTCCCTCTACTGTACATCTGTCTGCACCACAAACCGCCTCTCGCTCTCAGGACTCACGGTGAATTAACACTGACAGCGGGGAAAATGGCTGCATGAGTTGTGGAGTGGGGTGGGGGGGAAGGAGTCAGGTCGTGAATTCGGCCTCAGAAAATATCACGTTGAAAGTGTGAAGTTTTCTGTAATTCTGTTATAGCGTCTCTTGTGAAAGGTCACGGCCGACACGACTGAAATGTGTGAGCTGCAGACTGCCAGCTGGAGTCACACTTACAATGGGGCCTGGAAGAAAAGCAAAGCCACACACCTCCTGAGCTCATATCACCTCTGATATCAGATGAAGGTGACATGCATTTCTGTTTTCAGCTTGATTTGACTGTTCCCATGTTGTCAGATATATATGTTATATATCTTTTACATATCTTAAATAATGTGTTTTTGCTATTGATCCTGTATGTATTCTGTTTTGAGATAGATAGAAAGATGGCAGGTAGGTAGGTAGGTGATAGATAGATAGATAGATAGATAGATAGATAGATAGATAGATAGATAGATAGATAGATAGATAGATAGATAGATAGATAGATAGATAGATAGATAGATAGATAGATAGATAGATAGATAGATAGATAGATAGATAGATAGATAGATAGATAGATAGATAGATGGATGGATGGATGGATGGATGAATGGATGGATGGATGGATGGATATGTAGATATATAGATAGATAGATAGATAGATAGATAGATAGATAGATAGATAGATAGATAGATAGATAGATAGATAGATAGATAGATAGATAGATAGATAGATAGATAGATAGATAGATAGATAGATAGATAGATAGATAGATAGATAGATAGATAGATAGATAGATAGATAGATAGATAGATAGATAGATAGATAGATAGATAGATACACAGATAGACAGACAGATAGACAGATAGATAGAGAGAGTATGGATAGATATATGGGGTTATGGATGGGTGGGTAGATAGGTATGGGTAATGGATAGATGGATAGAAGGATGGAAAGAGAGATGGGAGTGAGGCAGGGTTATGAATGGATGGATGGATGAAAAGATAGATAGATAGATAGATAGGTAGATAGGTAGATAGAGAGAGTATGGATAGATAGATAGATTGATAGATTGATAGATAGATAGATAGATAGATAGATAGATAGATAGATAGATAGATAGATAGATAGATTGATAGATAGATAGATAGATAGATAGATAGATAGATAGATAGATAGATAGATAGATAGATAGATAGATAGATAGATAGATAGATAGATAGATAGATAGATAGATAGATAGATAGATAGATAGATAGATAGATAGATAGATAGATAGATAGATAGATAGATAGATAGATAGATAGATAGATAGATAGATAGATAGATAGATAGATAGATAGATAGATAGATAGATAGATTGAGTATGGATAGATATATGGGGTTATGGTGGATGGGTGGGTAGATAGGTATGGGTAATGGATAGAAGGATTGAGAGATGGGAGTGGGGCAGCGTTATGAATGGATGGATGGATGAAAAGATGAATAGACACTTTATTGATCCTGAGTGAAATTCAGGCATCAAGCAACTTGTGTGACAGTTTCAAAGAAAAGCAGAACACATATATTAAATGTACAATAACTGACTTCAGCCGGGTGACATCCATTTCTGTTTTCCTGCAGAGCTGCAGGTTAGCACAAAGCGTTTCCCTGCCTGTTTGCATTCAGCGGCTTAATCCTCAGATACCACATCCCTGAGTCACATCTAAATTGCAATGATCACAGGTGTGTTCAGCTGCATGAGGTTAGAGCTGCGGCCTCAGTGTGGCAGCTCTAACCTCACACTGCTCCTCTCTCTCTCTCTCTCTCTCTCTCTCTCTCTCTCTCTCCCTTCCGGCTCCTCGGGTTTGTCTCGCCCGCTCTCTGCATGCTGAGCATCTTCCAATCTGGCCTCGAGCGATGGAGGGACCAGCGCGCTCGGTGTCAGCTCTCCTCAGGATTGTCAGGAGTCCTCAGTCAAAGCCCCCCCCCCACCGGCTGGCCCTGCAGGCTCCGAGCAAATTAACCAGGAGGCGAGACAGGGGAGAGGGAGAGGGGGGGGGGTGACACTGACAGGAACTTTTTTTTCTGTTTATGCTGCAACAGTATTACTCCCTCACAAAAAAAAAGACATCCTCCGAGATCCCTGCTGCCGGTGGTCATTTCATTTGGGGAAAGAATGTGAGGGGGGGTAATAAATAAATATGGAATGCACTTCTCTGCTATGGCAACACACCGGGCAATAACATGAACATTCATAATATTTTTTTTATTTTGCTAATGGGCCAAAACCATGAAGGCCATGAACTGAGTTAAAAACCTGGCTGTAGTTCAACTCTTTGTGAGGTTTGTGAAGTCTGCTACTCGTCTCTTTTTGTCCCCTGGAAACAATATATAATTAACAGTTAAAACATGACAAAAAAATGGTTATCTCAATGTTGTCCCCTCAAATAAAATGATGATTTTCATGATTTATCTTAAGCTTAAACATTCTTATTTTTTTATTTTTTTCTTTCAATGTATTAACTCTTTAATGTATCAACTCTTCATTGTACCCTTGGCACCATTGTAAATGAGGGTCTTATTCCTCAATGTGTTTTCAGAGGCTTAAATAAATAATTTTTTGTATTTGCATCAGTCACTTTTTGCATCACGTGTGTTGTTGAAAGTTGTTTTCTTCATTTGCAGTGTGTTGACCTCACCAATGTTTGAGTGACCTCCAAACTGAGCTAAATAAACTTCAGCCACCTCCAGACTTTCCAAACTCCGAGTTCAACTCCCACGTTGATTAGCAGCGGAACAACCTGCTGCTCACGACGTTCTGTCGCGGAGAAAGTTTCACGAAACGCTGCTTTTACTTTGGTCCACTTTTCTTTCTGAAGAGTCTTGACGGAGCGTGTGCAGGATTTTTTTGACATGCATCTGTTGTTTAAAAAATCAACAACGTGTGTGAAGTTGAAACTTAAGTGGAATGAAAGTGAACGGCTCTCGACAGCAGCATCGCCTCCATTGAAGGCTGCATTGTTAAAGTGGCGCACACCATGATTCACATCCTACCCGGAAACCTGCTGTTTATAATTTCATGAAAGGAGCGAGCCAGCTGTCGGACAAAAAAAACAACTAAATAATGTGTTCAGGGTCAGCAATTAACTCTCTCACTCACTGGTGAAAAAACTGCGTATGAGAGTGAAGCATATTGCTTTAACAGGTAAAGACAATAAGTAGCCTTTATATATAAAGGTAATTTTTGTTTTTTTTATGTTGAATAGAAACTTCAGCAAGGCCAGAGCAAACTTTAAAACATCTAAAGTATCGATTCAGTTTTTTAAAAGTTAGAATTTGAAGAAACTATTAAAACAGATACGTTTTTAATCCCAAAATTCCACTGAAAAGAACTATGAGGAGAACTTCGGGGACCAACTTGTTCCAGGAACAGAGAGTGAAGCACTTTGTAAACCTGTCATTTGAAAATGAAATTTTTTGCAAACCTATTGGATACTTAGTCGTTTAAATCCGTTTAAAGCTCCTCATCACCTCAGCGTCCACAAGCTCTCCTGGAGACAGAACTTTCTTTTTGCAGGTGATTTATTGTTCTCTAAATCAGAGTTTTGTTTTAAACATGTAGTTCCCTCACATATAAACTTATTTTGGACACAGATATGGTCAGAGGGTTGGTTGGATATAGACTCAAACAGAAAAGAGAGAGAGAGAGAGAGACAATCAGAGGTAGAGTTGTGGTCTTCAGGGAATTCGCCTGAGTGTCGCAGTCTGACACCAGCAGAAAACAGAGCTGGATCTGGTTCACACTCTCAGAACTGTGTTTCATTACGTGAGCACTGTGGTACAAGCATGTACCTGCACAGTTTGGTAGATAGTCTTGAGATTTACTTGCCAAAAGGAAAATATAGTTGCATTTGGTTAGTTTCAGACCCGATTTGATCCAGAATGGCCAAAGGCTTTACTTCTAATTGATGGTGAGTGGATTTCCCTTTAATATTTCTTGCTTTATTAGATTTTGTACGAATGACAGGAACCCTTCATGGAAATATTGGACTTGTTAAACATTGATGAAAAGAGGCATCTTAAATCAGTTGTGCATTTTCATCCAGGTGCTTTGTCTATAAACAATTTCCCAATTGAGTGGGTGCTGCAAATGCTCTCCATCATCATTCAGAATATCAAGTTATGAAGTTACATAAACTCATAGATTTCATCCGTAATGTGCAGCCCTAGTGACTGAGAAACTAATGATATCTCAGAGTTAAAAGGATCCTCAGAACATTTATGGACAAAAGTAAACAGACGTAAAAAGATAACGCCCATAAGTCGGTGATAACTCTGCTGCAGCACGACAGCCTGCAGGGATCTGTGCTCCCATTAAGCCAGAGGAACAGGAGTGAAAGCATCAGCCGCTGATGATGGGAGATCAAGCTGCTTCCAGCTCATCCCTGAGGAGCCTGATGGGGCTGAGATCAGAGCAGGAAGGTCAAGGTGCCTCCGTGGCTTTGTGCACGAGGGAAATGTCACGAGTAAACACGACCAAACACAAACTGCAAAAACTGCACGCTATTGTCTTAATTATTCTCGTTTGCTGTAGAATCAGAGGAGTGGTTTGCACTTATTTGCTGTCTTGCATGATGAAAAATGAGCGGATTGATATCGTTCTCTCATGCAGCCTTTACATCTGAAGCTCCGCCTCAATGAAAACATGCAGGAAACACAGTGGCTCTGTCCAAACCATGAAATCCAACTATCACTTCATCTAAAGTTTGTTTAATCTGCACAAAAACAAGGCATTGAAAGAAAAATTGTGTGTTTTTTGTTGTTGTGTGTGTTATTCTCAGCAGGGAGAAGTGATTTTCTCTGGTTTTGTGTCTGACTACAAACCAATGAGCCTCCTGCTAAAAGCATAAAGGAGATGTTCACATACTTCAGCATTAGAGACATATTCAGAGAAGAGATAAAGACTCAATCACATTTAGTTCTTAGTCAAAAAAATGAGCATAATAGAAGTGAATATTCACGCAGTTGAAACTAAAGTAATTTCTGTAACACTTTAATTTACAGAGTCTGTAACGCAGAAGACAAACTGACAGTTTCCCTCCAACAGCTTGACATTCATAAAGCATATTTAAAAAGCCCAGCAGAGCAAAAACAGGGGGGGGGGGGGAGACACACCCCCGGGGGGTAAAGAGCCGAAGACAGAGATTCTCTTACAGATAATTACAGTGACAGTGTTGGATCTATGATATTAAGTCGTTCCACCAGACCACAGCTTTTATAAAAGCAGCTGTAAATGCATTTGTGCAATAGATCGTTCTATTGTTGGAGAAAAGGCTGAATTCCAATATGTAGATACAGGTGATTGATCATCAGCTGCCCTGTGACTTCAAAATGAACTCTGCACAGAGGTTTGACCATATGCTTCCTAATGTGTGACTCCTATCTTCCAGCTGTTAAGAGGCTTCTAGTCACTGATTATTATGAAGGGTGAATTCTGATAAAGGAAGACGAGCAGAGGAGCGAGAGAGACGGAGGAGAAATGGGTTTGATCTTGAAGGAGAGGAAAGGGCGAAGGAGTCCTCGGGGCCTCGACTTCTCTAAAAGGTGCTTGTAGCCTCCAGGGAAGATTCTCTCTCTCTCTCTCTCTCTCTCCTCCGTCTCCAGCTCTGTGTGTCTGCATCCTCATCTCCCTCCACCCCCGCTACTCACGATCAATTATGATTGACAAGCGCTCTGGTTCAGAACTCGTTTAAGCCGCTTGATCTGCGGGTAGATATCAGCCCTCCTCCCAATTTCCTCCTCCTACATCCCGTGGTTAAGCCACTCTGAGATCATGCAGAGTACCTGAGGAATCGCTGCTTCCACTGAAGTCCTTGCCACATGTTGAGGACTGTTAACTCAAGAGGACCAGGTCAAGTGACGGAGCCGTGTTGACTCGTCAGAAGAGGAAAAGGAAAGTTTATTTTCACCATGTGTTGCACAGAGCTGTGAGATTTTGAAACAGTCCTGGGAGCTTGTGCATTTGTTGGACTGTTTTCAGAAATATGCCAGAAAATGGATTATTATCCTCAGCATCTCCCTGAAGCTCCGGTGCAAACAGTCCTCATGTGCCTGGGGTTTGACTCAGATGTCCCCACATGAGCATGATGATGAGGTGTGTGTTCAAAGTGTTGTGCAAACCTTCAACATCCAGGCTGGATTCTTCATGTGAATCATCCATGTGATGGACGGATTCTCACGTGTGAAGTTACCTGCTGGGTTTTCTACAGCTGCTCACGCAAAGGACCAAACCAATAGATCTGACATCACGGGGGGATTAGAGTATTTCAGCTTTGAGATTCAGTTACTGCTCATGTAGTTCTCCCCTGTGAGTGTTTAATGGTTTGGTCAGTTAGGTTATATGAGGCCCTCGTGGCTCATTTTGGGAGGAGGTCTGTTAATTGAGTGGATCGAGTTATTTTCACTCGTTATGTTTTGTTCATCTCTTTCTAGGGCTTTGAAAATCAGTTAGTTTCTTGTTGAAACTCTAAATTTGTGTTTTGTGCCTTCGCTGCTTGTGCACAATAAATAGATTAAAAGTTAAACATCAAATCAACCTGAGCAGCAGATGAGTCATGTTTCTGTTTTGGGGAATGAAAGAATCATTTCCACATTTGTCTGTAGCTCGGCAGGAAGTTGATCCATCACTGAAATATTGTAATTGGAAAAACTACAAGATAGATAAACGCGGAGCAGTCATGGTCCCAGAGGCTGATCCCTTCCTCTACCGTCACCATGAAGTTCAAGGTTCTAACTGTTGGATGGTTTTTAGTATTCAAGTTTCCTAGATCATAAATACAAAATGACTGATGGGTTTTCATCTAGCGTCACGGTTTGTGTTGGTCTCTGTTTAGTACTGTGACACTGTCGTATATTCGTTAGAGTAGATCATTTTGGCATGGGTTTAAAACATAATGTTAGGCTTACATTTATGATGCCTATCTTCTGGACTCTCAGACATTCTCACAGATTCCTCCAAATGTTTATCTTATTAGTTTTCTCCCTCTTTGGAAGGACCTTTGACCTTATTTCTGACCAGCTAATGGATGGCTGTAGAGGGAAGGTTCTTGACCAGTGTGTTTTCATCTTCAGGTACAAAAACATGTCCTTATTTAGGCAGAAGGCCCTATGTGGGACGGCATATTACCTGAAGTTATGGGCGGAACTAACCTCTCTATATAAATGTGTGTGAGACCACAGCTGGTCAGACTTCACTATTTGGCCTGGGTGATTTCTCCGAGTTCTAGAGCTGGTCTTGACCTGTACTACTTTTGTGTAATAAAAATTATTATACTTGTAAGTACTGGGTACGTGTTCCTTTCCTTCATCTTCAACTTCAACAACAAGAACCTCAACCTCTCGGCTGCCCAGAATATACCTTAACATGTACTGGCATCTTTCAGGCTAAAGCAGCTGAACCTGATGGGAATATTGGCTAAAAATGATCATGTTGGGTCTGATCATAATAACACAATCACAGAGAGAAAACTAACATGATCACAATGACGATGCTAACGCCATCACGATGCCACCGCTAACATACTCACCGAGACAGTATGCTTGTCTTTAGCAGCAGGTTAGCATGGCGATGTTGGCCCTTGCACTTACTGCTAATGTGGCTATTAGCTTACCGACAGAATGGCTTCTCCGTGTGACCAACATTTGATTAAAATTGAAAAAAAAATCAGCGAGTCCAGAGAGCGACAGCACACATGACTAATCTTTATTAACCCCAAACACTTATTGCTAATTATAGTGAAGGTTAAGATGTGTGTTTTTTTTCACAGCAGTGTATTGGGACTCTCCTGTGACCTCGTAATACAATTTCAATTTAATTTACACGCCTCTTCACTTCATTTGCTGCAGGTTCTCTCTTATCACGGCACGACCCGGCAGCCGAGCAGCGTTTCACACACCGGCTCGTTGTGTTCACTTGTAAACAAAACCTCCACACCACATAACGAGCCACATATTGACCACCGGGCAATTTAAGTCGCGCGGAATTCGGCCTGAACTGATCGCTGTGAAATTAACTGTGATAACAGCCACTAATACCATACTCTCCAGCGTTTCTGTCCATGCACTTCATTATTTCCCACTGCTTTGAACGTGTGCCCGTTTTTTTTACTGGAAGGGATTTAAGGGGGAAATAAGCCTGATAAATCCCAAATTAGGCCAAATAAAAGCACACGGCTCATCACTGGGGGTGTAAGTAAAAAAGTGCTGAAATTAGACTTTTCCTGAAAACGAGACTCATCAGGGCTGAGGGAATCTGCAGCCAGAGCTCTGCAGTTCTTGGTTTACAGACAATCTGGTTATATGACATTTTCACGAATTTGAATAATTCTTTATGCATTATCAGCACTGAGATTTCTATTTATTCAGTCTCACAATATCCATCAGCCTGTTCAAGCATCGCTAATAGACATATTTGTAAAATACCCCACAAATCCATCGAGTTACAAATGTTTTGTCCATGAGAGAAAAAAAAAAAATCTTATTACCACAGTTGGAACTGGCCGCTCTAACGTCCGAGCTGAGGAGCCCTGAGCATTTGTAAATCCTGATATCAATAGTTCCTCACAATCTTTGTAAAGCTGTGAGTATGAATTGAGGAGCGGGCTGATTGGTTTTTCATTCTTAACAGTGGCTGTTGGGAGGCAATTTAATTTCCTCTCCTCCGTCCTGCATCCTGGGAGACTTACTTTATTTTTTTATTTCCATGCTTTCCTCTTCAAAAATGTCAACACGACTTTGTCAGCAATAAGCACTTCCTCTGCCGTGACAGATATCACCTGACCCCAATTTATGAAAGGCACCGAAAAGACACACTCCTCCAGCACAATATGAATATATTATCAACTCGGAAGTGTCCTGTATTCGGCGGTGGGGAATTATATTGAAGGATGTGGTGGAAAACTGAGCAGACGTCACTTAAATAAGACAGAAGCTCATGAAAATACTCTGCTCTCCGTCTGTCTGCTCGCAGGAACAATAGTGAAACAACAATCAGGTGTGGATCAAAGGGAAAATATCAATCAAATCAAAAAGAGTCTCAGAATATAATGAAACAAATTATACTAAAAGCTTTTACTTCCAGATGTCTGAACAGTGAGATCCTGTCTCCTGACATATCTTTTCGGAGCTCCTGCTTTTCATCACAACCTTCTGCATCTCTGCTTGATAGTGCCCTGTCATTACCAAGCCGATATTAGCCGTGTGAGGATGGATCTCGGCCTCTCTCCTCTACAAGCAAGGCAAACAGCACTAATAGAGCAACCTCCTCTAATGGGGGTTTCTGTCACTCACAGAGAGAAGAGCCCGGGTAATGTTTATTGAATTCTATCTTCAACAACAGCCGTGAAAAGCAGACAACATTGGTTGTGGACTGCAGCCTCGACCAGGCACATCTCCCGTGTTACATAAACACCGAGCACACACACACAAAGACGTGCACACACACACAAACATCTGAGACGTCTGCACAGGTTGGCACGCATGTGTGTGCACGTGCACGCGCAAACACACACGCACAAATTGCATTCAAAAGACATCTGCCATCATGTGACCACGAGGCATTCAGATGCTACCCTCCAATGAATATAAAGTATAAACACTCCTCCAAATTCTCCCCCCATGGCCTCTATTTCATACCATTATCTTGGCATAATAAACACATTAGCTTCTCCCTACCCAATTCCTGCTCCTAAGATGAATCTTTCCCCACTATATAAAATAATTTGCCAACATTATATGTGCCGATGAATAATTCATGAGGGTTCATGGAGAGTTTCAGCCACATCTGAGTCCTGGAGGAGGCAGAGCTGACAGACACGCAGCTTCTGCAGTCGGACAGAAAGAAAATGGAGGATTTGCTGAGAAAGTCTTGCTTTGAAAGTGATGCACGGTCCTGTGTGCTCGGCGTGACGGCTCCTTCCTCACACGGGCACGAGGGCAGCTCAGATGAAGATGCAGGATCATTTCATTCTCTATTGAATTGGGATGATTGGTTCAAGTGAAATGATTCCGAAAGCTGCTGTGTGTGATTCCTGCTTCCGGCAGACTTTACCCGGGTGAAAGCTCAGGGACAAAAACAACCTTTTCTCTGTGATGGAAACATGAAAAATGTAACTTAATGACATAAGCATCATTTATGCTGTTTCTGAGCCGGATTTTCAAGAGGTACAGAGTTTGATGTAATATCTATCTCTGGTTATTTTGTATTTCTGTACTTGCAAAGGACAATTTTATTTAAAATTGGACGGGAGAAGGTCGTCTCTATTTCTGCGTCTCTGTATAAAACCATCATCATAACCCTAAAAAGGTTTTGGAATTATTAATCTCTATAAACAGATTCTAAATGTGAATATTTTGGAGCCAAAAGCTTCCTCTGGTGTCCATTTCTAGTTTTCAACAGGCTTATGTCGCCCGCAAGTTTAAAGTCCAAGTGTTTTTTTTGTGTAGACAAACAGACTTTTAATGATGAAAGGTTCGGGTCGGACTGTAAACTGTGTAGAAGGGAAGACAGAGTCTTGGCCTGGATATCTGCTGTCGCCACTGGAAGGCTTCCAGAGGCTAATTCATCATCAGACGACGGCCAACGGGCTTCTGTGAGGAAGAGAGAGCAAATGTCCCTCGGTGATTAAAGGCCATATGTGCAGTATTTGAAAAAATGGAGTAGTGAAATATTGTTAAAGATTTGTCTGGGGTCTTTCTGTGTTGTCTCTGCTTTTCCTCGTTACCCTCACAGGAAAAGTGCCACAGATGGACGGACATTTCACATAGTCTGAAATGTACCTGTGTAGATAAGAGCAAAAATATTACTGTGATAAACTGGGTTTAATTGATCTTTGAATATCAAGTCACTGTTTTAAATTGGAGCAGATTACGAGGCTGGAGTCAGTTGCAGCTTGTGATTCAGGGACAGTACAGAGTGTAAAGTCATAACTGACAATCACATCCAAAGGCTGGTTAATTAAGTTCATGTCGCTGTCACTTTCTGCCACAGCTTGTTTTGCTCAGAATGATTCGTTTACAGAAACTCTGATGTCAAAACAACAGGAACTCATCACGTCACTACAGATTATACACGAACCCCAATTTATTAAACATTCATCCTCGTCCCCCCCGAACACCGGATGTACACCCGCTTGCTCTCGTTGAATACTGACTGAATAAATATGTCAGCTTTGTTTAAGCACTGCAGTGAGCCCGGGGCAATGTGCTGTGAATGTACAGGGGGGGGGGGTCTCACGCACAAGAGGATGCACAGACCGGTGTGAAATGAAAATCTAACGTTTGAAACCCTTCGCTGTATATTCTCCATAACGTCTGCAGTCACTTTGAATGTGCATCATGAAGCCGGGCTGAAAGATGAAGGCGGAACATTAACGGTCTCCTCGATATCTGTGTTCCAGCTGCTGTGAGTCGACTTTGTGCAGCTCAAAGAAAAGATGTGATCTTCTTATACCCATTTTTATTTTCACCATCACAAAGCAAATGTAAGAACAAATCAAATCAGTGAGAACTTAGCAGACCGCACTGAATCGTTCACTTTTTAAACACCACTCAAAACCCTCATTTTTCTAAATCTTGTAAAATTACATGAGTATGAGTATTATTTAATTATAATGGAAAAATGTAATGTATTATTTTTCCATTACCGTTATTATAATAGCAGATTTTAGTTTTGCTAATCAAACAAATGATGGGCTGCACTGTTCGTTAACACCCTAAATTATAAATCAGCCCATATCGGCCTCCCGTTGTGTAGCTATGGCAACAACTCAAAAAGTAAAAGTATAATCAAACCTCATCTGCTTCTATTATTTCTCTGACACTCTTGACTGTCCGATTTATATTTTTTCAGTGAATCCAGATTGAAATATCTGGGATTGACATCATATTTCTTAAATTCACAGATTCCAGGCAGGTAATTCACAGACTCTGTCGACTACCTGACTTTTCCTCTGTCGCAGTTCGACTTGAGGTCACCGATCGATGGAAGGTCAAGTTCAAGGTCAACTAAAATATGGTTTTCACACATTATCACACATGAAATCACCACAAATAAAAGGCTGGCGAGACAATATGATCTCATCATTCTCCAACATCTCATGTCAGATAATTAACGTCATAAAAAACACACACTTTTTTAGATATCTCTTGTCCTAAGACTATAGACTTTACGCTTATATAGACTATAATAATCTATGATCATAGGGTAGGAATGACATCATCATCAATATGAAGTCAGAAAATGATATCATATACTGTCGTAATGGAAATAACTTTTGCAAGCAGTGAGTTTACAGACCTCTGTGTTGTTTGCATGCCTTTGGTACAAGTTGGAAAAACAGTGCTGTTGGTACAAGTTGTTATCAAAGAGCACGAGAGGACGAGCCTGACACCCGGGGCTGTGTGTTCTAATGATGCCACACATATCTCAGAGAGGGGGGCTGCACGGTGGAGATATTCCTGATGCGACTGTGACACGGCTGATTCAGGAGGATAGCGGGTGATAAGAGGTGTTGGGCTGTCAGTGTATTATCTGGTGTCAGGGAAGAGGTGATGTGGAGGCAGGAGGAGAGAGAGAGAGAGAGAGAGAGAGAGAGAGAGAGAGAGAGAGGGAGAGAGAGAGAGAGAGACTCAGGGACACAGAAGAAACCTGCTCCGTCTCTTTCCCCGGATGTTATTTTCTAAAGCAGATTTACAGACGCAGCAGCAGAAATCATTTTCAATTATCAAACCGAAGCTCAACCTGAAGAAGACACCAGCTGCTCTCAGCTAATTCACTGAGGACGAGACAGAAAGAGGCGGAGGCCAGACTTATTTTTACCTCCATCTGTTATTTAGCACTTCTGCTGACTGGCCCTGAAACCTCACAGCTCCTCCAACACACAGCGACACCTGAACTCTGTTGGTTTGAAGGTTTCGCTGCTCGTGATTTACAGGTTCTCACTCGGGTCAAACCCCCGACTGGCAACCGGTTTGTGAAGAGACGAGAAAGTAGTTTGGTTTTCTGTAAAATGATTCTCAAATAAAACAAAGAGAGAGTCTCCTTGTAGACGTGCTGAGTTCTGCTTTTTGAGAGAAAGGTGGAAATATTTCAAATAAAGAAGAAAAAAAAAGTCAAAAACTTAAGAAAACAAAGTTAAGTTGTATTATAATGAAAAATGGGAACAATTGTATGTGGAAGTGTAAAACCTTCGTGAGAAAAAGGCATGATTACTTTAAGAGAAAAAATTAAATTCATAATATTGCAAAACCAAAGCTGTAATTTAGTGAAAAATCCATAATACTACAAGAATAAAGTTATTTTCTTCTGTATAATCATTGAAATATATGGAAATAATTAAATAATTGTATTATATAAGGAGAATAGAGTGGTAATTTAATAAAGTAAAGAAGCCACAACATTTTGAGGACAAAAAAAACATGGATTCAACCCTTTGACAATGTTTTCAAAGTCATGATTTGTATAAAACGTGTTTTTGCTATTTGTGAAACTTACAGTTTAGTTTAAGATACTCCATTTTCCTCATTTTAACAGAAGTGAGGCTTCTAATCTATCATGACTTTATTCTCATAATATTACAACTTGGTTAATTTATTCTCTTAATATTATGATCTTCTTCTTCTTCTTCTTCTTCTTCTTCTTCTTCTTCTTCTTCTTCTTCTTCTTCTTCTTCTTCTTCTTCTTCTTCTTCTTCTTCTTCTTCTTCTTCTTCTTCTTCTTCTTCTTCTCTCAGCCCAAATCTCTTTGTCCCCAATACTCCATCACACTATATGGACGATGCACAGAATTTTAAATGTTTAAAACTGCCCTTATTAAATCATCTGCAAACTAAAGAGTAAAATGACTCATTCTATAGATTTGCAGCTATAACATACTTTTGAAGTGGAAGATCAGAAATTAATAATTCATGATAATTTGACTTAAAAATGCTTATATCTAATAAGCAAAAGCATGTTTCACCTAATAGTGTAGAATTATAATCTGCAGGTGGTGTGACCTTAACGGTTAATATATGATTTTCATTATATTATGCACAGCAATGCAAATCATTTCATTACACGTGGTATTAAAGTCTGAAAAGTGAACTTTAGAGGAAATGTCAAATGCTGTGGATGATGGTGTGAGTGGGAATTTATGAAATTGTGTGAGATACAGTAACCTTTCTAAAATGGCTTTATTGTATTTTAAAAGTTATAATAATAATAAATGTGCCTGCTTCTCCAGCAGGTCCACAGCTGCTTTGTCTTCGGTGAGAATACAAAACACCTGAGTTATTTAAAACCTGCCTGACAAACGTTGTAATCCTAACAGATGTTTGCTCAGGGGAAGACAACAAAAGCACTGATGGAGTATTATGTTCTATTATTACAACACACGGGGCTTATTTAGGTTTATTTACATTTGTTAGTCTTTCGGGGAAAACAGATTCATTTTTAAATCGTGATGTAATATTGGAAACAAAAATCGTATGCCTCAATCTAAGGCAGAGACATTCTGTGCATTTAATAAAAATATATACATATTGATGTGAGCTGGAAGGAGCAGTGGAGGGAGATCAGGATGTCTTAAAACAACACACTGACCTCCACATGCACCATGTAGAACCCGAACAGCAGGTTAGATGAGGCAGCTCTCATGTTGACGCTCCTCCATGGCCTCCTCCTCCAGCTCCGTCTCAGGGAAACTAAGATGTTCCTCGGCCAGGCAGGATGAGCTGTCCTTCCATTGAGTTGTGGGTCTGCCCCGGGGTCCTTCTCTGAGTTGTGTATGTGCAGACAAACCCCACAGAGCAGTGTCCAGGGCCAAACTCCTCACAAGCCTGAACCTGCTGCTGTAAACACAAGAGAAAAACACTTCTGTTTCTGTGGGATAGAAGAGACACAGCACTTCAATCACAATCACCACTGCTCGACTGCATGGGACAAAAGAATGAAATTTAAAAATAGTGGGAGGAATGTGGAGAGTTTTTTGAAGCTGAGGGGCTGGAATGAAACTTATATTTAACCGACAAATTTAGTTAAATCTACAATAATCTAGAAAATGACTTGCAGCAATTTATTTAACTGTTTATTCCTTTATTTATTTAGATTAAACTGTTTTCCTGTGTTGACAAGGTTGTGATACTATAGGAATCGGTCTCATTTGCGATTGTTTAGTGTGACTTTAGTGTATCGAATGCTTATGGTCCATATTCACATTCAGCATTACAAGCAAGTATAAACTGGGATCCATATTTTACGATACTGATTATCGTAATGACTGTCGTACATATCGTACAAAACGCTAATTTATTGTCCAAATACTTTATTTATTGAACATCTGGCTACGCTACATCCAACGTTTACTGACTTCCTTTGCTCGAGGCACCTTCCAGACACTAGGTGGGGTCGTAGAGCCGGACATCATCGCCTCAGATCATCCAACTGACCTTCATCATTTCCCTCACAGCTGCAAACTCGGCATTAACCTCAGATATGATCCTGATTTCACAATCTGTGGAATCAGAAACATAATGGATGACGAAGCACAGCCTTGGTCAGTGGCCACAGGGAAATGTGTTGTTCTCATTCAGTTTACACAAGGAGCTGTTTGGACCCTGGTGCATCATATTCCTCATAACCTCCACAGCATGCCCCCGCCGGGACAATTTCATAAAAGTTATGGATTGGACATCTTTGGGGGCGGAGGGACTGGAAACAGCTGAACTACTCAAGATGCCGCTGCACTTCTGCAGTTAAATACTCGTGTGCAGGAGGAGTGGCAGCGGGGCGAGTGGCTGCAGTGTCGGAGAGGCTTGATTGTTTCTGTGCTAACTGAGGCTCTGCTTGTTCTTTTCCCTTGAGGCCTCACAGAGCACAGACCTCTGGGAAATGAGCACAATGTGCTGCCACCGAGGAGAACGACCACAATGTGCAAAAAAGACTAAAACCAACGAGGGCGCTGAAACCTCAAGGACAGAGCAGCAGAGGCCAAACCAGGTCTGGAATGTGCCTCATGTGCAACGGCTTGTGAGGGTCTCTAAGAGGGAAATGAAAATCTGAGATGTTTTGAATAAAGTCGTAATATTATGAGAATAAAGTCTTAATATTACAAAAAAGGTTGTAGATTTCAGAGAATGAAGTTGAGAGAGCAGAGGGAGAGGAGCTTCTCTTGGCTGCTTATCTCCTGTTCTTTTCTTTATTCTTGTAATATTATGACTTTCTATCATTAAATGAAGACGTCATTTTTGGATATTACGGCCGTCTTACTTAAGATACTGTTTAAAGAAAGTTGTTCCTCTACATCACATTTTGAACGTTATCTCATTTTTAGTTTTCTCTTTGAATTATTCTGTTATTTTATCTGTATTTATTGTGCTGCACCTCTTATCGTAGCAAACATGTTTTTTAACACGAATTCTGAGCCTCCGGCATTTCTCTGGGTTACGTGCCACCAATTTCAAGGAGTGTACAGAGTAGAGAACTAGGGCGTCTGTTACTGCTCTTAGAAAGAACTCTATATTCAGCACTGAGACTAGTTCAGACAGCCGCTCTCTGATTGGCTCGTGTGTTGGCACAGCGTCAGGTGGAGTCAGAGATCACTCAGTATCGATCGTCTTCAGGGCAGAAGCAGAATATTATCAATGTGATCTAATCTGAATAGAGTTAAACTGTGTCCTTGACATATTTACACGTGTTTTTGAGCTGATTAAGTTCATGTTATCATGACCTGATATTAAGCTTCAAGGCACAAACTGGAGTGTGACTGTACACGTGTGCAACCTGCTCAAAGAGAATCACGCTACAGCGGCAGATCAAACCTCTGGCTGTAAAACACGAGAGCAGAGCAGCAGGTTGTGAAGTCGTGGAGATGAAGAGACGAGTCCAGGTCCAAATGAATCCACAGCTCTGGTCCCCTCAGTGGATGCGGTTTAAATCACTGTCATGGTTTTTAACTTGAGGTTAATTCCTCGTCTGTTTGATGAGTGTGGAGCAGGAAGGTGTCCCACAGGGCTTAGCACCATCCATGAATCTAAAAGCAGGACGAACTAGTTGTTGAACACTATCTGCTGTTTCTGTCATGGGGTTTAGATTGATCTCATTTACATTCTGCCGGCGTATTTGTTTTTTATCACAAACCTGATTCCCGCGGCTTGAAATGTGTCTGAACTCTGCAGCGGCGCTTTGACACCGACGATTCAGAGGCGACCACTAACGTGCACAGGTTTCATCCATGTCCCTTTGAGGTTAACCTCTACATCCCCCACCGTGTTTTCTGTATTTCAAAAGTGGCTGTTGATAGTTTGTTCTCATTAACAATGAGCAACACAAGCTGTGGCCAAAACTCGCAGCGATCCTCCGCCGTCCATCTGTGTGTTCAGTGTTCAGTATGCTGCCGACACTCTCAGCTTTATCAAAATATGGGAAACTATAGGGTAAAAGGCCTGGCAGACTTTCTGAGCGTTGATGAAAGCGGTGGCTTGACATGGAGGCAGCATATTTTGTTGGCACAACAATGAATGCTTGGAACGTGGTGAGCATCCAGATGGACGACAGAGAAGTGGATTACATGATTGGCTGGAGAAGTTGTAATGGACATTTTTAGTGCTGCTACAAAGACCGAAACCCCAATTTTCATGCAGCAATTCACAAACGGGCATAAAAATAATTGATTGTAATGGAGGAATAAAGTCAGACACACACAGACAGATGTGTTTGGGCTGCAGGAAAAAACACACAGCGACTGAGGGTGTGTATAAAGATGGACGATGTGGCAGCTCCCCCAAACGTGAAGCCAAAAATAGAGAGTAGTAAAGATAATGACTGTGTTTACATAACCAGATTAGTAAACCTGTTAAAAAATCTGTAAACGTGTACTGGGATTTGTAGACAACTCTGCACATGTGTCTGTGAATGTGTGTTTGCAGATTCTATGACACATTTATTCCATGTATCATCATATACGATAAATAAAAAAATGTGTCAGGTGAACAAGCACCAGGATCCGTCAGCGAGCTCACGGTGCAGAAAGTCTACACGACCCACGGAAAACTCATTAAGACCTTACATGGAACAAGGGGCTGAAAACCACTGAGTGAGCAGAAGCAAAGTCTGCACAACATGTTTTACAAGACACAGAGCAAAATAAAGATTCAGTCCATCTGCATTAAGCTTGTTCCTTCAGGCCTCGTATCAGGATTATAAACACACTGGACTTCGCTGATTCAGTTCGTTTCAGTCGTTCTGTTCATCCACAACAAGTTCGCAGGCTCCTCCAGAGGAAGCTATATCCGTGGATATACAAATTATTTGCAGAGCAGAGTTCGTTCTGTTCCCTTACGGTTGTATTTCCTACAAATACCGCAGCGTCAGAGTCGATATTTCATGTTCAAGGTCAAACTGTAGTTGCTTGAGCTGCAGAAGTAAACAAACCAGTCATACAAACAAATACAAATACACACACACACTTCTACGTAAGTGCATAGGAGTGCACACACACACACAAACAAAATCCTTAATACACAAACTCTGCACAAGCACCAACTAAAAAAGTAGTTGTGGAATCTGTTGACTCAGTCTGACTCCTCCCATTGGTTTGCGAACTGCAGTTTTTGAGGTCTTGAGTTCAGCATTTTCTCCCACGCCATCTTGGTTTCTTAAAAAAAAAGATGTAACAATATTTTGAGCAGCAAGGGGTGGAGCCTGACTGAGAGCTCGAGGACACCTCACGCCCACATACAACCTGTGACCTGCACCCATTGGACGATACTAGCTGTATCCACGCCCTATGATATACCGTCCTTTAGAGTCTATTTGACTCTAAATGGGACAACAATTTACAAAATGAACATCACGCTGTATTAACAATAGTAAAGGCAAATGTAATAGCATGCTAGTAAAAAGTAGGGTCATTGCTACAAATAAGATTTATCGCGTTATGACGTTTATTATGTGTAACTTTATAATTTTTCACTCTTATTTCATATTGTTTGTTGTAAAGTACTTTATTACTTGTTTTGAAAAGTGCTATACAAATAAATACTTAAAATTAAAATTACTTTTGTTTGCAAACAGGGGGGTCGCCCTGAGCTGGTAATTTGAGATAACAAAGTTTTATTTTTATTTTATTATATTTTATTAAATTATTTCTTCTCTAGTGGACTATTGTGGCCCTAAGTATAAAAGTGCTCATGGGGGAGGAACAAAAACGTTCAGAATCAGTCATAAGCGGTTGAACCTTCCCCTCTGAGCTCCTTCGTTAAGTACAGACAGCTCCCATGTCATTTGGCATGAGTCAGAGGGACGTCTGATTGAAACAACAATTACCAACAATAAAAAGTTCATTGAGTACTAAAGTACAGGACCCCTGAACGGACAGACGTGGCCCTCGTTGAGGAAATCAGAATCCAGCTGACAGTTTTCCTCGAGTCAGGAAAGTGGAAGCAAATCAGCGGCACCAGATAATCTGCAGATGGAAAATAGCAGCGGATCGAGAAAAGAAATCAGTGGACTGCATGTTGCGTGGAAATAAGCAGGGGGCTGATTACTTCCACTCGGGTTCGCCCTGGAAATGGCTGATGCCGAATCAATTTCTTCAGAGCGCACCTCCGACAAACAAGCTGCAGTGGTTTTACCAAACGGGGGAAATTCATGGGGCTCCAACTGTTCTCCGGCCCTGAATTCAATAACTCTGTCAATGTGACAGAACGTGTCTGCAGGGACACTTGAAACCAAACAGTAGATTTTCACCCCACAAAATCAATGACAACATACTAATTGGATGATAATTAACTAATATTTTAAGTAATTCAGGACGTAAATTAAGTGTTTACATGCAACAGAATGGTACAAGCTGTAAGTGAAATATAACAGTTGACCATAACATAATCATGTTTATTTACCCTTTGATTGATCATGATTAAATGTCTTACAATGCAACCATGATCATGCTGTTTCCTGTTGAACTGAATGAATCTTAACCTGATTTCTTTAGACACAGTAACCTGATTAACCTTGATCATGCTGTTTCCTGTACTACTGAATGAATCTTGGCCTGATTTATTTAACTAGGCATTGTTGTATTCATGTGATCAGAAGATCTCTACCTTTGACATTGTAATAAACCTCAACCAGAGTGGGAGGGGTTAGCCAAGTGTATAAAGACAGAGAACTGTTTCCTATCTGGGTGCATATTACAAACTAAACTTTGTGGTATGCACCATGCTCTGAGCATTAAAATGTGTGACAATACTGTAAGAGAATTGTGTCTCGTTTCCTCGTTGCTAAGGTGGGATTGTAGAAATTGCCACGACAAAGCTCACCAGGTTGGCAACCATAGACTGTCGGTGTGTCTCAATCAGGGGCTCAAACCTATCCAAGGGCTCATTGCACTTCGGTGATGAACAATTTTTCAAAGAGTACGAGCTGCATACACAAGTATCAAGCTTCATCTCAACCCATCAGCGGACGCCACAAATGTAAAGAAATCCAACGGGAATTAAAAACTGCCTCCTCCATGTTAAGGGATGGGACAGGGAGCAAAGATCACAGATGGTTTCAGTCAATTTAACGCACCGATATATATATTCAAGCATTTATGTGTCTGACTTAGATTGTAATAAGTTATTTGATGCTGTAAAATTAATATTAATGCATTATAGAAAATAAACGTTTTGTTTTCTGTTTTAATTTAAATCTATTGTGTTACTATGGGCTATAAAAATCAAATGTGATTGATTGATCTCCTCAAATTAAATGCAAAGAATGCACAGTTTGGAGAAGCAGGTATTTCCTGTAACGAGGACTGCACCGGGAGTGTAGGTGAGAAAAGTAAACATTTGGATTCTCTGCACCCTCGACAGAAAAAGATAACACATTCTGGCGCACTGTACGTACCTTTCCCCTTCTGACTTCTCTGTAAACTTTCTGAAGCATCAGGAGAAGGTATAAAATAAAACTGTTTGGGTTTGAACAGTGTTTGGCTGCTGAGCTCAAGCTTGTACTGATGGAAACACTGCAGGGTCCAGCAGAGTGGAAGAGGTGATGCATGGGTCAGACTACACGATATCCACCCAGTTAAAGTCCGACCTGGAAGACGTGTGTGGTGTCAAGTGGGTTCAGAACTGGGCAACAGGCACCACAATCGTTTGATCTCATGTATTGTATCAACCAATGCCACATCTGGGGCCCAGCAGACAGATTGGCATGTTTCCACGACAGGTTTCATCACCTGAAGAGCCAAAAGAGAGGAAGCCAGGCAGAAATGTAAATATGGCGTATCAAAAAGAGGAATGATTTTGTAAGTGTTGGACGGTGGGAACAGAGGAAGCTGATTCGTGGAGCTGTGCAACAAATATCTGTTTCTTATCACGAGAGTTAAAAAGACACGGACGCTTTCGTTGGATGAATTGATGGATGGATGGATGGATGGATGGATGCATGTGGAAAGAAGCCTTTTCTGACACAGGTGGTGATCATCCTTTACCATTTCAGGCACGAGAACCGAACATGAGTGCCTTTTCCAGTGAGTGGTGTTGATATTATGAAGTTGTGTTAGTTCAGTGCAAATGAGTATGTGCTGCTGTTTTTCTTTCAGTCCTCTGGAGCAGAAGAGCCAAACCACACCGTGACACAACCATTCTACAGCACTGTCTCTATTTTGCAGCCATACAAGTTCACAAGAGCTATGGGGCTCAAGCCAAAACTCCAGAGACGCCTCAGGAAGTACAGTCGCTGCTGGAGGACGTGCACGGTGCTGAGGGACGATGTGAAAGTCTCTGAGACGTGTAAATCTAAATCTATTTATACTTTCCACAGACGAGTCACTAATGAGAATCTGATGTCCTCTGATCTTTCTGTGGTTGACAACGCTTTCTTTGGTCTCATTGACATTCGGAGAGGTTGTTATCTTGACACCATATGTTTAGCTCTTCCACTTCCCTCCTATAGGCCCCTGTCCCTACTGTGGCTTATTAATCCAATCACTGTGGGGTTATCTGCGTGTTTCACAATGCTGATGATATCTCATTTGGAAACACAGTCCTGTGTAAACAGGCTGTAGGGGAATGAGACAGTAGGGACACTCCATTCCCAACTAATGTAGTTAGAGAGTCTGTTCTCACAGGGAGTTTCAGCACCAGCTTGGTTGGTACGGTTCATTTCAAAAGTCCAAACTCTAGAAACAAGTACTCCGCAAAGTACAACAAAGAGTTTGAAGTATTCAAACCATCGCAGCCAAAGTGCTGAAGGTTAGAGATTGTGAATTTCACAAATTATTGAGTTTACAGGTGAAGTATTCAGAAATAAATCAACCAGTCAACTTGTCTTGTCAAGCTCGATAGACATCAGTTGTAAAATGCAAAAAGTGAATGAATTTGTCCAAAAAGCAGAAAGGTTTATCTGGTTGAGGCTTTGCTCCTGTAGAAATGCCTGCAGGCCTGGAGTTCTTCTACGTATCCGACTTGTGACACCAATAGAATGGAATGTTAAATAGGTTTCTGATCCACATTTATTGAATGCCCAAAGTCACATCATATAATGGTGTCACACTTAAGGCATTATAATCACACTAAAGTGTACAATCATTTGATAGTGTCAGACTATCTACTGCACTCACACACAAATGAATACGCAAACTTGATCTGATTTGAATTTCATAAAACCCTCTTTAAGTTTCCATTTGTTTGCACTTCTGTCTCTTTAATGTGACTTCAGCTCTGCAGTTACATCACAGTCTCCCTCCCCCGCACTACCTGTTAATATTTAAGTTTCACTTTCACTCTCTAGCAGAACGACCTCTGAACATTGAACACTGATCAGATAGTGATCATATTCAAGCAGCTATTTCACAACCAAGTCTCTTGTCGGTGTGAGCTTGTTGCTACCAAAACACTTTTGACCAGTTATCAAATACAAGGCTTGAATTACTTTTTCCAATCGTGTCCTGACACACCAGAGAAAGCAGGAAACATCTGTTCCTCCCTGAAGAGACGCAGGCTGAAAACCAGACGATCACGTTCACCTTCTAAACCAAACTGGACCAGACGTCCTGAGTGAGTCCATGTCAGGATCTGGCACTTTAGTCTATGTTTATGTTTAATTGCAAAAGTGTTTTCTGTTTAGTAAATCTCTGTTGTGTGTGTTCTAGTAGTTTTCATGTTTGCACACTCTGTTTCCTGTTTTATTTTGGAGTCTCTGTTCCTTGTGTGTTGTTGCCATCTTCACTTCCTGTCTTTGATTGTCAGCTTTCCCTCATGTGTTTCACCTGTGTTCAATTGCCCCTGCCTTCCCTGTGTATTTAAGCCTCTGTCTTCCCTTTGTCCTCTGTCGGATCGTCTGTTTTTCCTGCTGTGTTTCTGGGTGCTGTCCTGATCTCGTGTAAGCTTATTTGTGTTTTGTTCCTCCTGTTCTTGTCTTTCCAGTTTGCAACTCCTTTAGTGTTTAAGTTTGGTGTTTAACTCCTTTAGTGTTTTAGTTTTGTGTTTGTCTAGTTTAAGCCTCATTTATATTAAATACTATTTTTGTTAACTACCTCTGCTCCATCTAATTCCACCAATCCTGACAGTCCAGCTACAGGAGAGAAGAGTGAAGCTACAACCTGCCGACGCTCCACACACTGACCGTGAGTTTAACAAACACCTCGACTCAGAGGGGAATTAAACCTCAGTGAAGTTCGTGGAGCTGTGACTGACTGACTGTCTGTTTTCAGCTTCACCTGGAGACTCAATGGCTTCCAGATTAGAAGAGGAGTTCTGCTGTTCCATCTGCAAAGATTTCTTCAGAGATCCTGTTGTTCTGTCATGTAGCCACAGTTTCTGTAAAGACTGTGTGGAGAGCTGGTGGAAAGACAACGTAGTAAAAGTGTGTCCACTTTGTAAGAAAATACATTCAATGATTGAACTACCTTGTAACCTGGTATTAAAGAACCTGTGTGAGACGTTCTTACAGGAGAGAATTCAGAGCTCTTCACATGCTCTCTGCAGTCAGCACTCAAAGAAACTTAGACTCTTCTGTCTGGACCATCAGCAGCCAGTGTGTCTTGTCTGCAGAGATTCAGAAAAACACACTGACCACAGATTCAGACCCATCGATGAAGCTGCAAAACAATACAAGAAGCAGCTTCGGGAAACTCTGGAGCCCTTGAAGAAGAAGTTACAGTGTTTTGAACGTGTTAAAGTAGAGTTTGAACAAACAGCAAAACACATTAAGGTCCAGGCCAGACTCACAGAGACGCAGATCAAGGAGCAGTTTAAAAAGCTTCATCAGTTCCTGGAGCAGGAAGAGGAGGCCAGGATGGCTGCACTGAGGGAGGAAGAGGAGCAGAAGAGTCTGATGATGAAGAAGAAGATTGAGGCTCTGAGCAGAGACATAACAGCTCTTTCAGACACAATCAGAGCCACAGAGGACGAGATGAGAGCTGAAGACGTCTCGTTCCTGCTCAACTACAAGGCTGCAGTGGAACGAGTCCAGCAGCGCCCCCTGCTGGATGATCCACAGCTGGCCTCAGGAGCTCTGATAGACGTGGCCAAACATCTGGGCAACCTGAGCTTCAACATCTGGAACACGATGAAGGACCTGGTCTCCTACAGTCCTGTCGTTCTGGACCCAAACTCTGCTAATCCAGAACTTATTCTGTCTGAAGATCTGACCAGTTTGAGACAAGGAGAGAAACAAAAGCTTCCTGACAATCCAGAGAGGTTTGATCATTATTTCTCAGTCCTGGGATCTCAGGGTTTTAACTCAGGGACTCACAGCTGGGACGTATTGGTTGGAGACAGTACAGGCTGGAGACTGGGTGTGTCAGCAGAGTCTGTCCAGAGGAAGGAAAGCACACTGTCTGGATTATGGGAAATAGTGTTCAATGAAGGTGAATACTCAGCATGGTCACCATCAGGATTTTCTGATCTCACTGTGCAGAAGATCCAGAGGATCAGAGTGAAACTGGAATGGAACAGAGGAAAACTATCGTTCTCTGATCCTGATACTAACAAACACATTCACACCTTCACACTCACTTTCACTCATAAGATGTTTCCATACTTTGGCACTAAAGATCAACATCACCCAGTGAAGCTGTTACCTGTAAATGTCTCTGTGACGCTGGATCAGAGCAGTTAGAGATAAAGATTTAATTCATCATGTTTATTTCTTCAAGAGAAATCTGCTGAATTTAAAAGTTAAACTTGTTGTTCTAAAGCTTTGTTTATTTCTCTTTTTACTTCTCACTCATTTTCATTTCTCCTGTCGACTTTCCACGTGTGTAAAAAGATTTCATTATTTTCTGATATTTATCTTTGGTTTGTTTTTTACTTTCATGCGAAATGTTTTCTATGATTTAGATTTTGTGTGGATCCATGAAGTCGAGCAAACTGATGAAGATCCACATAAAAACACATTTATTAATAACAGCTGATCATTGTTCACATTCAACAAACTTTATTAAAACTCACACATGAGACAGGATTCATGTTTAATCCCCTAAAGTCTGTTCACATATGAAATTATCCAACATATATGAAAATTTGTCTGTTTGATGTGATGAAGCCAAAATGACTCTGTCATTAAAATTGTTTCCATTCAATGTACAAATGTAAGGTGGCTGATGAGATATTCTGTTTGAAAAGGAAAGACCAATTGGGGTGGGGGGTGGGATAATGTTTTGTATGTTTTCTACTTGTTGGTTTGTTTGTTTGTATGTTTGTTTATTTGGCAAAAAAAAAGAAGCATGCATCTATTTGTAAAGGTCATGTAACATGATGTGATGTGTTTCAATAAACAGATTTATTAAAAAAAAAAGTGTTTCCATGAAAAATGAATCTATTTTTTCACTTTATTGTCCGCGGACGCTCGGACTCGCCTGCACCATGTGATTCTCACACAAACAGCAGAAACCCATGTAGACCTGTTAGCTGTTTCCACCTGGGTCAGGGTCTGAAGCCCACCAGGACCCACTGCAGAGAGACGTCTGGTTTCACAGATCACATGTTCGTTTTACATTTCTCATCACGTAAATCTGTAAAAAACATCATGACAGAGATATAATAGCAGTTTGAACGTGTGCGGGTCCAAGGGAAGCTCACCTGGAGGCTGATGTGTTGGAACAGCTTCATTCGTCAAAAAAAGTACTTTCAACAAACCTGCTGAGATCCATGTTTGTAAATCCTGGTTCTCATCATTACTTCTCATGTATTATTTTAAACATGTTTTTCCTGAAGCGTGTTCATCTGTCATGTAGACAAAACATCTTAAACCAAAAGCTTCTTAGAGTAAAACAAAAAAGAAAATGACTATAATAAACCCCATAAAAGTATAAGATGGGATTCGACTCGTTTTTGTTTTTATTATGTACATGTTTAAGCTGAAATAAGAATAAAACAAATTGTAAGGAGGTTCTGTTGACACACGCCCCATAATCACAGCACAATAGAGCGGTATCAGACTCATATTCTGACTAGAATTATGAGAATGACAACGTCAGGCTAGACTTGTGACACAAATAGAATAGAATGTTAAATAGGTTTCTGATAGCCACATTTATTGAATGCCCAAAGTCACATCATATAATGGTGTCACACTTAAGGTATAATAATCACACCAAAGTGTACAATCATTTGATGATGTCACACTTTTTACTGCACTCACACACAAATTAAAAAGCAAACTGGATCTGATTTGAATTTCATAAAACCCTCTAAGTTTCCATTTGTTTGCACTTCTGTCTCTTTAATGTGACTTCAGCTCTGCAGTTACGTAACAGACTCCCCTCCCCCTCACTTCCTGTTAATATTTAAGTTTCACTTTTACTCTCTAGCAGACCGACCTCTGAGCGGTGAACACTGATCAGATAATGATCATATTCAAGAAGCTATTTTACAACCAAGTCTCTTGTCTGTGTGAGCTTGTTGCTGCCAAAACACTTTTGACCAGTTATCAAATCCAAGGCTTGAATTACTTTTAACAATCGTGTCCTGACACACCAGAGAAACCAGGAAACATCTGTTCCTCCCTGAAGAGACGCAGGCTGAAAACCAGACGATCACATTCACCTTCCAAACCAAACCAGACCAGACATCCTGAGTGAGTCCAGCTAGGAGAGAAGAGTGAAGCTACAACCTGCCGACGCTCCACACACTGACCGTGAGTTTAACAAACACCTCGACTCAGAGGGGAATTAAACCTCAGTGAAGTTCGTGGAGCTGTGACTGACTGACTGTCTGTTTTCAGCTTCACCTGGAGACTTAATGGCTTCCAGATCAGAAGTGGATTTCTGTTGTTCCATCTGCCAAGATGTCTTCAGAGATCCTGTTGTTCTGTCATGTAGCCACAGCTTCTGTAGAGACTGTTTGAAGAGCTGGTGGAAAGACAAAGCAGTAAAAGAGTGTCCACTTTGTAAGAGAAGATCTTCAAGGTCAGAACCACCTGGTAACCTGGTGTTAAAGAACCTGTGTGAGAGGTTCTTACAGGAGAGAATTCAGAGCTCTTCACATGCTCTCTGCAGTCTGCACTCAGAGAAACTCAGAGTCTTCTGTCTGGACCATCAGCAGCCAGTGTGTCTCGTCTGCAGAGATTCAAAAAAACATGCTGACCACAGATTCAGCCCCATCGATGAAGCTGCACAGCAACACAAGAAGCAGCTTCAGGAAACTCTGGAGCCCTTGAAGAAGAAGTTACAGTGTTTTACACGTGTTAAAGTAAATTGTGAACAAACAGCAAAACACATTAAGGTCCAGGCTGGACTCACAGAGAGGCAGATCAAGGAGCAGTTTAAAAATCTTCATCAGTTTCTGGAGGAGGAAGAGGTGGCCAGGATGGCTGCACTGAGGCAGGAAGAGGAGCAGAAGAGTCGGATGATGAAGAAGAAGATTGAGGCTCTGAGCAGAGACATAACAGCTCTTTCAGACACAATCAGAGCCACAGAGGACGAGATGAGAGCTGAAGACGTCTTGTTCCTGCTCAACTACAAGGCTGCAGTGGAACAAGTTCAGCAGCACCCCCTGCTGGATGATCCACGGCTGGCCTCAGGAGCTCTGATAGACGTTGCCAAACATCTGTGCAACCTGAGCTTCAACATCTGGAACAAGATGAAGGACCTGGTCTCCTACAGTCCCGTGGTTCTGAACCCAAACTCTGCTAATCCAGTACTCGTCCTGTCTGAAGATCTGACCAGTTTGAGAGTAGGAAAAAAACAGAAGCTTCCTGACAATCTAGAGAGGTTTGATCATTTCTTCTCAGTCCTGGGATCTCAGGGTTTTAACTCAGGGACTCACAGCTGGGACGTCCTGGTTGGAGACAGTACACGCTGGTCAATGGGTGTGTCAGCAGGGTTTGTCCAGAGGAAGGGGACCATGCTGTGTGGAACATGGGGAATATGGTTCCATGAAGGTAAATACACAGCAGTGTCACCATCAGCATTTTCTGATCTCACTGTGCAGAAGATCCAGAGGATCAGAGTGAAACTGGACTGGAACAGAGGAAAACTATCGTTCTCTGATCCTGATACTAACAAACACATTCACACCTTCACACTCACTTTCACTCATAAGATGTTTCCATACTTTGGCACTAGAGATCAACATCACCCAGTGAAGCTGTTACCTGTGAATGTCTCTGTGACGCTGGATCAGAGCAGTTAGAGATAAAGATTTTATTCATCATGTTTATTTCTTCTAGAGAAATCTGCTGAATTTAAATGTTAAACTCGTTATTCTAAAGCTTTGTTTATTTCTCTTCTTCTCACTCATGTTTATTTCTCCTGTCGACTTACCACGTGTGTAAAAAGATTTCATTATTATCTGATATTTATCTTTGGTTTGTTTTTTACTTTCATGGGAAATGTTTATATCATTTAGATTTTGTGTGGATCCATGAAGTCGAGCAAACTGATGAAGATCCACATAAAAACACATTTATTAATAACAGCTGATCATTGTTCACATTCAACAAACTTAAATAAAACTCACACATGACACAGGATTCATGTTTAATCACCTAAAGTCTGTTCACATATGAAATAATCCAACATATATGAACATTTTTCTGTTTGATGTGATGAAGGCAAAATGATTCTGTCATTAAAAGTGTTTCCATTCAATGTACAAATGTAAGGTGGCTGATGAGATATTCTGTTTGAAAAGGGAAGACCAATTGGGGTGGGGGGTGGGATAATGTTTTGTATGTTTTCTACTTGTTGGTTTGTTTGTTTGTATGTTTGTTTATTTGGCAAAAAAAAAGAAGAAGCATGCATCTATTTGTAAAGGTCATGAAACATGATGTGATGTGTTTCAATAAACAGATTTATAAAAAAAAAAAGTGTTTCCATGAAAAATGAATCTATTTTTTCACTTTATTGTCCGCGGACGCTCGGACTCGCCTGCACCATGTGATTCTCACACAAACAGCAGAAACCCATGTAGACCTGTTAGCTGTTTCCACCTGGGTCAGGGTCTGAAGCCCACCAGGACCCACTGTGCACAGAGAGACGTCTGGTTTCACAGATTATCACATGTTCCTTTTACATTTATCATCACGTAAATCTGTAAAAAACATCATGACATCGATATAACAGCAGTTTGAACGTGTGTGGGTCTGAGGGAAGCTCACCTGGAGGCTGATGTGTTGGAACAGCTTCAATCGTCAAAAAAAGGACTTTCAACAAACCTGCTGAGATCCATGTTTGTAAATCCTGGTTCTCATCATTACATCTCATGTATTATTTTAAACATGTTTTCCTGGAGCGTGTTCATCTGTCATGTAGACAATACATCTTAAACCAAAAGCTTCTTAGAGTAAAACAAAAAAGAAAATGATTATAATAAACCCCATAAAAGTATAAGATGGGATTCGACTCGCTTTTTTTCTTATTATGTACATGTTTAAGATGAAATAATAATAAAACAAATTGTGACAGAAGAAAACATCAGATCAGTGACGAGGAGACGACAGGATAACGTCTTGACATGTAACCTCAGGTGAGTGGGCACATTGATGAACAGTTACAAATACTTCTGGATGAAAAGGAGGAGCCATACACATAAGACACTGACTGAAGACAAATCTGAACATGTGTGACCCCAAGAATCTCCTCCTGTGTTCTGTTCAACATCCATGTTCCAGAGTTCACGCCTGAAAACGGTTTTAATCCCACAATCTGGTAGTTGTCTTAACTCACAAGACGCTGTTCTCAAGGGAGCGACAACAAATCCAATTCTGCTCAAACTCTTGTTTTGTCGAGACGAAGCATTATTGGTATGACAGCCGCTCCGTGGAACCGATGACTGATCTCGATGTAACATTTTCTTGTCGGCTGGCTGCGGAGGACTATGATTACTGATTGACAGAAACAACCGTTTTCCGTCCAAACCCCCTGCTAGAAAACAGTCCCAATTTAAAAAAAAAAAAAAGTCAAAACTTTCACTCCTGTGCGCTAACTCTGGTGTAATTTTCAATTTTCTCTACAGCTAGTAAATACCAGGGATGTCAAAGTGGAAGTGCAGAGGTAACCTGAGGGCACAGTGGTCCTATCTGGAAACACACAGAGCCCAGCGTGACACCGTCTCAGTCCACAGGAGCCCACGGCTGATTGATGGTGAGAGCTTCTCTCTCGGGTTAGAGGAGGAAGAGGAGCATTCGGGAGAAGAGGGGATAAAAGGAAAGGGACGGATGTTGAGTGTGGAATCAGTCTCATTAAAAGTCTTCATGTGGCTCGTCGATGTTATGACGGACATTAGATCTCTGCGGTGTGCGGGTACATATTTAAGGGAGGTGGCGTAAGGTGGGGGAAACACACCTTCAGCTAAATCAATCGGACAGATATAAGATGAGGAGACGCTGCAGCTCCTGTGTGTGAAAAGTTTTGCTGTCGGCCGACCCCCTGAGACGCAGACGCAGCATGTGGCTCCTCGTGATACAGGCGGCGGCTGTCGGGAGGCCGGTAGCAGGTGACCCGGGTGTCCACCCTCTGCCGGGGCGTGTTTATATACTGCTCCCCTTCATCACACCTCACCACAGGCCTAATTAACAGGCTTTTCAAGAGAGTCCAGGGCCCATGCAACAAGGTGTGTTGTGCGTTTATACTCCCACACTCGCAACCAGGGTCCCTCAGACCCCAGCCAATTAATCCTAATATAATTAGAACGTGGCAAAGGGTTCAGGGAGTCAGATATTTATATCAAAATCGCCGGCTTTGGTCTTCGCCGCCTCACTGTTATCTCCTGGAGGCTCCGTTTGATATGAAACTCACAGATTAGTGTTTGGCATTGATTCAAGGAGACGTCCTCGGTTAAATGATGAGGCGGACTAAGCCATTTATTCGGTGGAGGCAAAATTAAGCAGGGACGGGACAAGGTTGGAGGAGAATTACTGCGGTGCCACCCTAGCTGTGGATTACAGCGAGTACTTCCCCTGTTTATTTAAGATGGGCACACAGAGTTTAATTTTACACATTGTGTTAAATCACCCTAAGTGTTTTCCTCTGCCCTGGATCTCATTCACAACCTGAGACTTTTATGATCACAGTGTGTGGATCAATTGAAAACAACCAATGTGCCAGAAATTCCGTCGATCATAAAAGTAAAGTTGTTGCAGACGAGTCCTTGGCTAAATTGGGCTTGAATTCTGCTTGGGTCTGCTTGTCTTTATTAGTTAGATCTTAGAAAGTGTTGACCATGAAAATACAAACAAGATATCATCATTTAATCAATGAAATAGCTGCTTTCTTCTGAGCTTTATTCATACTGAATTCAGCCTTTTCACTTTTAGCTGCCGAGCTGTAGATCAAAATACCGACAAAAGTCAGTCAGGCACTCGCTCCTTCGTGGAACCGTATCACCGCTTTGCCCTTTTGTGCAATCGTCAACCTTTCATGAGACTCATTGTGTCAAAGATCAGAGTTGTCTCTCTCGTGGAGAAGCTCAATTTGTTATGACGCTTTTGCAAGAGCAAGAAAAGTTTCCTCGAACTTGGAACATGGAATGTAAATGTCTGAAAGCCGAGTCAGGTCTGAAATCACTCCTCAGCTCGAGCAGTATTCCCCAACAGGCCTGTTAATCCCTCAAACTCTTTCCGAAGATCTATTTGACATGAAGCTGCCTCTGCTCGTAGGATTTGAAGCCCCGAGCAGGAATTAATCACCGACTAGGATTTGAACAGGCTGGCAGTTTAAAGGACGAGTGCAGAACCAGTGTGTAGGACTAAGGGGGATCTGTCGGCAGAAATATAATATTCATTACTGTATATCACCCAGTATGAATCATTTCCACTAGCTTTGCAGTAGTAGGTCTGCTTCCATGAAGCCGTCCGTGTTGCACCGCCATGTTTTAACAGTGGTTTCAGTCTTAATGTTTGATGCAATCTGCAACCTCACCACCAGATGCCACTAAATCCTGCACACTGCTCCTTTAAGAACTACACAAAATCCCTTTCTTAATATCAGTGGCAAGTTTTATTGTGTGGTGCAGTAACATGTTTGGCTTAAATTGCTCTAAATATATTTCTACACAAGGTCACGATGGGTTCTACATGATGGAGGGTGAGGAGTAGTATTCTGTTGGCTGCAGTCTGCAACCTCACCACTAGATGCCACTAAATCACACACACTGGCGCTTATTCTCTTCTAAAGGTCAACACAAAGATCCTTCGAGTGTTGTAAATGTCAAGTGAAATCTATCAACAGAAACAAAGGCAGGATGGAATGTTTCCGATAATTATCCCACAGCAGCGATTAAGTCATTTTTTTCCAGCTAAATATATCAACGCCTGAAAAGGAAACAACATTTAACCATGTGGCCACTTTTGAAACACAGCTGGCTGCTGCTGCTGCAAGGATCAAATTCATATTCTAATTCATTAAACATTATTACTGTCTCAAATAATAAATTCTCCGGATTTTAGTTTTAAGACAAACCCTCCAATATTAATATATAACTAAACATTTTATTATATTTTACGCTGAACTGTGGCAGAGCATATGCTTCTTATTACGGTGACAGAGAGTCAAACATTTAATTTCCAGAAAAACCAAGATAATCTGCAATGAATCTATGTTACATATTCTCTATTCGTTCTCAGGGCCTGCAGGTCAGATGTGTGTATTGACATGCATTGCTATTTGTATAGTGTTTTATATTCATTTAATCTTTAAGATTTGGAGCACAGCAGAGCCAGACACTTTCAAATCAGCATTTGCAATTGTTGTTTCACTGCTACCAATAAGAATTTCTAAAATATACAGTTGTATGCAAATGTTTCCCCCTGAGTGAGTCCTCAGTAACTCCCCTGCTTGGCAGAGCTCACGTTGTGTAGCCGGCTGAGAGTCTTTCCACGGTCGATTTGTGACTTTTCACCCACTCTTACTGCCGATGAATAACTAAACAAGACCATCAGAGCAGATCCGGTCAGACGTTTGAGGCCGACGTTCAACATTTGACAGTTCAATACTCGGCTTTTCCAGCGCATATCGATGTGAGCTGTATCGCCCGGGCCTCACAAGCCACTGGCACTGTTCACACAGCAGAATCAAAGTGCTGCAGACTATTGAGATTCTGCTTATGAGTCACGACTCCATGCTTGTAGCCCGGAGTTGTTTGGTGACCCCGTGTTCACACGTGTAGAACCGAGGTCAGCCGGCGTGTTGGTTCTGCGGATCCCGACCCCTGTCTGCCACCTGAGTTCTCGCCCCCCCCTCCGTGTTGATAGGAGCCCTCACAGCTCTGGAGGTGCGGTTTGTTGCACCTCGGCTGCAATCTTCTGTTCCCTGCGACCCCGTTGTCTCACCGCCTGCTGCGACCAGAGCTGTCACCTACATTTCACTCTCACCAGCCACCCCCCCGCCCCCCCCACCGTCCCTGTGAAGCCTCCTGTCCCACAAGCCATTTATCACCCTGTTTGGACAACTCCCCTCCCTTCCTCCCCCCCTTTCCCTGTTGCAAAAGCATGATTTCTAATTAAACCTCCTAACTGTGAGGTTAAGAGCCAATTTCATGCACCTCACTCTTGATAAATAGGCGGTGGTCCCTTAACTCCTTCGGTCCCCGACCCATCTGTTTGGGCCGAGGCTCCTGTGGCAACACAGGTCGTCCACTCCTGCAAGTTCCACTCATCTGAGATAAAGTTTCACCGGTAATAACATTCATTCTTCTTCTCTTTTCAGATTGGACATTAATGGCGAGTCAATGAGGGAGCGATGGAGTGAGGAGCCGCGAGTGTCGACAATTTATTGCTGAAATAATTCGAACGGGCATAAAAGGAAGCGTATCAATTCAAAACCCCTTTTTAGCTCCAGGATCGAAGGTTTAAAAGCAAAAAAGAGTTCAAATGTTCTTTTGGGATTTTGCTGCAGAATTAGTTATTTTGGCTCGCATAAGATTCATTGATTTCCCCCCCGATGGAATGTACGACATGATCCAAAATAAATAGCGGCTCATTTTCGGAGAGTAGAAGAATAGGCAGAGCCATTGATTATGCTCTTTGACAAATAGTCATGCCTGAAGGCTCGTTGGACTGGGGATTAATTACTATCTTTGCTCTGGAAAGGGAAACATTGATCTGAGTGAGTGAAGAAAAGGAGGATTAATGACAGGCGGCTTTATGTTGATTAAGATTAAGTGAGACAGAAAGAAATGTCAGATTTGAATGTGTAACACCTCAGGCTGGGACGACTCAGGCTTTTCAATTTAGAGACTGCACACACGCTCTTAGTGGTTTCACACATCAGGGCTAAGTTGTACGCATGTGAAAAATAGTTGTTGGCTACAGGATAAAGGTTTTTCTCAGGCTCTGGAGGGAGATGAGCAGAATCTGCTTCCCAGCTCTATGTGAGTGTGAGCTGCATCTCAACACTACAAGTTTGAAAATGGAAAAAGTATATGTACGGTTTGAAAGAAATGAGATTAGCAGACATCTATAGCTCCATCTTCATCTCTGCTTGAGGCGAGCAGCTCAAGACCAGATCGGCTGCTGATAAGACCACCAGCGGCTCGGAGGCTGGCTCGGTTTCGACCGGGCACTTTGCTGGCCGTCTTCCCCGTTCCCCCTATCTTCATTTCACACCTGCACTGTCCTGTCAAAAAATATAAAACAACAAATATAACATCATACTTTTCCCAGTGCAGACATCAGTATTTGTCCTGTACCACTGAATTCACTGGTCTGCGAGGGTCCATCGCTCAAGGTCTCGTTGTCCAGAGTGCTGCTTGCCCCTGAGTCATAGATTAAGGCAATACGCTCTTACAGAACTTGTCAGCATGCTAATGGGTTAGCTGTCAGGACAAAGAGACAGCCGGTCTCAGAGCTGCAGGAGGTTTACTTACTTGTTCTTTCATGAGAACATGTGGCGTTCAGTAGCTGGAACTGGGCTAACGTCCTCCATCCTGATGACAACTCCCACGTATGTGCATAACCACATACGTGTAACAGTGCGTGAACTCTACTCGGCCCATCAAACTGAGTTACGTGGGCCTCAGGTGTTGTCAGGGGAATGGAACAACCATCCATCATGAGTTGGTATAAGGTTAAACACGTTCACCATCTTAGGATGCTCGTTAATTTGCCAATCAGCTCTCAAAAGGAGGAGGCAGGGATTGTAGGTTGTATCTGAAACACAGTATTAGCAATTAGCAACACAAACTCAGAGTAGAGGATTGTTTGCACGTATTTGGTTATAAACCTAAATACTGTACGGATCAACAACTTGGCCTGAATGCTCGAGTTAAAAAGTCAGATAATCACCACAAGTAATTACGCTTCCCTTTCTTCAAAGTTTCACGAAAGAAACAACAATCCACCCTGTGGTTGTTGAGACCTTTTGAAAGCACAAATGCCAACATCATGACAAAATGTCAGGGGATCGCCAAAGTCAGCGGGTTTCGTCTTCCAGCGAAACGAGAACGTCTGAACACAATTTCACGGTAATCCATCAAGTGATTCTCGAGATATTTAAGGCCAAACAAACTTTTTGAACTGAGAACTGGCGTGTGAGTGATCCGTCTGCAGGCGGCAGGTCGGAGATGTTAAAGGATGATTCAGGTTTGTTTGTGACAGTCAGCGATGATAACACTTTACTTACAACATTAATTCCTGACACGTGGGAACACAGAGAACCTGAGCTCACAGAGATGTTTAGTCTGTAAACTGTGAGGAATGTTTACAGACAGTTTAACTGTCACTTTGTTGTCTCAATGTGAGGGGGGGTATTTACGACCTGTCTGATGGTCTCATGCAACTTGGAGAAATTTATTTGGTGGTTACAATTTTATTATTAGATGCAAGAAGAATGATGACAAAGCCATAAAAAACCCAGGTTTCAATATTATTATCTAATAAAACATTTATACACACACATATATTATTTTTTCCATTATTACTTCTTATGTCTTTTCTACTTTTTATTATAATCCACAGCCTTTCTTCATTTCCAGGCCGAATCCTCTCACTGCTGCTGCAGCGTTCCCAGTTCCCCGAAGAGATCAATAAAATTGAATCTTATCCCGTCTTATTAAGAATTAATCTCTCAGTCCACTTAGAGCACACAGAGGTAATTTAGGAAAAGTACACACGACCCAGCGAGGCATCCGGCTAATTAAGAACACATCAATGTTCAATTTTGGTTCATACAGTTATTTCCTTTTCCTTCCGTATGATTGGCTTTTTCATTATTGCAGAACAACTTTGCAGCTTTACCATAGGTCAAATCATCTTGAAGCAATTATCAGGTCGGAGCTTTACTCAGAAGGTTGAATAAACCAAATTAAACCCAGTTATTCTGATTACACGTAAATTCAACTTGCAGGGGTGTTGGGGGGTGCCTCATTTCACAAAGGAGGTTATGTTTTCACCCCTGTACTTTACTCATTGGTTGGTTGGGTTGTAAACAAGGAAGGAAGTTGGAGGAAGGATGTGCTGCAGGTAAAGTGAGAACCCATTAACTGTTGCTGGACTTTTAGGGCCTTTTTTCGCCATTTTCACTTATTTCCCAGAGAAGTATAATGGAGGTTGATATAATGAATGTGTACAATTTGGTGCAGGGTCAATAGGAAACTGTTGGAGGTAGATTCTACTGAGAGCCATTTTAGTTATAGGATGTTTTGTAAAAAAATCTGCTGCCTCACTCGACGTTTACATTCATCTTTTAATCCTCTTTCTTTGTACCTCATGTTATGATCAGATTATCAGAGAGAAAAGTCGATTATAAGTATTTTCCTATAAGCATTTGACAGGTTCCCTCATTTCTACTTTCTGCATTAATAACGTGACCTTGGAAATCAAACTTATGTCAACATTAAAACTGCAGCTGGTACGCCTTTCACGATCAGACATCTCCCGAGCGCTCGGCTGTAAAAGGGAAACCCGTTCACAGCACTCTGTCACCAGGGAAAGTGATGAGTCACAAGCAGCAAATAATGACAGGGCCCATTCGGGAGGATAATTTGAAATCTCTCATGAGAGAGACGAGGAAGCTGAAATTCACAGATTTATATTTGTAGAGAGATTCCCATCGCCAAACATTCATTCATCATGACTTTGAACGGCGTGTTTTTTTTCAGTCCGACGGAAATTAAATCTTATTTATTTTGTCTGTGAAACACAAAGAGGATGTCAGAAAAAAGACAGAAAGAAAAGCTCAATGGAAATAAAAGAATAACGAGTTTTTATTTTTGTACAAAGGCCGGACATGGGGATAACTGCACTCCTCTGAGAGCACCGTAAGGTGCTGACCATCACTAGAAGACTCTCTGAGAGCTCCTTCTCCTTCATCTCTCAGGCGAACAACCTTCATCCTCACACACAGCGCTCTCAGTGTCGTCCTCTGAATGAATCACAAGGTTACACCAACCCACGTCGTTTAAAGAGGTATTCAGAGCCAATAATAACCATTTTAGACAGGCGCGGCCACCAGGGTCACTTTCACGATGTAATATGCTGTATAATAGCCCGTATTAAAACAAATGTGACCTATTTGTGTAAGGTCACCTCCGGTTGGGACGGAAATCAATAGAGGATGAGCTGTTTGATCCTGATTTGATGGATTTTGGGAAGAAACGACATCGTCATGACCGTATTAACGAGTTTAAACGAGACGATCACAGGACACGAAGAAGACATTTCAACAACGGCAAATTTTTCTCAAGGGTAACTTTATGAGTTGGACAACTCTTTACTGACATTATCACAACTTTTGTCTCGCTGGAGGCCATGTAAAAGACACATGGAAGTACGTGGCCAGTGACTTATACATCATCTTAAATGGACGTGTCTGTTTTCGTACGTAAAGGCAGCACAAACGAGATGTTACTCTTCAAGTCAAGTCAAAGTTTGTGTCTATAGCTCGTTTAAAACATCCACCGTTGACCCTTCAGTAAATTCTCAGCCAAAACAGACATGGCACGCTTTCTGCAGGAACCAGAACAACTCAAGCTGCATTTAAACTTGATTGAAGAGGTTTATTCTGGACGCAGACACCCAAGGTGGACACTTTGGTTTATTAATTGTTGGATTGTGTGTTTTTTTATGGCTCCATCTCATGACTAGAAGGATTTAATGGGGCCCTGCTTTAATTAAATATTGCACCACACAGTGTTAACGCTCTTTCATTTACTTTGTGATGTGATGAACGGTGAGGTCCACCTTCGTTCATTACCGCACACGAGACGTGAGCATGGAGTCCGCCGCGGAAACCGATTTGCTGAGTCGTCAGTGTGATCGAGGAGATGAACCCGATGTTGTCTTGAGTTGCAACGATCTCCCCCAGCATCACAAACATGAGATAACACATGCACATGTTGTGTAGCTGCAGTGAAGCTACAGAGCCTTTCCACGAAAGCTCTGGACCTTTAGTTTGGATTATATCGTTAAAGCCTTTAAATCGGATTATAAATCATATGTAGAAACAGTTCTCATAATGTGCAACGATGCTAATTTCGCCTCAGTTTTGACCATTTTTTATTTTCCTCTCACCAGTCCCCTTCTTAAAGTCCACATTGCTAAGATCTGAAGCTGAGTGCTCGTTATGCCTCGTGATTATAATAATCTTGTGGACAAAGGGGATCAAAAATGAACGCAAACAACCCAGGGTTCGAAAAGGTAAATCAAATTAATCTGTCAAGACAATTTGAAGGTTGCACGTCAAGTATATTTACAATAATTCCCACTTGATTATGTAAAGCCGCTTGTTTTGGAATTCACACAGAATAAACATCTCTCCTTAGAAACCTCCTTCACTACTCTATCTGTGGAGATGTGTGTTTCCCCGGCTGCCGAGGCCGAAGCAGCGAGGCAACACGTGGTCTTGTTATAATGTTCCCCAGCAGCCCTATTGACTTGTAGTGTTTGGATTTACCAGGTGCATGGCAAATCTCTTGGTTGACATTACAACAGCCTATTTGCCATGTGGCCAACAGTGGCAGTTTGTACTTTCAATTGAATTTTATCTCGGCAGCCAGCTATTTGCAGATCATTACACAGGGAGTGCAAGCCCCAGATTGCCACTGGAGCAGCGTCGGCCTTGTGCCGGTTTGTTTGCTCGTTCATTTATTTATGCTTTTTCAAATCCCAACACCGGTGCTGTTCATTTTGGATGCTAACAAACTGGTTCAAGGTTGTTGCAGTGGGACAGAACGACAGAGAGAGAGAGAGAGAGAGAGAGAGTACAAGAAAGAGGGAGCTAGCGGTGCCTTCAGTGCCAGCTTGCATCATTTCTGAGCTGGCAGAGCTTCACCACACACCCACACTATGCTGCCGTCATAAAAAAAAGTTAATTTGAGATGTGCAGCATTGTGGGACGACGGGTGAGTCGCTGCCAAAACATGCAGGAGCTTAAGAGAAGAAAGACCAATGAACGGGCGAGAGACACGCCGCTAGTGGTCAGACGGCCACAACAACACATATAGAAAGATTCTCTCACACTTTGACAGGCAGGGATCAACTCTCATGTTTGACTTCTCCAGTGTATCGACAGGTTACAGCTCTGAACCGGCACGGCGTCCCGGCTGCTGCTCTAAACCTACAGCACCTATCGTGGTATCCTGGTTTAATACATAATACACGGTCTCACAAGCAGACGTAACAACAGCCAGCGTGGAGCTGATGTTACATCTATTGTGGAACATTCTCCCTATTTCAGTTGGCACACCTCCACAGATGTTGAGACGTTGTTTAGTTTCAGCGCTGGTCGCCCCGGGCAACATCTGGCACCGCCCACGATCTGGATTCTTCCCCATGCAAATTAGAATTAGAGGGAGATGATTTCAAAATGATGAGGAGAATAAATAAAAGTGTGGTTGACCATGAACCCATGTTGGTACGTGCGCTTTAGAGTTAATACAAAAATTCAACCAGAGTCAAAATACAACCGATCATGCACAGGTGAGTTATGAGGTTTGTTTGAAGGATCAGATCTTAAATGGGATTCCAGGTTTTTATGTTTATAACATGAGAAAATGTTAAATGACTGATGAAATGCACACGTTGACCACTGTTACACATAATAACAATTATTATTCATACACAATTCATGCAGTTAAAGTTCAAGCACCTTTGAAAGTAAATAGTCTTAGATTTGCTCTTTTTAATTGGCTTTTAATTTAAATTTCAACATAAGTAATGTATTGCACTGTTGAGCTGACCGGTTTCTTCTTGTCCAACAGGTTTCCTTTTGTACTGTTGACCCTGTGTTAACTTCTTTAAAACAAATTGAAACTTAACACTTGAAAAATGTCAACAACTCCTGTCTCGACACTGAGGAATCAAAGCACTGAATCCCGAGCCTCTGGTCCGCACATCCATCTTCCCCCCCGACAAATCACATTCTACACTTATTCTCTGCAAAATATGAAAACCCCACTGCTTCATGTGTTGGCACTAATTGTCGCCCGCAAAAAAAAAAGAAATTGCTAATGCAGATGAGATGCAAATCGCTGCATATCCTCCTCCTGTGTGAAACCGGTCATCTCACAAACTCTGTTGCACTCAATCATTTGCCAATTGCCGAGCCGGCTTCAGGCGCGGCGCTCTGTCTGAGACGCAACAGTTCAAACTGAATAAAGATTCCACTCAGATATTCACAGAGAGTTAAAAAAGATGGAGTGAAACATAGAGGGGAATACAAATGTTTTGAAAAAGCTCATCCCGATGAATGTAAGAGAATCAAGTGGGAAGCTCCTTCACGTGATTGTTGAAAAGCACAGAACTGCTTTTCCAGTGGTTTTTAATTAGCCAGGTTTAATTGTCTGTTGATCTAAAATATCTCAATAAATGATTATGAGTGACCTATCTTAATAACTCTAACATTGCTATGAAATCTGGTACAGAAATACATGAATTAAGTAATAATACCATTAATTATCAGGTCAAGCATTTCATTTATTCAAATTTTTTGATTCATGCCTGAAACCCATGATAGCTGATAAATATTATATTTGTTAAACATCAGAGTGTTAGCATCCTCACATTAGCATATAGCTCAGAGCACCAGTATGTGTAGGTACAGCCTCACTAGCATGGCTATATAATCTATATACCTTTACCTGTATACCTATTATTATTACACCTTGTTATCAACTTTCTATCTATTCTAATTTCTAATCTTGTTTTCATTGTTAGCTCTTTTAGTTCATATCAGATTTGTGGTTGATTTCCAACTACACATACAAGGAATTATAATATATATATATATGTATAATGTATTGTTGTCATCACACAATAATTCATGTGCATCGTGAACATGTGCTCATGCATCTGAAGGGCTCAACAACAGCATTTGTCAGATAGATCAGAGAGAAAAGATGGATGGACGGACGACCAGATAAACAGTCTGTGAAAAGAGGAAGAAGGATTGATGAAGACTTTATAACTCCTGACTGTCATGAAGACACATCTGTCAGCGCGGTGCAGAAACGCATCCAGTCGGAGTCGCAGGCTGACGGCTCTCGGCTCCTCCTCGCCAGCGTTGGCTGAAGGCAGAGGAGAAAGAGACAGAGCTGCTTGGTGCACTTGACAGAACCGGCTCTTAACAACCTGCCCGGCCGGACAAGACAAATGGTGGGACCGATCCAGTCAAGTCAAGTTTATTTCCAAATCAATTTCCGGAGAAGCAACTGTGACAAAGAGCTTCATAGACAATAAACTCAGGTAAAAACAAGGACAACGAAGAGACGCAGGGAGGAAATAAAGCTGGTTCGGGGAGTTGTTTGTGCAGATGTATCACACTATGCCCCCTAATGGGCAGTAGGGGGCAGACTGACTAATAACGTGGGTATGTCAATGCATCGTTAAAGATTATGCGAGTGGTTGACTTCCAAAAGGGACTCTGCAGAAAAACAACACGCAAAGCGGACAAAACAAAATGAAGAGCATCACAAAGTCTGAGAAATGGGTTTGTTTTTCGGGGGTGGACATGTTTCTTGTAGCCGTGTGTGTGTTTGTGTGTTTACAATAAGAAAATGACAGACTGCAGGCGAGTAGATTAAAGGCAAACGAAGGGCTGCAGCAGTGGATGTCTGCTGCTGGAGAAGCCTTTGTGGCGGAGGGCAGTCAGACGAACTGGTGAAGTGCTTCTCGGCACGCCTCAGTGGAAATAGCCGCGACTCAAAGTACTCCATTCCATTGACATTTTGTCACCGAGAGGGTGGAGGACATTGTTGGTAATAGCAGTTCTGCAAACACTGTTTTCTTCAGCACTATCCTGAGTGAGTCGGGTTCACCCCCCCCCCCCCGGCAGGAACCGGCTTCTCTTCAGAAGTTAGTGTGTTTGTGTGTTTACAGTCATTTCTAATTGAGTCTGCAGTTACACCCACAGATCTGTGAGGCAAAGAGCTAAAAGCTGATATCATCATGCTCACGTAGTTACAAGGACAATAACACAATAAAACAAAAAAGGCCTAATACACTAATTGAACAGTATTATGTGTACGACACATTCAATGAGAGAAATAAACAGTAAAGACTACAGTTTCTTACTACTGTTGATCTACTGAGGAGCAATCTGGGATTTCCAAGTCGAAATTCCGACAAGAGACAACGTTTCAGTTGCAGCTTCCGAACTCGGGGGTCGGAAATTCCGAGCTCAGAGGTTTAATTGAACGCAGCAATAGCTACTGGACAATGTTAGCTTGCAGACATGCTAGTGTGGCTAACAACATTCAAACTGTTGTTGGTTGCAGCATCTCAAATATAAAATGCAACAGTGTGATTTATGTATTTGCTTTCTGGAAAGTTGTTCAAACAAAATAAGCAATTTATAAGATATCATATTGAGCTCTGGGTTATTGTGGTCTAAGGATTCTTTGATATTCTATAATATAATAATAATCTCAGTGATTGACACATGAAGTAATAATAATCATTAGTCGGAGCCCAACAGAAGATACATCGCCTTCTATCTGGTTTAATCTATTGCAGCTCGATTTCTGTTTGTTTACTTGCTGCCCTCATTATCTATTGGGTTGTTCCACAGTGTAGTTTGGAAACATAACTTAATAAGTGCACCTCTCAGTTTATAGGCACAAGACGTTATAGTAAGTAATAATCTCAACACCTCTACAAAGTTGGTTGAGGTAATACAATATTCATGCAAAACCTGTATATTTCTGAGGTTTAACACAAAGAAATGTATTATTTCTGCCTGAAGAGCAGTTCTGCCTGTGTCCGAGTCGCCTCACCGAGAACCGTCTGTTCATTCATTACACAGATTAAGAGTCGAAGATTCCAGTTCTCCACCGACGTGGTTTCCCATGTGCTCGGAGGATTGGACCTCCTCCACATGGTGCCTGGGATCCGGGGCTCCTGCCCGTCAGGAATCCACCACCACAGGTGACAATTACTGTGTTGGAGCAGGTTTCCAGCTCGCAAATGTATTCTTGTGCCCCCAGGACGGCTTTGTCTGCAGGGGGGGGGGGGGGGGCAGACGCAGGAAGAGCTTGTCTGTTCTTATCTGTCAGCGACAACAACAACAACACACACCTCGGATGGTGATTGTTTCTGGGATTATTCCAGGTCACGGAAATTAACGTAGAATAAAATAACCCCAACATGAATCCATGCACTGTAAATTAACTCTGAGTAATCAATAATTCATTATGAGACAGGACTGCACACACAGATACTGTAGTAATAGTCATTAGCTGGTTTTCTCGTTTACCATGAAGCCTCAATAGAATGAGCTTTTCTGTAGTTTCTCGAGATGTATTGAGGGTACGATTAATTTTTAATTTCATTAATTCCATGAAGAATTAATGTGTTGTTTATTTTGTGGTTAAACTAGTTTGTACGTTTGTCTTGAAAATACTGTAGACTTTTGTGAAAAATGCCAATTATACTTTTGGCAACTGGTCTAAAACCCCCAAAACATTCATATTTTATTAACATGAATGAGAGAAAAGCAGTAAATCCCCATGGAACCAGTGAATATTTGACATTTGTGGCTAAAAAATGACTTAAATGATGCATTGATTATTAAAATGACTGTTCATTTTTAAAGAAATCAGCCATTTCTACATCCGAGGAGCCTTACAATCTATATTTTCTAAGCTATTTTGAGTGTCTCATCTATTTTCATACATTCACACTGTGCCAGGTTTTAGCATCTACAATAAAGAAATCTGAATTTGAATTATTTGCCCTGAAATGTTCCCAAAATGTCCACTCCTCTGTTTCTCCTCCTCAAACAGCCAGAGTGGTGTTAGTGTGAAAGTGCCGGCAGCCACCGAGTGTCACTGTTGCTTCACTGAGCTGCTTCTTCTTCCTGCTCGCCCTGTGCTGTAGTCTGAGGTGGAGAGACAGACAGGTGGAGGGAGAGAGAGCCGGCTGCTGGGCAGATCCTCCGTCTGTCTCTTACTGTAGTTGTCCTCCTCCACTCTTCACCCTCTTCCTCCCGTGGCTCTGCATGCCCCAGAAACCAGGTAGTTCAGTCTAATTGCTCTAATGGCGTCCCATCCTCATTAGACTCTTGACCTTGGCTGTGCGTGATAAGAGTAGGTCAGCGTGGATTAGAAGTGCCCCCCCCCCCCCAGGTTCCCTCTCCACTCTCCCAGTTACCAGTCGATACCTCCGACTCGATTCAATCCCCTGAAAAAACCACAAGTGCTTCCCCATTTGAAGCCGGGCAGCGGGTTTGTCTTTTTTCTGTTCCCCCGACGGACACGTTGAGTGTTGTGTTGCACGTGAGCGTTGTATCTCACAACAGTCGGTCATCAAAGATTTAGTTTTATTTATTAGGGTAATGGAAGCTGGCGCCTGCTTGAGACTCGAAACCCAACAAATTCAAATGAAACCTTGAGTAAATAATCTGCTGAGCTGAATAACAGTGGATAAATATAGACCAGGTGACATGATAACTGTTGTGTGACGCTTCTATTCTCGTGTTGCATCTGGAATCAATATGTACAACAGGGAAGAAACACATTATATTGCAAAGCTAAAACCAATATCCAATATAGAGGCGAAGAGGTCATTTAGAATCTGACAACGTTTCCCCCTCAGACAGATGAGAGTTGTAAAATATACTTTAAATAAACTGCTCAGTTTAAATTAACTTAAAATGGTAATTTGAATCCATGGGGAGACTTTATTAGTCGTTAGTTTATATGTTATTAATCCTTGATGAGTCCTGTATGGAACTAATCAAGGATTATCTTTTCTAACTGCTTTGTTATCTGATTATTTTTTATTATCTTTACTACCATTACCATTGATAACCGTTTGTTTTTACAATAATCTCCTAGAAAGCCTACAGATGTTTTTCTGTAAGGTTCTTCTGTGTACTGTTCTGATCTGAGTATCAGGATATTTGATGAGAAGAATTAAACAAACACAATCACAGTAAGAAAGGGAAAGGATCTGACGTCAGCCTCTGAGGGGAAAACGCGAGACCATTTATCTCAATGATTGTGAAATGCAAATACAGCAAACACAAAATGACAGGCGGTGACATATCAGTAAAATGGCAGAAGCGTATAATAAAGCAATGGAAGGGGAAAAAAAAGTGGCTCAAATCCTTTACGTGCTCAAAGTAATGATCCCTTCGCCGCGGGACATAATATTCACACCTTCTCCAATTCGTTCCTCATCTCGGCTCTAACAGACTCTGTGTTCGGGCGCTGGAGAGAAAAAACGTGGCAGAGATACAGACAGAAAACGTTGGGTTCTGTCCCCTCGAGACAAAACATAACAACTACATGGGGAAAGAAAGAAGGGAGAGCGCTGGAATATCTCTGCAGGCAAAACAGACATAATTTGGACTGTTATTAGCCTCGTATTCACCTGTGCAGCTCGACTGAGCCCAGCTACGTTCACCAGGAGAAACCGGCGTTCTCTTCCTCATCTCCGATACCTGGAGGCTGTGTGTGTGTGTGCGTGTGTGTGTGTGTGTGTGTGTGTGTGTGTGCAGGTGAAGCATGTGTGTGTCTATTATGGTATATTCTGGGCAGCCGAGATGTTGAAGTTGCTGTAGAAGTTGATGATGAAGGAAAGGAACGCAGACCCAGTACTTACAAGTATAATAATGTTTATTACACAAAAGTAGTAAGTAAAAGTAGAGCTCTAGAACTCGGAGAAATCACCCAGGCCAAATAGTGAAGTCTGACTTCCAGGGGTCGGACACACAATATATATAGAGAGATTGGTTCCGCCCATGATTTCAGGTAAATGCCGTCCCCCCATGGGATTTCTGACTAAAGAAGGACATGTTTTTTGTTTTTTTTTGACACATTGGTCAAGAACATTCCTTCTACAGCCATTCATTAGCTGGTCAGAGGTCATTCCCAAAGTCAAGGATCATTTTAAAAAGGGAGAGAACTTCTAAAATAAACATCTGGAGGACTCTCTGGGAATGTCTGAGAGTCCCGAAGGCAGGCATCATAAATGTAAGCCTGTCATTATGTTTTGAACACATACCAAAATGATCTACTCTAACGAATATACGACACTAAACACAGTAGTCATAGAGTTGGTGTATGTCGATGCATGAGAGGGAAACAAAGGCAGCGACAAGTGTCAAAACAGCATTTTTCATAACTCTCCAAATTCACTCCCCTCAGAAACTGAGCACACACTTCCTGTTTGCCGGAGACCTCTGCTACCTAGCGCTTCCAGGCCGGCGGTAAACAAGTGTTAATATGCTACCTCGGCGAGAAACTGTGGGTTTAATGAAGGATTTACTTCCTATGACCAGCGCTGAGTGGGGACCGGTGATTAGCAATACTCGTGGCCTCTGGCTATCATTATGTTATGGCTGACCCTGTTTTTTTTTTTTCTCTAACTGCGATGCTTTCACACTCGGCATTAATTAATAAGCTGCGAGCTGCATTCACTCCGAGGAAACCCAAGACGTAGCCTGGAAGAAAAGGAATTATAATGTGGAGTCATAAAATAATGGGCTAAGCAATTTGAGAGACAATCAAGTGTAACCCTGTCGTGTGTGTGCGGCGGCTGCTGCTTCCTGTTGTTCCCAGAGAGGAAGAGAGTCGCACAACGATGCAACTCATCATGTGATCGTCTCTCCTTTTCCACCACCTGCTGACTCTTCGATCTTTAATGCATGTACAGAGCAAATCCCCCCCCAAAAAATCGTTATGATCCCAAGATATTCTTAATATGCTGAACGGCGTGTACGCTCTTAAAATTGTGTTGTTTCACTTACTCTGGATTAGATTTCATTTGCATGAGTGCTCTTATTGTTTATCTCTTCTTCCTTACAATCTTTTTAAAAAAAATTTAAGGGAGACATCTGGGATAAAAGCAAAACGCTTCAACAAACAAGAGAAACGCCGCCTTGTCTCATTATATCGAATCAACGGGGAACAAAAACCGTCTGACTAAATTACATCTCAGCAGAAATGACATCGGAAAGTCCCTAAACAAATACACCCACCAAAAAAAGAAGAAGAAGAAAACGAGAGAGAATGATCACTGCCATCGCACTGTATCAGACGAGAAATGAATCAGATCTCACAATGGTTCATTGGCAACAAACCGTGAAGCAAGATGATATCCTTGTTCAGAGAAAATCAATTTTTGGCTGAAAATGATAGAACTGACGGATACTTTCAGTTGAGAGATTCTCCATCGCTCCTGCTCTCTGTCTCCCTCTCGCTCTCCCAGTGTCAGAGAGATTCTCTCTCAGTGTTAAGAGCCTTTTCTCCTCCTTCTTCATCTCCTCCACTTTGCAGCCAAGACATTTGCGATCATGCGAGAAGGAGAATTCGAGACAATTATCAACACTCCAAAAACGTTCAAATCCATTTCGGCATCTTTCACGCTTTTTTTTGAAAGCCACTTCACGATCATTTGAAAAAAAAAAACCCCCCGCATAAATGGAAAGAATATATAAAATCCATCCTCATCTGCTCCGGGATGGAAAAACCTTTTGATACCTCGGCGAAGGTGGAATATTAATAGTGTGGGAAACAAGTAAACAAGTCTTGAAAACAAGGGAGGAAAGAATAATACCCTCCTGGTTGATTACAGCATAATCTATATGTGCAAGCTTGTGTGTGTGTGTTCATGTTGTGTGTAAAGGTGTGTGTGTGTGTGTGTGTTTGGAGGAGAGATGGACAAACCCAGGGGTCCGTTTATCTAAGCTGACAGAAACAATTTACAGCACTGCCAAAGGGGGAGAAGGGCCCCCCCACACGCTGAGTGAACTGGAGGGGAACCAGACACAGGGAGCAGGACCAGTGTGGCAGTAAGAAAGGGCCTGTAACACTCTGCCACTACTAATAACACCGGGCCGGGCACAGGATCTGGCCCTGGACGTCTGTGGCCATGACCGATCCGCCCCCCCCCGACCCACCCACCCCCTCCATCCAGCCACGCTTTCATTTATCACTGTGATATGGAACTCCTTTTTCTTTTTCATTTCAAGGGCCATTTCAATCTTTAGAAAAATCCCCCTGGAGAGCCGAAAAACAAAAGTAATGAACAAATATATTACCCTGTGAAGCGGCTTCTTTTTATCGTAACGTACGTCTGATGTCAGATGATAACAACGATATTCACAGCGGATTTTCAGCCATAAACAACTCGCTCAAACAAATCCTCACATTGGTTACCGCCGTGCGTGGCTCACAAAGACAGTAGATCCTCCCAGATCAAAACAATCCATCCACACAAAGGTTATTCATACGTTATTTGCTATATTTGGGCCAGAGAGGGAAAAAACAAAGATTTCTTACTGAAGGATCCTTCTGCATTTTTTTTAATATCTTGTGCTTTATCAGTAATGTTCTCTGCGACAATTCCTCAAAAATAAACTGAAATATGTGGACATCACAGATTTCTGCTCTTGTTCCTATTGAGAAGTTGACTCATGACCTTAACCACAAATCAGTCAAGTTCTGGAGGATCTGGGAACCGGTGCATTCCTTCTTACAGAAACCATAACTCATAATCTTTTTCTGGAAGGGGAGGCCTGACTGCCTTTTTATTTTATTTGTTTCATTTATTTTATAGACGCTATTCCCTTGCCTGTCTCCTGTCATCCTGCTGATTGTGTATGTATGTATGTTTGTGTATACATGGATGTATATGTGTTTGTATATATATATATGTGTAAGGATATATATTGCAGTGCTCATTGTTAGTTTGGAGTGGGACTTTTTTGTTTTGTTTGTTTTGTTGTCTGTTTTGTTTTTCTAATGTTTGTACTCATAAAACAGTAAAAAAACAATAAAAAGAGTATTAAAAAAAATAAAAAAATAAACTGACAATTTGATTTCGTCCAGTGGCAACTTTGCTCCTTCACAGATTTCTCTCTTCAAATGAGGCTTCAGCTTCTCAGCCATCAGCTCGGAGTTCGGTCCTGAAAGCTGCTTCTTCGGCTTCCTTGTAACTCGTCCGGTTTAGCTGCAGGTTCGTAGCTGTAGCAACAGTTGAGATTCTTGTATTTCATCATCGCAACCGTGCAACTCTGTCAACTGGGCATAAAAAACAAAATATTGCATTTCAATTTAATATGGAATTGCAATATTTCACTTTGCCTTTCTCGTTGGCAGCCATCATGCTGCTGGTCAGATTGACATGTTGCTGGTACATGTACCTGAAGGGACCAATGTGAAGGACATCTGCTGTTCTATGTTAATTCCTTTAATCACAGGCAACATTCGAACGGTTCTCAGTAGAACTCAAACCTCTGCCCAGACGAACAATCCTAATAACATCAATGATTTATTTGTCCTCAAACATAGTTAAAGAAGGGATCCAGCTTCTTCTTCGCAGATCCCATCGCTTGGTTTTTGGTCTTTCATGATATCTAATAAAAATGTTTAGCAATTTAGTGTGATGGCCAATCAATTAATTTATTGTTGAAGATCTGGATCCAGGGTTTTTCTGTTTTGCCTTAAACTGCATTAATTATGATGCACATTCAAATCCAGATGAATTCCGATTCTCTGTAAATGTTGGAGACACTTTATCTACTGCAATATATGTTCATTATTAACTGTCTCTTATCAGTAGGGTCACATCAACATGACAGTGTGTGTGTGTGTCTAAATGAAAGATTCTGAGCATTTTACACTTAATGTGAATATGAAAGTCCTGAAGTTCACTTCGTCATTTGAAGATCCATTCATGATCCACTTACCTCCACTTTGAGTCTTCAAAGGAAAAAAATGATTTACTTGCACAATAGAAACTCTCAAGGTGATTGAGAAGCTGGTAAGTGGAACACTGAGTTATTTTCTCATGTGTAGTTTCTTAGGACTGAATGTTCACTCTGAAAAGTCAGAGTCTGATAATGGATATATAAAAAGTGAGGATGACATATCAGCTGATGCACTTTGTTCCATTCTGTGTTCGACCTCTGACCTGGACCAATTAGAAACTCTGAGGGTGAAACGTTTGGCAGAGGTGTGGAATTGACTTGAGTGCTTTCCGTGTTATGACAGAGATAAACGGAATGAGAACCTTGAAGCTTGTGGACATGATGTTTCACGATGTTAGTAAAGAGGTGAAAATCTCAACGTGGTTATTTAAAGTCACCGGTGCTTTCAGCCAACACCAGTTTGGTTCCGGTTGATGATTCATGAGTGAGGTCAGTGTTTATACAGGTTAAAGATCTGGCACGTGAACTGAATCGACTGTAGATCAATAATTAAAAGGTTGTTTTAAGTGTTGAGATCAAAAGTGGAACTACACTGTGTGTGTGTTATAGTAAAAGTTAGCAGAGAGCGTGACAGGAGGGGGGGGGGGTTCAACAAGCAGCCTTTGATGAAGCTACCTTCTATGATCAGCAAATAAACGAGCTGCACAAGAGTCGGCATCTAAGCTCTGAGTTCACTCGTGATGAAGCTCAGGACCGGCTTCACAGAATAATGAGCAAAAATAAATAAATAGAAGGTGCAGCTCTGCAGATGCTGGCAAAAATATGAACGATTAACAGCAGCACGTCAACTGGAAACAACAGCCAAGTTTACAGTGTCAGCTTCTCTTATATCCTCCTCCCCGCGTCACAAACAAACACCCACACACACACACACACACACACACACACACACACACACACACAAACTGCACAGGCAAAGGAGCACGGCAGCAGCCAAGATTACAGCCTGACCTATATCAGACCTGAACAAGGACGAGAACATGGGAGAGCAGGATGGAATCAACTCTGGCCTACGCATTAGTAGAATGAATACAAATTAAATATGAACTTTCAACACTACAGAACAATAGCAGAACAAAGAACAAGGTGCAAAACATGTTTATCTTCAGGTTCATAATGAATCTGCTTATTACTTTCTCAATTTTCTCAATTAACTCACTTCTATCCAATCTATGTCTATAATAGCTTGTTGAGTCTGACCAACAGTCAGAAATAATGATAAATCTATTTCACAATAAATGATCAGAGTCAATTGACTTTCTGTGAACTTCTCGTCAAGATTATCTGTGTTTTAATAAAACACAATAGAACAGAACCGCATGGGAGTAAAAAACACAACAACTGAATCATTTCCTCTATAACAGAACAGAAAAGAGCTGCAACCAATATTATATCTTCATTATCTTCTGATCAATATGTTTCAGTTATACTTAGATTGTAATTACCAATGAAATCCTTGGAAACAGTTTTAAACATAAAACACTAAACACTACATCTTATTTTGTTCAAATCCAAATCCAAAACCCTGAGATGATAATAGTAGTTATAATAATAATAATAATAAAGCCCCTTTAGAAAAATAGACGATACTAAGTGCTTTACAAAGAGGACTCAAAATGAGCAAAATACAACAATCCCATTGAAAATCATTTAAACTTGAAACTGTTCAACGTAATGAAAATGTTTTGAGAGATGATTTCAGAGCACTTCAACATTTAACCATGAACTTTGCAATGAATTGAAAGCATTATATTAAATAATCGAATTAATTCAGACCAGAATAGCTCAGAATATATTAGACTCGACTGGACCAACAACATGATGGAATAATAACAAGCACCGAGCTCCTCCTGCTAAACACACCGACATCTGCACAAAAACCAGAGAAACAAGCTGCTCACGGGTGAAGGAATTTCTTTTTTTTGCAGTTATGTTTTCAGTTCTCTCTTACAGTTTTTCTCCGTGTGTAACAAATGGCACTTCACATGGAGGCAGCAGGGTCAGAGCAGCCTCTGGTTACGCTGCTCGGAGTAATGGAAAGAAAACAAAATGCCGTCAGAAGAGGGTGAAAGGGTCTTTAAGTGGCCTTGTCTCCCCCTGCCAGTCGCCAGAGCCTCGAATTAGAGTGCACATGATTACTCGTGGCTCCGAAAAAGAGAGGAGAGAGAAGAGAGAGATGAGAGAGAAAAGAGAGAGAGCGCATTCCGCCTCGCTCAGCCGTCCACTTTCTGTTGCGTAATAACTTTGCCTGAGGGGAAACCTGGCTGTGGGAGGTAAAGCTCTGTACATTTGTTTTTTTTTTTTACAGATATGTCCAATTGAACAGGAGCGGGCGTTCCTCGGAGACATCTGCACATGTACGCGCCGTTACACGAGCGCTTTGATGTTAATGTGATTATTAGAATGGTTGGTGAGGTAGCCCCCCCCCCCCCTGCGAGCTGTCACACGTCACATGCTAATCTAATTACGCTGGCTCAATTAGGAACATATTCAGAGCATTAACGCCAGCACTGCGGTTTATGGAGCAGTTTGCTCAGATGTAACCGAATACGAGTCTTTTCAAGTCCTCTCTGTATTTACATCCAGAAACTCTCTCTCTCTCTCTCTCTCTCTCTCTCTCTCTCTCTCTCTCTCTCTCTCTCTCTCTCTCTCTCTCTCTCTCTCTCTCTCTCTCTCTCTCTCTCTCTCTCTCTCTCTCTCTCTCTCTCTCTCTCTCTCTCTCTCTCTCTCTCCTCGGCCCCTACAGCGATGAATCACTTCTGGGGGAATATGCACGGAGGGAGGAAAATGTAATGATATTATAAAAGGGGGAAATGATTGGCAAGGCTTGTGTGCTATAGGGCAGCAATTATGTGTCAAATCTATTGAATTAAGAAAAACCGCAGTGGGGATGATTGAGTGAAAATATTAACTCCTGTTGCAGCGGCCCCCTGGAATCCTTCTGCTAATCAACGCAGGGGCTCTGACGACGGCGTGCATGCAAACAGCCTAAGACAAACCCCCCCACCCAGATGAGTGAATCGATAACAACCTCCTGCACATGAATGAGATGGAGGAGTCGGTGCATCTTTTTTTTCTCATTTCTAACGCGGCGGGAGACGAGAGGAGCAATCGCAACCTTTTAAACCTGTTTCTTCTTCTTCTCTCCTGGGAAGCAGCTTCACCGTGAATACTTTTCTGCAAATTCAGATCGTGAATACACGGCTAATGTGGAGGAGAGAAAAGTCCCCGGGAAGAATAGTGTTGCAGAGAGGTTTTAAGGAGGCTAATAACAGACATAAAGAGACCATGTGCTTTAGAGTACATCTCTTATATATGTTATATTATATTATATGCGTTGAGAGTCTTATATTGCATAATATATCACAACAATGATGTGCTGTATTGTAATATACATTAGAAAGACTACTTTAATACCCCTTATATAATATACCATGTGTATTATTCATAAACATATACCTTATATATTCTATTGGATTTAGACAGTAATGATACTGGCTTCCTTTTCTCCTCTTAATGTTTTAATGCTTTATCTGACAAGGTTAAAAATCTGCTTGCAGCTAATAACAAAAGATTTATATGAGTTTGTTTTGGCAACACACTGAGGACTATGGTAGGATAGTGGTGAGGTTCTGGTCTTTATTGTGAGACAGGGAATCTTTTTTATTAAAGAAATCCCCGAGCTTTCCCTGAACAAGTGGTTTTGTATCATAAATGTTGTCGCATGCACTGTAGAATACCAAAGCAGAGCCCGTTCTCAGCATGTTAGCTTTGCATGTGGTGATGCTGGTAAAAGTTTTCCTTTCTGAAAACTGTGAAAGTGACCTGCAGCGAATCAACAGAAAGACTGAATAGACGATTGAACTGTTTCTAACTGGACTGGCGCCGTGGTGCACACGTCAGCCAAGACTCAACAATCCTACCCACGATTATCTGTTGTTGAAATAGAAATTTAACAGATCTCGCTGACAAATTAACCAAGAAACAGAGACGGGACTAATCGTTGGCTAAACAAATGTAGATCGGTGTCTTCAGTCTGATACCAGAGACTGGGGGGGGTGCACACCATCTGCTGCAGGACTCCTTGTCCTTCTTGTCTCTGAAGATAGTTCTAACTCTGGCTGAATTTTTGGTCTTGTTGTCCTGCTCCCAGAATTAATTTGGGACCAATCAGACGCCCCCTGGTGGTGTTGTGTGATCCATAGTAATCAGTAGATCCTCGGTGCCTTCTGCACAGTGCCGTGTTTCCAAATACCCGTTAACATTACCGCTGATCTCCTCTGGGGGGCGCAGGGGGCTGGAGCCAATCCCAGCTGGAACTGGACGAGAGGCGGGGCTCAGAGGGTCGGCCAATCACAGGGCTGACACTCAAACCACCATGTACACATTCACCCTCATGGGCAATTTACAGCTGCCAATTAACCAATTAACCAGTTAACATGCTTGTCTTTCGAGAACATGTAAACACAGCAAGTCACACATCTCTGTAAAGTACATTGTACTATATTACAAATTACTACAATGCAAATATTATGCATGGTATAACTAATAATGTCAGTTGTTTTCAAGCCACAGCCTAATGGTAAATGGTCTGTATAACATATATATTAAAGTGTTTTTAAAGTGATTTTTAAATTGACAATCATGTTATAATTAAATGACTTTTATATTGTGATGCAACAAATAAAAACATAGATAAAGTTGATTCACCAAAATAAAAGAATATACAGTTGAACATATTTAAATACAGTAGACTCAGTTACAAACGCTACATAATGAAGTATTAATTAAGTGTTCAATTAACAGGCGTCTCATTCTACACTCACTAAATTCCTCATGATACTGAATCACACATTCTGCTCTCAGTGTTCTCAGAATTTATTGTTCATCTGGACTTCATAATAATGAATGGAAAGATCTGTGGAATAAACCCGTGAGCAGCTTCTGACCTCAAACCGAAAAAGCGCCGCGGCTCCGACGTCTCAAACGAATGGAAAAAGAGAGAGAGAGAGAGAGAGAGAATCAATAACCATGCTAATGCTCCTCTATACGCTCTCATCTGCATTTGTGGCCACAGGTGCCGAGCTTTAACACTCACAATTCATGTTATACGCCGAGAGATGTGAGATGAAACATTATGCAAATGCGCCCGTCTTTCCCTTTAGCAAGGTCGCGTGACCTTCATCCCACGAAGCCGCTCGCACTCACGACTCATTTTGATCAGGAAACGGTTTATTATAAAGAAGCTTTTTTTTTTGCTCGAGGAAGAAGAAATAAAAAGGAAGAGATATGAATGACTTGACTTGAAATGGAGCAGATGTGGGTTGGGGGAAAAAAACGAAAAATGTACAATCACGGTTAATTTTCTCATTTATTTATAGCCCCCCCCCCCCCCAAAGAATCTTGACAGCTGGGGCTGAGACGCCCTTCGTTGCTTTGCTCGTTCACAAGCGCATCAAAGTTCCTCAAGGAGCTTTATCTTTACTGGGGATCTCGTGACAGGGTGCTGCTGCATGTGGGCCTGTACAGGACGGAGAGCGTTTAATAAAAGGGTTTCCTCTCGCTCTTCATTTCCATTTTTATACCGAGTCGTCAGCTTTGCCCCTTGTAATGAGGGTATTTACTCGGCACAAAAGAAAGGGGGAGATTAGAGCATCACAGGATGGGATTATAAAAAACCTGAGACCACAAAGACAGCCAATCACTTCCAGAAAATCCCCCAACATCTCTTAGCTTTCATCTGCTGTTTCCCTGTTTACTCTCGACGGCCCTTTCTGCTTCTGCATTTCTTACTTTCTCTCTCTCTCTCTTTCTCTCTCACTCTCACTTCTCTTTCTCATGCCTTCCTCTTTTTCGCTTCCTGCTTTTAAATATTAAAAGGAGACATTAGAAAAGAACAAAAACAGTCTGAGGTGAGAGAAAACTGATGACATTTTTTAGTAGCGGTCTTTGCAAAACGCGACAGCCCAGTATTTTCTCCCTCGCTCGCTTCTTTGTTTAACGCTCTGATTGTGGCTGTGCAACAAATTGGAAATACAAAGTCACTCACGTACAAAGAAATGTCAAGGATGTGGAAAAACAAAAGAGTTGTCGAGGCAGTGATGGCAAAATGAAAAATTGCCTACGAGAAAAAAGGGAAAAAAGACCCCAGAGAAATGAATCCGACTCCGCTCCCCGACTGCATTACCCATCCAGAGGGTAAGACAATACCAAGGCAATTTCAGTTCAAATTTAAACTGCCCACTTGTCCCTTTTTTCATGAAGCAGATAGAATCTGGGAGCACAGGCCTTGAGAAAAGGTCACAGATAAGAGACCCAGCGCTCAGATGAGACTCGGTGACTGGCAGCTACCTCTGCTCCAAACTTCTTTTATAGCAAATTGAGGTGGATGAACAAAAAAAAAGCCAATTTCGCTCTGATACACAAACTACGAAAAACAGATAAATGAACTCAGTGTGGCCTTTGTTATTTCCTGACGATTAATCAGAATCGTCTTCTTTTGTTCTCCTCTGTGAGTTCGGTGATTACACATAATAATGATAACCTGAAGAATTTCACGTCTTTAGAGACGGAGGAAAAAAGTAATTTGAAAAAGCAACAGGAAATAAATGAACAGAATTAAGATATGAGTTGATTAGCGACAGAACGGCGGTCGGACAGTGAAGAGTGAGCAGAAGGACAATGTGATGGCGTGCTGGACGCTAAGTGCTGGCGTGATAACCACGTTGACCAATCACAGCTTCCGGCTTTAGTGCTAACGTGCCGTGCGATGCTGAAGTACCTGTGTGTGTTTTAATGTGGGTTGATTGGCTTGTGTCCGTGCATTAATATTTACTTAAAGCTCGGGTTGATGATACAAGCCAACGAGAGACGTCTTCACTTGCAACCGCTACTTCACAGAGATATTTAAAAACAATGCTGCCTCGATAATAGGGACGTATGAATCAATATCTATTGACATTTTCACTTTTGCATCAATACAGTATATGGTTGCTAATTGATTCTATATATCGATCCAGATTGATGAATCTATCACCTTGATACTTTTGAAATATACTTTAAATATCTATCAATGTAAAACATATGTTAGGCGTCGCTAATCAATGTGTTTTTGATGAGAAACTGCTTTCATCCAAATTTTTATTTACACTAAGTAACACATGGGCATGAACCTATAACTTAGTAATAAACACACATGTGGTCAGAGGCTTCACAACATTTCAGATGTTCTTTGTTTCCATTTTACAAACCTCATCAGATAATCCCGCAATTGTGAACTGAAGAAGATATTCTTGACCCTCCTCACTTCCTCCCTCTGAAGCATTGATCCACTTCACTCTTCAGACTCGTGGAAGCATTGACACTTCCTGACTTCGGGCGCGAAGCCTCGTCAGCTCTCTGAGCAACACGTCGAGGTGTGGAATCTTGTTATCGCCGGGTTCCGGTGCACAAAGCGTGAGGATGGATGTGAGGGAGAGCGAGTCTCATCCTGCACATCTCAGCAGGGCACGTAGGCTCCACATGGAAACCAATCACTTTGTAAATGAGATCACGAGGAAGCTAATAAAACATCCGCTCCGGTGTCAATGTCTAAGACGGTCTGCCACCGCAGGAGTCGTTAACTTTTTTGTCATCTACTTCTAGTAAACAACAGAGAACACCCTCGGTGAATCTATAAGGGATTTTAGTTTTGCCGGTGCTGACCATGAGACAGCAGCCGCCGTGCAGGAGCTCCGTGTTTCAGATAAAAATCAGGTGAGTGTGATGAGTCTGCCTGTCACTCAGAGCAACGCAGTATCTAGGACAGCACCAATCAGACTTCATCACGACTTTGGAGAATGGAAAATCACATCCGTCTTTTAGGCAATATTCAAAGAATGTCAGTGATCGGCCAAAGAAATGGATCTTACCGAGCATAAGAAACACGAGGTTACACATATGATGACTTTTAGCCTTGTCACAGTTTTAACAAATCCAAAGAGACAAAAGCTCCGACTAACAAACTGCTGCAGTTCACTAAACGTGATCCATCATGTTTCCTGTCAGTGAGCTGGGTGGAATAATGCAGAATTTAACCAGTAGACATATTTTTCATTATTACAATATTATAAATTACTTTTCGGGGTCTCGCCCTGTTGTTTTTGTTGTATTGTAAATATGAGTGTTTAGAGATAAACAACATGACATTTAGAAACCAGTGCAGAATAACTTTTAAAAAAGCACTTAGAATGAATGTATGAGGTAAAAATGCAGATAAGATGAAGACATTTCCCTATTTTTTTTATATATTTAGTGCCCTTGAACTGCTACCATTTTATTATTTAACTATAAAACACATGTAGTCTAGTGTGTCCATGTACGTTGACTACACACTCCCAGTACCATGATGTGTAAACTACTGTAATAAAAAAATGTCAGTGCTGATGTGAAATGATGTTTAAACGGCGTCTGAAAACCTCCATTTACTGCTCACTCTAAAGAACTGGGACCGTTATATTCTCGGGGAACAGTTTGAATGATTGATTTCTGTCAACGTCCTTTAAAGCAAATGATGCTTTTCCCTTCACAAAGTGCTGGAGGTTTCCCACTTGATCTTCATCTCTCACCAGAGAAGACATTCATTCCATTCGCCGCGCTGCAGCCGAGGGTCGCACGCCGAGTCGGGAGTGGATTTATGCCTCATTTGTCCCTTTTAGTTACAGAATGCAGACACGGTAACAAGAGGCGTTTTCACGTCAAAGCAGAAAAGGTCTGAAACTCAATGTGTGACAACGTTAGTCAAGGCTAAAGCGAAGGCGTGTGATCCCGTCCCCCAAGATGTCAGCACACTTCCGAGGCCGTCGCTGGAGAAATGAAAGCACCACGCAATTGGAGGCGGGCGCCGCTCACTGCAGTGTTCGAAGCAGGGGAGGAGGGAGGAGGAGGGAGGAGGGAGGAGGGAGGAGGGAGATAATGAGCGAGAAACAAACGAGGAATTAAAACGTGTCACCTTCCTCTGCACTCTGATTAAAATAAAGCGATGTTATTTTGACTGAGGGTTATGATTTGTATCCACATCCCTTTAACACTGAAACCAGATGCTCAGTCAACAACCGCATATATTTCCTGTCTCTCTCTCTCAAGGGGCTCACACATGCAAATGGTCCTCGGGTAAAAAAAAAGAGGTATTTACAGTTCCCGCTCTCAGACAGTTACTGTTTGCAAATAACAAAAAGCCCTAAATCTAAATCTAGTGACACTGATGGCGGCCGCCTGCTGAAACAGCTGCGCTCCCCCTAGAATTAAATAAATGGAATAAAAAAAGGCGTGTGCATCATGAATAATTTTCCATTTTGGTTAAGTTTTCATTTTTATCAGTTTGAATTCACTTAAAAAAGTGACAGTAAACAGACCCTAAGACGACAAAACCTCTGTGGCTGATTATAATATTCAGCAGTCGTTTCATTGAAGGAGCCGTCAGAGTGAAGGGATCATTTCCTAGTAAAAAAAAAACAAACATGTGGCAAATATAACGTCATTATGATTAAAGATTGCCAGACCAGGGTTGAAATGTTCCCATCTGTAGGTTGTGCGCCTCAAAGGAAACAGTGAACACACACAGTGAGGGCTGCACAATAAAAATAAAAAAATAACATAATCGAGTGTAGACTTTTAGTATCGGAGGAAGTTTCACAATGTAAAGGTTGCTTGTTAAATTTCAATTTTGTAATCTGTGGCCAATCATAAATGAAAACAACGTGTGAACGATTAATGACTTTAGAGTATTTTCTGGGTTTAACACTGAAACTGTCAACTCCCACTCTCTCTCTCTCTCTCTCTCTCTCTCTCTCTCTCTCTCTCTCTCTCTCTCTCTCTCTCTCTCTCTCTCTCTCTCTCTCTCTCTCTCTCTCTCTCTCTCTCTCTATCTATTTGTACATATACATGTTGAGTATGTTGATCAGATCAGCCTTCCTCCCCAAAGCCCGGCTGTCGAACCCGTCTCCCCTAAATTTTGGAGTGCGTCTGTATTCTGACATTTACGGTAAAGACGTTCAGGGTTAGTGACTTTATTCTGTTGTTTTTCTCAATTTCCAAAGACGAGTGTAGCTGAACTCGAGTCTTAAGAGAACAACAACTTCTGTTTCGTTCAGTCCAACTTTTCAGATTGTTCCTATTTCCTTGTCGGACTGACACTTTAAGGTATTTTGGCAAAATAGATATTGAGAAAATGTCAGAGAGACACGAAAACGTTGGCGTGGAGTAGAAGACTGAAGTTGGAGTTGTTAGTTCATGAGGCCATAGAGCAAAACCATCTTATTCATTGCATCATAGATTCACTGCTGGGCTGCATATTCCATTTCAGCTCTCTGTATGAATGAATTGTGTTGGACGACAGTTATCAGACGTATCAGTGCATGTGGTACGTTTGGGTACAATAAAGATTTTATAGCCTCTCTCCGACTCGACTCTTCGTCTTCTGAAGGAGAGAAGAGCGACAGAATAAAGTCTCAGCTCGTCTCCATCCGAAGAGAAAGAAGAAGTTTAAAAAAAAAATTATGATAATAACCACCGGGTGAGACACACGGCTCGAGGAGGCAGTACAGGTACTTAGCATGTGGTTGCTAGAGACCAGCAGCTTAAGCGAAGTACCTGAGTCGTATTTTTAGATTCAGTGTTATTTGCATTTCCCAGCGAGACGTAATCTCTGTGAAGAAAGAGAAAAATATTCCTTTCAATCACAGAGCCTGCAGATTAATTATTGTTTTTCACGTCAAAGTAATTCTTTACATCCATGACACAATGCAAACTGGACCTGTTAACCAGCTAATTCAGCCAAAATATCTCATTAAACCTGCATTCATCTAATTATTACATTTCAGAAGTAGTGTAATACTTAGAGCTTACAGCCGTGTAGTATTTTCCATTCATGGTTTGAAAACACAGAGAAATGAAGCTGAAGATATCGTATATTATCTTAACTGATCCTGCTCAAGCTCCAAATGAGCTGAACGTCTACGGTTATGTTCACGTAGAAAACCGGATGTTACCGACTTCACTTCTTCCTCTTGTGCTTCATCGTTGAAGATCCAGGACGATGGCGGCTTGATCGTGGTGGAGTTAGTTTGTGTATTATGATTACAACTAGATAGCTTTAATACACAATATGCAGACTCACTACTGTACTACCACTACTCACCGTACTGCTATAATGACAGCTATCATTGCTGCTCTACCTTCCAGGGCCCCCCCACCTTTCATCTCTAACAGCGATAATCTTCGTCCAAATTCTTTGAAGACAGACCCCTTTCAATTTACTGTCCTTTCTCATAAACACTATGATTTCACTGATGTGCTCTGTTATCTGAGACGTCTCCTTTGCGTCTGTCTCTCTCTGATGCTCCAGCGTTTTGTGTCTTTCATAATTTGTCCTCACTCCAGTCGAGGGTTCAGAAGAGAGGATGTCGCACCTACTAGGCAAATTGTAATTTTTAAATATGGGCCGTATGAAGATATTTTAATTGGTTGATTGATTGATGTGTGGTGGGTGTAAGGAGACCTCACCTCAGGACTCGGACTGTATAGAACTTGCCGAGTTGCATTCTGTAAATAGAAGACGTGGCAGCACTGGAGGTGACCTGCTGCCGCTGCCCTTACTGCCCATGTGTGTAGTGCCCTGATGTGTACGTGTAAATCTCAGGCCCTAAATGTCCCCAGTCCGAGATTCAGGTGATTAAAGTATGAGATCCCATATTAGACGCTGGCAGTCAATGCTAAACTGTTCATCCAGAGACAGACCCATCACTCTGTTTGTATTAGTGACGGTAAAAACCCATTTCTCATATTTTTTTTTATATGAAAACAAGATGCACTCACACACCTCAAGTGTGCAAACTGAAATTGGCTTAACAAGCACGTTTACAAGCGAACGATCAATATTTTCATTTTGCAGTTCGGCTGGGTCACAAAATAAAAGTTGACACAGTTTATTAAATCAAAAAACGAGACTAAACATTGGTGCCGCTCTGATTGATTTGAGGGGAGAGAGATGGGACATTTTTTTATGCTTTTAAAAGGTGCTATTAATACATGTGTGGTACCTGAACACAACTCGAGTTTAGTGAAAGCTAAAATCAACTAAAGATGCTGTTTAGTGGATTTTCAACATGCTTCTTCAGATTTATCCTTCACGTTATTGATCTGAAAAAGCCAGCTGAAAATGCACCATTTCCAAATCTACCTGCCAGCGTTCGTGATATCTGCCTCGGCACATTATTTTGTGCCAGAGGAACCCGCGCGCTTCCACCCACTTTACATAGAATATGGATTCCATTTAACGTCCAAAGACCAATCTACTGCCTCGTGTGTATGTAAATGTCATCTACAGCGTAATAGTATAACCCCATCCAAAAGTTTCATACCTCTCAATTAGAGAAGGTCACCAGAGAAACCGTTCCAGGTCTCGTTCAGTTTTCATTCAAACGTGTCTCAGCGTTACACTTACTCTCTCCTCTCCGTTTCCCTCAGCACTTACCTTCAGGAAAAAAGGGCAAAATGTCACTGGAATAATAACTCAAGCCAGCGATGGAATGGCAGAGACGTCAGATTATTAAGAGAACGGGTTCACTCTGAAAATTAAAGGTTCCTGTGTTGTTTCCCGTAAATAGATTTTTGGATTCGCGACAGCAACATGCAATGGTCAGCAGAGCGTGACGTTTTAAATAATAACAGTTTTCACTGACGGAGCTTCGTCTCCTGAAGAAAACAGTCTGAAGAAGCAGTGGGAGCCAGCTTGTGAATCTAGTGCAGAAGGAGTCCCACTGACTGGGTCATGCACACAGCGACCCGGACTATTAGTCTGGCAGACGTATCTCCACAGTCTGGCTGCACCCGCTATCACTCTGCTACACGGGGAGCGTATTCCAGTCACAATCATCTTGGGCAGCAACAAGTCGTGCATCCAGCAACGGTGCAAAGAAGCGTCCAGGGAACTGGAACACGATCAGTGTTATGGAAACGTCCTCTCAGTTTAAGGGTGTAACATATGGAAATTGGACAGTGTAGTGAAAGCGGTCATCTTTTTTTTTTTTTGGGATTGTTTTGCATTTGGGATTCATCTGAGAGTCGAACGACAGGAAACACGAGGAGAGAGAGACGTGTTTCCTTATCTTGCATAAACCACATCCATTAATAGGCTCTGAACCCAACACTGAGCAGGATAATGAGCAGCTGGAGGCAGGTGATCTCTGGGAACCGTCTTCTCTCTCTGATGATGCACATATTCCTTACCATTCCCGTAATGTTAGCTTGTCAGTTTAACCATATTTTAATACTATACTTTTTCTAATTGTAATTTCATGGCCCTGAGCATAATTTCCAGGTTCTTCTGGGCGTGTGTTTAATCAGCGTTTGTTCAATCCTGCGATGGATCTGGTTGGCTACGGCTGTCGTGGTGTAGATTGCCTATGTGGAGTTTGCACATTGTAATTATTCTTGAATATACCCGTATTAGACAGTGATTCATCCAAGTCGAATCTAATGGATGTACAATCCGTTTTTTTTGTAACAAGCCAAACTAATGAGCTTATGAAGGGAGAGCAGGCTCTTTGAATACACAGATTATTACATGAGAAATTATACATCTTGTGTAATACTGTTGGTCAGATGCCTGAATTTGGAGAAATGTTAGCACGATTAGAAACCATGTCATGATAAAACACATGCATACATTAGTTTTATTCAAATATTCCTTCAAAAGTCTGGAGAAATGTGAAAATGTGGATTATGTAAGATATTCATGTACTTTATGCATATTTCATCGGGCAGGTTTCTAGAAAATGAATCACTCAGCATTCAATGAGGTCTGTAATGTTCTGCCAGGTTGTGTTTTCCCTTTAATAGAAATAAGTTGCATAATTGTTATGTGTGCACAACTGGATGAATCTGGGGTTTTGCAGATCAATCAGTAATTGTGGTATTCAACACGATATTTACTTTTCTGTTGAGAAAAATATGTGATTATGATTCAGAACTCACGTTCTGTTGATATTTTTAAACAGTAGCATTTGGACTCTTCGCACATAAATGTGTGTAATGATGTGAAGGAGCAGCACAATTTAATAAATCACACTTTCTCTTAATTAGCCACGAGGACTTGGCATTTCAGTGACATTTTGCCTCTGTTATTATGTCTGTTATGTCGTCTCTCCAGTCGCGAGCGGATATTGACTTTTCAGTGACTGTTACCCAGAGATAACAATTTAATGACGTTATCTTATTAAATATTACTTTCTCAAGATCACACGTGAAATTAAAATTAAATTGTCTCTGCTCGGCAGTAATGCCTCCTAATTTAGTTTGATGATCGGAGAGCAGGGTCCCAAAAGGGAAAAATGAAAAAATAAATGGAAGAGGATGAAATAAATAGGCCTAAAGATAAAAGTGGCATCATGTTAAAGCTGATTAAACAATAAGATAAATCCGGCTAAATCAAGCATTAGGATTAGTTAATTAAATCATTATCTCAGAATAATAGGGCTAAATGTGTTTTAACAAACCACTGACATATTTGATATTGTTTTGACATTACGCTTTGATTATATGGGCTTTTATTACTATGTAGGTCGTAGTGTGGTGATAAATTATAGTATTCAAGTATCAATTTCAGCAGCACAGTTTACACTGTGAGCTGAAATGTGAACTTTTAATATTATTACAGCACCAGAATAATGTCTGTCTCCTTTCTTATTGACATTTCGTCTCTTTTGAGATAAAAACTTTAAATAAAACATCAGAATGTTGCTGAGCACAGTATCGCTCGACTGTTTTCTTCACTGCCACGTTGTTCCTAGAGATGTTAGACTCCTACTATCCCCGTGAAGTCTGTATAATAGTAATTGTGTACAGATTTGCACGTCATTGACATGTCTTTTCCGTTAGGAATAATCGCCTGTGAGCACGCTGAGATCTGGGAGCGTCTGACAGTCACAGCAAACCCGTCATTACCCGCCCCACACGTACAGTTTCATATTTATCTTTGTATTTGCAGAGTAAATCCTGTGACAGTCGGACTGACAGCCCGTGACAGCTAAACACAAGTTCCTCGTGTATTTCGGTGCAAATGGCTCAGAATCTGACAGAAATATATATTTGGAAATTATGCGTTCTCGAGCTTATGACTAGTAGTTTTTTGTTTTTTTTCTCTTCCCATCAGCGAGTCAAACTCATTCAGGACGATCGTGAATATGCACAAATTTGGATTGTCAAATAAATCTTATTTGGATCCTCAGAAACAATTATGTTTGAGGGACTGTGGTGGAGATGATGGAAGCTGGTTCAGTTGTTACCTGTGGGAGAAATTAACAAGAGGAAACAGGCAAAATAAACATGGATATTTTAGAGTGTATAAATCTAGTCAGGGTTCTAACGGGACCAACAATGTAATTCAGACACTTTTTCTAAAGTACTTTAATTACTATAATGTATATTGTACCTCACTAAAGCCAAAGTCATTGGAAAATCAGCACTTGGACATATATATGTGCGATTAGAGTCACTATAAATGACAGGAAACATCTTGTTGTTTGGCGCAGGTCCCATCTGCTAACATGGAGGAAGGATGTTCGACACCTATACAGCAGCCGGCCACCAGGGGGTGATCCAGATGATATGGCTTCACTATAAGGAAGCTGTGATGTATATAAACTATATATACAGTTGATGGTATGTTCCAAAACAATATATCTTTAGCCAGCTAACATCAGCCTTCATGGCTAAATTATGGATCTGGCTGTTTCTGACAGTAAATGGTTGATTGATAAACATCGATTTCATTTGAACCTTTCAGATCCCAGTAAAAACCTGCAGCTGTCAGAATGTTTCTTGTAAAGATTTGAGTGGGTTACAGGTTTATAGAGAGACGTGCAGGCCAGGTCAGAGCCGTGTCACTTTTCCATTATCTCTGACAACCTTCTCCCCAAACTTCCACCGCAGTCAAACACCTAATAATCCAGCAGCCGCTCCCACAGAACAACACGATCACTGAGCTTAATGATTTCATATTTCATCCACTTTATCTCCTCCGGAAGCAGTGGAGCGCTCGACAAAGACAACAACTGTCGCTGGGAGCCGGGGCGGCGCGCGCCACATAAAACAGGAAGCTCAAAGTTAAAAAACTCAACAGCTGAGCCCTTCCTAACCTAATCAACAAAGCAAATTTATCTCCGTCCGATCTAAGTCCATTATCAGCATGAAGCTAACAACAGCTGCTCCGTTGTAATGGAAATCTTAATTACACACATTAATTATGCTGGGATGAATGCAAGAGCAGCGATATATGAGCCATTATCGTCAGAATCAATCGAACCATGCACAACATAATGGACTCTTGCACTACATGCAGATGATTAGAAATGTGCCATATACTTAAAGGCTGAATTCATATCACACAGAGCCCCCCCGCCGAGGCGACTCCCGGCCTCCTGAGGACCCCGGGGGGCCCGGGCTTTGTTTTTTATCAGGCGCCACCTTTGCCCGTGATGGGATTTTTATCTGGAGACCAGAGGGAGGGACGTGTTTGAATAGAATGTGAGCAGGACCCCGAGATAGCCTGCTATTACCACAACAACCATCAATCTGCACCAGTTTCTCTTTTTACCAAGGAGGACGGCACAGCAGTCATGAGTCACTGCCGCTCAGGATGCAATGAAATGATGTCCCCCCCACCAACGCCCTCCGCCCGTGGACAGTTCTTATCAAGCTGGGTGGTGGATGTACTGTCAGTGACGGGGGGGGGGGGGGGGGGGGTATCTCGTAGACACGGTGAGGAACAGCCGACATCCATCCAACCAGTTATTACACCCAACACTGTTCTCCCTGATTGTAATCACATGCCTGGGCTTTGTCTCTCAAGAAGCTCCGCGGCTCCGATGAGATCTTTGTGATTCCTTCTTTACAAACTGTCTCGTGCCCCCCCCCCGACCGCCGTCCCAATTCATTTTCCGCAGCAGAAAAGGATTGAGTCTCTACAATGTGAGGAGAGAGGTTAGTGGGTACACGTCCTCAGAGAGAAATCTTTTCTTTTTCTTTGGCCCTAATTCTGATGGAATTCAAATGGAGGGTTCTCGGTGAAATGCCCACGTTAAATGCATTTTCTCTGGCAGACGCTGGAACCGTAAATATCAGACAGGAAAACAACATGTCAGAGGTTGTTATTTGAAGGAAGATACATGAATTGAAGGGGAAAGAAATAAACATATGTTCTGCTGGCTCTCAGTCAGTCACGCAAAACCACACTGATGCACACGGAGACGTCCCGACGCTGCCTCCCGCTGAGAGCCGCATCACCATCACTTCACAACAAAGGACGGAAACCGCTGCCAGGATTTTTTATTAACTTCATTTACTTATGTTGGCAGAGCCGTGCTGGTTTTGTTGGCAATTTACCACGAAATAATCATGTTCCCAATCTGACAGTTAAAGGGAACAGAAAGCTTAGTGGGAGACGGGAGATTGACGAGTGCAGATCACATCAAATCAAAATAAAGAAACCAGTTGAAGAGTGTTCTACAGAACTGCTGGTTGCATGAAGGCCAATCGTCTATTTATTCAAGACACAATCTCAAATCTCTAAATTTATTTTAAGGAAATGTTAGAACTGAACTGTTATTCAATTTATTTGGAAAAAAACACAAAAAACTACTTTTATATTTGACTTGCCGAACAAGATTGGTACTTAGGACATTACTGTATAATCAATAATTGCAACAGACACTTAGAGTGCATTAGTATTTCACATTAACCATTGACATAATGTCGCCCTATTCTAATTTGCCACGGTTTCTTAATGAGCCAAATGTTTTGTTTGCATCATAAGAGATTTGTAATTTAGTGTTTTTGCTCCGTTGCTACATTGATTAGCTGTTTGCAGCACTATTGTCCATAAAGTTGTTACCATCCACGCAGACAGTCAGATCTCATAGTGTCAGCTGCAGTTCCCTCTCTAGTCATTCTGGATCTGTTGCGACATTCGTGCTGGCAATAACTTTACTCCTCGGGTATCAGGTCATCAGTTACAAATTATCATAAAGATAAAAAAATTAAAAAAGACCCATATTTAGACATACTAGAATTAGCCGCACATTACTTCTACACAGTGTTAGTAACATAAGTAACAGTGTAACAGTGTAACCGAAAGAATGAACTACTACACCTCAAATCTCCGCCGTGTGGACATTGTAAACATTAATTAAAAGTCTAAATTTGCTCTTCCTGTAATGACTGTGACTTTGGTTTCATCCGTCTCTTTGTCATAAGCTCACTTATTCATAAAATAACTTCTACTTCACTGCTGACATTGCTTTTCTTTGCTGCTGACAAAACACGAATTGGAAATATAATTATAATTTTTGCAAAGTTGCTATAGATGAGAGTTTCTTGCAGGAATTCTGCATGTTGATATTTCATTTAATTGGCAGAATTAACTTATTTTATTCTTTGAAAAGTAAAAATACAAGAGAGTAATTCATAAAAATATTCTTTCAGCTGACTTCATGGCTCAGCGGTGATGTTTCAGCGTTCATGTTGAATGACAGAAAACGACTCAGCCTGGAGCAAAGGTGCGCTGTGGGACCGAAAGCTTTGATTACTGTTTAATCTACTGAATATAAATTAGAATTAAAGCAGGATATTGTAATGTGAATATTATGTGTGATTTCTCTGGGCCGGCGATTCCAAAGCAGTTACTTAATTCACACTAAAGCCACATTAATCCAGCGGTCTTGTGATTAAGCAACAATAAGCAAAACTGGGTAACTTCTGACTTTTTCCCCCAGTTGACTTCAGAGGAAAATCACAGCTTCATTGGAAACTCAAACTTAACTCAATTGTTTTCCCAGTGGGAAGCAAACGAGAATATCACAACCTTTTATCTCTGTGCAAGAGGTTTTGTTGCTCCCATCACAAATGTATATTGTACATGATGTATCTCGCCTTTCTTAATTGCTGCGGTTTATTCACAGCGGGGGGGCGGAGCGAGAGCCAGTGCACCACTGCTTTTTTAGATCACTGCGGGCGACGACTGCGGCTCATTATGCAGAGGAGAGCAAATCATTCCCAATGATTCTCAAAACAAAAGCGACACTGAACACGGCGGCTTTTATTTTTAGGTTCCCAGTCACCAGCTCACATTTCACCTGAATCTACCTCCAAGCTAATTCATGGGTTCTATTAGCTTTGGCCATGTGCCCTCTGTGAACAGGAGAACTCTGCTGCACACAACTCCTCTCCACTCTTTTTATTGCTGATTTAATTTTCTGAATTTATTATATTCTATATTCAGATTTTATTTTGTGTCCTGCATATAGACTGTAAACAAAACGTCTCCCCTTCATACATTGGTCAATAAGAACTTCCTGAATGTCTGAAATAATCTGTGACATTTTAGTTTGTCCCAACGACTAACATGGAGGAGGCAGGGTTTATCAGGTCTTTGGCAGTCAGCCACCAGGGGGCGATCAAGACACTTCAACTTCCCTTTTCGTGTCGTACATCGTCGTATACAGTCTATAACACCTACTTGTAACAGTATCACTTATTATAAACTTGAACTTGTCCTGTTTGTTTTGTATCAGTTGTTGTGTTAAATTCACCATAAAAATAATGAGAAATGCTAAATTCTGCCGCAAGAAAATGTGTAAGAACCCAGATGATCTCACTCTTTAACGAAGGGTAATGAAAGGTTAAACAGAAGTAATCCAACAAACTTATTATGGTTTGGCGGTGAGGGACGCTCCATTTTACAGCGTCCCGTGAAACTGTCACAGCGTGATGGACTAATTTCCCCTCCGCTGATTCTTCTTTGCTTTCGCCTGTTACTATTTTCGACAGCTGTCCCATCTGGCCGCTCTTCACAACAATATTAACCAATGAACTTTCATTTCCTCTCTTGTTAAATAGAAATGAATGTGCTCTCCATCACAGGTGGGAGGCACACCTAATTGACTCGTGTTAACATCTTCCCATGCCTCGTACACCTGCTCTCTTTCTATATGCACATTTCATCAAAACACTTTGCTGCAATCTGCCCGTCTGACAGTTAACCCGCTGATGGATCAATCTCATCGCATCAACGAGCTGATTTGACTTCGTATCTGCTCCGGGACTTTGATTAAATGCTGAGTAAAACCCGTGGGCTCAGAAATATCTAGTCTTAATATAGTTTTGTAATCATTTACATTTCCTTTCTGTTTTATTATTATTTGTTTTGTATTTCCTTTTCTTTTAAATGAAATATCAACATGTTGCTATGTAACTGTTCTCTTGTATAAAGTACATTTTAATATGTTTTTATTTCAAGCTATATTGTATGCAATGAACTTTGAGCTTCATTTCTTGTATGTGCTATACAAATAAAGTCTATTTATATATTGTTTTTATCACGTTTATTCAATACAACAGGTAGAAGCAACAAACACAACTGGTTTCTTTAAATACCATGATTTCCTTATAATTTGTCGTCAGGGTTGATCAATGTTTTCTTGTTGACTCTAATATCAAGTTCCATTCCGGATGCAAATAACTGCCACGTTCTTCTGTATATAGACAGAAACAAATATGACAAATTAAATCAACTTTTCCATTTCCTGCTTCATCCTAGTTGCGTATTCATATGTTTTATTTCAAATTGCAGGAACACAGTTGTAAACCTTTCTTAACCAAAACTATTTCAGGCAAAAAATGCTACCCTGCTTTTATTAAACACCAAATATTAACTATTTTCCTGTTGTTTCCAAACTGCAGGAATATTTTAACGAACAACTTATTCCTCTGGAACAATCACAGCTTTATGCAGCTCACAGGTAATTTTATTAAACCGTAGCGCAGAGTGATGACAATTACTGCACAATGCAAGCTGATTTATATTACCCCTTATTTCCTACACAATTAACCTTGGGCTAATGCTAATTTAAACCTTCAGTGCCCACAAGATACTTCCTGGAAATTATGGGTAAACAAAGGAGAGCCAGGAGCGTAAAACTGTAAAGAACCGACACACAAGAAATATGCAGATGCACTTTTTCAAAGCCCCCGAGTAAAGAATGCTCTGTATCATGCAACTCAGGCATAGTGAATGAATAATACAATAATAATAATACAACTAATAATAATAATATGTAAATCTCCTGTCCGTCATGACATGGACAAGACACAGATCTGTTCTGGTCTTGATCAGGAAACAGAAACCCTGTAAATAATGTGACTTATAACAGCTTTGACTGATGGAACAATGTAAGAAAATACAATTCAATCTGCTTCATTGGTTTCTCCACATTTGAAGTTATCCCATGAATCATGTATCAAGTTGTCTAACAACTATTTAACACAAAAGTCGGTGAGACACTGGTTGTCGTGTGAATGCAGGCACTGAATAGTTTTATTATATTATGATATATTTATACACCAGGAACTGTTCAACTGACTGCAATATAAAGAATTCATATATTTGTGGAGTTTGCATGTTCTATGCATGCGTGGGTTTTCTCCTCCCACAGTACAAAGACGTGCAGATTAGATTAATTCATAGTGTAAATAGTTTTCTTCAGGAGGAACCGGTGGACTTCAGAGGTGACTTTCAGAGACGGGGTCGAGAAGGTAAAACATTGTTAAACAGTTGGAAAAAAACAGAATAACACCTTCTCTTCACCTTGAAAGGTCTTTTCTGTGAGAGCTGTGCATCACATCTCTGTATTTACTCTTGGTCTCTGGTGTATATAAGTGAGTCATATCTCTCACTGTAATCCTAGTGATTTTACTGGATCTATAAGTACAGTGTAAAGTTATAGCAATTGCCCGTGGGAAGGAGGGTATGTTTATGCCCCGGTCGTTACAGGATTGCACAGAAACTTGGTGGAAGGACGGGACGTGGGCCAAGGTGTTTTTTCATCCACTTCTCCAACATTGTTTGACGTGATTTTCCCGGAGAATAATTAATGGATCTTGATGAAAACAAACAGACGTGTTTAGGAGACTGATTTCTATGCGTTGGTGAAATTTGGTGCAGCTCGATGAAAGGGGGCTAGAGTTAGGTTTAGAGAAACCTGCATATGAGACAGTGTCGTGGTTATTTGAAGGTAAAGCCTCATCCTGTTGCACGTCAGGTGACCTGTTCTGTCGAACCTTCTCCGGTGGTCAGAGGTGTTTTTTCTTCACATTCTGCACAGTTCACATGATTTCTCACGTCGACATCCTGGGGCTCACCACATTTTGGGCGGGCGAGCCGGAACAAGGGGAATAGCTGCTGCATGCTGAGCTAATATATATACTTCCTTGTGCCAAGTGGTGTAAATCACAGGGGTAATCATTAAGATGGTTTAAGTAGTTCACCGTGTACGCTGTGATTACGCTCTGAACAAACCGTGCGGCGGGCGGATTAATGCGGTCCAGCAGTGTTTTTAGATCAGGCGGGGGCGAGAGACACAAAGCGGGAGAGAGAGAGAGAGTGAGAGAGAGTGAGAGCAACCTGCGATTCGAGGCTTTGATCATCAGTGATGGCGAGTGTAATGATTTATTGCACCCACAAACCCTTTGAAGGCCCCCCCGCTGAAGCCACGGGGGCCGGGCGGTCCCCCGAGCTTCTCTTTTTTTATTTATTCATCTCTCTGGATCCACACAAGATGATGCTCATCCTTCATTAGAGCTGGATTGACGCACAGAAACGTATTTGAGGAGGATCCGCAGCATCAGGAAGCCGACTCAGATACTGTGCAGGCAAAAAAAAAAGATCAATGAACCGACGTCTATGGAAAAGTTAAGTTTGAGATACCAAAAATGTATAAATCAATCGGATTTTACTTGTATAGCCCATATTCACAAATTATAATTTATCTCATGGAGCTTCACAAGGTGAGACATACTCTGTTGTGAACCCTCAATTAGAGTAAAACTACCAAACATTCCTATTGAGAGAAAAAAACCTCTGATATGAAACTAGATTAAAAACAATAACCCTTTCAATATTATGACGAAAGGAAATAAGGTCACATTAATCAGCTCATCTGAATCACACCACAGCATCATTAGCCACTTGGCTTTCATTAATAACACATATTAAATTACAGTAACGCTGAATTCATTGAAAGGGCTCTTCAAATGTTCAGCTTATTACCAACATATTAACTTTGGTCGACATCTTTTACAAGCTTCCCTATAACATGATGTGATAGGTTCGCTTCGGTGGGGGGGGAGTGGCATAACAGCCACAGGTTTAGTTGATGTTGAATATTTTCTGTATCGATTCTTTAATGCAGCCGTGGGTTGGAAATAGATCTGCTTCGATACTAATGAAAGTGAAAATAGAGACTGTAGCGCTTTAAACATGTGCTATCAAAGTATCAATACCTTTGAAAACCCTGGGGAGAGACTAGAAATGTTGCCAATTTTAGAAATGGTGTTAAATTCCAAGTCAAGCGATGCGACCATGCTCACACTTTACGTACCATCGGCCCATCTGGACTGGTCTGACTATTTTCAAAGAAGAAGAAGACAAAGTTAGTTTGCTTTCACATTGTTACGCTTTCACAAGAGAGCAACACGCTGCCTGGACCATGTGTGTCACTCCTTGTGCCAAACAAGAGGTGCCAGCATTTTTCTCAAGTTAGTCGGTTGTTGTAAGTGGAGGAGGGAACATCGAACAGGTCTCGTTCTTAACTGTCCGTATGATGTGTCGCGTACCTCTATCCTGGATTCACTTTCACCCTGTGTATCGAAGGAATCGACTTCAGACTAGGTCTCAACCGTGCGAGAGCCTGAAGAGGGCCCAGCAGAATTTCTGACATAAATTCTGTCAGAAACCTAATTTGAAGCCAGTCAGGAGCATGTGGTTCTCCTCGCTCCTCCCTGACACACAGCGAGACAGAAGAGGAGAGAGAAGAGAGAAGAGGAGGCTGTGATTCAGTCCGACACTAAAAGGAGTCGAGCATCTCAGGAACAGAGTAGAAAACACCAAAACATTTGAAGGATCCAGTTTTCTTCCACAGAATCACTGAATCCCTTTTGTGGTTTTTAACTTGCTGATCCATAAGAGCTCTAGATGTTGACAACATGGCTTAAAGTTGATGTGTCGACACAAAAGAAACATACATGGACTGTTCCTCCTGACTCACATGCTCCTTTCACCGTCAGCTGACACACAACAAGCCAGAGACAACTGAGAGAGCACTAACGACAAGGATCAGCTCGTGGGGGGGGGGGGGGGAATAACGCTTTGCTCACCTAACGCTCGTTACAGCGGCGGAGTCACGTCAAAGCCGATAGCACCACTGCAATCTCTAATTGGCACATTTCATGAAACAGGGCAACGCGACGCACACGGCGATGGATGTGATAATATGAGTGTGAAGTGATGCTTAGTGTCTCGGTTTCAGAAGCAGGAGTGTGCCTCTTGCAGCCTCTCACTCTGCATGGTGGATGGTGTGGGAGATGAGTCATTAAGGGAAAGTGGCACCGTTAGAATCTGCATCTTGGTAATATGTCTCGTTCCCTCAGCGACAAGTTACACAACGTCTGAATGTGTGTTTCTCATGCAAACGTGGATCTGAGGTGGAGTTTAGTTCTTTGGATTTGTTTGATCTCCTTTACCTTTTTTTCCCAGAATGAAGAGAAAATGGGCAACGTGTGATATATGTAATATATATAACTTGTTATCATTGGGGATCTAACGGACGTGTTACAAACAGAGACTGTATATAAAGATGGATGACGCGTCTCCACCTCCTCACACTATATGAGCGTTTCCATCTGCCGCGGTATCAGGGTCCAACTGATTCATGCACTGGATCTGTATCACGACTCGGCCTCAGCTGCCAATCACGATGTTTCAACCTGTTTTTATCGCATTAAATAACTAATCAAAACGAAAATCTTTAAATCTTTAACAAGAATTGAACATTTGAACATATTTGTTTGATAATAGTTGTCTAAAATTACAGACACCATCTTTTGGAGAAGAGTTTGTTTAACGTGTCATTTTTTGGGGGTCCATGTGCCATCCACTAACATGGAGGAGGGTTTATGAGCTATACTGCTGCCAGCCACCAGAAGGCTATTAAGAAACTTTGGCTTCTTCTTTAGCGAGCCATCTTTATATATATATATAGTGTATTATATATTATGTATATATAATAATATATATATTCATGTATTAGAGGCGGTGGACTAGTGGCAGAAACTTGGACTACGCCAGAAAAGGTCTCTGGTTCGTCTCTGGTTCGACTCCATGGAGAAACAACAAAAAGACGAACCTGGATTGATCTGTCCAAAAATCCAAGAGGATTCTCCCTACCCTGTCTAGTGCCCCTGAGCAAGGCACCTTACTCCACCAACATCTGCTCCCCGGGCGCTGTACATGGCTGCCCACTGCTCTGTGTGTCCTGCACCAGATGAGTTAAAAGCAGAGGTTAAATTTCCCTCCTTGCATGAGTGTTCTTGTGCATGTCTGTGCATGTGTTTGGGACAAATAAATGTATCTTAATTATTTGTATTTGTGTGAATGTATTACAGGGATTAACATATATTTGTTCCATGTTAAGGAATCCTCTTGAAATCGAGCCGATTTATATGTCAAACAAATTGTAAAGAATATACTGTTATCGAGAACTGACGTGATAAACCTGAGATCAGAGCATCTCGTCCACAATGAGCAGCTCCCTTCATCACTAAAGCGTCCAAACACGTTGAAACAAACACCTGGAGCTCCTCTGTTCTCGCTCTGCTCAGACGTTTGCTCTGTCACAGCTGTGAGGAGGCTCCTTCTCCACCAGGTCTCCAGTCTGGACATCACCGTTCTGCGACTTGATAATTAACTTTTATGTCGAGCGTGGGCAGAACTATTAACATAAATCAAGTTATGTTAAAGTACTGTTTGAAGCTGTGAGGGCTCTGCTGGGAACTTTCCTTTACAACGCTGGTTCCCATGACCCTGATTGAGATCTGATTTATTGAAATCATCCGGTAGATGATGGGTTTTGGTTGGAAGACCAACATGGAGACTGTGGCCTCTTTCCCTGCAGTAAACACAGGAGCTTCACATCAACATGTCAAAGCTGCGCCGCTTTGCTCAAGCACCCGAGCATTGTCTAACGCTGGGCTCTCTCTCCTTTGTGAATCCCCACTGCAGTGTTTGTGCATTGTACATTCAACGAGCACAAAGCACAGCAGGCAAACACATGAGGCTGAAAATAAAAGGGACCTGAGAACTGTGAGCAGGCTACAGTATGGGAATGCTCCAAGAAATCTTATTTGTGCTTTCATGCCCTGTAAGCCTCTTGTCTCTAATCTATCCCACTCCAATGTGTAGGTGTGTACGGGTGTGAAATACGCTTTTCCCTCCGTGGCAAGGATTCCACATTGTTCTTGCCAACAGGAAGGAAGCGAAGATTTGGCCCGATGTTCGAGACCTCAAGCACCTACCGAGCGTATTCACAGGAGGGGAAGAAAGAGCAGTGTCGCTGGGAGCGCTCAGCGGCTTTGTGCGCACCGTGACATCACCATTACGTGGTTGTGAGCAATTATGTCTGTCACAAAACAGACGGTGGGATATGTCGTGACCCTCAGACAATCGAGGGGGCGGGCCTTCAGGGTCCAGACTGGTAAAAAAACGTCACCTTGTGTTTTACCTCTCAACGAATTAAACGCTACATTTCTCCCGACGGATGACCCACACGCGCTCCTCAGCCACGTCCAGTGGAACTGGGAGATCCCACAGATGGATCCACTGAGATTATGAAACCACAGCGAAGGTGAAGCGTCCTCAGCATAGACATATATATTAAGACTAGATGTCTCGTCTGCGTTGCCGGCCAACGGAGCCGGACGTCACCACCTGGCAGCCATCTTGCTAGGGGGCAGCTCGCTCACCCATAACAAATAACTAGGGCTGGGCAAGTTAACTTGTTAATTACGAGTTAACTCAAGTGATGAGTTAACTCGATTAATTATTTTATCTCGCATTAACTCAGGTTTGATTATTTATTGTTTTATTGTGAAAGTCAGGCTTTTATTTTGTGAAAGTCTGTTGCTGACTGCTGCGGAACCGGAAAAAAGAAAATAATTGGCGGATAAACAACCATGGATAATTATTGGATTTTGCGTATACAAATGCGATTAATCGTGATTAATCAGGGAAATCATGCGATTAATCCGATTAAAACTTTTAATCGTTGCCCAGCCCTACAAATAACCATAACTTACTCAATTTTTTTTAGAAAATAACATAATTATTCATAAGTTTGCAGCGTCATATCTACATCTCTGACGTTTATAACAAACCAGACCGTTTCAAAATCGGTTGAAAATTGAGCAAGTTATGGTTATTTACCACTTCCAACACAATGTTATGGGTGAGCGAGATGGCCCGTAGCAAGATGGCCGCCACGTGGTGACGTCCGGCTCCGTCGAACGAGACATCTAGTCTTTATATATGTCTATGGTCCTCAGCGGGTGATTCTCTCAGTTTTATAGCTCACATCCTTGCATGAGAAACGCCAGTAGATTCATATTTTAGAGCTTTGAATGCTAAATAGCAAAAGGCGTTGATTAAGCAGTAATATGTTTTTTTTTCTTCTTTTAAGTCAAAATTAAAGCCGACTGAATATGTTTGTGTGTGTAAAAATTGACACAAGAGACCAACACCCCCACATTCAATATTTGTAGTCGCGTTGCACCACTTTGTTTTGTGTCTTGGTCTTTTGTTGTGGACTTGTGGACATGTTGGTCTCTTTTTGTCGGTCTCTGTTGCTTTTTTTGTGTAACTCTGCAGTAGGTTTGTCCCTTTTATAGCCACTGTAACACTTTGTGGATGTGTTGTGTCTCTATGTGGTTGTGTGCATGTTTTTGTGGCCATTTCCTTTTCTTTGTCCTCTGTTGCTGACTGATTTGGCTCGACAGTCTTTTTGACTCTCTGTAGTGTCTGTTGGAGTTTTGTGTGTCTGCATTTGTTTTATTCCCTCTGTGTCTTTATTGTTGTTAAATGTCTCTTTGTGAGTATGTTGTGTGTCTTTGTGGTCGTTTTCATCGCTCTGTGCCTTTTGTGTGTCTCTTATTTGTTGCCTTGTGCCTCTGTTGCTGTTTTGTCTCTACAGCCTTTACAGTCATTTTTGTATTTCTTTGTAGCTTGTCATCCTGTCATCTATTTATCTGTTATCTTTTGTGCGACTTTTTCATTTTCTTGTACTGAATTTTTTGTAATTTTTGTATCTGTGTTGTTTTGTGTATAAGTCATTTTGTGTGTTTTGTATCTTTATGATTGGATTGTGTCTCTTTGTTTCATTCGATGTCTTTCTAGCTGTTGTGTGTCATCATTGTGTGTCCCTCTTGCATCTCTTGTCAACCCAGCTCTGTGTTGTTTTGTGTTCCTTACTCTTTATGCATGTTTTGCATCTTTATGATTGCTCTGTGTGTCTTTGTGGTCGTTTTGCACATCTCTGCAGTTATTCGATTGACTTTACAACAAGAGAGTCACTTAGAACATCGCCCCCTCCCACCCCCTCGCCCCCCTGGGCCCTTGTTATTGTGCCCATCGGCCTGTCCAGCAATCCATTGGTATTGACGGCTTTATGTTAAGTTTTACAGTGTCAAATATCCTTCATCATGTTCTTTTCCTCCTCACCGATTTTACGACAACCTACGCCTTTATAAGTTGGGAGATGAAAACTGGAATAAACTCTGCAAAGTGTTTCTCAAAGAAGAAACATTCCCCTGTTCAATTGCAAAGCCATTTACACTGTCTTTCACGGTAATAAGTCTCAGTGTTCAGTGCCCGAACAAATGAGATTCACAGTGCTATATTAGATAATGATAAATGAAATCCATAGATCAAGTTAAGTCGCCGCTTCTGCCGGGCACCGGAGAAGAGGAATCTAATATTGTTTTGTGGAATTAATGCTCCTTTGCTGGTGAATCTTTAGAACATTATTGAATGTTTGTTTTCAGGTTTTTCTACTGCATTCATTTATTTCTAAAGAGTGTGTGGAGCAATGGGAAAGATGCAGAACCCCCCCGCAGGCCAGTTTCTACAGAGAAAACCCAAACCTGATAAATGCACTGGGCTGATGAATGGTGCTGATAGCAGGCTGCTGTTAAAATGCTTTTTCCTCTTACCTGCAGCATCACCTGGAATCTGATTGGCCGTCCCTGAAATGAGGACATTGGTAACACAACTTGACTCCCATCTTCGTGATGGTGTAGTGGTTACACAACTGCACTAGTGATTGCATAAGAAAATCTACTTATATTTATGCTATGTAAAATAAAAAAATCTGCATTTATGAATTCTACTTATTCTCTTGAGCATCACAGCAGCTAACATGTCAATCAGCAGCGATGCTGAAATGCCACCGGACCGACTCCTGGCTTCCTGTTTGTGAGCATTAGCTAAATGGATACACACATATATGTAAATCTGAGCGAGGCAGGAGAAGGTGGTCTGCGCTGATTCATGTAAATACAAAGTCCCCGGTGTGTTGATGGAAGACGAAAGAAACAGTGTGAATCCTGCCCACACACAGGGAGAGCAGGGATTTAATGATGGTAGAGATACAGTGCAAAGGAACATACATTAGTGGTTTGTGCTCGGGAGGCGGGAGGTGTTCGACAAATACAAAAAGGCAGATGCTCAGCTGTTTGACCTCGCTATGTCGTCTGCCAAGGAATCAGTCAAAGCTGCCAAGTATTCTTATGGCATCCATCCATTTATTATAGATGATGCTTTGAGGGCCACGAAGGAGCTGGAGCCAATCCCAGGTGACACATCGCAGCGCTGACGGGTGGAGACAAACATCACCGACGGAAAATGGATTCTCCTGTTAACTGGGAGGAAGTCGTGGAAAACCAGTAAAGAGAGGAGAACATGTAAGCTCCACGCAAACAGACCCCCCAGTTTCAATCCAGCAGCTTTGAGGAAACACTGGTGATTAACACTGCACCACCATCGCCCCAAGTCTTCTTCTTGGTGTGTAGGGCGGATGTACAAGAGCACACACGTTCAAATCCTGTCTGTGGTTAAGTTTAAGCACTTGGTTAAACGGATCTGGGGTTTTGGTTAAAGCAAATTAAACATGTTGTATTCATCAGTTTGAATTTGGGCCAGAACGAACTTCCCTGGATACGGGTGACTCCATCTTGCACTTTTGAAAACGTTATATAACATTTACTTTGACATTTTAGATTGATCCATGTCCCAATTTAAGCCAATAACATGGAGGAGGCTGGGTTGTATGAGCTACAGTGCAGCAGGTCACAAGGGGAAAATAAGGCTGTGCATCAAAACACAATCCAGCTCACACGCTGTTGTGTTGTATCAGGATGTAAAGTGACGTAGCAACAGACTGAACAACACTGATGGAGATTTATGTCGAGAGAATAGAAGAACTCGTTACTCGGTGTGTTTTCCAATCCGCGACAACTGTAACCTTCGGCCCTCATCTGCCAGCGAGTGGATAGTTACACACAAAGTACACACACAAGTAGGTAAACAACGCCAATTGCACTGAAGCCACTTTTCTATGAATCTCTGCTGCTGAATGCAAACATGTTATGAGCCTGTGTTTTACTTTAAAACATGTTTTTCAATGTCCTGGTCCTCCACAGTTCTTCACACTGGTTTTAAATTACGGCCCAAACATAAAAGAAGAAATTCAATGTCGAGCAAACAAAGAAAGATGAAAGTATGATTTAAAAACTAAAACAAAAATTGTATTTAGAGTATATAAACCCTATTGGAGCGGGTATGGGGTACACAATGATATTTTCCATCTATATGGAGCCACAGAGTTTTTCCTGTCTGTTTTCATCAGTGGCGTCGACATGACAGGCAACAGCAAATTTGGCAGCCTGACACACGCAGCAGCCGAGAGGGGGCTGGTTGCAAGGTTAATTGGCGATGGGAATAATTGGCCACTGGGCTCAATTTGTCTGATGGGAGGAATTGGAAACCAATCTCACTGTCTGTTTGGAAGCATTCCATGTAATTCCTCGATGGAGGCGTCTTTATCTGATGCTCTCTGGCTGAGCCGCATCCTCTGATCACGCTCACTGTGTCTGTATCTGCCACAGATCTGCAAAACAGACAGGAAATTCTGACAGCAGCACTTCTGGTAAGTTGCTTTTTGCAAATCAATATTCTTCAATGTTTAACTCGGCCTTCTCGGTGCACACGGCCAAATGAAATTAGATCCGTGGTCTCAAAGCCCCGGCCAGCTTGGAGAAAAAGGGAGAACTTGTGCTTAAAATGCATTAATGTGGATAATTCCCTGGATTAAAAGTCAGATTCATCAGCAGCTAATTCAATAAAAAGTCCTCCATTAAAATCCAAATCAGAGTTTATATCGCTGATGTTTTTGTGGATTTCTCCGCTGGTGCCTGTTATAATAAACCTCTTCGGATCATTCATTTTACACCGGTGAAATAAAGCTGCAGTAACACTCTGGTCTGTGAGGGTGTGTGTGTCCGATACAATATCCCCTCAGAACGATTGTGTGTTTTATTTTTTTCTGCAGCCCCTCTCACTTTTAGCTGCTTGCTAAGCACAGCCTCGTCTCCAGGGCACCATTTGTCTGCTGGTTGGTTGATGGCCATTTGTTTCCACAAGGGGGGGGTCAGCTGAAGTAGCATCTGAAATTGATTTTCCCCTTCGACTACATGTAGATGAACTTGCCAATGTTTTAAATTCAGGGATGATGATGCAGATTTCATGGCGTATCGCTCTTGTTTCTAGATTCTGATTCTTCTCAGACGACCCAGTGTGACGACCGGACTCTGAGATCATGAGAAGATAATATTCTGAGATTCACCTTTTCTTCCAAATCTGAACAGATATATGCAGTTAGGCCTGTTTAAGCTTTCATGAAAGTAAGGTAGAAAGTAGAAAGTAGGCATTAACAGACTTTTTAAATTAATTGTTGAATTTCTGAACATCAAATGGTCAGTTTGGAACCTAGGGTCAGAATTTGTGGAGAGTATAACCTAAAAAAACATTGCTGTACCAGATTGGTGTTCCTCATGGATCCATCTGGGGCTCACGTGGGATTTCTCTGCAAAATCAACAGCAGTTTATGAAGATTGATTTTTTATAAGTCAACATGTTTTGTCCCTTTTCTCTCTGATCCTTTTCTGAATCAATAAATAATATCTTACAAACACTTCCACATCTTATTGAGATTTCATGTTGAATAACAAGATAAAGAGATTAAACATGAATAATGAAACAATCCATATCATACACGAACATAACAAGTAAAGAATAGTGATTGTTCCATGAATTACCTTCGATGCTTTCGGGTTAATCTTACGATCGAGGCTTCGGGGGTGAAAATAACCCTCGACTTCAACATCAGACGAGGATTAACAGTCTGGGATTTGTGGACTTTACTTAAAAGCTAAACCTTCATCAAGGAGTTCAACTTGCTTGGTAAAAGCACCAATCAGGAGAAAACACAGTGAGAGCTACGTATTTTGTTCATTATATTATTTATTTTACTCTCTTTCTCAGGTTTCTATTGTTCTTGTAAATCTCCATTGTCCATATTTTATGTATTTACATTTACCGGGGTTAATTATTGACTGTTTAATTCGACCCAGGAGTCCATGGGAAAAAATGGATCACTTTATAAATGGTTATAATGGAGGCCGGGTTTTCACTTCATTAGGAACATCCTCGATTTATCTGACCCAGGAGCCAAGATGGCAAACATTGGGGGAGATGTTAGAGCCAAACATCAATTATCAAACCACCAGTAATGAGGTAACTGACTTCTGTCCTTGATGATATCCACTGATTTAGAAAATTATGGAAATGCAGGATATGATGTACGTTTTTCTTTCTCCTTACTTTATGAAATAGTGTAATATTCCAGTTTGATAGCAGAATGTATTTCTCCTTTGCTCTTGGTTTGTTACTGTTCAACAAGTCCCCAACAAATAGAAACACCAGGTCTAGAGATAACGATTACTTTTGTTCTTTTTGCCGTAATAGTTTGTGTTTCCATAACCTTAAAGAAACTAAATCTCCTTTACACTTTGCATCTCTGCCCTTAAGTTCAACACCTTCAAAAGAAATCTCTTACAGTTCCTTAACGTGACGCCGGGGTCTTGATGGAAAGTGAAAGGTAATTTGCATTTATCACTGCAAGGAAAAGCTCCTCACGGATGATAATTAATTCTAGATATTTATAGAGCAGTGAAACTGAACCTTCTTCGTTTGCAGTCAAATTCCTGAGGCTCTCACACGTAGCTGCATCTTGGGGATTTATTTACTCTTCTTCCATAATTCAGCTGAAATACGAAACCGGTGTGGAAAAATTAATTTAAGATGAAGTTGAAGATGAAAGTCAAGTATGTTTGAGGTTTTTTTCCTGTTTCTTCGAGACTCCGGGTCCTGTTTAGTGATTACGCATGTGATTGATTAGGGCTGCATCGCAAATTAACTTTTGCACAGACCTCAGCAGTGGAACTCGCACGGAACATTCGCTGAACAAGCCGCTTTGAGAACGTCGGGGATGTGTGTGTGTGTGTGTTTGTGTGTGTGTGTGTGTGTGTGTTATGAGGAAGTAAGATATCCAGACATGTCTTAATTTTCAGTCTCTTTCAATGCAATCACCACATTATTTCCTTTTTCTATCTTTTTGGGGTTGTGGACCGGTCCAAACGTGCACGGACGACTCGATAAACCACAGAACAAACACGACAAGCGAGTTGATCAGAGCTTTACACTTAGAGTTGACAGAAAAGCAATCTGGGTATATCCCTAAAATACAAAGTTTTGATACGCAGGGTGAATCTGAATACCTGTGATTTTACCTAGAGTTTGAACAACCATTTTCCAAAAAGCTACCAGTTTAGGACATTCCCATACACAATGGATCAAAGTACCTTTCTCAGTTGAACATTTCACACAAGTATCTGCCAGGGGACCATTTATTAAGTTTCTCAGGGGTTATGTATGTCCTCATTAACCACTTGTGTTGTAGAAGTTTCATGCAAGTAATAATGGTTTGTGTTTGAGCTTTTATACAAGCTGTCGCCCACTCAGCTTCTTCAATATCTTCCTTAATATCTAAACTCCATGCCCTCCTTTTGTCATGACTAGATTCCTCATCATGTGAGACAAGTACTGTATATAATATAGAGATTTGGCGTTTCCCCAACTTACACAAGTTACACAATGCTATCAGATGGAGTTGAGATGTTGCTCAATGTCATCGGCCTTGTAGAACAATGCGGTTCATTACGATGCAGATGTGGGACGTCTCACCTCACTGTGACTTTCAGGCTCGGACCCTCGCGAGTCAACCTTTTCATCCGGAGAGCTCTGCTAAACAACGCTTCCCTTCATCACGGGAGCGGCGGCGCCTGCTGATGAGCTCGTCGGCTTCTAACGCACCCGTCACAGTAATCGTTACTGACAGGACATGCAGCTGCTAATGATCTTCTCTTAATCACACTTAATCAGGTAATAATGATTTTGAGGTGAGAGATGAAGTGCTCGCTCTCCGCTTTTGCCACGGAGAAGGGGCCTTGTTTCACTTGACTGCTTTGGAGGGGGGGGTGGGGGGGGGCTCCATATGCTGCATTTCTCCGGTCACTTGTTGTGATTGGAGCGAGGACAGAGACTGTGATTAAAGACCTATAGATCTTCAGGGACCCCTGGGGGACAGGGCGGAGCAGGAGGATACACACCGAGGTATCCCCGTGCTGTCAGGTGGGAATAAAATATTACCTTGACCTTTTTTAACCGTTTGGCCATAAGGTTGTTCAATTAAATAAAACACACCGATACTGGGATATTGTTCCCATTAAAATGCCTCCATAACTCAGGATATCACTCAAATCCATATAGCACATATTGATTTTCCACCACAAAGGTTGAATTTGAATCAGGCAAACGTGAAGAAGGTTTTTTTAAAATCTGAATTGCAAATGGGAGCATTCAATTTGACTAATGCATTTAAAACTTCAGACGACAGAAGTGACTTTGAGCTTGTGATCAAAGTTTAAATGTTTCAAGGCTGATGAAGAAATGCAGATCGAGGCTTTAACCATTAACGTCAATATAAATATTATGAAATGCGTGAAATGTAAATTCACATCTTTGTAAACATCTTAAAATATATAATATAGATAATGAATTACTATTTATTACGGACAAATCACATAAAATAACAAAGAAAATATGTCAATCAATCTCATTCTCTCTCTTTTTGTTTTATTGATCCTTCACAGTTTAACGCTGATACTTGACTTTAACCTTCTGATATGAAAACCTAAAAATGTACAAGATTAACATGAGGACATTTAAATGTATACAGTATATATAGTGTGTATATAGTGTGTGTGTGTGTGTGTGTTTTTTAAGTGCAAAGAAATTTGTCTGAAGATTTTTAAATGTCCCAATAAATTGAAGTAAAATCACTGATTTAGTTACCATGGTTACTCTCATCTGTTGCCTTTTGAGTTGTTCCAAATATAAATAGTTTGTTGAAAGTTATACTTGGTTGACATTATGCAAGAAAAACTCAAAAATACAAAAAAGACAGCTCGTCCCTCCATGTTTTGACTTTCAATGTTTTCATCTTCCGGCATTTCTCTGATGGTGTTGTTGTCCATCCGTCCATTTTCTGAATCTGTTGTCTCCTCTCAGGTTCACGGGGATCTGGAGCCTTTCCCAGCATCGGAGCCTCATGCAGGACGGATCGGTGGACGGAGCTAAAACTAACAAGCAGAGCCCGACTCACACCTACAGGCAATTTACACAATCTAATTTAGGACACGAGTCTTTATCCGTGATTCCTCCCGGTGCTCATGTTAACTCCCACAGTCAATAACGATTTGACCCAAGATAAAGTGAAAAGACATCTTTGTTTGTTTGTTTGTTGTTTTCTGCTTGAGTCCACTGTGGCAACAAGTAGTTATCATGGAACAATACGCCCCCATTTCTTTGAGATCTCTCAAGGCTGCAGCGTAAGAAACCTCAGTGACAGTGAGTTGACAAAAGAGGAAAATAGAAAGAAGAAGTGTTGGATTTATTGAAAATAGCAGTGAGGTTACTTAAAGTTATTTTAAAGTCAACTGACTTACTGTCAAAATACGGAGGAATGTCCGGCTGTAATCAGCTGGTGCTGGTGGGCAGAAAATATGTATTAATCTGACATAGCTTTTTAACAATCTTTTAAATATATTCTGTTATCTATAGTAACACCGGTTAAGTAAGTAATTCAAAGTTCTATAAAAGCCAAATGGGTGCAAAGAAATTAATCTAAAGACATTAAGATCTTCACTGCAGATAAACCAGGAAGGATGAACACAAAGTTCCCTAACTTTCCTCCGCACCATCGACAAAGTGACAGTTTATTGTAGAACCTGTTTGAGGAGGACTCACTAATGACAAAGATTAATTCTGAAATTACCCCCGGAACATCAACACAGGAAAAGAGCTACACAAATATACACACAAACATTGATACACACGTACAGGTGCATACATCAATATTTGACATTGATGTAGGACTCTGGAGGGAAACTGTTCAAAATGATTGGACACGCTGAAGAAGTTATTTCGATGAGACCATGCGGTACCTGCCAGATGAAATATTTTAAACATCACTCTTCTCCAAACCAAATCAAATGCCCGGCCCCTCGTCCCGCTCGGTGATAACAGCGAGCCGGAGGGCGCCCGGATTTGCCCGCTCTCCTCTCGGTGGCCACGCCGCCCGGCACTGAACCGTGGCCTCTGCTAATTGTAAACCCAATGAAGCATTCTTAAACAGATGCTGGTGGAACGGCTCCATTAGGCCTTACAGACGGCCTGTCACCGACATATCACAGCCATGAAAAGTCAAAGTGTCATTATCACACGGCTCAAACCGCATCCGTCCACTCGCCAATTTAATTCTTATTAAATGCACATTATGAGTGGGGATGGATGGTCGTGGTCGAGTGGAGTTGCTGCTTTGGAGAGTTTTGGTCAGACACACACTCATGCACACACACACACACACACACACACACACACACACACACACACACACACACACACACAGGGCTGAGCAGTAACACAACCGTTTTTTAAAACCGAGGACCACAAAGTGTTTACAAACAGGGAAAAATAAAGCCTGTGATGTCACCGGGGATGAGAATATGGAATATTTACCGCTGTGAGGGTTGAATGGATTTTAATAGATAAAAGCAGGTCCGGGACTGTGGGAGGAAAACAAAGCTGCGACAGTCCTCTGTTGCTCTGCCAGCTCGGGTAACAGCAACTGCATGTGACACAACCATTCGGCTTGGGGCTGTGTGATGCAGAGGTTACACCGAATGACTCCCAGGACGCCGTCCCACTCGTTTCCGTTGCAGCTTTACTTTGTTTGGTTTATTTATATTTTGTATTAAATGAGGGATTAATTATTGCCTCCGAAAGAAGAGGAGAAAGCTGCGTTTAGAAGATAAATCTACTGTAGCTACTGTAGTGTTTCCTCCCCGAGGGTCTGGTGGAAGAGCGAGGTGGTGGGATGGTTCACCGCGGCAGGGAAAGAAATAAACAGGCAGTTTAACTCGTATATTTTTTCGCTAATTACTAAAAACCAAACAGAAGCAATTACTCCTGCACATTTTCTCAACTGCACAGAGACGAATGCTTTTGTTGTTGTTTATGTTTTTAATGATTAATTGATACACTTTACGATGCAATTAGCACGCAATTATCATTTTCACTTCCAGCCCTCCGAAGCAAATCAAACTGATAATGAACTCTTATCTTTTATAATCACCGTGAGATTCTTATTCCGCGCCATTATTTCTCTCTCTCTCCCGGTGCACAGTGTCCCCCGAGACCCCCGAGACCCCCGAGTTGCCTTTAAAAGGGTCTTTTCGTGATCCGCAGGGTCGGGGGGGTTTCAAACTACCGGGCGATGGAGACAAGGTGCGTGACAAGTCTCCCGTGTGTGTGTGTGTAACAACAAGCCAGCTGCTCCTCTGGGATATTACTGCAGACAACCTCCCTTGAATATTCATAAGGCACTGTTGCTGGTGCACACAATGTCTGCGTACACACACACACACACACACACACACACACACACACACACACCCACGGACGATCATCACATACAACAATGCTCCTCTGATCAAAGAGAGCTCATTATCTCCTGTCGTGCCGCAGAGTGCTGCTGAAATATCCAATCAGTCCGGGCGTTCGGAGCCCGGCTCTCTCTCTCTTTCCGCCCGCCTCAGCAAACCATCTCCTCTCGGCTGGCTCCACTTTAAGCAAGACACGTTTGATTCCCCCCCCCCACCCTCTCACCCAGCGTTGATTCAAGAGTGCGTGGAGTGGGTAGGCCTTTGATTGCATTAACTATAAATGAGAGAGTCGGATTCATCTCCAGTGGCGACTGTTTGAGTTCCGCCGCCGCGACTTCTCTTCCCGACAATTGGCCGCTTGATACGAGTGCTCAAATGGTTCCTCGAGTCGTCCCATTTTCTATGCATGGGGTTGAGCGTTAATGCATACGTGATGACCGTCAATTTCCGAGCGCCGGGAACGAGATTTGACCCGGATTATCAACTTTCGGCGCGGGGCCTGAATTACAGCGATAATCACGGATCAGATTTGTCACTTGACCTCCTCTCACGTCAGATCTGCTAATGAGGAAAACCCTCAGGAAGCAGTTTGTTTTTTTTCTTTCCGTCATTAAAAGTGACACAAGCAACATTTTAGTGGCTTTTTGTATATTTGCAATAGCTGTGATTGTGGTTGAAAGACGAGGTCACGATGCATGATCATGTCATGGTGGCCAAAAATCTTATAATTTTAATTGACATGATATTCTTATTTCTTTCAAATATAAAGACTGATTTGCTCCTGGGTGAAGGTTGTGAATGATCATCTGCTGAAATCACATTTTTTAGTTGGATCTTCAGTAAATTGCACAAACTCATAAATATCAGTCTTGTATAATTCTTTGAAAAAAACAACAAAATGTGTAAAAAGTTCCTCCCTGATAAATGCAGGGAGCTTCCACACAGATTTATGATAATCTGTCCTGTGGTCTTTGTGTAATTTTCCTTAAAAACACACAAACTAACGGACACCGTTTAAAACAACATCCTTGGTGGAGGTAACGATGTGTTATACACCTCGGGCTGCACAATGCAATATACTGTATATATATATTTATTTGTTATACTGCGATGATTATTGTTTTATCTCACAGCCCTGTATCGTGTGACAGGATCTTCACATCTTCACGTCTCATTTCTGTCTGGAGTTCCTTGGCCTCTTGTCCTGTGAGTGTGAAGTTTGTTTTGAGCACTCGACTGTACTTACAGAGCCTCTCATCCTCCGACCCTCTGCACTGTCTGACTCGACCCTTGTGTAGGTGGTGAAAGTGTCTGAGTCTGTTGTGGGCATCGGTCTGAGGCGTAATTTGAAAAGAATGCTTTTCTGCTCCATGTCAGATGACAGCTCCTGCAGCTCTGACGCCTTAAGAACTCAGAGTGCTGTCGAAAGGATGAAGAATATCTCTGGGAAGACAGAATGACAGAATGAGAGATGTTTATCTATCCTCACATGAGCCAGTTCAACAGTTTTATAAGTTGTGGCTGATGCTCCACAGCAAAAACAATGTAAATATGATATGAGTTTTCATATTCTAAAGCTTTTCTTCACCAGCTGCTCAAAATAAGCAAACCATGAGCAGTACGACAGGAACAGCTTCAGGGGGGTTTAACCCATATTCACGAATCTCACAGCCCAGAAAGATCAGTTTGGTTGTGAAGACAGAACAACTTGGGTTGCAGAAACATGAATGGAGATATTTATATCAATAGAAGTGAAGCAAATCGGTTCTGCATGTGTTATTGGAGGAGTGAAATGCATTAAGTGCAGATGGATGTTCAAAGCCTCCCAATGCAGGTTGTATATTTTATTTATTTTTTTACATTAAATGTTAAAAAAGACATATCAGGAAGGACTGTAGTGATGAAAGTGGAATTAACTAAGCCGGTGAAATTGCTTCCTGTGCCTCGGCTCTGCAGCGTGAACTCCCTCAGACCTCCTCCTGATGCCAAACTTACTCGCTTGATAACTTATTTAGTCGATAATAATCAGCCGCAGCTCTCCGTGTACAAAGGTTACAAATAACTACACGGCCGGGGAAAGTGAGGGAGCGGGATTCAAAGTGAGGTCTCACGCACACGCACAGGTTTCGGCGGCGAGATAAGAAGCTTAGGAGCGCCCGGATAAGAGACTAACAGATTCACAAACATCTGTGTGTGCACCAGGCGCCGACGCTTTCATGGTTTTCAGAGGTTCTGCACATGTGTCGGTTCTGCGGCGCCGGCCTAATCCGACATAAACACCGATCTGCTGTTTCACGTCACCTCGGGCTTCCTCTGCTCCTCTCGGCTCATCGCTCTCCGGCTCCGAACAGACGACTTTTTATTATTGTTTATTCGCCTTAATTCAGTTTTTATTTTCACGGTCCAGCCGGCTAATGCTTTTTAGCACCCCCCCCCCCCCCCCCCCCCAAGCAGAGCCCTCCAGGGGTGTTTCAAAGTAATTTGGTTCCACCTGAGGAGACACACACACACGCTCGCTCAAATGCAGAATCAATATTAATCGAGTGTCTCGAAGCAGATGTTGCAGCCTGGAGAGGATTTTCTTTTTGTGAGGTCTGTGAGTGTTCGGACGGAGCCGCCGTGGTCACTGTCGGGGGGGGTTATTGACGACCTCGAGAGGCTCTTTGTCTCCGTGTTTGTGTCTCATTCATTTTCCTCGCCCCCCCCCCCCCCCCCCTCCAAGAGCTTCGCCCGCAGTCGCTCCATCACTCAGAAATCTTTCTCTCAGTTTCTCTTTCTTCCTTCAGGCTCATATCAATAACCCGAGATGGATGGAAACAAATGCAAAGACACAGGCTCCGGTATCCAACGTGTTCAAGGCTCATTTTAGAATCTGGCAGATAGAATATCGATCACGTGCCTTGATTATATGCTGCTCAAATAACGTGAGGCTAATAAGTCATTAAAGACTGAAGGTGGCTGTTGCAGCAGATTCTAATGCACTATGTGACATGTTTTCAGGCTTATTAATTGTGTGAGCATCTTGCATTGTTTATTTAATTATATGCAGTGTCCCTCCTACACATGTCCGTATGGAAAGGGGCTGTTTGATTGACCTGTGGAGATGCTGGTTGCAGTTTTTCTTTCTGAAACTTTATAAATGATCTGCAGTGATTGAGAATAAAGCAGAAACCTGAAGCTGCACAAACGCTGCTGCACAACGGGCTGTTCACAGAACCCTGACCTGGAGAACGAGTTGTCGTGAAGGTTCTCGTTGTTGTGTTGTTGTGATTGATGACATCATTTAACTGGAAGAGTCCCAGCTGTCCCTGTTTATTCAGATTTTACTGATATTGGATGAATCACTTGTCTAAATCGCAGAAGAATGAACAACTCTCATGTCTCGTGTGAAGTCGATCAGATGAACAGTTCTCAAGACGTGAGAGCCACAGACAGACAGAGATTTCTGGAATAAGTAGATTAATCACATCTCTTTAAGTTTTCACAATCTGTAACTGGAACCGATCAACTGTATCATCAGTGATAATGAAAGAAGCCGGAGACGGGACTCGACTTCCACTGAGGCAGCGAGAATCACCAGGAGATGAAATGTCTGATGAAGATTTACAGAGAAAAACAAGAAACTCCTCTTTGCTTTATTTTCAGAGATTATCGCAACTGAAATAAATTTGTGTCATACGTCTATTTCAATTTACCATTTAAAAATTGGATTAAAAGCAGGTTTGTGTTTTTCCTGCAAGTCTTTCAGCCTGATACCGTAATATGTCTGTATTGATCTGTCTCATGTTTGCTGTAAAACACTTTCGCTCCCACTCTGATCTCAGTTATTCATGATTTGATTTAAAATTCAAATAGTTCCTGTTCCTTCTGAATCTGCTTCACTCCCGCTTCCGTGTTTGGTATCATTCTAGATTAAATCACTGTTGGCTGACGTTTTCATATTCCTGTGTATAAGCAAACATCAGTGACACGATGTGATAAGCGCCCGCCACAGATGTTAGAAGTGATGAAAACTTCAGCTTTGGGTTTTTCTCTCCTTCAGATGCAAAAAGGAAAGGCCTCTTTATGGACTTGGGATGTTATTTCAAAGACTTAAAAATGATCAATGTTGGCTAAAGGCAGAAATTCATCATCTGGCGGGAGCTCCGATTACCCACAATGCAGTGCAGCCAAATGAGATGTAGTGTTGAATCACAGGCATCCTGGGAAATGTAGGACTTCTGTAAACAGTTATTGCTTCAAACTAGAAAATACAAAACAAACAAAAATATTATTACATTATATTAACTTGTGCCATTATCATTTAATCTATGCATTTTATACTTAGCCTTTGTCATTTTTGTCAGGTTTTTTCTCGCCACAGTCTTCACATTGTTTGTTCATCGTGGGAACTGTTTTGGTTTCTCTATAATTTTAAGGTCTTGACGTACGTAAAGTGCCTTAAAATAATGTATGTTATGATTTTCATTTTTTTTCATGGCTACAAACCATAGACTGTGTATAACGATGGACAACACCACAGCTGCCCTGTTGGTCATAGACTCCACCTCCTCCATGTCAATGGATGGGGCATGGGATCAACTAAAACCTGAAATCCTAGATCTAGCTCCAAAAGACTTCTTTAGTGCAAGCTTTCATTTCTGGATAGTGGGAGGAGGTGGAGTCCATCTTAACACACAGTCTATGTTACACGATTTCTGAACTGGCAGGAAGTTTTGGGTTGTCTGTCCGTCTGCCTGTCCCGTTCTCATGAATGAACTATCTCAGAAACTTGACAACCGCCCAAAATACATCATCATTTTCTACAAAAACTCTTTGATCCCATATACAACAGGAACAAAAGGGAAAACTGTGGCCTGGACGTGGTCATGCAATCCTGGTTTGCGGAGGGAATGCAACCGTGACAGTTGTAGTTCTGTTTGGCAAAGCACCAGAAACATTGGCCCGGACTCCAAACCTTTATATTTCCACCCAGTACTTCAGAGTGAAAAGAGAATATGAGACGTCAGACAGTGTTCGAGTCGTGTGCGTGGACCGGCTTTAACAACCTGAAATCAAAAGAAACAAAATGAGTGCAATCTAAGTCCTTATTGAACTTCGTCATTATATTTCTGTTCAGCTCCAGGAGTAAAAAAAGCACAAGCTCTCACACTGATGAAACTGTCACTCGCTGCCGAGGCTTTGATCAATTTTGAAAATGGACCAACCCTGCTCCCTGTGACGTGGGCTCCTTTTGAACTGCAACACATTTGAACTATGACAAACTGTGTTAACTCTGTGTTTTATCTGATGCTCTCCTCTTCTTCACCTCTCCACTCGCTCCTTCTTGGAGATGCCATTAGAATATTCCAACGTTAATCTAACTTAATGTCTTTCTGTTTGATGTGATGATTTGAGAACACACACATCTTTTCTTGTATCCATTTATTTCATAGATAGACTGAACCAATTATTTCAACTCTCGAAACAATTGAGGTACGATTCCATCACATATGGACCCAACAGTTGTCAATGCTCCACACATCAACACAACTTGATGCAGCAGATGCAACAGATGTGCATCAATCAGCACTCTAATGCTATTTATCACTTACTGCAGAATACTCTTACCTCAACTCTTCCTCTGTTGTTCCCTCCTTGTCGGCTTCCATCAACTGTGGGTGCATGTTTTCCATAGCACACTGGTGAACCTTGAAATAAGGGCGATTTCACCTTCCTGGTTTGGTACGGAACCTTTGGACTTTTATCTTTTAGTCTGGAACAGGACAACAGGAGTGAAAGGTCCAGACCAACAGACCAAAGTTAATTGGTCTTGGTCTGGCACAAACTGAACCATGGTTTGATTGCACTGTGAATTAAGTTTTTTTGGGGGTAGTTCAGACTTTCTGAGCACTTGCAGGTAGTTGAGAAAGCATTAAACTGATGAAGAAGAAAAAGTAGCATAAGCTTTTCTTGGTTCTCCATTAATGAAGATTCCCAGGCTCACAGGATTTCTATTAACTTCACCTCAGATAATGTAACATATACCAGCATAACATTCATTTGACTCCTGAAGTTGGTGAAACTGGTAGTGATACCATAGTGATGTCATGAAATCCACTGGTTCATTCAAACAGAAAGACTCCTACCCGAAAACACCCATAGTCATTAATGAATGATGGTTTTCCAGTTATAATCACATGTAAAGATTCACCCTGGAACCACTGAGCTATACTACACATTCAGCTGAAGAGCCCTACCTGAGCTGGCTCTTCCTCCTCCATCTCCTCGACACCTTCATCCTTTTTTCTTCCAGTGAAAACTCTTCTGATATCTGAAACCTTCAAGTCTTGTCTCGGTGAATTAGCTTGCTAGCAACCATTGGATACCAACAAAGCTGGTGCGTGCTCTCATTCTCTCGCACACAAAATATGTCAAGTAGTGAGAAGTAGATCTGCTGCTTCAACAAGACACAGAGAAGACATTCTGTGTGTGTGTGTGTGTGTGTGTGTGTGTGTGTGTGTGTGTGTGTGTGTGTGTGTGTGTGTGTGTGTGTGTGTGATATCGTATTATTCTCGAGGGCTTCATTGCATGATGGGAATAACGTATTGATAGATCCAGGGCAGTTACTTGTATTATACATCAGACCTTGGGCTTGGTTGGTACGTCCAGGCCTAATAACGCCACAGCCTCTGGCAGCCCCACCAGCTTCCACTACAACAAACCACAAAGAGACTCACAACCTAAAGAGAGAATCAGGCTTTAAATCGCCTCCTGGCAAAAGGATTGTTTCACACAGGTCACGTGAGAACAACCGCGAGTAAATGATGAAATAGTCAGAAACTGAGATGTATGGAAATAACAACTTGAATGCATTTCACCTTTTGCCAATGCTGTGTGTGAGTATGATGTGAGTTTTCAGGCATGTTGGTATGAACGAGTAACAAAGTGACTCAGACCCAAAACACCGATGAGGACTGAGGTCATTTTGGTTTGGAAAGGACGTTTTCAAATGACCATCTGCTACAATGGTTGTACTCTTAGTGCTTTTTGCTGCCTGGAAGCCGAAAAATCCATTTTCTTGGCTTGAAGCTATTTAAACTAATCACTGCTCGATAATTGAAATATCAAGATCATTTTGAAACAAACTTTTTCTCTTAATAGTCATCAAATACTTAATCAATCCAAAAGGCAAACTAAATATATTAAAGCATGTTTTACTTTGCAGATCTGATGTGTGAATGTTCATTATGAAGAGGATTTCAGCCGCTGCCCTGGTGCCGCATGTTGTCGATAGCGGAAGCTGTTGACTGACGAGCCTGATCCATGTGGAGGCCCCCCCCCCCTCTGCAGAGCCAGCACCTCGTCAGCGGAGGTTAGACTCCTGTCACTCAGCTCTTCAACCCCCATTACTTATTCAACGGCCCCTGCATGCGGCTGGTGTAACAGAGAAGGGGGATGAACACAATTAATGAAGCTATCTCTCCAGGATTAAGCAGTGCAGTACACTCGGCTTCCACCGCAGACGCCTGCACCTTAAATGGATTCCTGAGGTATACTGTTCTCCGGCAAGCCGCAGAACTCCGCTCGCGTTATCTCGGCGGAAGGAAGCCTGGAGGATAAATAGCTTCTTCTGCCCTTCAGACGAAAGCTTATTTTTCAGCGCTTGTTTCAAGATGACTCAGTCGGCACGTAACGAGGAGCCGGCGCAGGACAGTCAGAAGTGCTGGGGTAGAAACCCGCCGATATTGCAACAATCACAGGAATGTGTGAGTTAGGTGAGATGTATCCGTGTGTTCACGCTGCTGGTGTGAGATAAGACAAGGCCAATTTCAGGTTTTTCACCCCCGTCGACAGCAGCGAGCGAGCTTTGTTCCCGCTGCAACGCTCCGACTATTGCTCATGTGTCAGATGTGAATTGCTCTCGGCGAGATCCCACCATCCACTTCACTGTAATTTATGTCAGATTTCCTCCACAGAAGTCGGTTTTATAAATTGATTCGATATTGATATCCACAGTCACAAGAAAACGTGTGATAACAATCAGTTATACGTGAAAGATTTTATACACACAACACAGGGAAATAAAATACAGAATTCAGACTTATCATCTTAAGAAAGACGATGTGTGATGTTGTCATGTTTGTCAGATCTGATAAACAATCTCATGTGTAAACCTGAGGGAGAAATAAGCCTCAATATGTCAACATGCACAAAAATATTCATTCTGTTATCATCAAATCATCGTATGTGACCAGTTCATATTTTAAGAATGTTTCTGGTGCATGTTTTTCTATAAAATTAAAGCTGTTCTATGTATGCAAACAAAATTCTACTACTACTATTATTAATAATACTTATTATAGCTAACATTTTCTCTTTTCTTCAAACCTTATTGAAACCACTGCATAGCGCTAATATCCAGCGTTTCCTTTGATTCAAAGCAGTAACGCACCTTGATGCCAATAAACCGAACAGAAGAAGAAGAAAGGATATTAATTTGTTAATTTGTTACCAGGTAATGCATGAACTTTTATTGTATATGTCATTGTTACTGATAATTCCTCACAGAGATCAAACACTGCACATGAAAACAAACTTTAAATTCTAGTCACAATATCTTGAAATAGATTTATTTGGATGTCTGTGCTGTGGGGGACCCCTGGAACACGAATTCAAGTTTAATTCTCATAAAAGTAGTAAAAGTTATCAGTTAAAGTATCAAACAGATTGAACAAGTGTGTGTTTTGAGTGGTTAAGGAGCGCCGGGCCTCCAGGACCCCCTCGTTCCCAGGGATTAAATTTTAAATCATACAGAATCCTATTCCAATGCAAATTAATACAATGGATTTTTCCCCTCAGCCACACCGTCGCACGGCTCTTTCTCTTAAAAGCGCAGCGACGGGATCAGATTCTGCACCTGCATGTAATCTCAGCAACCCTGCACAGCAGATGGCTTAAGCATTTGATTTCCATCTATAATTACCTCCAGGCTGACAGTTGCCAATCCGCTGTGTATTGTAAATATAATCTTTGCGAGCGTGTTTGTGTGGATTCCGGTTCCCGTCAGAAGAGGCTTCCCGAGTGCTGCGCGCACCTGCCTTTGAAAAACTTGTCACAGAGCTCCGCAGCTACAGCGTTTTCCCTGCTCCCCGACAAGAAAAGAAATCACTTCACATTTGATTTAGTATTTATGAGCGCCTCCTTTATTTATTTATTTTGATCAGCGCGTCCCTTTTCATGCTGCTGTCACTTCCCATGACGGAGATCCTCAAACTCCCGTCTCTGGTAGACATTAGAGGTGTCGAGTCCCAGCTGATGCTCAGGAAGTCCCGGGTGCAGTCGGCGAATCTCAGATGCAGCAGCAATCTGCAGCGAGATGTTATTGTTACAGTCTCCATTGTCGTATTCGTCAAGGACGGAAAACGTCCCTCGCTGTGGTTAAACGCAGTGAGAATGGAAAATCGTTGGAAGGCTGAAGGGCTCTTCAGCTCGTCCTCAACACAAAGAGACGAATCCCAACAGAAAGTATGAGTCTTCAACAGAAAACACAAATTACATGTACGGGAGAGCAGGTAATGGACATGGTGTTCAACGTCCTTCTTAAAGGGACTCTTACCTTTGTTGCATTTTTACACTTTTTTTGGATAAGGTTAAATTGGTATTAATAAGGTAATGACACTCTAAAATGCAAGACAAACCCACCAGGAGTAAAAACAAACAATTATTTCACTCTCATAATATTTAGTGAAAACTTCAACCAATAAAATTCTTCGGACCGAAGGACCTTATTGGCCGACAGACCTGTCTGTTTGCTGCATGGACATGCAGGTTTACGTCTGCTTCTTGTGGCGCATTCGGGCCCGCGTCATCAAGACATGTGAATGTAAATGTATATAACTTACCGAATCCATTGCTTTGGTAAACAAAAACTCACGTGCGTGCGCGGAGGCAGTAGGTAGTAAGTCTGCTTGTAAATAAAGTTTCTTCAAAAAAACACCGCGGATGGGAACGAGGGGGTGGGGCATTGGAGGAAGGCGGGATGATTTGAATGTGCTGTAATTCTCAAATGCAACAAAGGTAAGAGTCCCTTTAAAGGCCTGATTGTATTTCTAATGAGAAGAGAGACGAGAGAGAGAGAGAGAGAGAGAGAGAGAGAGAGAGAGAGAGAGAGAGAGAGAGAGAGATAGAGAGAGAGAGAGAGAGAGAGAGAGGTGGATCTGCTCCGAAACAACACTCAGTGAAGCAGACCCAATCTGTGCCACTCACCCGGGCAGCGAGATGAAAAACCCCGGCGTGTTGTGATTGTTGACGTGAACACCAGCGGGTCGGCTCCAGGATTACCTTGTCTCTCCGTCTTCTCTCTCTCTCTCCCCAGCGGGACCCTGGGAGAAAACGGTTTGAACCCGAACCCCCCCCCGACCCCTCAACACTTCGGCTCAGTCTGACCTCCGGGCAGAGAGTCGGCGCCGCAGTCGGGCCGTGCTTCTCGTTGATTATTGAGCCGTTGGCTGCGGATCGTGATCGCACTGCAACGGACCAAGAAATATTTCACCTTCAAATAATAACATAAAGGATCTTTCACTTGGTGTGTGTAGAGCTATTTATGTCTGCTGATGCTGTCGCTCTACGGGCGTGCGTGTTACTGCAACCTACTGCATGCTTATGATGTTCAGAATGTTTTTACCGTACACATAGACCTCCTAGTTTAAGCTGCAGTCATGACCACGATGCAGTTCTTTCTCTCTAATGCCAGAATTTATCTTTCACCCGTTAGTCCTTGTACCTGTTGTGCATGAATCACGGTCCAACGCACATATTTTGTTCTACAGGAAACATAAACATGGAGGCACCTCACATTTCTGGCACAGATCTGAACCTGCACAGATGGATTCAGAATTGATCCCCTGCCAAGCTTTAAAAGGAATTATTTATTTATGACACGACAAAGTTATCCAAGAAAACTTTTTCAATGAAAGAGGTTTATTAAAACACCTACACGCCTAGAAATTATTAAAAAAAACAGGTGTATGACCACAATTCATGGCCAGATGCTCTGATTCTTTATGAAACAGTGAGTGGAACAAAGAGGCTATTTATTAAGATGGAGGAAAAATCATTATGGGCTGAAAGAGGAGGAAAGGATCTCTTCAGCTAAATTAGTTCCCTGGGAGACAAGTGGGCTTGTTTGTGGGGTTCGGAACAAATGTGCAGTAAGTGCTCCTCAAGAAATCAGTCGCTCACACACTTCATCACATCCACGCTGCTCCTCTGTAATCATACATTTAAAGTTCACGTGTGACCAGCCTATTTTTACAGAAATGAATTATTCTGACGTCAGTTTCTGAGATGACCAGTGGAACCTGGAGTTTAGTGTGTTTGGTGTTTTTAGCTTGTTTATCCCGGTGTTGTCTTTATATCACCACCAGGGTCAAAACAGGCTTTGTAACCTGTGAATGTCATGTTTGATCATTTAAAATTAAAAATATGAACGGCAATTATTGTTTTTCGCTTGTTAAATCTTGGTACGGCCACTAGGAGTCACTACAGTAAATCTGACTTTGGTGAGAGTCATAGTTAAATTGTATAAAATAAGACAGCAACTGATGATTACTGTTGTTGATTAATCTGTCAATCATGTATGATTATTTAAAAACGTAATTATGATTATCGTGGTTAGCCAATTAGTTGAGAAGGTTCCAGAGCCCAGTGCAATATTATCAAATTGCAAATTTTAATCAACACAAATGTCCAAAGCCTAAAAATACATAGTTTATAGTTGATTAAAATTAATTAAAACAATCGTCCAGTAATCATAAATGTTCAAAACATATAATTTTCTTTTTAGCTATCATAACATATCAATCACTATGAGTGGTGACAACACTGAAGTAAAAGGTGCAGTTAATGATAATGTTCAGTGTCAATTAATCTGGTGATTATTTTAAATTAAATACATCAATCATCTTCTTTGACTTATTTTGGTTCTATATTTTTGGTTTATTATTTTTATTTTTTATTCTATTTTATTGTTTTGTTTGTCCGACAGCCCTAGAACCCAAAATCCCCACTTCCTCTAAATGTTCTTTACTTTAATAACCAGCCTGACTTCTGATCTATTAGTCAATTTAGGTCTCACGTCCATTTGTCTTCACTGTATTTTTCTTTTTAAAAGAATAAAAAAAATCTGTTTAAATCCTTGTTGCTTTGATCCAATTTGACTCTAATGTGTGCAGCGCATTTCAAAGATCAACCACAAACAGCCCGTCCATGTCTCCCTCTTCTGTGGGAGTCAATGGGAGACGTGGCTCTGAAGTGCACTCTGCTCTTTGTGCTGCTGCGTGGACTCTAATGACTGAAGATATCCATTGATCACGCAGAGCCGAGTGAACGACACCTTCCAACAACCGCAAGATCACAGAGTCAACTGGAGGAGAGATAGTGCAGAGGCTGAGATTTATATTCTGATTCCTCGCCTTATTATTCAGACTCCAGCATTTTAAGCAGGATTTTTTGATTTCTCCGGGGCCGACAGTATGAAGCGTTTCACGAGGGCCGGACCGAAGATTGACCAATAAATTTAGAGTTTGGCTTACGGCTGAGCTCCGTCTTCACCGCTCTATCTCACGCCTCCTCCTCATCATCACTCGTGTATACAATCATGTCCCAGAGATATTTTGCACTCCTTCACATGAGGCCCCTCTTTGCCCTTTACCACTCCGTGACGTGACTTGGCTGAGATGACGATCAGAACCTCGGAGTCAGAGAGCACGTTTTCTCCGACCTGTGTTTGGTGAAACCCACGTGCGTTGGTTAAGGCCAAGCAATTATATCTGTATTGCACATTTCAACGACTAGGCGATTCAAAGTGGTTTACAGACAATATAAAAGGCATAATAACAAAATAAAAGCAACATGAGACAATACAAAAGAGAAGTAAAAAAAAGTGATAAATACAGAATAAAATATAAACAGTGTTAACAATACAAATTCTATCATCATGCCATCTGTCCCCCAGTTAGTGCATTATTTCAAATTATGAAACCACGGCAACAATCTCTATAAATATCAACCTGTCCCGCAAATGGTTTGTCAGAATATTTTGTCTATAAAATGCCAAAAAATGGAAAAACATCAGAATATCCAGGTCAGAGTAGATATATTAAAGTTAAAGAGATAAAACAGACAAATATTACACAAATCCTCAGATCTGAGAAGCTGGAGGATGTTTGGCATCTTTTCCTTGAGATTAACTATTACTCAGTCACAAAGATTGTTTTTTCTGCAAATGCACATATTGATTTTCTGCCACACTGATGATGCGTTAAGTGAGGAAACATTAGGTCTGACCCGGAAGTGTGGAAGCTTCGACTGTTGCCATGGCAATGGATTTAAAACTGAATTATTATTATTATGGGTTATTCTCCGACTTGGACATTTTAAATCCCAGAGCTCCTGATCCAACTTTACCAACGCAGACGCTGCTACAGAGACACTTGACGGGTTTATGAGCAAGATCTTGAAAAAATTAAATTTCAAATTTGTAAAGATGAGCGAAACAAATGTCCCCTGAAATGACAAAATCACAAATCTACAACAGTTTAGGCAAATCCCCTGCTAACTGTCAATAACAGCAATGCAACTGCTGAAACACAATCAAGTCCAACTCTTGTCACGATCATCTTTTTTACTGTATCTATGTAAAGCTCCTAATCTTCTCATGTGACTAAACGGACTAAATTCAATGTTTCACTGTTTCCAGTCTAGAGACCTTTACAGAACACGTCACGTTCACCCATTCACGCACAAAATCACACAACGCTTCTGTACGCACAACTTGTTCCTCTCGAAAACCGTTTTATCGGAGGTGGAGCACATGGGAGCCAGGGCCGGGGATCAAACCACCGACCTCCTGCTAAGCGGACGACCGTAGTTCACAGTCTGCAACTCACATTATTTAACACTTTTACCGTTTAAATCGCAATTTCCCATTTTTAAAGCCTCATATTACAATTTCGCACTCCAGCCATCGAGAGCCCTCGTGTGATTGGCCTGTGATTTCCATCAACCCCCCTCCAGTTTGGTTTCTCCTGCCTCTGTACACCCCCCCCCACCCCCTGTGAACGCCCTGTCGCCTCCTGAAGTGATTGAATATGTTTTCTTTTCGGAGTGCCGGGATTTAAAAAAGGAAGGCGTGATTTCGTACAGTGGATATAAACTTTCCGCAGCCGCTGTGAGCTCCGTTGTTTGGGTCGAATCTGAACTCCGGTGCCACCAGGGCTGAGAAAATTGCTTTCTAAACGGATGCTCTCCAACGATACATTTTTAAAAGCTCTTTATTTTTTTTTTGCTTTATTCCCCAAGGACACAATTTGGCCTTTGAGACATAGTGGGGAGGTGAATTAAATAAAGCTGGTGTCACAGAACGGGTGTTCATTATAATTTGGTGCTGGTGGGGGGGGGGAGTACAGGTCAGTGCTTCCCCAAGGTTTTAGAAAAAGCCAATTTGTGCCGCCGCTGCATCATTGCATTTAATCAGGTGTGTAGAAGTAAAAAATGCATGTGAAGCGTATTCAGACGAGAATCAGGTCCTTTCACTTCTTCACATTAGTAAGTTTTGAAGCCTTGAGTCCGGCGCCATCTTGTTTTTTGTTTCAAACAAGTGGTAACCGCATGTGGAGGAGCAGGGGGTGGAGCTTGACTGAGAGCTTGAGAACACAGGAATGAGCTGCACCCATTGGACACCACTAGCGGTCAATCACACGGTATCAAAGCCGCAGTGCTTTATTGTCTATTTGGCTTTAAATGGGACCATCGTTTATTTATTTAACATCATGGTGTATTGAAGAAGGCTTGAAACTAGAGGTTGAGACCTTGAACGCTTTAGGAAAAATGTTTACTGACATTTACAAATCAAATGAGAAGTGGCAGAAACTGACTTCTTTTAACATCCTGCATAATCGCCCTCTGTTGGTCATTCTAGGAACTTTGCAGAAATCCTCTATAAACCAGTCTGTCTTGTTTCAGATCGACTTCATGTAAACCACGTCCTCGAGGGAGACGGCCCCTGACACGGACACAGTCAATCGTTGCAGCCTTTTGCTAAAACTGTGAAAGCATACTGTATACTTGTGTGTGTCTGTGTGCGTTTGTGTTTGCTCCCTGAGTGTGTCCCCTCCCAGCTCAGCGAGCAGCTTCAGCAGAACTTTGCTTTGACGACCATTTCAGCTCCCGCTGTAGAGATCTGCCAGCCGAGCTGCGCCGCCTCTTTTGTTCAGGTGCTCATTGAAATACTGTCTTTGAACTTCAACGCCTCATCTCTCTCTCTCTCTCTCTCTTTCTCCATCTCCGCTGCACACTCAGCTTCAGTGTGAAAACATCCTCTCACAGTCCGGCGAAACTGCTTTGGTGATGTGCTGCTCCCTCTGTGTGTGTGTGAGCGGCCGATTGTTGTCATAATTAACGTGTCTGTTGCACTTTGTTCAAATGCTCCCAGCTGCTCCTCCTCTTTTTCTCGTGTCAAACATGAAACGACACAGAGGCGCGAGATCGAGCTTCAATGCAAATCATCTGGCTCTTGAATAGGAGGGAAGCCAAAGTGATAAATGATCATTTGTGTTCTCCAGCTGTCTGCCTGACCGATGTCCACTCATATTCAGGGTTATAGATATTGCTCTGTGTGACTTTCATACATAACAAAGAAGTCAACACTCTACCCAGACCACAGACTGTAGAACACCAGGGATAGAACAGGTTTGAATCCTGGATTTAAGTGTTGTGCGTGTGTGTTATCACAGAGAAGCTTATTGTTCTGGGGTTAGATTACAATGCATTCATTGATTAGTATATAGAATTATCAATAGTTAAATTACTGTTTTTTTTGGCTCTAATATTCAATATTTGTTAGACTAATATGAACAAATTTTCATAGTGGTTAAGTTGGGTAATTAAGCTGTGATATGGAATAGTTTGTTTATATTTAGGATCGATATAAATACAGAAAACTCACTGTTGTTTTATACTGTATGTATTAATACCACACTATTAAATTGCATACACCATTAACAAATTATCTCGTCTCGAACTCCCAGTGGTCAAAGTTGTGTCTGATTAAAAAATGACTGTAATACGCTGAGACTCGGGTCAATCATGCAAACAAGTCGTTTCCTTCTTCAGCCTCATTTTCCCTAATGGAAAGAAAATTTATCCCACGAATTTGGCATCAAAGAGAACATTAGAGGAGCAGCAATCAGGACTCTGACTCACTGTGGAGCAGGAAATACACTGAGTCTGTACTTCAGGGGAGGAGATTGAGGATTGTTCATCAGACTTCAGCACAGTTTCCATGGAGTCAGCATCTCGCCGCCATTAACAGAAGTGCAGCTGCAGTTGTCACTCGGCTCAGATGGATGAGAAGCTGTGAACTTTACTAAAAAGGCTCTCGCCACTGTAATTTAGGGCCAGCGCGACAGGAGTGGACACGATGATGATTCCCTGTCAACGCGACGCCAGCGATCAGGAGCACTCTCTGAACAAACGTCTGTTCCGATCAACAACCGGACGCTGCAAAGGGGCGGCGGCTAGAAGATTATCGTTCTTCTCTGAGTGCAGCGAGAGGAAGTGAAACACTCTCCTCATTCACCAGGACGTCTCCACATCTGCTCATCTTCTCTCATGAGTCACGAGTGGTCAGACGGCGCTGCACTTTCAGATCTGATTCATATTTAAACACCTGTCGATCTGAAATGTTTCTGATTTTTTTATCTTTTTCAGTTCTTGTTCACATGTTGGTCAGAACGTTGTCGTGTTACTGAAACATCTTTGCTACTTTAGGCTTGATAACCACAAAGAAAAGCAATGAAAAGCAGTGGCTGGTTGATGTAAACCATGCACACACACTGTTTATTCCTTATATAACTATATATACTTTTTATATCTTCATAATGCTGTTTCATCATTACGTAATTTGTACCATATGATGACAAATGATCAGTTAATTACTTCTCCATCTAAACAAGCTTTCAGTTGTGTCCAATAGGATTCAGGGGTATTTGAATTTTGTAACTATGCCTGACGTCATTTTCATATTTCACTGTAACTTGTTGATGACATCACTTTATCATTTAATGTCAAATCATGGGGGGGATGGTTTCATGATCAATAGAAGCTTTGGAATATCTCCCTAGACATTTTATTTGCATATAGATCTTGGAAAATATGTATGTTGAACCGTACTTTATTATCCTCAAATGCTAATCATCTGGAGATGACCATACTAAATATTGTTCCCACCAAGTTTAGTGAAAATCGGTCAATGTTTTCTTGAGTTATTTTGTACACACACCACACACACACACACACACACACACACACACACACACACACACACACACACACACACACACACACACACACACACACACACTCACACACACACACACACACGTTAGAGAGGATACGTTTACTTCGCATACAGTGTGCACATATCTCAGGCTTCATCTACTTCAAGCCACAAATTTAATTTAGAATTACTTACTATCTTTTTATTTCACTTAAATCAAACTCCAGGTTCGAGAGTTAAAAGTGAAGATCTACGCTCGAGCGTTGCCACAGTTGCCGTCAGCCCCGAAAAGGGGTCTTGCTAATTCTACAGATTTAAAAGCATGAATGATTCTTCAAGAAGTTGTCAATTAGCCGCTAATGAGCTGAATCACATCAATTAGCTGCGATAGAGACAGCGTGTGTTTCAAGTCCAAGTAAAAGAGCAACTGATTCATGAGCCTTTGTGACTTTTTTCCTCCCACAAATCCACATTTACAAACCATCACTCACACCATTACCACTGATATGATGAGTGTAAAGAAGGGAAGACACAGATTCAGGCGCTGATGCTGCAGCAACAGGCCAGAGACGATCCTCTGTGGAGACACCGGGACGCACACGGGCCCCATGCTTCCAAAATGAGTCAGTTTACTTAGCATATGACAATATGGGACCAATAAATCAAGAGCAATGAGAGGAGAGCTGGAGCCATGGGGACGCATCCCACTCAGCGCTCCAGGCTCCTCTCACTCCACGGACTCTGGCTGTGTGTGTGTGTGAGGATGATATGGCTTCATGGGGATGTTAGAACAGTCACATGAGTCACACTGGGAACTTTGAAATCCCAGCTTTGTTTTGCCTCTATCATTCGGGCACTGGGGATATAGCAAAAGAAATAAAAAGAAATCCAACGCGAAGGCGGTTTAGATTCGGCTTCAAACTGTGATTATTTTAAAGATCACAAAGAGTGACTGCTGCACACACTGCAAATATTATTGACCATTACACTGAGCGAGACCTCCCCAAGGACAAATCACCTCCTCCCTGCAGAACGGCAAATGGAAAGTGCTTCATACTGTTCTCTCTTCAACGCGGTGGAAGTGGCCTCGCGGGACCCGGCGCTGGAGGCTGGAGGCGGGAGGACGGCTCGATGAGACCGGGGATCTGATAGAAGCTCGGCATCCGTGGTACGGGCCAGAGAGGAACACAGATGCTATCAGTAACAGTCTGCAGAGCAGCGATAGTCCTTCCAAGACTGTGATGTACCGAGTGACAGTGCTGCCACTCCCCCCACCCCCCCCACCGGAAGATTCCCAGCAGCTAATCGATGGTGATGTAAAGCACATTTCAAGCCTCCCTGCTCAGGTTTACAGTTCATACCTCGTAAATCCGACTGAGAGAATGTGCTCGGAGATTTAATGCATTTAGTTTGAAGAAAAAAAAGAAATTGTTTTATTTTCTCACTGGATGCAATTATTGGTGATGCAGTGGAGCTTTGCTACTGGCTGTTTGTTTGCTTTGTTGACTGGTAATGTGTAAATTAAATTAACTTTTCCACAAAAGGCTTCTTGTAACAGAGCAGGTGATCGAATTACTTTTGTAAGTCGTCAGTCTTTACGTCAAACTTTTAAGATAGAAAGTTTGTCCAATTACAGAATAGGGTGGAGAGCTGGGATGCAAGATTATAACTTTATTTTTGATTAGGAAATACAAGTTCAGTTTGCTATCCCTGAGATGCTATTCCCGTATAGATGCATTCGATTTCTGCCGTTAGTGGCGATTAATAATGCAACAAGCAGCAGGTTTATACACTGTAAATAAAGATGGATGATATGACAGCTCCGAAAGTGAGGCCAATTCCGCTGGATCCCCCCTGGTGGCTGGCTGGGGTACAGGTCATAAACACTGCCTCCTCCGTGTTAGCCGAGGGGACATGGGCAAAACACCGAACAGATTTTAGTCCTTTTAGGTGTAGCTCTTAACAAACTTATGTTCATTCAAATGTACATGTTACTGATAAAGACATTTGATTCTATTAAAACCATTGGCGGTAATATTTTAGCTTCATTTTTGTACAATGTGAGGAAGTAGAGCTGCGTCATCCGTCTATAAACAGAACTCATTTATAGTAAAACTGCAAGCACAGAATTGTTGCTTCAATATGATCAAGCAACTTATTATTTAAAATGTTATCAATTGAAAAGGTGCCTAATGTAACTTCAACAATTACAATATAAAAAAAGAGAGTTTTTAATATTAGTTGATCAAATATGCATCTGACTGGGTCCAATCCAATATTTGTCATTTTTATATGTTGTAAAAATCTTGTTTAGGTTTATTTGCATGCAATAAGAATTATTCAAACTATATTGTATATCTATAATGTTCATATTCCTCTGATGTTCCACACTAGCCGGTCGTTTCATTCTTCCTTGTGCAACCCTGGTTGTCCATTACTCTCTTGAAGAAAACAATGTTATTCAACGTAACATCTCTCTTCTTGAAATCTTCACAATGAGAAGCAGCACAAAGACTCCCTAAGTGCACTTTAACTTGTTACGTGTGCTCAAATCTGCCGAACCCGAACGCAAAAATTGGCATTCAAAGCTCTTAACCAACCTTGGCCGCTTTAATAATGCTCAATGCAATAACCGCAGGGATACAAAATTGCTTAAAGGGAAAAATCTGTGTTTTAAATCCTTTATTTAACACTTGCAACTTAAAAAACAACACGTGAGCCTCGTCCCTGCTTCACTTGGACAGTAAGGTGTTCGTTATTCACTGTTACAGCTTCTTAATGAGTTTCTAAATCTATTAAATATGTCTCTGTCGAGCTTCCTACTCAAATATCTATCAGGATGAATTTTGTAACACCCGTCATCCGTCCTTGTGTATAATGACGTGCGATATCTGCACGAATGGCAAAAGATGAGCGGCTCCCATGGTCTGCTGTGTCTGCATTTCTGTATTCACCACATGGAATGCTTCCATTTGAGAAGTAAAATTGTGTGTCAACATATCCGGCGCTTCCCCTCTTCCCTCAGGCACTTTTCTCAATGTAAAGCCGGCTTTAGCCCCTGCTGACCTGTGTAGTTCTGCAGGAAGACGGCGTCCGCCCGTGGGAGAAACAAGCATGAAAAACAGTCCGTCTTTCCAACCCTGTCTTTAATAGTAATGTGGGCCCTGTGGGTGTGCCTCATTTCCTCTGAGCTCCTACACAATATCTCTGAAGACCAGCAGCGCAGGATTGAATGAATCTACAGAGGAGGATACAGACAGAAATCCCTCTTCGTCCTGTTAATCCCAAACATTGAAAAAAAAAATAAAGAAATAAACGCCTGAGAATGAAAAGAACTAATTCTCTGAGAAATACACATCGTGCGAGTGTGTGTTGGAAGCATCCGCTCAAATTATGTCAAGATGAAATAGTATTTGTTCCCTTAACTCATTATTCTCTCCACTTCGGTGCCTCCCAGCAACAGTAGGTGTAACAAAGACAAACGACTAAACATTAGATATGAGAGTTGTCATTGTAAAGTTTATAAGAATCACTCAAGCGGCTTGACGGGCCCCTGTGGCTTGATTAAAATCTGTTTAGCGCCTGTCTCCCGAGCAAAGAGTCCATATGTCTTCAAGCAGCTGAAGGTTTTGCGGGTGTGGAGTTACTGTCCGTGTCATCGCAGAGGACGGCTACTCGCTTGACTTTGGGCAAGGACGCACCGGAGCAGACCGGCGCCACATGGGACATCTGGATTTTCACACTTCTCCACACCCTCGAGTAATCGACAGCGACAGGCAGTGAGTGACGGCATCAACTCCGATACTGAATACTCAGGTGGACAATGATTCCTCAATCATCTCTGTGACTGGAACAGATCAGCGGCCGCGCTGCGTGGAGAGAATACTTTAGTCACGCGACTCGGAGCGAGGACTTCTCCGCGAGGATCGTGTCAGTTTACAAAAACCCTTCTTTACGTTGTTTGTCTTTTTTTGGGGGGGGGTGGCAGGTTATTTAGACAAGACGGGTGACAGCTGCATCGTGATGAAAACAGCGTCCACATACAATCATTTTTGCCATCATTCTTCATATGTGTCAGACGGAAAACAGGGCAAGAGCATGCTGATCAAAGTCAGATGAAATAAATTAAACCTGAAAGAAGTCACAGGGAAAAAATACACAGTTATAAATATGATGGTAAAATAAATATACTCATATTACACATCTACAAATATCTAAGAATAAGTAAATTAGTATAAAGAATATCATTTACATATATAACTAGGTTTGCAAAATTCCGGGAATATTCAAAGTTGGAAACTTTCCATGGGAATTAACGGGAATTAAGGGGAATTAACGGGAATATATGGGAATTAACGAGAATTAACGTGAATTAACGGGAGTAAACTGGAAATGTTGTGGGTAATTTATACTTAGTGTATTTACCTTGTCATATACAGACATAAATATAAACATTTTCTTGTGTCATAGGCTGATTTGAGCCCTGAGGAAACGTTGGGCACTTGACTATATGCTTCTGCATCGTTGTGTCATTCTTAACATAGGTATTTGCAAAGTATTTGCAATTGTACACAGCCTTTCCTTCTACATTGGATGGGGTGAAATGTCTCCACACATGAGATAGTGCACGTGGCATTGTTCTGTAGAATAAGATGAGAAAAAAGTTTGTAAAAAAACACTAATGCAATGCCAGAGATATAAATAGTTAGCCAAACAATTGGAATCGTCTGTAAAACTATTTTACAATTGATGGATAAATGAATGGAAATAGGCTAGATGAACAGATGAACAATCCTCAATCAGCATGCTAATATATTTTCCCCAGTAATATCATCTAAACTTACCAGACTAGTCCTGCACACTACAGCAGGCCTCAATCAGCCCTGCTGTAGTGTGAAGGATGCTGGGAGTTATCTGTGCATGTGATGGAAGAATGCACAGTGGAGGGTTGAAACTCAATGTGCAGCGTGTGCTGTATTCCATTCATCTTTAAAATAGTTTTTTGAATGATGTTTTTATTGCTCAGCGTTTAATTTGCGTATTTTTTTTTTTCTTCAAAATTCCCAAAATTCCCGAGTTTAATATTCCTGTGGAAAGTGTCCGCCCCTTTGCAACCCTATAAGAGATGCTCTAATTTCAAGCATACACTGTTTTGACATCACTTAATCAACTACGTTAATTGAAGTTATATTTAAGATAATTCTTTATATTATTTTGAGGTTCAATTTAACACACTTTTAATTCGATGTGCCCTTTGAAAAAGCAAACCTCCGCCAAGAGTAAAACCCCATCTCGCCTCGTTTCACATTAATTACATAGACTGTGGCAGAAACAAATCTTTATGCTCGTCACAATAACTCAGCAGATGTGTGTAAGTTGGTGTTTTTGCTAATTTGCTGTATTGTGCCGTCGCGCTGTCGTCCGTAAAGTTTTTACCATCAACACATAGAGCGAGACCTCATATTTTCAGCTGCAGTTGTATCCGTATCATATCACTACAGTTCTCTCCAGTGCAAGAACTTAATCTTTCACTCCTCAGTCTTTGTGGCCGTCACTCAGAATGAGTTTTGCTTGAGTGCGACATTCGTGCTAAAAGAATGAAAGAATTCTGTGGGAATCATAAAAAGTGACACAAAATTCCTGGTTTACGCTAATTTATTTGGATCTTTTTGCGCAGATCCAAATAAATGAGCGTAAATTATCCTTTCTGATGAATCTGTCCAGTCGTTATTTTTGCATCATCCTGCTATATAACAGGCAAAGTGAAAACATTACCTCCTTGCAGACGTATAAAAATGCTTTTATTTAAGTGATTTCTGCCAAAGAATTGTTGTCGGCAGCAGCAGGTGCATGAAGGTCACATGCCAGGAGCCATCACGTCATTAGGGCAGATTTGACACGGCAGTGACTTGTTGTGTGGAAGCAAAGACACAAAAACAATAGGTAACATTGAGATTGTTCCCCAAACAGCTGGACACTCATTTTATTTTGCCTAATTTGACTGTTGGTGCCTCAGGCTGTGGTGCAGCCAATCAACAACCTTTATTTAAAATGAACAAAATCAGGGGGACAGAGCCATCAAGCTAAAAGCTGCCTTACTGTCGGAAAAATCGCACAAAATTCAGACCTTCACCACATTGATCATAATGGTTAGCAAACATGTATGTGATCGGTTTTAATCCCTGATCCTCATCTGTATGTGGGAACACAGAGACTATGATTGAAGACTGTGAGTCAGAAACATGAATTATTTACCCACAAGATGTTCCGTTGAAGTTGTTCCCCCAAATTTCCAGCCTCTCACCTCCTCTGTCATCGTGTGGTTGACAAGCAGGAAATGCTAACTTCACAATGTGATGAATAAAAAGGCGAAAGGGCTGAGAGCATGAGCGGCTCCACACAGAAGTGCAGGAGACGCATCGTTTCAGAGGCATTAGGTGAGACGGGATTCAATTTGGTCTTGCCTGCTTGAGCAAGTCCCTCTCGTCTCTCTACTGTCCACTTACCAGCGGCTTCTGGGCCAAAGGACGCCACCGCCGCCACATTTCCCATCTCCGCTCTCCCCTGTTCCCTTCACAGGCTGGACATGGTGACATGGTTAAATCAGCATATCTGACGCTGATCACTGTCCCTTGGATGGAGAGCTACCGTCCAATCCGGCACACGGCAGGAGCTGAACACAACACCAGAGTCCGAGGGCAGAGAAACATCCATGAAAATGACTTTGTAGTGATTTGAGGAAGGAAAAACAATCACATTTTATTTGTGTAGCCCGTATTCACAAATCACAATTTGTCTCATGGGGCTTAACAAGATGTGACTTCCTCTGTTCTTAACCCTCAACAATAGTAAAATACAAAATCATAGAAACTTTAGAAGTGCAATAGAAGCCGCGTGAGAACATCAACAAAATAACAGTATTTGAAATGTTAATCATCGATTTGTAACATAGTGGAAAAGCGTGTCGATGTTAAAAGTATTTATACAAAAGAAAATGTCAGATTGATCAGATGAGAAACTCTCGAGTGTGTAGGTGAAATAGACAGATTATCAAAAGCCCTGTTGTTTTCAGACAAAGACATTTGGAAACAAGTTTGTTGATCAGACGGAGAAACAGACGAGAGCAGGTATTTAAAAAGAGCCTGAAGGAGTTTTGTACTTTCGCTTTTTTTGACTCGTCCATTAAAATTAAAAGAATTCAACAACAAAGAGTGAAGGAGGAAAAATTAATGCTCCAGCTACTGAATCCAGGTAAATTTCGCAAAGCAGCACATCTTCGCATATGAGCCAAAGTAAAAGAAGAAGAAGAAAACAACACTGCTATACAACATTTCTAATAAAATAAAAAAAAAACGGGTCGGGTCTAAGTTCAACTCTGTGTTATTGATTTTCCACACAGTCTGTCGGGAGACATTATTGTGAAATGATTAAATGAGAAATATACGAGGATATTGAATCTTTTTTCTGACTGGAGGCCACAGAGCTGCAACCTGCGGTGAACAGAGTGAAGGAGGAAGATCAGACTGAGAGTGGATTACTCAGTTTGGCTTCCAGGGGAAACTCTCACCGAAGACCTTTACTGTTTCAACACTTCATAGTTTGCCATGAAGATGTGGAAATAAATCGATCAATTGCGTGAGGTCTCTGTATCATAACCAGTTTAAAAAACCTAAGTTGAACAAAGGTTTATACAGAAAACACTAGTTTTGAGTTTTCTTCCGGGAATTTAGTAAAATATCTCCTAAATTATAGGCCAAATCAGAAGTTTAACTATCGTTTAAAATGAACAATGATTCAAATTAAGAAGCAGATGTGACTAATTCATTCTAAACTGACCCAATAAAAGATAATAATAATAATATAGTGAGAGAGGGATTAGAGACCATTTTGACATGTGGTTAAATAAATGTTTTTGATTATCATTTTTTTAAAAGAGACAAAAAGATCCTGCTTGAGGTTTTCGAGTGAATTGCTTTGCTTTCTACACCATTTTTGTGTCAAACCATTTCCCTGCTGTGGTCTCACGAGTGTTGTTTCCTGTTTCACTGCATTCATAAAATATCAGACACAAAAGTCGGAAGCTTTACAGTCTGCAGCTACAAGCAGGAATGGGAGATGAGATCTTCTCCTCGTGAGGAAGCTGCATCCTGGCTCTCGGGATCCGTCCGTGCTGCTGCTCTGCTCATGCCTGGTTTCCAGTGTGCTGCCTTCAGATGGAACACGTGAGCCCCGGCTTACAACATGTGGTTTGTGTTCCAAGGTGACAACACAACTGCTTTGCAGCTCAATGCGTTATCGGGGTTTGACCTCCAACACTTGTGTTGTTGTAATGAGTCCTGGAAGTGAGAACAGGGACTTTGAGCCTTTTGGGCTCCAGTGGTACAACAACATAGCATCAAGGCATCAGCTACATCATATTGAATTGTGCATTGTGTATAAAGTGTAAGACCTTGATTTTGTGCAGGCAGGTGAAGAGGAAATCTCTTTCTATCTTATAGAAAAATCCCACATTATGTGATATGCAAACTCTAAAGTGGGTCAGGATTGTGAAGTTAAATCCATCTAAACTCGTTTCACTCAACGTTAACATTTTATTTCATTTCAATGCCTATATTGTTTTTATAAAGGGAGATATTCAAATGTACGGAAAGCTTTAGTAGTGGTATTTTCTGCATGTTGAGCATTTTCTCAAAACATTACGGTGGTCAAGTTCTGGTGAACGGTCGAAGCCACTGAAAGCAGTGAGCAACCTTTATTTTATTAATTCAACGTAATTTCCTCATTTCAATTTCGCTCCCTTTCAAAAACGTGACTGACACAATGTGACGATGTTTCTTTCTGTCATTTCAAAGGGGACACACTTCAGCGGGGGGTAATTAGACACTGAAAGTAGGAATTAAAAGCTCGCTCACTATATTTCAGCTGCATTTATCACAACATCCACTTTCTGCTAATCGTGCTCTGCAGCGTGAAACCCAGTGCAATTAAACAGTAAGAGGGAAATGTTAATGCATTTTATCCAGTCAACATGTCAAACTTTAAAACAGCTCAAATTAAAGAAGCAAAGTGCTCAGGAAACGTTTCATCGGATAAACATAGTCAATTTAATAACTCGTGAATATAATCCATAACCTTGTTTATTTGAAGAAGCCAGAAACCACTCAGACATGATCAAGGAACAATATCAATTTCTCATTCTTCTACACCTCGCACCAGTGTCACACAGGAAGCTCCAGATGGTCGGCAGTTAACGGTGCAAACCAATGAATCGGCCACGACGTTCAATCTGCAAAGAATATTTCTGAAATTTGATTTGCTCATTAAGATCACATACTTTGAACACCCATGTGACACAGATTGGAAATCATGCAAAGCTCTGCCAGCTAAATAGAAATCCTCTTTCTCATTCGTTCCCGTTTATCAGTGTAGAAATCTGCCTTTATAATCCCAATAATTAGGGCCCGAGCACAGACATCAAAGGTGTCTGGTGAGACCCTATTGAAATTGTAAGGATTATTATTATTATTATTATTATTCAGGCAAATGAATTGGCTTTTTGAGGGCTTTAACATGCTCAACTTCTTACCAAAATTTGCAGAAAGTTAGAAAGTGGTGAAAATTTACATATTCTGAAGGAATTTTCAATGGGCGTCGCAAAATGGCTCAACGGTGCCCCCCGAGACAGCCCGAGACCCCCGGAAGGTGTTCCCATTGACCTATCTTCACAAAAATCGATATACAGGTGTATCATGACCAGACAAACAAAAAAGTCTCTTGGTGCAATTGGAAAAACACAACAGGAAGCCTGCTATTTTGCATTTAGTGGCCATTTTGGCCATATTCCACATTTTTTCTTTGATACACTTGTACCAGGGTTTTCATCGGATCAACTTCAAATTGAGATGAGTGTCATCACGACAAGATGGAGATAAAAACTGACTGACAGATTTTTTTTTAATCACACGGTGTGACCGTGGCGTGGTGTCAAAGTTTGATTACACGCCATTAAAACACGATGTTCTGTAACGCGGACATACATGGACCATGAATCCTTTGATTTCAGTCTTCCTAGATCAAAGGAAACTTTATGTCTTGCAAAGGTTACGTCTCTCTCTCTCAGAACTGGTTATTTTTGTTTTTTCAGACAAAAAGCATGCAACGCTTCAAAATGGATGTGCTCGGGCCCACCCAGTGCTGCTTTGCAGCCCTAAAAATTTTATTTTCATTATTATTATATTTACTATTATTATATATACTGTTGTTGCTGCCATTATTACTATATACTGCTATTATATTTATTATTATTATTCATTATTATTATTATTATTATTCAGGCAAATGAATTGGCTTTTTGAGGGCTTTAATTGACATTATTATTGTTGCATTGCTGTCAAAATTCTTAATGCAATTGTAGTTGAACACAACTCACCAGTGTGTAACAGTGTGTTCCTACGTCGCTGTTATTAAAATTTAACAAAACAACTACAGGACACAGTGACTGTAAAAAGTCTGTCATAATAGGTTTCATTAATGGCACAGAGCAACACTTCAACCAACAAAACTGATATTACACTATACAGTATTTTATTTAGATGTATTGATAAAGCCATATTATCGCATATTTAATAGTTTAATGTTTCAATGTTCACTAGTTATTATTATTATTATTATTATTATTCAGGCAAATGAATTGGCTTTTTGAGGGCTTTAATTATAATAGAATCCCTTAAACCCACTATTTCATATCCCCACTCTCAATAATGTGTTATAACCCTGAAATGTATTTAACATTTTCAATTTAATGAGAAAAAAAAGATATCAGAATATTCTGTCCCCAAAATCTCTATATCTAACTTTTTAAAAAGGTATTTGATGTAATTGAAGAATGTTTTTATTCCGAATTCCTCTTTTGCAATATGGGCTTCTAGGATTTGGGTTTTATTGCACATTGGACATTCTAAGAAAAACTACATCTAAAATGTGGGGACAGCCTCCGAAGGGAATGTGGCAGAAGCAGCCAGTTTGATTTCTTATTCCTAGTATCATCCACCGACTGGAGTTTATTGTTGTGGTCTAATTACAGTTTATACTTGATTCATTTCAACAAATTGTGTGTTATTTGACTGCAGCAACATTTTGGATTTGAAATTGTGGTATTTCTAGTGCGAGCACCGGTGAAGGTCAGTGGCTTTAACCTGCGGGTGCATCGGATTAGAGAGGGAGAGAGAGAAAGCAGTGATGACTGGCGAGCTGACGGAGGCAGCAAACTGAGAGCGCGGAGTGAAAGTTCTTCTTGTTTGAACTCATTTCCAGAGAGAACAGCTGCTCTGACGGAGCCGGAGCCTCCAACCTGAGAAAAAGTCGACTGCTGAGACAGGACCTATTTTACAGATGCCAACACAGTATCTTGCCTTCTGCTTGCTTTTATTATTTATTTTTCAACTTTCTGTCAATCCCAATATTATTTGTATTACACTGGTTAGTGCTAAAACCCATCACGACCCAATGCACTTATTCAAAGCCATCATTATGTTTTTAATTCCAATTTATATAAATATAACCATTATTCATTATGAAAGCACGGAGAGGAAGTATAACACGGAACTCATCTGCCTCCGATTTGTAAAAAATGTTGTGTTTGTCATTCTCTGCTCATAGAGACGAGTTTAAAACTACAACCTTGACACCAAAACTCAGTCTGTAAAATCAAAACAAAGAAATAAAGTGACATTTATGACGATAATAATAGATATGGACTGATTTTGATACGTTTTTGGCCGTGTTGCCAAAGTCCTTCAAACCTACACTATTATCAGATTCATAGTGTTTGCACAACAACTCATTAAGGCATGATGTAGTCAAACCTTTCTTTCATCTTTTTATCAAACTAAAAAGATTAAAATCAATGTTAAAATCTTCTCTCTCCTTTTACTTTTAACATAATACTCCCTCAGAAAACACATAAATGTGAAGGAAGCTCGAGTGGACGAGCTCTGCGAGGGAGATGCATATCGTATACGGCCGGATTATGAGCCGTGATATGTTAAATTAAAACCGGAACGAATCCAGTAGGAGTCCTTTTGGTGTTCCATTGAATATTAATTAAGGTAATTAACTGAGGTAAATTGCAATTTAGGATGTAATTTGTAGTGAGATGACATTTGAAGTTCAAACAGGACTGGAATGCAGTCACCCCTAACCATATGCTAATGGGATTTTCCCTAATCTTTAGCCTCGCTTTTTGAATGCAGCGGAGTTTAACCGTCCAATTAGTTTGGACCAAAACAAGCTCTGGGTGTGAAAAAGGAAAAGAAGAGTGAAAAATACATGTTGGCAGAGGAAGAAATAAGAGAAAGTGAAGGCTATGTGCTGTGTAATGAAAGACATCAGCAGAGACCAGTGGATACTGGTGGGATTGAGTTGAACGAGGGGGGGGGGGGGGACTCTGCACAGGGAGCAAATGCACTTGGCTTGAGATGGGAGCTGAAGGCTTTGTGCTCACCCACCGGGGGGGGCAGCTATGTGCCGCTCCCTGATTGAAGACAATCATACAGTATGGATCTGTTGTACTGCCAAAACAAAAATTTCCCTCCCTTTGCTCCAGACACAAGATTTGAGGCCGGAGGAAAAGAGTTGATTGTCTGTTTTCTCAGATATATTAAAGTGCTACAATCCTATTAAACAAAAAGGGTCTTTGTGTTGTTTGAAGAAATGAAAATTAAATTAAATGTCAGCCGGGTTTAACAAAACAGACCTGAAAACAGACCTAAAATAAAATACTCAACATGGCAACTTTAAACTTTTATTCGGTCCAAAAAAGGAAAAGAAGTTGGTGTTTAATTTAAAATAAAGACTGTTTAGATTGTGATGATGGAATTCTTTATATCCAGGTTATTAGGAAACGAAGAGCACCTCACATTGAGCTGGTCTCAGCTCCTCATTGACCTGCTGTGTACGTTACAGCACAGTTGGTGTAAATAAGTGCGTCATCGAGATAATTGATTCAACACCGTCGTAATTCAACACGTCTGCACGTCACAGCGCTCTGTTCGGCTCCCGTTAAATCACATTCACAGAGGTCCTGGGGTCAAAGCCACATGAATCACACAGTGTCAACAATAAGACACGTCAACATCATCTTTACATTTAGCATCAATTATCTGACGGCTGGAAAACACAACACAACGATGGGTTGTTTGGACGAAGATACAACAGCATGGACAAGAGGGAGAGAATGTGGTCAAATCGCTGCTTCGTTGGAGAGTGTGTTACAATTTATATTGTCTTCAATACTCCTAAAAATGTATTAACTGTTACAAATATAAACATATATTTATAAACATAATCAAAGTCAAACATGCATAAGAGGGTTATTCAACATTTTGAGACCATGTGTCCTCCTATTTAGCATTTACATATATTTATGTTTCTTACATTTTTATAACACAATGACAGTTCCAGAGCCATGAAGCCATTTATTGTTTTTTATTGACGAATAGTATTTGTCCAAAATTTTGTTTTTTTAATGAAGACAACATCTATTTTATTGCAACTGTATATTCACCAAACTGTCACAGGAGTTACAGTGATTCATAAATACTTTAATCAACACTAAATTAAACTGTAAAGCCTGTATCATAGGTTTATGTAATATTTATGAATTCAAATCCTTTTGTTTTTAAGAAAGCTATATCAGTTTAAATTGTCTATACTCTAGCTGGTATCAACTGGAAGATAATGGAGACAAGTCATTTACTGTTATTACAGTTGCAAACAATTATTCTGTCACTTTTAAAAGTTTAATTGAATCTTAAAACATGTCAATTGAAACAAGGCAAAAATATATTTCCAAAAGTGCAAAATTATAGAAATTATAACAATATATGGGGAGACATTGAAAACAGTAACAACAGCAACAACAGCAGCAAGAAAAACGAATATCAACATAAGTCATCTTAATAAGGTGTTAAAAGATAATACGTCCCAAAGCCATTCATTTAGTCAAGGATTATAAGAAAATATCTTTCAACTGCACCTGATTGATTAATGAAGAAATCATTTCAACACTAATTTAATATCAATTATCTTAAACACTTGTCGTGCCTCCTCTTCAGTTCACTCAAAACAATTAGCCGTGTCCTTACGTGACATTTCCACGATGTTTTCTCCTCTGTCGAGCGGTTTGCTTTTGTTTGGGAGCCGCAGCACAAACACAGACGATACAGTTCTGTAATTATAAGACATTATCCGACACAAAACCGCTCCCAGGAGGAGAAGCTCTTCCTCTGCCGGGTTCTTCAAAAACATCAGTGACCCCATTTTAAAACTTTCTTCCCGAGCTGCAGCCTCAGAGAGAAGCCGCTGCTGAGCGTCGGCAGGAGAACAGAAGGGAGTCTGGTGCTCGGCCCATCGAGGACCAGCAGCCGCTAAAGACTTATCGATTCATCTGGTGCAGCCTTGTTCTGACTTGCTGTGCGAAAACATCTTGATGTAGAATAATAATAGAATATTATATACATTTCATTATTTGAAATAAGCCAGTTTTCTTCTGAGAATCTTTGAGGTGAGGTTTATTGCCATTATTGTTTATTTCAGGTTTTAAATGATTCAATATCTTTACTTTTGAAATGTAATTTAGTCCAGAGTATTTATTTATATCTATATATACATTCAGTCTTTTTTAGCCAAGCTAGTGCAACTTGACCTTTAGCGCCACCAGCAGGTAAATATTCAACATCTACTGGATTGATTACAATGAAATTACATTTTGACAAATCCTTAAAATGTTAAATTCTGAAATGTGCTCAGTACTTTCCTTCATTACCATATGAAGAATATTCTCATTGCCTCATATGTAGGTTACTTTTTATTAAGTGCTATTTAGCCAATTGTAGCATGCCTTCATTTTAAAATAAAATGCTAACAATGCAAAACATCAGTGCTAATTGTCATTGTGAACATGTTAGCTTGCTGATATTAGCGTTGAGCTCAGAGCGGGGGGGCTCTGTGATCGGCCTCTGTGCATCTAAAGGGAAACGACTTAAATTCCTTCTCTCCAGACTCACGTGCTGCCCCCCCGAATGCATTTAGAGACCCATCTTTTTGCGACATTTAAATCAACACGCATGTCTGAACAGACGCTCCATCAGCCCGTCCACACGCGTGTGCGATGACTCAGCCCCACACTCGGATCCCACACACAACAATAACCGTCTGAAATCGAGCCGTTTATCTCCAGCACGCTCCGGTGCAGTCGCAATGACACGGGAGTCACAGAGCGTGGACCGAATGGAGGAAGTACACGTATCTAAATTTAGATTTTTCAGGAGATTGAAGCAGACACAAGCTCGAAGATGGAGGAAGTTAAATGAAGCTGAAGAAAAATTACGTAGCGGCCGCTGATATCATCAAACCCTCACACGTCCTTGATTATACATACAGTACAGTCTAATGTGGAATTCTAAATGTGTGAGGTGGCTCCGAGGAGCAGAATCACTTTGCCGTCCTTGATTATTCATTGAACCCATGTAAAGTATTCTTAAGTGACGGCTGAGGCAGAATCACGCCTCTCATTGGAAAGCCCTTGGTCGGTGTAGTGCGGCGGCAAAGACTGGAACACAGCGAGAGCAGGAAACACGGGATCAGATAAATTCTCCTTTATAGTCGTTAGAAATCAAAGCCCCACTTCAGAGATCAGTTTATAGTTTAATCCATGAATCAGAAAGTCTCTGAGATTGAAATGCTGTTGAAAATACCCGGCGCCTGTTTGTGCCTCTGGTGTGTTCGAAGTGTTTTTATAGCTAAAATACAAAATGGCATTTTCTGATGTATTGTTTTTATTTTCCGTCTTAAGATTTTATCTTTTGTGTTGTCTCATAAATTAAATGCAGAGATTTCCAAAGAGTTTAACAACATCTAACGTTAATCCCTCAAACGTACAATCCCCAAAGAGCAAAGACTATTAAGTGCTGAGGTTTAAGGAACAAAACACAATACTTTACAAGTTAAATACAATTGTTTTGTTTCAGCTTTGAATATTTTCATCCTTTATCTGTACTGCTTATATATTTGAGTCATGGGGGGAGCTGCAGCTAATCTCAATTGACATTGAGGGTAAAACAAATTTAAGACAAAACTGGGGACCCTGTTGCTGGGAAGTGGCAGAGGTAACAACACTTGTTTTAAATGAAGTGAAAATGCATGAAATACAATATAAAACACACAAATCCAATCAAGCATTTACACATATTCAATTAAAGCACTATACTAGTTTTTAGATAATTAGCCTATCAATAATTTGGTTAAACTGACAATTATCCATATTGATCAGAAATAACTAGTTCCATCAAATGTCCTGGTTTATGTTACTGTTAAATTAATAGGATGGAAAGAAATTGTCTATTTCCCCACCAGAAGATGGTGAAACGAAGACGTCTTACAGATCAATACTTAACAATCACGTTCGCACCAGTAATGTCCTCAGTGGATGAAATAAACGTTGGGCAGAAGAAGAATCATGTCTTTGCTTATCACTACAATGTATTTACTGAGGTCAGCAACGGTCCAAATAAAAGCTTTACAGCAGAAAATAAGCCATTAGGATCCCTGTGGTGTTGTTTCATGTCTGCGGGATGAATGATGAGGATTATTCATGGACCCTTGGAGACGCTCTGAACTGATGACTATTAAGGCGGGACTTATTGACCTGCAGTTGACTGGCAGCGACACCGGAGACCACCGCGCTCGGGCCACGGGTCAAATTGGATCGGTGTGAGGTCAGTGCTGACACGGAGGCCCGGACAGCTCCTCTGAGTAATGAGGTGAGGGAAGGAAGCCCGGCCGCCGCTGAGTGGTTCAGCCTCCGCCGCTGCCGCCTGCCACCGGATTTCAACCTCACCCATCGGTCTGCCGCACAGGGGCAGAAGGATTTTCACTGCTCAGTGTAGCACAAAATGGCCATAGAATACACACGTATAGAATAACTGGACGGATTTGATAGAGTTGTCGATAAATACCGATCGCACCGTGATCAGTTTGGAAGACAGACCTCTCACCTGTGGACATCTTCCGCCTCAAACCCCCTCACATGCCCCTGAAAACCTCAGCTCCCATTTAATTTCCAGTGCATCCACATTTAAAAACCACTAACAGTATTCACGTGATATATATACGCCTATGTGTTTACCTGCGTGGATCAATAAGGGAGCAGAGGAAACAGCAGCATTAAGGGCGCGTGGAGTTGATGAGGTTGCAGAGCCAGTTAATACCAGTGGCCTTTATCTGCAGAGTAAGCTCCGACACGAGCACCAACTGCTAACACGGCTACTTTTCTGTCAACACACACACTTTGCATGTGGGCGACCTTTGACGTGTGCAAGCATTTATCATAAAGATTTATCTTTTGAGGCTGATGGAGCTCCTCAACCCCCCCCAACCCCCCCCCACCCCGTGACTTTGGTGTTATTACTGCAGTATTTAATGTGTTGACATGTTACCTTGATACTTTGACATCTAGAGTTGCACTTGCCGAGGATATTTTCTAAGGGTGGATCCTCCACTTTGGTGCGAAAAATTATTCCACCTGCCGCGGCCTTGAAATGTTGTGTCGACCTGGTGATTAACGATGCGACGCCGTGACTTCCCTTCTAGGCTACGTGCTAACCTACGACACAGGTGCATGACTTGGGTTTAACTCCTGAGCCACAGCTGCTATTATTAACATTATACATGAAATCCAAACTAGCACGTTGGCGACTGAGCTGCACATTTCACAGTTGCGTCAAATCCCCAGTGGCACAGATACTAGCTTTAGTCGCCATAACGTTATCACTAGTGCTGTCAGTTTAACGCGTTATTAACGGCGTTAAAGCAAACCCATTTTAACGCCGTCCTCCAGTCTGACCTGCTCTCGCTTTTGTTTTAATATTTTGCCAACTAAAATATATATTTTTAAGCTATTGAAGCGTCCCCGCTTACACAGGACACGGAACTTCTTCGTGGTTTAGTAACTTTTATTATCCTCTCTACACGAACATGTGCACTTCTCGCTCTTACTCCGTCACTCGCACACATGAACAACCCTTCACTTCCTCATTGACCCCCCATCCCCAAACAACCACATCCTATTGGTCCAAACAATCACATGTCCCACCCCGACCCCTTCACTGACCCTCAGGTACTTCTTATTTCATACATTTTCCACAAATATGGGGAGGACTCAAATAGCCCTACAAAGTTCTGTGTTTAATTTATTTCAAAGTAGGCCGACACTTGCCTGTGTATTTTGTTTGTTTGTTATTTTGTTACTTGTCTGTTTGAGTTGCTAGCTAAAAGCAAAGAAGTAGTAGGCTTACCTGTTATTGGTAACCTAACTGTTACGGTTCATTGTTTCTGAAATAAGAGGCCTGACTGCTATGTTCACAGCAAACTTGGAAAAAAGAAAAAATTAAGCCATGGTTTAACTGCACTATAGGCTGAGTCCTTGTTTACCTGAAATGTGAACTTTATAATTTTACTTTTACCGCCCTGTTTGGCAATGTTGTTTTTCAATAAAATAAAAAATTTCATAAAGCAAGCCAATCCACTTTTCCTTGTTGATAAAAAAATTATGGAAAAAAAGTAAATGAAGGGACATTTAGAATAGATACAAATTTGCGATTAATTGCTATTAATCGCGAGTTAACTATGACATTAATGCGATTAATCGCGATTAAATATTTTAATCGTGTGACAGCACTAGCTTTCACATTAGCAATTAGCACTAGCACGTTTCTATTCTCGTCTGTTCATCAGTTTTAGGCTTTCAATAGGTCAGTGCTATCAATGCTACAACTCATTGTGGTTGCATGAGTTCAGTGTTACAAGCTTTCTCTTTAGTTTCAGCAGAAAACAGCAACTCTCTTGGGAATATGAGCGTTTTGATTTGAGTGGGGTAAGCAGGAAACGCTGCATTATTCAGATCACTTCCTATTGGATCATATTGTGTCGCTGCGTCCAGGGGGAAACTTTACTTTCCCCACTTGGCACTTGTGTACGTGAACTTCTTTAGATGATAAGCGCTGAGTTTTGAAGGAGCGACGGAGTCAATAATGTTCAGATAATAATCTGCTGTCGGTTGTCCGTCTGCACCGAGCTGTTGTGGGCCGGGAATACGCCGGGAATACACAGAAACCTCGGTGTTGGACATTCTGCTAAGTCTTCATGGGACGCTCTGATATGCTTTAAGGAGCTCATCCCAAATTTTCACCACCTCAGCAATGCCGAGTGTGCAGGGGCCCGTCCTCGGATCCCCCCCCCCCGCTGGACCCCTTCTGATGTGAGCCTCACCTGATTGGGATGACCAGGGGCTGAGAAGTAAGCAGATTTTTATCAAGTAATGTTTTAATTATGTCGACTCAAGGGAATTTTACTTTAAAGCTTATTATTTATACTTCTACACATTAAAGCCTATACACTCGGTTTTCACTCTCGGAGCCAAAGTCACTTTTTAACTTTTTCAGAAAATTCGTAATTAATAAAGTAGGTTTAAATACTCTGGAAAATTACTTGACAAGTTCAGAGGGATCACACACATTTTGTGCTTTGAGTCAGCCGAGGGCTTTGAATAATGCAAATGAAATTCTCTTTTGCTTTAATATATTTATTCCTGCATTTATCAAAATGTGGTTCTGCTGCACACAGAGAAATCTGCAGATTTTCTCTCTCAATGATCCATCTCTTCCTTTATATGGACATTTTTATTGTCACTTTATGGAGACATAAAATAAAAACTCATCTTTCCAAATGGCACAGAAACAAAACACAGTCCCTGAGCCTGAGAGACAAACTGCATTTTGCTCAAGTACACCTGACTTCACTGTCGCACAAAACAAACTGTAAACTGAGTGAGTGAAGGATGAAAACCCAGAGTCTCCCTTCAGCTCCGATCGGGCTCATTGTCTTAATGTTCACAAAGTTTTATCCTTTGCTCGTATCAGAACTTTTGAGAAGCCTGTTTTTCTGACAGTTAACCACGATTCCTTACAGCTACACAGGATTATACTTGTCACGAATACTTTTGTAAATGTGTGAGTGAAGTCGAGTACACACGCTATACATTGTTCTTATTCTACTTTCCCGTACTGATGGAACAATAGAACATGAGAGGTTCCTTATAACCTGCATATAGCTTATATAGCTTTAATAATGGTATGTAGAGTGCGTATATATATCTACGAAGCTGAAGTTTAAAACAGACCGGTGGTAAATTCTGATTTAGCAGCATACTTGCGGTTGGAGCTAATCCCAAATGACATTGGAAAGAGGCAGAAACAAGTTTTTCTACGTTTTTCTAACTTCTAATGAATGATTTAGATATTGTTTAGCTGATGTGTCCAGTTACACATCTACAAAATAATCCTAGTGATATTTTCACGAGTGTGTTTCTTCTAAATTGTACGAATTCTTTACCTTAAAGTGTCTCCTTTTATATTTAAGTGCTTTATATTTACATCAGGAGCGAGTCCTCTTTACAGAGGCTGCCATGTTTTTAACAGTCATCCAAACTGGACAAACTAAAACCTCTTGAGTTTGTATGACAACTGAAGATTTCCACAGGTTTTCTATCATGTTTGGAAGGTGAGGGTGAGGTGTGGGGTGTTCAGCTGCAACACGCAACTTCACCACTAGATGTCACTAAATTCGACACAATGAACCTTTAATTCTGTGTTTCTTATTTTTTCTCACCCTGGTCGAGGGTTAAGAACGATGGAATATGCAACTTGTACAGTTTGTTAAACAAGATGAGGCAAATTGTGATTTGTGAATATGAGCTATACAAATACATTAAGATTTGATGATTTGATTTGATCTCTACAAGGAAGCCAGAGTCTTTAGACAAAGGGCAGAGAGAGAGCATACAAACTCCACACAGATACAGATTTGTGATTAAGTTAAGACGCAGCTGAAAGCTCAAGTGTATCTATTCATAGCAGTTTCAAATAGTCCTGTAATATATCTGATGTGACACGAACAATGCCTCCACTGACATATGTTCATATTGACATTCACGGTGTAGACGCTGAATAAAACTGGAAAAGACTCTGATGTTCTGGCTCCAGTGTTATTAATAACCGACTTACTAACAAGCCTCACTTGAACTCCTCTGAGTCAGATCTCGGTCTGCCAAGTTCTCCTCTTACTTACCTGAGGCTGAGCAGTTGGATCGGAGCGAATCTCTGCGGACGCACCCTATTTAAGTCAGGGAATCAGATGCTAATGGCTGCAGCGAGAGCCAAAGTAAAGCTGTTAATGAGCAGCGAGAGAAGAGAAACACCTCAACTTCTCAGAATGAAGTGACGACGGGATGATACGGCAGCTAATCACACACGTGATATATTAAACCCTACAGGTGAAGAGGAACTGTGTAATGTGTGAGAAGAGAAATTAATTCAAACATCATAAGTAATTAGCAGCAACTGCAACGATCTGTTAGATATTTTTTGCTGAGAACATGATTATTACTTCTCTTATTGGTGTGAAGGGACCTAAAGTTGAGTTCAGCTTGTGAAATCCATTTTCTTTTCTGTAATAACTGATATGTGGAGAATCTCACTTCTTCTGAATCGCGTTTCCTCAGAGGTTGTGTCGTTGAACATTGGCCACAGTCACCAAGTGGTTCTATACATCGGATGAAGTTATTAGTTTTTATCCTTTATGATGAAGCTCTGACATTATTAATGGGGGGTCAGGGAGCATTTGTTTCTTTTTCTGATACAGCTGCTCAATCGATCGATGGACGACAATAGCAACAGCTAATTTATTGCTGTGTTTAACATCTATTTAACTTAAATATACAAATATAGAAAAGAAAAATCACATTATGAATAAAACGTAAACTGTCTACAACATCTTAACACTAAATAACAGATTCAGTGCTTTAATACAGACATGATTCCTCCTCCAGAACCGTTTCAGTACAGAGCTCAGTGAGGGATTCAAATATGTGTTTTCATTCGTTCCAATAGGTATCGGCTGTGCAGGAGCTGGCAGCTAATTGTTATCAGATTTAGGTGCAATCAAAAATAATAAGCTCATTGGTATGATTGTAATTTCTTGATACACTATAGTTAAAGAAATTACACTATATTTAATGAGAAACTTAGAGATTCAGTTCCACCTCGGAGGCGTTGATTCCACTGAAGATTGCTGAACACGTGATGAAGAAGATGATGAGTCATTCTCTTCTCAGTCTTTTTTACACTGCGCATTTAATATAGAAAAGAAAAATCATATTATGAATAAAACGTAAACTGTCTACAACATCTTAACACTAAATAACAGATTCAGTGCTTTAATACAGAAATTATTCCTACTCCAGACCCCACCACACTGTCGGCTGATGTGCTCGGGGTCACGGGGTCACGCAGCGTCCCACTGCTTCCACGTGTCATCAGGTGCTTCATTAACTTTCTCCCGTTCCCTTTCTCCCGTCTCCTCTTGATATTCTGGCAGATTGCAAAACAACAAGGTGCCACCAACTCTACAAGCCGCCGCTCCTGGGACCCGGCAGCAGGCTGTAGTCATTCTGTTGTTGTGCTGATGTGTCGAGTGTGTGTTGACTCTGTGGTTTAATGTGATGCCTGGATTCATGTTGTTGGAGAACTGATTCAGTACAGAGCTCAGTGAGGGATTCAAATATGTGTTTTCATTCGTTCCAATAGGTATCGGCTGAGCAGGAGCCGGCAGCTAATTGTTATAAGATTTAGGTGCAATCAAAAATAATAAGCTCATTGGTATGATTGTAATTTCTTGATACATTATAGTTAAAGGAATTAAACTATACCACATGAGAAACTTAGAGATTCAGTTCCTGCTCAGAGGCGTTGATTCCACTGAAGTTTGCTGAACACGTGATGAAGAAGATGATGAGTCGTTCCCTTCTCAGTCTTTTTTTACGCTGCGTATTTAATATGGCAGACAGGTCAGAGAAAAGACCCATTTATTGAAATCTAAATGCTTCTAATCAAGTTTATAAAAGGTCCATTTGAACCTGCTCCGTCCCAATCACACCATCGTTTCGTTTATCATCGTTTAGTTTCATTTTTTGGGGGGGATTTTCTTTTTAACTGACACACTCAGCCTTGTGGGTATTTATGCAATTAAATGTTGAATTGGAACGACACCAATTTCGCCTCATTATTTATAACACGGGGAATGGAGGAGTTATATTTTTATCATAGTGTCGAGTAGAAGCTCAAAACGAGTAGTAATGTAAGAGTCTCTGCAGCTGTCACCACCTTCCAATTGTCAAACGTCCTCCCTGCACCATATGTGTTTTTAAGTTAAAAGCAGACGTCTTTTTTATTCCATCACTTCTGCCCAGAGTCAGCCGACTGGTAAATATGCCACTTAAATTCATTAGACGCTGGCTCATAAAGAGAGTCATTATTTGGAGTCCTGTGCCTCCATCCGTTTAGTGTAAGAGTCAATTAGGGTGAACAACTGAATGTTAACTGGCTCATTAGATGGCAGGAAACAAAGCAAATGTCACATTTCCATATAGGAGCTGTGACGCGGAGAGAGAGTGAGCCGGCCGATCCGAAGACGTAAAGTAGAATCCATACGGACAATTTGATAACTTGTGCTCGGAAATAAACCTTTAGCTGCGACCGGCGTCACCAGTGAGAAAAATCAGAGCTCACACGTCGCTGTTTGTTATAGATATTGAAAAGAGACGATATTGTGTTTGTTTTATTTAACCAAATCAACAAAGACTCAATTTCTGACAGATGCTGCAGACGGCATAGAATTTAAATTAAAATTCAACACAAGCAGTGAAGCAGTTCATCAGTCTACGCTTTTCTGATGAGAGGTCTTTGTTCATATGCTGGCGTAGTTGAACTTTAATTGATATCAATAGGTTAAAACTAGGTAATTAGTTACATTTTGACTTTATTGTCCACTGGGGGAAATTAGTTTTTCAACTCAAAAGGACACATTTCAGCAGAGACTAAACATCACATGAAACATAAAACATGTTGAGTCAACAGTTAAACTATAAAACAAAACAAGTGTTTCCTAAAAAAACAGGTTTCTATTCAATTAAATTACAAGGAGCTAAATATTTTGAAGGAAACATAATTGAAACCAGGTTATTTCGAAGGTTTGTTGTTACTTCACATCTCAAACATGTTCATATTTATTCAGTTAAGTCTGACAGGAGGCCAGGATGTAATAATTCACAAGAGCGCCCCCTACATGTACAAAGTGAAACCAAAACGATCTGGATCAAATGCAAACAAAAAGGCATGAACCTCGGTTTTTTCCCCTCAAAGCTAAACATGCAGAACAAACTTCTCTGGAAGCGACGACAGCATTATTGCACTTCTGGTGTTCATGGTAAGACTTTCACTGCACTCGGTTGAGGGTCAGAAAACTTTGTGGTTTGGGTTAATACAGAAGATATTTCACACTGACACAATGTGGTTTTTTACACTGAAGCAAAACAGATTCTTCTTTGGTCTTGTTACTGAACTTGTTGCTGAACTTGCTGCTCCAGTCTCTCGTGTAACGTTTGTGCTTCCAACCGCCTCCACTGACTATATTTACTTAAATCAATATGTCGTCTGTGAACAGAATCCAACCAGGGATTTCCTGCGACTCATATAAGCTGCTGCATTTGTTTCAATTGCAAAGAAACATAACTTTAATGACTTTTACGTGAGGATACATTGAAAGTGATGAACTCTACATAGTTAACATCAGTAAATAGCTTGTCCTTTTTGTCCGTCTTGTCTGTTTACAAAATACAAGACTATGGCAGCAATGCCGGGCAGCAAATGATTACTTCCATCATTGATTTGTGGCATTTTTTCAACCATTTCATGACTCATTTAATCCATAAAACATGGAATACAAAGAGAAAAACACCCATTAGAGGATTTCAGAGTAGAGGTTCACTCTTATTGCTTGTTTGTTTTGACCACAGTATATTTTATTTATAATAACAGAACAGAGGAGAAAGGTTTCTTAATTGAAAACCAGAAAACGGATACTTGTTGAGGTACAGGTTGGAAATAATGACAAGGTCACTACTGACAGCATCTCAAACGGGACAAGATAGACTTTCTGTATTATTGGTAACAGATATATTCTCAGCTCCATTTACAAAAAGCAACTGCAGCTCTGCTTTTAATGTTGACTTTCAATTTCAGGGTCAAAGATTAGAATTTGATGTCAACTTTCTTTTTCAATTCATGGGTGCACCATTAAAAAATCCTCACCAGTATAACCTAAGACAGTAAAACAACTGGATGGAAAGACAATATGTGCAATTAAAAATATGAAACAGTGTTTTTAAGAGTAGAAACTTTAAAACCATCATAATTTAAGAGAACAGAAACAGCAGCACTTTAGAAAACTGTTTATAACCTTTTGTTTGGATTAATTCTGGGGGGTTGTGACTCGTGTAGGTTCTTATCTGCGGCGAGAATGGATCCAGCTCAACAAATAACCCAACACCACACACAGACTCACACACACACACACAGACTCACAAAAGGCTGGATGATACAGAGCCTGACAGATGTAACAAGCAGACTTTTGGGTCGGGTGATAAAACACAGGGAATAACAAGAGTGACTCTGGACAACAGAGGCGCTGCGTTTCCTTTCCAAGTGGCAGAGGAAGTGATACTTCAGTATCTCCAGCACAAAGCGGGCTGCTGTTACAGCGCTGATATCGCCTCTGGTCTGAGAGCAACAGCCAGCGACACACCAGGACGTCTCCCAGCAGAGGACGATTCAAACAGAACACAAGTGTCGAGCGAAAGACTGGAAAAACACACACTCTCCTGCGAATGAATTCCACACATATGCATTCAAACTCAATCAAATAACTGCTTCCCTCTTCCTGCTCGGAGGAGGGAGAGAACGTGAGGTAAGTGCAGGGGAAGCGTTATTCAATTTTTACTCCCATCCATCTCTGTATATCCCCACGACTCTACTGAGAGTGTTTTCCTATCGGCAAATGTGGCAGCGCTTCGGTAATAAATCATGAGCAAAAGCTGTGGCCCCCAGCTCGGCTGACATGATTCTCAACAATTGGATTTCTCTGGCTGTGCATATGTTATCGTGGCAGCGGCCCCATGAAGAGCAGCTGCCGACTCTTCTGTTATTTAATTGATAGATATTAGTGCTTTTTCTTTGACTCATGGGGTCACGCATGGGGTTCACCATGAATGTGAACTTATAAATGCTTTGAAGACTTAATTACTATAATGATAATGTAATAATACGTTTCATTGTTATTAATAATGATTAAATGTGTAGTTCGTTGAGTATATTCATTAGTTAGGAATGGATATATTTCTTTTCCCCACAGGCAAAATGTGAAGCTGTGCAAATTAAACCATGGAACTACAGTAGGCACACGGTGAAAAAGATATATTCAAGAGTTATCTTTCTTTTTCAAATACAGCTAATAAGACTCTGAGCATTACAATTGGACCTGGAAGGTTAAATATGTGCAGCTGCGCCCTATGCTATTTCCATCTCCGTCCAGCAAAATGGTGAGAAGTGTTTAGTGAGGAGGAGGAGGAGGAGGAGGAGGAGGGAGAGGAGGAGGAGGAGGAGGAGGAGGAGGAGGCAGAGGAGGCTAGAGAAAAAAAAAAGAAGAATATGCAGATTAGTCACCAGAAATTGGATTTGTGGCTCGCCAAGAAAAAAAACAACAACAACATCCTGAAAAATGTGATGAGAAGAAGAAGCAGAAGAGAGAAAGCGAGAGCGAGAGCGAGGGAGGAGGTTTGAAGAGTCGGCAAATGATCCACAGGGTGAAACGCCAAGTCACACACAGTGAACGGTTCCTACGTTCGTTCAGGGAAGTTCCTCTGATCAACAACCTGAGTGTGTTAATTGTGATTCCACTTTCCTCAGCCAACGAGGACTGTGTGTGAAGTTGTGCGTCTTTGCGTCAGTGAGGTTTCTTGTGTGCGGCGGCAGATGGGGAACAAATGAGCATCGGAGCATGACAATATAATGAGTCCACTAATCACAGCGCGCAGCCAAGCACACAGTGAAGCAATTGTCAACAGTTATGATATTGGCTGTGGCAGAGAGAGACAGGAACCTTCGTGAGGACAGTCCTCAGAACGGAGACACCGGAGACACCTGGGATGACAACGATGGCGTCTTTCTGTGCGTCACATGCAGCCTAGGTTAGTTGGAGGCTCTAAATTAATGCTAGGTAGCATCGATGGTTGTTTGGGGGCCCCCCCCCCTCAACCGGACGACTGCGTAATATAGACAATGGATGGATATTTTTTTCCTTACTCTTGTTGAGGGTTAAGGACAGAGGATGTCACACCATGTTAAAGCCCCATGAGACAAATTGTGATTTGTGAATGTGGGCTATAAAAATAAAACTTGATTGATTGATTGATTGATATTTATCTAAGGATACCAGAAATCTCGAGAAACATCTTATCGGAAGTGCAATGTTGGATTTTGTGCGATTTGGACACGAGATAAATTCAATATTGATAAACTTTGAATAAACAGGGGAGTAGGGTTTGCAAATTCAGATCTTATCAACTTAAGTGAACAGAAGAGGTTCACGATAACAGCTACTGTTCAGCTTGAGCTTCCTGAACTTTGAATAAACAGTTTGAACGGCTCTTTGTGCAGCAGCTTCCAGGTTCTGTGGCCTGAGTCCTGACGCCGGTCTTTATTTGCTGCAGGTCACTTTCACAGTTTCAGAAAGAAACGTGCAACCGGCATCGACAGAGAACCAAACAAACAGCCCGTTCAAAACAGCAATGTTCAGAGCTGGCAGTGAAGTATAAGAAATACAGTATTTGATGTTTGTTTTGATGAGCTGACTAAATCAGATTTCTTTTTTTTTTAAAAACTCATCAAAGCAATTTAATAAATAAGTCTCAGGGTAAACATGTTTACTGTTTTGCTAAATATCCACCTTCATATTTTGTTCTTTCTTGTCTGCCAATGAAAACAAAAGAGGAGATAAAGAACCAGGTGAGATATTTGTCACTTTATCAGCTTGTCCCTGAATCCAGAATCCTTTCAGCTGCTGCAACTCGATCTTGAATTTATTACAGGCAGAGCTGGGTCTCATTAAAATGTTTCTGTCTCTAAATGTCTAAACATCACTGGAGTTTCAGCCCGATACCAAAACGGAATAAATACCTCACTCTCCGATCAGTATGTTCTTTATCTAGTTAGTAAAATATTCTCGGGACTGGAAGATAAAAATGTGGATCAGCGCTCTAATGTGAAGTCTGTGCGACTCCAAACGTAATAATTGTTATTATCAGCTGCAGTAATCAGTGAGGCGGTTCACAAGTTGAATAGCCTGAACATTTACCTGCATTTTACCGCTGCTTTTTTATCCGTGTGATGCATTTACAGACGGATAAAGCCTGTGTGGTAATTTCAGGGTCTGCCACAGATAGAATAAGGTAATAGCTCTTATTAGACACATGGAGTCTTTCATGCCTGCTTTCCTCAGTTCAGGTCTCAGATATTTATTTATATTTTACAGACCTACATTAACTTGTGGCTGTCGAGTTGAGGATAACCTGCTCTGACGTTAAATATGAACTCAGCTATATTAAATATTTAACAGTCACGTAGTAAAAATATCCACAATACGTCTGAGGTTCATCCATTTCTGGCTTCTGAGCTAAAACTGAATATATTAAATTTGTTTAAATATACACCCACTTGAAAAAGTGACCTATGTAACATCATAGTATTGAATATATAAATAGCACCACGGTCACGTCTAAGCTTTTTCAGATTTTTCACGTGTCATTTAACATCATTTAGTCTCCACAGACTTCCTTCGTGAGAGAAGTCACATGACCAGCAGCAACAACAGCCTGTCAGACATTAAGATGAAAGAGGTTCAGCATCAGAGTGATGGTCTCAGTGGCAAAATCTCCCTCTAAATGGGTTTGAGGGTAAAGGTCAGAGAAGCCTGAGGAAAGAAAAATCTCTAGGACATCGATGCTGAAGTTATCTTTGATATCCAGGGGGCGCTGTGACCTACAATCCATATGAGCCCATGAACTCTGAGTGCAGTGCTTCTGTGACACGTCAGTAAAAGAGTGTATTTGAAGGGGAGGGTACAAGACGAGTTTAAGTGAATGTGCTTTACTCACGGTTTGAAATTACATTTACAATATATTTAACACTTGTAGTCGTTTGTGTTAATTTCTCATCTGACCAGTCAAAGAGATTTTTCTGTGCTCTGCTCTGAAAAAAAACAAATATCTTGTGTTTTTCTCCCCAAAAACCCTGTGTCTGTACCCTGTGAGTCTGTTTGTGTTTTTTTCTTTTTCTTCTGTCAGCTCTGTTTTGATTTTCTTGTGTGTCCTTGTGCATGAGAACACTGTCAGGATTCCTGTAGATGCCTGAGCTGTGACTGAGCCTTGTGAGTCACCGGATTTACCTTTGACTCAGATCTTATAGCCACAGACGTGACTGTCCTGGCTGCCGTCGAGCTGAAGGGACGTCACAGCAACTTGCCCGTGTCTCTACTCACTGTTCCTCCATCTGAAGAAGCACAGGAGGTTTCAGTGGTCACGTGATGAACTGTGTCCGTGCCATGGTTTGTGTAACCATTGGCAAAATGGACTGAGGCTGGTGTGATTCAAGTATTTGTGGTTCAGCCGTCCAAAAGAAACTGTGCCAGATGCCCTGGTGGCCTGGTCCTGCAACAGCAGCATCCTATCACCACCAAAGAATCATTTAAGTCACCCTCCTAATTTGTTTGGACTCTAATTAACTGCAGCTAATGACTATTTACATTATCAAATCATCTGCTGATTATTTCCTAAATGTCAGATGTTAAAAATGGGTAATTTATTTTTATTTATTGAACCAACAGTCGAAAAACCCAGAGATATAACACTGACTAACTTACTAACTGAGAGCAGCTGTTTATTATTAATCCTGTTTGGATTCATTTAATTGAATGCAGCTGGCACAATATTTTCCATATGAAATATTAACAGTGAGCGTTTCCACCATTTCCCTTCATTGTCATCAGGTAAAACAGCAGAAGAGTTACTTTTTTAATATAAACCGACTATTCAAAAAATTATTTAAAAAAAAGCTTTGTTAATTTACCACGTTTCTAATCAGACTTCTCTATTCTGATTTTAAAACGTGGCCGATTAATTAATTTTATGAAAACCAACGCAGCGACGCCAGGAGGGTCAACACAGGATTTCAGCACCAAGGACAGCTCCTTAAGTATCCAAACACCAGCACACGAGAATCTGCTCTCGGCCACGAACACAGATTTACATATAATAGATGTGTGATTAGCCCAACAATGCTTCTGAGACATGGTGTATATCAGGAGATTTGGGTGATTAACATTCACATTTCCACTCCATTTAGCCGCGATATAATCACCTTGAATATCAGCGCTGCAGTTTTTCTGGCACAGCATATAGGATCCACTTAATTTTTAATTTCCTCACAAGGTTCATTGCTTGTTCCCCCCGACGCTTGTCAGAGCTTATACAATCCTCTGTGACCCTCAGCTGTCAATGTGCGCTGTAACTACACGACCCGAGCAAACTTTAGAAATGAGACTGGGCTGAGGATTTTAATAAACCTTTCTCAAGGGGAAAACCTTTCACTCTGCCTCACAAAGGTTGGATTGTCCACTACATCCAATGTGAGCTGCTTTTATTACCTCCACCAGGAAGGTCGTGCTTTCATCTGTGTGTTTTGGTCTATTTCTTAGCCCGGTTACACAGAAAATGCCGAACCTGAATGTTGGTTCACGTTTGGATAAAGGGACCAGAAGCAGGTTTTCTTTCCCACTTTCTTTAGCCCTGTGTTGTGACAAAAAATCATTTAGCTCATCTGACCACTTCCTTTTTTCTTATACTATTAGAACCAGACAACGCGTGGGAGTTGTTTGGCCTTGGCCGAGCTATGTCCTCCGCTGAGTGCCATTCTACTGTTTCGTGTGTTATTATCAAGTCACTATGATTTTCTGAAACAATGTGATATTCACAATTCCTTGAGTTGAATTGTTTCTTTTTAATAAAACATTTTAAACTTGAAATTTGAATTACAAAATAGAGAACAGGTATATATTCTGAAGTGTGGGGGTGGCACAAATGCAATATATACAATTCCCACATTATTAAATAGAATGGCACTCAGAGCACAGACCTCTGCCAAGACCCAACTGTTATATTATATAATAAAACCACATTTAAATTCAATAGACATTCACATACATATCTGATTTACTTTATCAAGATCCATGTGTTAAACTCTGAGAACTCAAGGAAACTGTTTCTAAAATCGTCTTCTTTTCTCCACTTTTGTTATGTTAATGATCTGCCCCCGTGATCCAGATTCGCACCAAACTTCAATGTCTTCTTCCCAGACCCATAATGCATCTCTTCACTTGGTATCTTAATAATCTGTCCTATAGTTTTTTACAAAATCCTGTTTACAATCAAACAAAGAGCTGACAGAACGTCCTTACAAATGTAATTAGCAGCTCATTTGAAGGTTTATCTAAAATATTGAATGATATCTTGACATCAGAGCACAGATCAAACACACATCTGTTCTCTGTGAAAAGATTGTGCTGTTATTACATCCTGTTCTGTCTTCTTAGTCACAGCTAATATGTGATTTATCCTGAAATGTCAAGGGGAAACATTTAAACCGAATGTCCTCTTGTACAGCATTTGAAACAGCTTTAAGATGCCTGCAGATTGCCGTGGAACCAGTGTGAGGTTTGTGAGCTCACCAGTTGCTAGCAATGAAAATAAAATTGTTATTCTCCCGGGTCCATAATGCATCTCTTCACTTGGTTTCTTAATAATCTGTCCAGTAGTTTTTTACAAAATCCTGTTTACAATCAAACAAAGAGCTGACAGAACGTCCTTACAAATGTAATTAGCAGCTCATTTGAAGGTTTATCTAAAATATTGAATGATATCTTGACATCAGAGCACAGATCAAACACACATCTGTTCTCTGTGAAAAGATTGTGCTGTTATTACATCCTGTTCTGTCTTCTTAGTCACAGCTAATATGTGATTTATCCTGAAATGTCAAGGGGAAGCATTTAAACCGAATGTCCTCTTGTACAGCATTTGAAACAGCTTTAACTAATAACTGCAGATCGCCGTGGAACCAGTGTGAGGTTTGTGAGCTCACCAGTTGCTAGCAATGAAAATGACATTGTTATTCTCCAGCAGCCATTGTATTAAGCTGATCCACGAGCGATGACAGGACGTGTTTACTGTCTGTTTGTGTGGGACTTTCTGTTTCAGAGCAGCTTATCATTGCCTGTAGTAATGAAGGCATTGACCAAGGTAAATATATATGCTCACTTCTGAAGGTTGTGGCACGGCCATTGTAATTAGCTCGACAACGGGAGTTATTCTCGGAGCATTTTATGCCGGCTTGTCATTCCTGTTTCCTTTACACCCCCCTGCTGCTATTTACAGAGAAGCAGCCTCTTCTCTGAACCTGAATTAGTGCAGAGCGACAGAGAAAAGGTCAAAAACACGACGCTCGACACTCAGATGCTGCAGCTTTAACTGTTTGAGGGTTTTGGTGCTATCTCTGAATGAGTGATCTTTTTATTTCTAAAGCAGTGCTGACGGTGGCCTCCCTCAGATCCCGGCTCATATCTACAGAAAGCCGCTTGATTAGAGGAACGAAGAGCGAGACATCATCCATTCCGCCGCAGATTAACCTCCCTCATTCAGGAGAAACTGCTCTCTAGTACAATTTTTGTCGTCCACTTCAGACACATTACAAAAGCGAGGTTCTCTTTCATCTGTTCGATGCCCTATAGGCCTAGAAGTGCTGCTGGTGGGGAAGCTCGGGTCGAACTGGAATCAAAGCTTAAATAAAAAACAAGCTGCCATCTTTCCCCATGACACATCTTAGAGAAACAGGAGCCGCTGACGTCTCTGTGATGTTTACAGTGTCTTACACACAACAACACAACCTCGCAGGAGGGGTTTTGTTCCAGAGCGACGCAGAATTATATAATTCTACAAGGCTCAACACACACAGATGCTGTTTCATTAACAATGTAGAAGTGACATGCTACTGATATCCTGTTCACAAAAGGATATACCAACCGAAGCTCGTCCTGTTGTTTGTGTTTTTGTTTTTAGCACAGCGAGAGTTTGAAAGCCTCAGGGGAAAATCCTGCATGATTATCAGCCCCGAGTTTCAACATATGACAGATCTCACATGGATTGTTTGCTATGTCCCAGTAATTAAAGGAAAAGTCAAACCGGTGAAAACACAATTTCAACAGATTGTTCTTGACATTTTCAAGAGTTTATTATGTTAGAGCTTAAGTAACTTCAAGGGGTGCAGTCGTCATCAGGTTTTTTTGTTGCACTGGAATACTGTTATTATTGTCGTCATAATTCTTATTGTCATTAATGTAGTTTTGATTGTTATTTCTTTTGAGTTGTTATAGCTGTTGATGCTGGTATAAGACGTGTGTGTGTGTGAGTGAGGCTCTAAAATCACTGCAAGACTTATTCTTAGCCATTTTTACCATGAATAAGATTTGAGAAATATTTATTTAACGCATTAATACTAGGGCTGTCAATAGATTAAAAAAAATTAACTAATTCATCTCACATTTTGAAATTCATTAATCTAGATTAATCTCGATTAAAAGTTTGTTTTTCTTCTAAAGACTAAATCTTATAAATTAATGAGTAATCACTTCTGTATTTTACATAATGTTGTGTTTACAAGGAGGCTCAGGCCTATAAAGTGGCAGCCAGGTCGTTAAATATCATGTATGAGCTAGCGAGCTAGCGCCGCGCAGACGAACATGCGCACACACACACAAACACACAGTTCGAGGAAGATAAAAAAAGTGCACATGAGAGGACGGAAAGAGTGGAGTTGCCTGCATGGTTTAAGTAGCTTCTCCAACTTCTCCAGTTTAGCCAGCTCCGGTAAAAGTGCTGACTGACGTGCAGTGGTCACCGGTGAGGGAGTCGCTGGCAGCTTGCTCGAGGAGCTGAATTTTCTTCCGCACACCGGAAGTAAACAAAGCTGCATTAACTGCGTTAAAATATTTTATCGCATTAATCTCGGGCACAATAATCTCATAGATTAACGCGTTATTTTTGACAGCCCTAATTAAAACCCATTGACACGCCCTCAATATATTCCACTTAAGAATTAATAAAAGGGTAATTTTGTATGATCAAATATTAATTTTGCTTTGGAAAACAACGGGACAAACAACTTGCTGAGTTTTGAGTCAGAGATTCTTTGATTTCTTTAATCCAGTCATCACTGGACTTTAAACAAACAAATTGGACATTTCTTCCCACTTTTAAAAGTAAGTCCAGCATTTAACTGTGTTCGATCTGGTGGTAACAGAGACTAATTGGAAGACACTCACAACATGAGTGAATAACGGTCCTAATATTCACAAACTGCCTCATTAGCAACGTCAACGACAGAGGGAGAGCGGGAACCGAGGCGGCTCCCTGAGGCCAAAAACAATGCCCTCATGAAAAGCTTGCAGGTGAGAACAAACTAGCTGAAAACTGCTCAACAGAATATCAAACAAAGTCCAGATATCCTGTATTTTTCAATAAAGCATTTGTCACTTACCTATTAATTCAAGAACAGCATGGGAAATATAATATTCGTGTTTATGTAGCATTATCAAGGTGACTTTCCTCCCATTAGACCCACTGTTCACAGTGATGAACTGCCATAATGGGCACATTGTGGAAACTGAATCTCAACAAACAGAACGCTCTCTGGGTCATATATATATATATAAAACAATATATATATATATTCCATTGTTTTACTGTGGAATAGGCTGTGTGTTTTCTCGTTTCTGACTTTACTAAACTGGTGATGCAGTGTGAGGCGTCGCACACATTATTCAAGATGTGTGACAGAGGCCTGCAGAGCTTGCAAAGCAGGTAGCGCCAGCTCCTCACAGGCAGCAGAAACAAATGGAATTATTTATAGGTGTAAAATATTTATTTGGGATCTGTCTGTGCCCCCATTGCTAAAATATAACATAGGTTATTCTGCAGGAAAAACCCAGAGTGGGATGAAACATTGAAAGATTAATTTCTCCTCATTTCACTGCCACAGCTCATTCGGTGGCTCTGGCGCCGTGAAAACGAAGGTTGGTATAAATAAGTGAATGTGAGACAACAGTTGCTTTAAGTGACCTAGAACATATAAACATCACAATGGACTCTCTTGACATCTCCATCATTAAAACGAATGATAAAATGAAAGAAGGTTCATAAATTATATATAAGAAACACATTTGCTGGCTCGGGTTTGTGTGATTTCCTGCGTTGACTGAGGCAAAATGAAGCTGAGGATTGACCTTGTTGTACAAATATGTCCGTGTTGCAGGAATACTGAGTAAATACACACGGAGGGGATTTAAGGAGAGGTGCCGGGGGCGGGTATAAGCCAAACACAAATAAGAAGTCATTGTGCGAGTGACACGGGCTGGAGGCTGGAGGCTGTGATGAGATGGTGAGAATGTGCAACTCATTTTGAAATTGCTCTTTAAAGAATTAGCCATGGTTCTTTATGGTTAATAAGAAGGGCAGTGGAGCATTCAGTGATCTGACCTCTGTGTCAAAGCACCGGCTGCTGTCAATCATCTGATGAAGTGAGGAGCTTCACACATCGAGGAGGTTTGTGGGAATTATACTTTACATATTATGCGAGAATGTACTTTGAAGCTTGGTTGTTGCCAAAAAATTGCCTAAAAGCCATGTTAATAACGTCTGATTTAGAGACAATGTTAAAATATTAAACAATCACACGACTGCTTCAGTTCTCTCGGCTTTGTTTTCTAGAATAACAGATTTGTTTTAACACACACACACACACACACACACACACACACACACACACTCACACACACACACACACACACACACAACCGCCCACATGAAACCAAGGTAAGGTCACCATGGAAGCAAGTTAAAAAATATGAATCTTAAGTTCAAGACAAAAACAAAACCTGATTATAGAAAGTCATCATGTCCCAAACATTTATAACTCAGCCAACGCACATCAAATAAATCTATTATTTAATGACTGTGTGAAGTTTTCAGAGTAAAACAGCAAATAAATAGAAAGTTCAGAGAAGCAAAGACAGAAAAGTTGAACGTGGCCGATGTTATTGTTGGGGTTCGATGTCAATACTAGGTAGTGAAATATTTCTTATATTCTCGCTAATATAAATATTTAATTAAAAAAGAACTGTTGTATGTAATTATAGAAAATAGAAATACACAACTAAAACCTTATATAGAATGTAATGTAAAAATTAATACAAATAAACATGATTCTTTACACGTGATGTGAACATAAAAGCATCTATTTTCAACTGTCCCATTTTGAAGGTTCCTTCACATGCAGCTGACAAAGGCTCCGAGGGTTGGATCCCTTCCAGCCCAACCTATCACAAACTCTAGAGAGATAACGATGCCGCTAAGTAAAATGAGGTCCGATGCTTGAGTAACACTCAAATCATGTCCGACTGCAGCTCGGTTGCTAGGTAACAGCTGGACGAGCTGGTTCTGTCTTTGCGATCCACGCTGCCCACGAAGGACTCGTCTTAGTGGGACACACAGACTGCGTCCTCTGGAAGAAGCAGCCCTCAGAATTGAGACCCAGCTGTAATCGGCTCCACTGAAGATTCACGGCCATAAAAGAAAAACACCAATACCATCTTGAATACAAAGAAGGATGTGAACTGTTAAACAGAACCGAGCAGACTACCTGTAAACAAGCAGCTGTGTGACCACTTCCCTGTGTCACTGCAGAGCGTCCAGTGAGATGAGATGTGTTCAATCCCAGAGATGCAGCAGCCGCAGGTTTAGATACAAGACCATGAAAATCACAAGAAATTCATGGGGTAAAAGCCCGAGGAGCAGCAAACACGCAACAAAGGAATTAAGTCACAATAACTTTCTTTGCACAAACAGCACAACAGAAATCCTCCTCACCTCAGCGAACACTTAAACTTCCAGGAGTGGAGCCAGCAGCAGATTCAGGCCTTTGAATCTGAAGCAATCCTCATTACTTTCCTCACAAAACCCTCTAGAGGTCAAATTACATTTATTAAAATACAATACTTATATACTAGGATATATATATATGGGCAGATCAAGGGGGTGGGGCCAGAACAAGCTGACATTCTGATTGGTCCCTGAGCTGTCCCTTCTACTAACAATAAATATGACACTTTCTTAAGTATTTGTATTTTGTACACTGTGTCTCTTTGCTCAAAGCTGTAGAGCTAAAAGTGAACCAGGACTTAAATGTGCTTCTTACTGAATAAAGTTGGATGTTGGAACTTTAATTGGTCCCTCTGTGTAAACTGTGGCCCCTGCATGACTCCTGATTTAGAAAAAGTCTCGAGCCAACCCTTTAACTTCATCTTCGCATTAACAAAGATGAACATTTACTGTAAGTTTACTTTATTCCCGTAAAAGTACAAGTTGTTCCTGTAATATTATGACTTTAATCTGAATGTCTTTTCTTTTAACACATTATGTAATATGTAGCAGCAATTTCTATTTTACTGCTACTGGTGGCTGAGTTGGGTTTGATCCTGACGCATGTATAAAAGATGAGGAGTAGAGGTTTGTCCGGTTGGTCCCTTTGGCCATTTATTGTAGAAAAAAGATGGTTTACAAATTGCTTGAAACAAACTAAATACATTAAACTAAAGAGTCTCTCGTAGAGCACATTGAACGTCACAAAACATGGTCAAAAAAGTGTTGCCTCGCTCAGCCACGCCCAGATGCTCTTGTGGCTGGCTCTTTAAGCCTTTCCTCTTGGCTCCACCCTTCGCCTCTCAGGTTCAGTTCAGGTGTCCTGTAGGTGGGGTAAAAACACCTACAGACACAGTGTCACTCTCACACACACACACACACACGCATGGCTAATAAAGAAAGATAACAAAGGTTAATATGGCTCCTACAACATTTAATATTTTAAATGAAACATGGGATCTTATTGAGCTCCATAACACACAGACAGGGAGACATGAGCAGGATGCAGGATGAACCTTTGCCTTTACTTGAGTTAATGAACCGATTTCCCTCGATAGGACACGACCACACGTGAGCCGGCTGAACAACTCTTCTTTACACCGGCCGCGTTCGTCAATTCAACGCGACCTTTCCAAGTATCGACTGGAACCATCACGTGCTTTTCTCCTGTAGCTTCTGCTTCTCCTCTGGTCACACACAGTCATTAAAAGGCGGCGTAACACAATGACGTCTCTTTATTGCATATTTCTCACAGAGTCTGGTTCATTTTGTCTGGTTCATTTTGTGTTGAAAATTAAATTCCCTCTACAGCAGCGGCTCTATAACACACGGGCTGATGGGATTGTGTCAGTTGCAGTTACGTCAGTTTGAAAGATATCTTAGTGCAGGTTCCTCGTTTTATAATTAGTTGATTTTTCCCAGGATGACTTTGAAAAAAAAAGGAATATATTGTTTTCCTCTGCATCCAGAAATAAGCACGGCAACATTATAGGGTTTTATTCTAAAATATCCCTGCTCTTTATTTTATTTTTCTCCGCTTTCAATTAGGCTGGAAAACAAACGCTATGTGGCGTCGATTGCGAAGCCAAATGTGAACCATAAAAAGAAAATCGGTGTCATAAAAACCCAGTCAAGTAATTTAATATTCACATCGGCCCCTCTTCCCCCCTGTGCACACACATGCGGTAATTGAATTATGATAAACAATAGCATTTTTGCCATATACTGTATTATCCACATCTGTATACATCTGTTTACTGTATGCATATTGTAGAAAAGGGGGGAAAAAGGCATATCGAGTGCTAACCAGAAATCCAAGAGGGAGTTCATTTTGAGTGACTGCTGCTGTCATGTATGTGGGAGACGTGACCCCCCTCCTGCCGGTGCTTTACCTTGCAATACCCCCCCCCCCTGCCCCCCCGCCCTCCCTTACTCCAGCTGTGTGCTCCATGGGTCTGTCTGCATCCCGTCTCCTTGGGCTCTAAACCATCATTAACAGGCAGAGCAATCCGTAGCCTCTCTCTCTCTCTCTCTCTCTCTCTCTCTCTCTCTCTCTCTCTCTCTCTCTCTCTCTCTCTCTCTCTCTCTCTCTCTCTCTCTCTCTCTCTCTCTCTCTCTCTCTCTCTCTCTTTGTGGTTTCACATAAAGATGAAACCTCCCTGCGTCGGGGGCCTGCCATTCGTGAAATGTCAGAAGAATTGTCCCAAGGCTTTCCGGCCCTTGTAAAGAACGAAGGCAGACATACAGAAACCGAAGCTCTAATGAAGAACATTAACCCGGAGCACCGAACAGCCACTCACGGCAGCGTGTTGTTTGCTTACAAGCCACCGTGGGAGGACAAAGAAAAAAAAAGCAAGAGTGATGGGAGGGAGATACACTTGACAAGCATGTTATTGAGGTAAAAGAGTCGGCAGCGACTCGGCGGCGGCCGGGATACGCTGATAGATTGTCGTAGCCTATATCTTCTTTAAGGACGGGAGAGATGAAATGCTTTGTCCAACAGCACTGATACCACTGACACGAAATAAAAGAAATGAAAAGAAGGACGGGGAAAAAGAGAAGTGTCTGTGGAGCACATTTATCTGCTCGACACGACTGATGTCCCCACAGACCACTGCGTCAAAATGAGCTATAGCGTGTCCAGCTCTTTCGAAAAGGCTTTAAAAACGCATTTATCCCATCGTATGTCACTGACTTTCTGTGGAACTCACACTGGCATTTAGGGTTCGGACTAACACTGGGATCTGTCAGCTCTGGACTCAGCCAACGAAAAGAATCTGCCCTGTTGAGTTTATTATCCCCTTTTTGCCTGAATTAATTTCCAATTATATAAAAAAAAATATTATTTGTGATTTTGGCTGTCATACAGATGCTAAATTAAGTGGAGATTGTTAATTTTTATACATCATATACAATAGATATAAATTCAGGGTATGATGCAAATCAGCGACATTAGGCATAATGGGCCATAACCGTAATTTAACAAATTTTCCAGTCTCTGGTATGTAGATTATTATATTTATGCTGCTTTTGCTTGAATTTGAATAACAACCTATGTTTCTGTACAATCGTTGATGTTCCATCATCACAGTATTTCAAATACAGCTTAATACCTCAAAATAACTTTGCTGCACAGTACCAAGGGGCTAGTATGTATTTTCCACTCCGACCACTAGATGGCGACAGAGTGCGTCCAAAAAAGAAAAAAGATCGGAATGGGGTTTTGAGACAAATTCGCGTCATTCGTCTACAAGGGGTTAAAAGTTCATTAGTTGGCATTTTTACTGTCTGATGCACAAACACGGCCTCATACATCTGCAGCGTTTGGTTTGGATGCTGAACGGTGTGAAGACGACGGGCTGGTGCTGAAGGCCGATGCAGAGTGTAAATGCTGAAACCTATAAAGAGGGTTTGTTAAGTTAATGTTGTCTCTCCGCTCCATTCGCTTTCTCATACCCAGTTAGAGAAGTGCATTTAATTGCTGCCTTGCAGGAGCCGTGTCCGAGAATTGTTGATGCAGCTGATGGAGGCGGACAAGGATGAAAACATCAAAGGGCTGAGAACTTCTTTCCCCCAAGGCCCGAGTTTAAAGGACTAATTGAACTTCAAGTCTGGTGAGAGCTTTGTTTGCATAAAGAAATGTGTGCAGGTAGATCTCAGCCGCTCAACGTGAGAGGGAACAAATTGATTTCATGTTTTAATTAAATTTGTTAATGCACTTAGGTTTTGTAAAGGTGATCTGGGATTAAAATGAACATGTTATATAAACGGCCTCGTCCTGTCTGTTTCACCCAAGGACGGTCAATCTGCACCTCAGTGATCACCTTCACAAGAAAGTACATCTTGAATAACTAATGGAGAATGTTATGTTCCTCTAATCCAGTGTTCATGCTCCAGAGCTACTTCAGAATTATTCCTTTTCATTGTCTACAGTCGCTTTTTATTGTTTGTGTGTTTTTTATATACGATCTATGGTGCAGGGTGAAGTAGAAAAACTGTTTTTTTTCTCATAAAATTTAACAAAATAATCTCTATTACTGTTCATGTGTGTGGCTGGTTTGAAGTTTGAATGATTACATATATATCGCATGTCCTCAGATCCAAATTCAAAACTTTTCAAAATAAAAGCTCTGTAATTAAGCCTGATTGCATGAATACATCATGTGTCCTAATTGCACCAAACCCAGCAGTATAGAAGTTAGTTTTGGTTTAAAAAAAGTAGTTTTCCCTTTGCCTCATTCGGATTTCACCATGGTAACAGTACTTTTACTCGAGTAAATATATCCCCTTGTTATAGTGGTCGGGTTGGAGGAGAAGTATAAGTGTGTACTTTCAGATGTGTAGACGTGTGAGCTTTCACATCTCCTGAATCTCCTGCCTCACACACACACACACACACACACACACACACACACACACACACTGAGAGAATATATGGATGAGTTCCCTGACAGAGGGTTCAAACAGCAGGTCGATGGAGGAGAGCAGCTCCTGCAGCAGCCGCAGGTCGAGCTGCTGAGTTTCATTCACACTCTCATCCTGCATTGACATGTTCACAAGGGAAATACACACGACAGGTTTCCACTAGCATACAGTCTACTCCTTATTGATTGGTTAATATAAACATATGTACGTTATGGTAGATAACTGAATTAGCAACAACAAACTGACAATATCATAATAGGTAATCATTATTTTGTTGATTTGTTTGTTTTAATCCATTCATGATCTACAGCTCTAATCCTATGAGGGTCCTAGCAGACATTGATCCAGAGGGAGGGAACAGGGACAATCATATTCACGTTTACACCTTCAGGCCATTTAGAGACGCCGTTCAACTTAAGCAGCTTGTCTCTGCACTGTGGTGGGCTGCTGGTGAACAGCACACATGCACAGGGAGCACATGCGAAGGACACACAGGAAAACCAACAACCTTCTGGCAACTGTGCTAACCACTGAATCACCATGTGAATTTGTCACAACATTTTTCTACAGATATTTGCGCCTCTTGTGTTCCAGGTCGTGATGACGATTTGACCGGGTGGAGCAAAGACCTGCATTCGTGACGACGTCCCCATTAAGATGAACGACAGGATAAACATAGAGCATCTTGCAGACTCTAATCTACTCAGTTGTTGCTATGGTTCAATTATTTTGTCCAATAACTCGAACATTATAACACACTGTGAACTGTAATTTACATTGTGTACAAAACCTGCTGAAATCATTCGTCAAATATTATTCCAAAGAGCCGTTCTGCAGGAACCCGACTCCCACATTGGCCCGGGTCGGTCCACACATCTGTAAAATGATGTCACGTCTTTCTACACAGCACAAGCTCCAAATGGAGTTATTATTTTACGGTTCTCCCCGGTAGCTTTTTATTCCGAGTAATGAGTTGCATGTCTAGCAGGTCACTCGTTTACATTCATCTCACAAGCTTGTTTTACAACAGACATGATGACGATGATTTGTCCAATCTGTCCGGGAGACGAGGAAGAGGCAGGGGGGCCGTCAGCCGACACAACTCCGGGACCCCCCCGACCCGCTGGACCACTGTCGGCCTTCCACCAATGTGGCGCTTCCTCCTTCTGCTGCCGCCCTCGAGTGAATTTTGGGGAAGAAAACTGTCGCATTTATGACTAATCGGGTCCAGAATGCGTCTGATTGGTTTCCAACTCTAAGTGGCGACTGCAAAAGGCTAAAGAAGGAGATTTAGAATTGGCCCACATGGGTTTCACCATATGATTCACTCGTATCGTGCCCAGTTTCTGCAGCAGACTTCACGTCCATGTGGCTCAGACTGTTACCACTGTTCTGGGAAACATACTGTTTGCCAATCTAAAGCCCCCCCACCCCCACCCCCTCTCTCAACTCACATGGTGAAACTTGTATCTCAATCATGATAAAAAAAGTCTACAGCCCCTGACAAAAGTCTTGTCACTTATCCATTTTCTCGAAACAACAGCTTATAACCTGACTTTAAATAAATCCATTGGTTTTAGAAATGGCTCTTATGAAAGCTAAAACCCACCCACATTATGTTTTATATTCTAAAATAAATTTGCTTCACTGAAGAAAGATTGATCATTTAAAGGGACTCTTACCTTTGTTGCATTTTTACACTTTTTTTGGATAAGGTTAAATTGGTATTAATAAGGTAATGACACTCTAAAATGCAAGACAGACCCACCAGGAGTAAAAACAAACAATTATTTCACTCTCATAATATTTAGTGAAAACTTCAACCAATAAAATTCTTCGGACCGAAGGACCTTATTGGCCGACAGACCTGTCTGTTTGCTGCAGTGACATGCAGGTTTTCCGTCTGCTTCTTGTGGCGCATTCGGGCCCGCGTCATCAAGGCATGTGAATGTAAATGTATATAACTTACCGAATCCATTGCTTTGGTAAACAAAAACTCACGTGCGTGCGCGGAGGCAGTAGATTGTAAGTCTGCTTGTAAATAAAGTTTCTTCAAAAAAACACCGCGGATGGGAACGAGGGGGTGGGGCATTGGAGGAAGGCGGGATGATTTGAATGTGCTGTAATTCTCAAATGCAACAAAGGTTAGAGTCCCTTTAACGAACACAGAAAAGTCAGATTTTGGCAAGACAAAAGTTTTGTCGCCTACAGAGAGTAATGTGAAAATTGAACAAATAATTTACTTAACATACAAAAATATGTTGCATAACATCAATGAATTAAGTAGTGGTGCTGTGAGATCCATATTTAATATCTTATATGACTTCCATGAGCTTGAAGGACTGCATCCATGCGGTATAAAGACAATGCATAGATGTATAGATAGTAGATAATGTAACAGAGTGAATGGGGTTATACAGGAGGCTGCTGTGGACGCCTCTCCTCAGCTGACATTTAGAATTGTTCCCTTTGGCAGCGCCTGTTTTAAGATGGACCACTCATCACTGGCCTTCCTGAAACTTAATTCATTAGGAGCCAGATTAATCGAGTTAATAAATTGAGCCAATTATCCCAGTGCGGGCCAATTATCAACTTATGTTAGATGACAGCTGACTTCAGAGTGATGGACAAGGAGGTACAAGGAGCCGGGTCGTGAATTTCAAGCGATATTGTGCGTAATCAGCGGCGGGTGAGCGGCAGAGTCACCGATACAAAGAGTCCGTGATATAATGTGATTGAGTTTCAACTTTTTAAAACAGAGGATGATCAAGGTTGCAGCTAGAAAGACGAAGAGAAAAGTTTCATGTGACTTAAACAGTTCACTGTCGTACAGAGATGGAATAAAATACAGTATATAGCTTATTTAAAATGTTCTTACCAATCTAAAGTGTCACCGGTTTAATGACGTTGATGAATTGGACATTTAATTTTAAAGGGAAACACTTAAACAATAAAAAGAACAGATTAAATGTTAATTCGTGCAAAGATAATTCTCTTTTGGATGTAGAATTGTTCCGGTCTCTCATGTCTGCACTTAACTTTTCAATTATGAGATTAGATTGATAATTGTTGAGGTATTCCAGTAGAGGGCCCGCATCTACGAGTCACATTCATATCTGAGGAGCTGCAGTGCCTAAACACACCAGCAGGAAACAGGTAGCAGCCGTCTTACGTACACATAATTAACAGAAAGTTATATATAAGTTATTTTTAAGTTATATTCCCGGCCTAAAAGTGCAACCCTTAATATTTCTTCCGGTTTTTCCTAATTTTGTTTTTTCTCTTCGCTCCTCACACTTTTGCACCCTGCAGCCTATGACACCCCCGTTAACTAATGTCAGTTTGTTCACCTCCTGTGCCGGAACTTTCCTCATTATTCCTGACTTGTGGCCCTGATGCTGTCTCCTCCTGGACACACACACACACACACACACACACACACACACACACACACGTTCCTTGTGTTCCAATCAGCAGAGACAGGGAATGTCTGTGAAACTTACACCTGTGTTATGTAGAGCGGGGGGTGCGTCAAAATCAATGTAATCAGAATCTTTTCAAGAAGATCTTTCTCAGAGTCGTCTGCGCTGATAGAATTAGGATTTCACAGGCACAGCAGAGGTGTCTCTGGCAAACGCTCACAGCCGATGGCGCCGAGCGGCTTTAAAAGGAAAGAACTGGCAGCTCAGAAAGACACCAGGAGTCAGAATGTGATGCTATAATGGAAATATTATATTATTATCATCATTATTTTGAATGTGTGTCTGTTTGGCTATAACCAAATTCAAATGCATTGCAGTATAGGTCATTAACCCTGCCTCCTCCATGTTAACAGATGGGACATGGGCAAACTAAAAAGTCAGAGAATATAGGCAAAGTGTTCAGGCTATAGAAATGGGGTGAAACATGATGATTGACAGCTGAGACTGACATTATATTACTCCACATTATGTCAACAGGTCAAGATGGCCGCTCCTATTAGTAATACTGAGCCATAAACCCCCCCTCTCTTCTTAAATCAGTCTGATTGGTATCAACGGGTCTAAATTGTGCATGAAAATGAATGGAGACGAAGAGTTTCAGAACAACAGAAACTACCAACGACCATGCAAAGTCTAAGTCAATGACATCAGATTTTCCTTACAACATAACAAAATATATGAACGTGTATCTGTATGATTTTATGTATTGCGACCAGGTGTACAGGTGTTCCTAATAAAATGCCAGGAGAAGCATCCTGCTACATATAAAAAGAACAATAAATAAAGAGATAAACGAGCCCTGATGGCGGTTGGTTTCTTCTCTGTGAGTTCATATTGTTGTGATGCGTCGCTCTGACGGATCAGGTAATAGCATAATAACCTTTTAACTGAGTTTATCTGCTTCATTAGTGCTCAACACACCAAACCACTTACGAAGACATTTCATTCTCCCCTCGAAGAGCTGAACCCTGTTTCAATATCATGCGCTGCTTTTCAATAAAAATGTGCAGGAACCCGAAGCCTCGGATTTTTAGTGTCAGCACAATGGCTTCGATGTTTTGGGGGAAAAAAAGGTCGTTGAATTTTTTTTGGCATTTCCCCGTTAACATCTGCAGCTGCTATGGAACACCAGCTGCTGGCGACATTATCCAGCACCTTATGTTGTATCGATAAAATATCATCGCATATAAAAGTGTGATTCTCTCACACTGACTCGTCGACATGAGACCGTCTCTGATGGGCCTCGACGCAAGCAACCTGCCTGGTCCCACTGTGACAGACCTGCTGTGTGGACGCCCTCCTACTTACCTATTATAACCATGTAGAATACAGAGAAAACACTATACATTTAAAAAAATAAACTTTACAGTGTCTCTTGTGCATAAATCATCAAATACACACACAGACACCTGCAGTGAGTTTGAAATAAATTTGCTTAGATCTACATTCTCCCTTTTTTGTAGCTGCCGCAGCTCAGAGTTCTCTTTGGCTTTGGTGCCCTTTAAAATCAAGTGTACCAGTCATAAGCATACAGTAATGGTAATAATGGTCATTATTAGTTTTATACTGCTGCTGCCAAGGACCACTCCTGTGTCCTAATGACCACACAGTACACGTTCCAACTCATCAACGGGGTCAGAGGTTTTAAAGTGTGCAGATGACATCTTATGCAGAACTTTCAGCGTGTGTGGTCACTGAAGATGACGTCTTTATTCCTCCCATCATGAAGCTCACGGTCTGATTCCCTTCCTGCAGTGAGGCCCATGAGCAGCGTTGCTTCTCCTTCAGATCACTGGACACGTTTATCGATCGGAGGAAGCCGCCTCGGTCGGCTCATCGATGCGTTCACACGACCTTCCTTCGTTTGACCCGAGCTCGTCACACGGTGAAGCCACAGGGGAACCAGCTGCTGACCAGCTGCTGACCAGCTGCTGACCAGCTGCTGACCAGCTGCTGACCAGCTGCTGACCAGTGTCCCACCTCCCAGTGACCCGAGCCGATCGTCTACCCAGCTCCACTGAACCCACCACCCACTTCCTCCATCGACTTTTTCTTTACCACAGCTTTTCCTGCATTGACATTAAAACTGGTCTGCAATAGAAGTGTCTGTCTTCTTTAAGCCTCTATAACATAACAAGATTGAGACACTTATATAATATATATATAATTGAAAATAATGCAAGGTTTGAGCAATTTGGGGGTAAGGGTTAGGGTTAAGGTTATGTGGCCACAGAATATTCTAGATTATTACATTTGATATATCTTCTAATGCAATAAATATAAAAGAGATTACTGTGATAGATTAGTGGTCAGATATACGATCAGGTTGAAAGACTATGATTGCAGCAGGACTGCTTGACATACAGTATTGAAAAATGTTTACCCTCATCGATGCTGCTAAAAACTTTAGTCCTGATGATGTTTTCCTACACTTGACATCTATTGCACTTCTGTCCGTCCTGGGAGACGGATCCTCACATGTGTCTCTCTGAGGTTTCTATGTATTTTTACCTGTTAAAAGGGTTTTTAGTTTGTCCTGACTCTTGCTGAGGGTTAAATGGACTCTTACCTTTGTTGCATTTGAGAATTACAGCACATTCAAATCATCCCGCCTTCCTCCAATGCCCCACCCCCTCGTTCCCATCCGCGGTGTTTTTTTGAAGAAACTTTATTTACAAGCAGACTTCAACCTACTGCCTCCGCGCACGCACGTGAGTTTTTGTTTACCAAAGCAATGGATTCGGTAAGTTATATACATTTACATTCACATGCCTTGATGACGCGGGCCCGAAAGCGCCACAAGAAGCAGACGGAAAACCTGCATGTCCATGCAGCAAACAGACAGGTCTGTCGGCCAATAAGGTCCTTCGGTCCGAAGAATTTTATTGGTTGAAGTTTTCACTAAATATTATGAGAGTGAAATAATTGTTTGTTTTTACTCCTGGTGGGTCTGTCTTGCATTTTAGAGTGTCATTACCTTATTAATACCAATTTAACCTTATCCAAAATAAGTGTAAAAATGCAACAAAGGTAAGAGTCCCTTTAAGGACAGAGGATGTCACACCATGTTAAAGCCCTATGAGACGAATTGTGATTTGTGAATATGGGCTATACAACTAAAATTTGATTGATTGAAAGTCTGGTTCTGTCTTTTGCTCCTCAAAGTTCAAACCATGATATCTTTGCTGCTTGTTGACATTTGATCTGGTTAGTTTAGGTTTCAGTGGTCTCAGTCCAGTTTGATCCGGACTGACACCACCTGTATTGGTTGGACTTAATTTTGATCCTGTGGTCCGACGCTCCTTCCAAACTGGTCCTTTTGGTTTGTAGTAAACTAACTGGTTGTTAACTGTCTGCAGACTTGAATTTAAGACAACGGAAATCTCGTCGGTCTTCTCATGTCTATTGAACCTTTTAGAATTGTTTTTCCAAAAAGCGGATCCACTCCTTTAACCACTATTTTAGAATCCCTGGCAGCCGGCCAGTCTTTCTCCACCCGACCGTTCTTCTCCCGTCGAGCTCCACTGGTGCAACTCAGTTCTGCTTAAGGGCACCTTGATGGGAGCTGCTGTAAGAGAGAGATCAACGTTTCTCATCCCACACCTGGATTTTCTATCTGGAGTCGTCCTGTGCAGTCAGACGTGGGTTTGACCTCTGGGCTGAATCTCCTCATCCAGCACCGGCTGCTCCGCGGGATCTCGTCTGAAATCGTTAACAAGCACATCTCAAGAGCAGCCTTAAAAGAGACAATTCAAAGTTAGATGACCATTAAATTAAATCAAATTAAAAAACATTACATGACTGAATGAGGTGTAAAAAGAATCGCTCTGTGACAGGGTTTGGGAATTAGCAATTATCTGCAGCTGGATAATAGTACTTTTATTCATTATAATGATACAGTTCTTCCCTTTTATTAGCACATTTTCACTGGGGCTTAGATAAGTTAATTGAAATAAAGTGCTGCTGTGATAGAGCAGCTCTCAGAATTGAATAATACCCATTCTGAGACATTTGTCAATTATGGCAGGTTTACATCAGGTCGTGTGGAGTGTGATGGAGTGCAGCCTACTTTTTATATTTATCAGCAGCTCAGTTCCAGGATATGAAATCTAAGGTCACGGTGAGTGACTGCCAGATGCATTTATAAATGTGCTCCTTCTTATTGCCTTTTACAATCTGCATAAATAAGCTGTGTTATGAAACCTAATTTTTATTTTAATCTCTTCTGCACTTTTAAATGAATTTAATCAACTGAGCCAAATATCTTGATCAAGATTAATAGTTAACCGTCCAGTCGGATCACATGAGTGTGGAAAGGAATGCAGTTTGAAACTCTGCAGTATATATATTTGGAATTTTCTTCCTCTGCTGATTATTAAGTACCCGATTTTTTATACTTTTGCATATTTGGATGAAGGTTTTTTTAATGTCACCTTCAGATGGAGCCATCAGAGTTTAACTTTGATGAAAGCTTTCTGTGGAACCGTCAGCTGGAGCCCGAGCTCCTGCAGAGTTTACACGAGGTGGCTGAGATTGGACTTCAGAGCAGCGAGGAGCAGAGATGACAGACACGAGAACAGAGAGTTACAGAAACAGCTTCATCTGATCTGAGAGGAGGTTTTTAAAACTTGCTCTCTGTGTGTCTCCTCAGGACTGGAGGCAGAATCTGTCACATCTGTTTGGACAAAGTTATAAAACTATTGAAGATATATATAAACTGTTGATTCTCTACCAAATCCACATGATGTAAGTCGGCCTGTTTATCACCGTACAGCACCTGGAAAAATCCTAACAAACCACATTAAATCTGCTTTCTCCAGATTTGCATTTGGTTCTGCAGCAAATTGGAGAATATCATCAACATTAGTCCCTTAAATAATTGCCTGATTTCTTTCTTTCAAGAAAAATATCCAAAACACACCCTGACTTTTAATCGTAGGGTCTTTAACAACCGTGTTGTTTGGTCTGGACCTTTAAACTCATATTTGTAGAGCACTTATCTAAACAAGGTTACAAAGTGCTTCACAACAAAACCATGGCACAAAGAAGAATAAACTAAGATATTCAATTCAGCTCAATTTTAAGGGCCAAATAATTAATAAGGCTAAGACTTTTAAGTGTAAAGAGAAACCCAACAGTTCCCACAAAATATGAAATACTCCCCCGTCTACAAACCAATCAGTGTCAGGTATAGTTACACACAGCCCATATAAGATGATAATGACAAGACGTACATATAAAGAATTCTACTTCTGACATTTTTCCCTTTGTCTGATTCTGCACTAATATTTACTGGGCTCTTCAAGTTTCATGGAAATCGGTTAAATTGCTTTTTTGCACAATCCTGCTGAAAAACCAACCAACAAACAAATGGACGAGGTGAAAACATAACCTCCTTGGCAGGGGTAACTTTTTCAAATGTACCTTAAATACACCGTCACATTCTGGAAGAGCACGTGAAAAGTCTGCCACTCGCTCAGCGCCTCAGTGTAAATGCCACAGCGAATATACGATAAACTTGCGTCTTCACAAACCCTCACAAGTTGCTTCTTCACGCCTCAGCGTGGCATTTTAATAATAATGTAAACACTACAAACCAAGACGATAAGCTGGAAGTACAGATAGAGGATGAGTTTGAGGGAAATACAAAAAGAAATTGTCAACATGTGAAAAAGCAGCTAAAACAGGGGGGTGGGGGCGATAATGAGAAGCATGAAGTTCACCGGCTTTTAGTCGGCGCCGTTGTTCACCGCGACTCGTTGAGTTAAAAGAGGTAAATTAGCTTGAAATGTCTCCAACATCACAGGCAGCCAAGAACAAGAAGGAGTTTAAAGGTTGGAGTCGGCAGCAGATTATTACTGCGCCTCAAGAATGATCAGGAATAATCTCTGTTGTTTGTTGTCCCACTTTGATACACACACACACACACACACACACACACACACACACACACACTCACTCACACACACACTTCAACCGTTTGAAGTGCATTGTATGAAAATTACTTCCTACACGCTATCACGCGGCAGCCTTCTCCAAACCCCTTATCTCCGAGGTTGTTGTTTTTTTGTCTGCCTCCTCGCTGTCGCTCTCCATTTATCAGCTGCTCTGGTGTTCCTGTTAAAGCACCCCCCCCCCCCCCCCCCCCCAGTGGCTTGTCTCCTCAACAATGATGGACACAGGTGGTCAGAGGGAGTGTCCACGTGTCTGAGGGGGGGGGGGCAGCGTCCCGCGGCCTTGACGTCTTATCGTCCCCGTGCAGAAGAGCTCTTTCATGCCTTTGATCTCGTGTAAATTTTGTTTCTCTGGCTTTTTCTGTTAAAGCAATTTTCCCCTGCGATCAGGAAGTTATGGGAGGGTGAGTAGCGTTGCCCTCGCGTCTCTGTGGCGGTGACCTTGATTGACAATCTTAAGCGTTATAAAACGCTAAAGAATGAGATAAACACAATTAGCTAATTATCCGAGCTCGTGAAGAAACACGTCTGCCGTCGAGAGGTCACAAACAAACCGTCCTTTACTAATTCATTTGGATCTGAGATTTAATAGCTTTCCTCCCACATTCGATTAAAGGTGATGAATTAAATCAAATAACAGAAAAGACAATAACAACATAAAGAGATAACATCAGGAAGGAACACATATTGTTAGTAGCATGTTTTATTTGGCAAATCCGTCTTTACAGGTAGAAAACATGGTAAATGAAAACAGTATTTAGACAGCGTTACATTGGGTAAATATAAATATTCTCTCCCTGCTTCTCTTCTGCTGCCAGTCCTCATTGGTGAAGAGAAACCGTGCAGCACCGGTTTATTCACCTTAAAAAGATCTGTGTGTGTTTTAACACGCGTGCCTTTAAGGAATTAAAGGCAAGGAAACACAAAATAGCATAAAGAGAAGGTGCAACCCTTAATGAATTTCTATTAAGACGGCGCCTGTTCATTCTGGGATTCATCTCATTAAACGTGACACATTGCTCACCTCCACCTGATGAGTCGCTGCTTATAATTAAAAAGGAATGAGTCAGGGGCTGGCTTGATGATCGTGTAATTGTTTGTCTTGATTATAACCACAATTCACATAACGACAACTACACCTCGACAACAAAGTTTAGTTAGTTTGACAATCTGCTGCACACATTTGGGTTTAGTGGGAAAACACTGTTGTACTGATGTGAACCTGAACCTGTGAGCGATGGTTAATTGTCAGTGATCGAGGACGTAATGAAATCCATCACTGACCGTGTGTGTGACGAGGACACACACCAGATCCTCGAGCTTCACGTTTCTCAATCTACTTTATTGCAGCGGTGCAGAAAAACTTTTTGCACAAACCCAGAGGAGAAACTCTAATTCCTCACCGAGGCCTCGATGGATATTTAGCTGCTCTGCTCCTGCGCTTCCTGCCCCCAGGCCTCCAGAAAAATAATGTTATCTCCTATTCATTATTTGACTTGTCGTATCAAATAAATTACCAGAGAAGGGAGCCACTGCCAAATAATACGAATCAGTTTGGAGAAACTCGTGCCACAGTATCAATAAACTGCCGCCAGACTCATCCGACCAGAACGGCTCCATCAACAATATGTGATTAGGAAACAGAGGAAAAAAAAGGCTTTTACTATTGGGATTGAATATGATGTATAGCAAGAGGAATAATGCTTATTGGTTGTGGCCCCAGCGAACGTCTCTCGCTGCCGCGGCACGTCACATGGAATCTGTTTCCATTTCTACCAGGCACCGAATTAGTCAATTTCGTCCCCGTTTCCCTTTCCTCTTCTGTGCATCCCAATAAGCTTAGCGCCATATCAGAGCACGGCAGCGAGCTGATGAGAAGAAACGAGCAGCGAGTCCGTCTGAGCTGCTGCTTCTGCACAGCCGGCTCCCGGTTCCTGCAACCACAGGCGAGCCGCATCGATTCTGACGGGTTAAGTTTTAGTAAACCTTTGATCAACCAGTCTTCAGTACGATGCACACACTCACACACACACACACACACAGAGACAGACACACACAGACACACGGAGCAGATGCATTTAATGTGCTTGTCTGAAAGGTCAAGCGTTCAAAGGTAATTGCCTCATCCAGCTTAGTGGAGATGGTGATGAGATGAGAATTGTTTATGCGTCTTCTGAGCACTTGTCACAACTGATGATGTTTCTCTGGTTATTCTCACACACAAACCAAAAATTGAAGAATCACTTTAGCTTAATTTAAAGTTTATTACGTATTCTCCACTTTATTTTTACAGCACAACGGTTGGAACAAAACTGTAAATGGGTTCAATCACAAATTCATGAATATGTCTCTCAGTAACCACCAACAGAAACTACAGCTCGGTTTTATAGATCATTTAGATAATTTGTTCAGAGCAGTTTGCTTTCGGTTCCACATTCAGATCAATGCGGTTGAAATAATGCTGCATTTTCACAGACGGATGAAACTTCACGAGAGAAATAACACAGATCATATTCTTCTTTTCTGAAGCTCGGTCACTTTATTCCACTGTAAACTTTAGAATCGATACAAAATTGGAGACAATTGCAACGAGCGTTTGTATAGAGAAAATAAAGGTGCAGTTATCACTGAATGGACGTTTTTCGTCCGTGTGCAGCAGGAGGTGACAACGAGGACAGGATCAATAGATCAGATGGGAAAACAATACATGTGCTAATCACTATGAACAACAAAACTATGGCTTTTTGGTGTATTTTGTTATTGATTGTGTTTGTTTGTGTGTCATTCGTATTAAAGATGAGACAAAGAGGAAAGAAGATTTGTTTAAACTTTGGTGCAGATCTGGAAAAAGAGGCCTTTCTGGTATATATATATATATTTTTTGATATTTTCAGTTATTTCCCAGGGAATAATTCATAGATCTTAACGATAAAAGGCGGATATCTGTGAGTGTCTGTAATATAATGTGGCTTGATTGAATTCTCGGGGACTGTTGGCAGTGATCCGCGCTCTGCTGAGGGATTCGGTATTTTTTCTTTTTCAACATTACGCTGTGAGAACAGATGGTGAAATACAGCGAAGCCCACTGAACAATGCTTTTGCTTGTGTCTCTTTATCATATATTGTTTTACATTACCCAGAACAAAACAGCTATTGTTTGTTTCTAACACAATAATTCATCTGTCGTGAGAGGCACAGCTACAGGTTTTTTTGTTTTTTAAGCTGCTCGGCTTCAAATGTTTGAGGATGAGACAGTAGAGGGTCAGAAAACAATATTATGCATTTGGCGATTGTTTCAAGTTGTTTTTTGGCTCATTGCACTGAAACCAACGAATAGTTATATTCCGTTTGAAATAAGAAGTGTATTTTGCAGCAAAGTTTAACTGACGAGCTCCAGAGCATCTTTGACTGTGAAGATTTTTGAAAGACGTGAAAATGATATTGAGTGTGAAGACAGTGGTTATAAAAAAATTAATAAAAGCTGCTCCTGCTCACTCTCCTGTCTTTAATTTGAGGTTTGAGAGTGATCTCTGTAAAAAACCTGTGTGCCGCAGGTTGGCTGACAATTCCCACACAGCATCCCTGAGCTTAGCTTCACTCGTCGCCTGGCAACCAAGGAGCTCGTTAGCAATTTATTTTATTTTCGGAGGTACTGTATATGTGTGGATGAGATATCACACGATCCAAAACAAGAGGCTTTCAATACTGTATCCTGTCTTTCTGGTCACAGAAATAGCTCAACTCCAACTTTCCAGTTTGAACTGAGTCACATAAATAACGACGAATATCCAGTGTAAGAAGTGAAGCCAGAAGCAGCAGTGACCTTTAACCATAAGTCATATGATTGAAATTAACTATAGTCACATCAGAAATAAGTTCAATCCATCTTTGTTCTGTTTGTTTGTATTGAAATAAATAATGGCGGTTTCTGTTGCAGCCGTGACACAGGAACCTCGCTCTGTGTTTGTGTGATCATCATAATCACACTTGGGACTGAAGGCTTTCAAGGTAAAGTGCCATGCTAGCTCTTGATGCTAGCTCTTGATGCTAGCTCTTGATGCTAGCTCTAAATGCTAAAGAGAAGCAAAGGAAATCAAATGAAAAACACAAGCAGGACCAGTTGCTCACGTTCACATCTGAAGCTCCTGAACTTGGTTTCATTAGATTAGATTGTATTTCCGAGGCTGTTGTTTGTAACGTTGTCAAACAGAACAATCTATAACAAGTCAAGTCACAGAGGAACATGTTAAGTTAGATATTATTGTATTCGAAATTGGCCAATAACTCTTTTTCTGGGTACATGTAGTTTACAGAGTAATTATAACATTTCAATAGGTTATTAGTTGACATTTAACAAAGCAGCTGTCCAGCCAATCGTAACTATTGAGTGTTTGTGTATTTTTGAAAATTGCTGAGAATTACAATCTTCCACAAACAATTAGCGACTTGTTACAAATACTCGTGGATTTGACAAAATATCGTGTAAACTGTCACAGACATGAATTTGTCTTTTATGATAAAAAAATTAGTAAACGGGCGTCATACTGTAATTGGTATATAAGTTAAGTCTGTGTTGCTGGCGTCTGTTACAGATTTAAGAAAGACAAAGCAAAGAGAGGAAGAGCACAGAGACGTGTTACATAAAAGTGACACAGAGGATTTGTTCCAGAAGACTTCACCCAATTCAATTAAGTGGGCTTTTCTGGATGAGCTCTCAAGCGTTTCCTTGCATCTCTCAGGAGAAAGCACTCAAGTTAACCTGTCTTTTGGTAATGATGAAATGAGCTTGTTTTCTTAGGGTTACAAATGTGTTGTTGTGCAAGATTGTGTGCTGCCCATACACACACACACACACACACACACACACACACACACACACACACACAGACACACAACACCAGCACTGCAGGGTTTAAAACCGAACGGCAACGAGAGATGTGATCGTGTCATGTTATCTTTTGTTCTCTGAGGATTTTCTGCAGCACCAGCAGACGCCTTTAAATAGCTGAGGCTTGCTTTGTTCTGTCAAATATCACTTTACCTGCTGTGGTGATGCTCCGGACTTTGTTCAGCAAAGTAAGACCTTGTGTGTGTGTGTGTGTGTGTGTGCGTGTGTGTTTGTGTTTGTCTTTGTGCGCATGTCTTTCTCTGCTTAATTACAAAGCTGGGAATTCGTGCCAGTCAAGCCTGAAGGTCAGACATGATGATTACTAACAGAAAAATCTGTCTTTCATTATTACAGAATAATCTGCAGGAGGTAGACACACAAACAAAACCACATGTCGATATAACACAATACAAAATTCAGTTTAGACGCGTGGCAACAAAACGCCGTGTCCTCCTCTAATGTGCAATTGTATGGTAATTTAAGTTGTGTGATCAGACTACATTTCACTGCAACGTACATTTTATTCTGTCCTCTCCACCTCCAGCTGTAAATATTTATTAATCATTACCATTTTTGGTCTGCCAAGCATTTCCCTCATAAAATAAAGAGATTATGAAAAGAAAAAAGAAAAACATGGCCTTAATTTACACCAGGGGGCGCTGCAGATGCTGTGCCGTTACTACAGAGACACAGTTCATGACCTTTATGATCTTTGAATTCTGCAAGGAACAATCTGTTGGTTTTCAAAAGAATAATCACAAGTTTCAAGTATGATTGTACTCATAATATAACAAGAAGAAAATCTTTCTCAGTATTATACAGTTACTTGCAAAATTTTTTCGAAGTTTCCTTTTATAATGTGAAGCTGAAGAAGTATTAAAGTATAACTGAAGATGTTCCACATTCATTTGAATGCAGGCGACGGACTGATCTTGTGATATTCCTCCTCTATCGTGACACTCAATCTAATATTATCACATATTGCAACATTCCAAAACTCTTTTGTAAATTTGAAACTTTATTCTCTTACTGTAATATGACAACTTATTCTGATACATTTGCTATTTTTTGGATTCATGAAGTTCAGCTGTATCACATTGTCCCTAACGTGTTGGTGGTGTAGGTGTAGCTGGTGTAAATCCAATTAGTAAAGTACTCATTAGAGAACTAACACATTACTGCTGCTGATTGGTGAGAAGTGGTGGAGGAGGACAAAATCTATATTTACACAATAATCAGTGCAGCAAAAATGTTTTCTGTACATTTCGAAATTTCAGCCAAGAGAGCATTTAAAATGAAAGCGTGTCCTCACAGGGTCTGTTATTCTTTTCCGTGCACACAGCAGCAATCTGTCATTCAACAACGCTCGCTTGTCAAGTCAAAGTGTCGTCGGGACAATGGAACATCGAAGGTTCAGCAGATAAATCTTTAGAGTTTAGTTGCGGAGAACAATTAAAAGCTTCCAGTCAGGTGTGCAGACTGACTTTACCACCGAGCAAACTAAATGAGTTCAGTGTGAGTTCCTTATTCATCTTTTATTCTATGTGTTTTCAGCGGCGGGAGCCAAAAAGAAAACAGAGAAAGATTCTGATGAAAGTGTCACACGCTGCCAACGCTTTGTTCAATTTTAAAACTGACCAACCCCCGGCCTCGCAGCTCCTGCTCCTGTTGTGACGTGGGCTCGTTCTGAACTGTGACAAACTGCGTTAACTCTGTGTTCTATCGGAGTGTCTGATGCTCTCCTCCTCTTCTTCACCTCTCCAGTGGCTCTGTCTCTTTCGCTCTTGTCTGTCTGTCGCCCTCCTCGTCTCCTCGGCTCCGGTTCTCTCCTCCCTCGGGGGGAAAAAGAAGGAATACGAAATACAAACATACAGAATACGTCAAACAAAATCCATCACTTGATATTCTTGATCATAGAAATCCACCAAAATTGATATTCGCTAGTTTGATGTTAATGGATGAGCATCAATCTGAATTATATGGCTGACGATCATTTGTTTGTCTGAACCTATAAATGGATTATATGAAACTCGGTGGAATGATGTGGTTCATGTCGATCTGGATCAGGGGAGGATCCAGGATTTATTTTATTTATATATGTTGTTTTCTTTATCATTGTGAGATCGATAATTATAACATTTCAACATTAAAGAAAAAGCCATTCGAATATCTCCATTTTCTTTTTGAACAAACCAACTAATATCAGATTAAACAAACTATTAATCCATCATTTCATCCCATTGTGGCTAAATTGTCTTCATTGCTCACTGTATTGTTTTATATTTTCATTTTATACGAGCTGACAGTGTCACAGCAACACTTCTTGATTACTGCTGCAGACCGACATCCGATCGATGTGCATCAATCCGCATTATATGGCTGCTTATTACTTTATATGGCTGTTTATTACTCACTTTATAGTGCAATCAGTGGATTCCACGCTCTGATAACATCCATCCTCCAAAACCTAATCTAACATCATCCCAGAGACGGCACGTCGGAGCACTTGAAGCAGCGGGAGGCGGCCGTTGGGTCGTTGAGTGATTTGAAAACTGCACCACACAGAATAAATCAAACCTTTACAGTTGTTGTTATTCTGTTGAGATGAAACCATGTTTTATCCGGCGTGTTGGAGATTTGTGACTGAAGCCCACAGAGAAGTGACTCTGTCAAAGTCACAGGTTCAGTTCTGGTACTTTGGTTTGCAGTGTTATTTTTGATCAGCCGCCTCAAACACTGCGTAGGTGTAACTGACAGAGTTCTGCTGACTAACTGCACCGACGCTCCTGATTCTTACTGCTACCGATAATACGGCCTCAGAATCAAAGGCTTTATGAACATACACTCTCCTAAATCTAGTATTTGAAGTATTCCCCAGAGGCTGATTGTCTGAATACTGTACATTGTAATGAAAAGTAGAAACACGACAGCATCAAAACAACGCTGACAAATCAAGTCCTTTTGAATGTATTACCAATATTAGACTTTATACTTCTATAACTCTGTTAATAAAAGCCTTGAGATCACATTCCTCCCACATTACCGTCTCTGTATCGGCTCCCAGTAAAACCCTGAAAGGACAAATCTTTTTCCGTCTGTGCGAAGCCCTTAACGACCGAACCCCATCATAAAGAGCTCACAGCAGCGTATTATCTCAATGGATACAGTTGGGGCTGGCTCGTTATATTAAATATACGTTTCTTTGGGCCGAGACTGCTGGGAAAACCTCCACGATGCACTGGACACTTTCCTCTTCTCCTCTCTCTCTCTCTCTCTCTCTCTCTCTCTCTCTCTCTCTCTCTCTCTCTCTCTCTCTCTCTCTCTCTCTATTTCTCCAATGTATTTCTTTAACGTTACAACCTGCTATCATGGACATTTCCCGAAAATGTTCCTGCCCTCATCCTATAGCTACAATGTCGGATAAATGTGTGAGTGAGCCCAGCGAGCGAGTTGACGTGTTGATGACGCAAATATTGAACAAGAGGCTCTGTGGCGCAATGGATAGCGCATTGGACTTCTAGCATCATCATATTCAAGTCTTCTAATATAAGCCCAAAGGAAGTGATTCAAAGGTTGTGGGTTCGAGTCCCACCAGAGTCGTCTTTATACAATAATGAGCAGGAAAATCAGAGTCCTCTACGCCATCTGACTTACTTGATCTAAAGATTTTGTGATGTGCGTTTAATCAAGTCTTTTGTTCGATCGTCTACTCGTTACAAAGTCTAAAAGCAGGGAAAGAGACAAACGCAAACTTCAACGTGAGGCTCTGTGGCGCAATGGATAGCGCATTGGACTTTTATCATCATCGTATTCGAATGTTCTAACATAAGCAGAACGAAAGTGATTCAAAGGCTGTGGGTTCGAGTCCCACCAGAGTCGGCATCATACAATAATGAGCAGGAATATCAGAGACCTCTACAACAGCACACTTACTAGATATCAAGATTTTGTGATGTGCATTAAGTCACACTGGAAAAATCCCAACTGTGTGATGGTTCTGGGTTTGATTTGCATCAAGTCTTTTGTCAATAGTCTTACCGTTACAAAGTCTCAAAAAACTTACACGGACAAACGCAAACATCCAATGCGAGGCTCTGTGGCGCAATGGATAGCGCATTGGACTTCTAGCATCATCATGTTCATCTGTTCTAGCATAAGCAGAAAGGAAGTGATTCAAAGGTTGTGGGTTCGAGTCCCACCAGAGTCGTCTTTATACGATAATGAGCAGGAATATCAGAGTCCTCTACGGCCTCTGACTGACTTGATCTAAAGATTATGTGATGTGCATTTCATCACACTGGAAAAATCCCAATTGTGTGATGGTTCTGGGTTTGATACCATCAAGTCTTTTGTCGATAGTCTTACCGTTACAAAGTCTCAAATCACACACACGGACAAAAATCAAACACAAGGCTCTGTGGCGCAATGGATAGCGCATTGGACTTCTAGCATCATCATAATCAAGTGTTCTAACATAAGCACAACGGAAGTGATTCAAAGATTGTGGGTTCGAGTCCCACCAGAGTTGTCTTTATACGATAATGAGCAGGAATATCAGAGTCCTCTATGACATCTGAATGACTTGATCTCAAGAGTGTGTGATGTCTTGATGAAACACACACCACAAAATCTTTAGATCAAGTAAGTCAGATGCCGTAGAGGTCTCAGAATTTCCTTCTCATTAATGTGTAAAGACGACTCTGGTGGGACTCGAACCCACAACCTTCGAATCAGTTTTTTAGTGCTGATGTACGAACACTTGAATATGATGATGCTAGAAGTTCAATGTATCCATTGCGCCACAGAGCCTCCAATGATGTTTACGTTTGTCCCTTTCCGTGTTTTTAGACTTTGTAATGGTAAGACTATCGACAAAAGACTTAATGGGAATCAAACCCAGAACCATTAAACAGTTGGGATTTTTCCAGTTTGATGAAACGCACATCACAAACTCTTGAAATAAAGTAAGTCAGATGGCGTAGAGGACTCAGATTTTCCTTCTCATTAATGTATAAAGACGACTCTGGTGGGACTCGAACCCACAACCTTTGAATCACTTCCGTTCTGCTTATGCTAGAACACTTGAATACGATGATGCTAGAAGTCCAATGCGCTATCCATTGCGCCACAGAGCCTTACGTTGGTGTTTGCGTTTGTCCCTTTCCGTGTTTTTAGACTTTGTAACGAGTAGACTAAAGAACAAAAGACTTGATGGGAATCAAACCCAGAACCATTAAACAGTTGGACTTTTTACAGTGTATCATAAGCACAACGGAAGTGATTCAAAGGTTGTGGGTTCGAGTCCCACCGACATCTGACTTACTTGATCTAAAGATTTTGTGATGTGTGTTTCATCACACTGGAAAAATCCCAACTGTTTAATGGTTCTGGGTTTGATTCCCATCAAGTCTTTTGTCGATGAGTCGTGCACGGAGAAGAAATCTACAAACACGTCCGGTCCTAATCATCTCCTGCTGTGATGTTTCACTAACCCCCCCCCCATCATTCAAAAAAAAAATCACTTTTATCGTTATTAGTTGCTTTTTCTCATCAATGCTGTTATTAATTACACTATTAAATCAATAAGTATGAAGTGTAACCATCATAGCAGACAGATTTTCCTCCACTGTTGACAAGTGCTGGGATTTCTTTATAATATTGCAAGGTCTTGACCTCAATCTGTAAAGTACCTTCAGGTACGGATACGGCATTAAACAGCCTATATAATATAAATATAATATAAATATAAATAAAACTGAACTGAATAGTCAGATTAATTGAAATCCTTGGACCCGAAATGTAAAGCAGCAGCATGAGGTTCTCTCCAAAACCGTTTCTTCCGTTTATAAGTCTGTGTAAAAAGGTTAAAATGTGTGGAAACGACATCTTTCAGCAGCTGTGGTGGGAAACATGTCGAACCCTTGAAGGACGTCGCTGGAAGGAGCCCACAGATCCAGACGAAGAGAAGTTGTTTTTGATGTGTTGGACATGTTGGGGGAAGTTTCCTTTAATATTTTTTAACGGAAGTTTTAAAAAACATGGTCTCTGGGCCTGAAGGTGTTTGAAATGCAGGTCTCACCTCGTCCAGCTCGGGTCCTGAGGCTCGCTGGAGGCTACACGCTCTCCATCAACCGGGCTGCAGCCCCTCTGGTGCCTTCCAGTCCGGGGTGATGTTCTTTCTTTGCGTCATTAATTTGTATCATTAATTCAGTTGTGTTTGTTCTCTTTGGTTTAGACAAACTCACATATTTCCTCGTGTCCCCGGTCCTCCACTTCCTGTCCTTTGCGTGTCCTCCGCCCTGATTCGTCCAACCCGGGTCTCAATGTCGTCCCTTCACTCGAGTGTTGCCCTGTTGGTTTGTTGTTTTTAAACTCGCAGCTGAACGTAACAAATTCAGCTGCACACTTCAGGATAAAGACCCGTTTTCGTTACCATGGTTACCCCCAATTAAATCTTACCTGTTGCATTTCATTTTTTTTATTTTTTTGTTATTACACATCTTCTTGTTTTTACCCCTTTGATATTTATAAGCTCCTTGGTTTCTGCAGCAGTCCTCGTAACTGTACAACACTTTGCAATGAAATGAACACATGTACCTTTTTCTAGACCTGTGTTTGATCTGAAATATAATATAACCTTTAAGTTGTATTTGTAGATGTTTTCAGCATTGATACTCACCCACTAGTGAAGGGGTTTAAAACCCACTCTCACTCCCTGCTAGTTAGTTTGTGATGGCACAGGGGGGGAAGTGGACAGGGAGTGGTGGACCGGTGGTTTGAGAACAGGTTTGTCTTTGTCCCCTTGTGTCCAGCAGTTTGTTTTACGTCTCATATTTTCCTGCCTGTTGATTTATGATAGTTAATCTGAACCTCACCTCAGTTTGCTACACGTTCAGATTTCTCTGCCTGATCCTCTGACGGCGTTTTTTTGAACGTTGACAATTTCTGGGTCGAGCTCTTTGTGTTCTGAGTGCAGTTGATTTCACTTTCAGAGTAATCACGAGTGTAGATTACAGTGATTTACTGCTCATATCTTGTGGGAACTCAGCACTTAAGACACTGATGATTAATCAGCGATTCCAGTCACAGAAAAGCTACGGCTGCTTGTGGACGTCCCTTAGTGGCTATATGTGTAAAAGTGCCTACAAGTTAATATTATTAGCTGAACGTTTTATGGCTTTTGAGTAACAATTTTATAAATATTGACGTGATTAAATTCCACAATACATTACATCATTAGCGTATTTCATTACATGCTGCCAGACTAACACAAAACAACAGAGACAGAGTTAGCAACTGGGTGTTGAGCATTTAGCTGCTTAATGTTTCCTTCAGGAATTAAAGGAGTTAATATATAATTATAATTATTCTGCTGTGTGTTTTGACACAATAAGTCGACAATAGTGAAAATAGACGACAACCATATGACGGGTAGTTTGTGAAGTTTAATGTTAAACTGCATAACTTGTTTTTTGTCACACATCAGATACATCGTTAATATATTTACATCAAAACATAACTCCAAATAAAAAATAAAAACACAGGTTAAATCGAGTCACATCATTTTCAATTATTTCAGTCTCGGCAACAAAAAATAAACACACAAAAAAAACAGTATCCTAGTATTTATTCAGGTAGTATCCTTCCACAAAATGTACAATGAATGTCAAAAAGAAAAGTGCTGTACGCCTATACATATGTATATGTTAAAAAAAAACAAATAAACCTAAATGTTACAGTCTTACAAAACACAAAACAACGAGGTCAAGGGTGAAAAAACATTAGAAATAAATCAATGTGACTGAAAAACGTAAAGGATTTGACAGTAAAAATTTAAACAACATATGCAAATGCAATCTTAAGCGCTATATAATAATAATTAATAATAATATAATCATGATGATAATATAAGGAAGGATCTCTTGAATAGTAGATGTGTCACAAAAAAGACAAAGTAGTGTTTCAGTGTTTTTTTTTCGGGTACAGCAATATCAAACTCCTTCAGCGGTTCAAACCAGACACCGCTGCTTAAACTAAACGCTAGCACACATATCGAGCCATCGCAAGACAACAAGGTGAGCACAGGAGAAAGTGTCACACTCTCTCCCATCAACCAACCAGTAAGAGTAAAACACTAAATTACCTTCAACATCTCAGGGATTAATTATTAATTTTTTTTTTTCACATTGAGCACAAACACGAGTATTTTCTCATCTTTACCTATTTTTTTTTTTTCCAAACATACATCTAACATGGCAAAAAATGTGAACTTTCGATTTGTATGCGAATTAGCTAAGTCCGGCGGGCTTGTGTGTGTCTGTGTGTGTGTGTGTGTGTCTGTGGGAGGCAGTATCCTGGAATTGGCTTGTCAAGCACATTAGCTTATGTATGGTTTGAAATCAACAGTCACAATGTAAATTCTGAAAATAAGCGGCATGCTTTCGTATATAACCGAGCATTCTCTAAAAAAATACAGTAGCAAGCTTTTCTCTTCAGCGTTTTTTCGGATTATTTAAACTCTATTACTACAAATTAAAATTCCCCAAAATATAGATAAAATATGTTCAGCGTGCGGGTTGCCCTGGTCCCTTTTAGGTTTCTAACACAGCAACGTAAAATCACCTGCGCTGCGATCTTTCCAGGACAACCCGGGTATGTGATTGTCTTCATCTATTGCACCTGCACTAAAGAGCGCCTCCTGGTGGCTGGTAACACAAAGGACCCGTGAATCTCACACCAACCTTCATGAGGAACTCAAGTTTTTCTCACATACAGATATGGATAATACAGCATATGGCATAAGTTTCATGTAAACTGGGAGCGTATGTGTAGCACATTGCCGATCAACTTCGTTTAATTCACATTAAACCAGGTCGTTTTGATGTAAACGCTTGCATGAAAGAAAACGGATACAAAATACAGAATGAAACCATATGTCTTTGGCAACTACTGGTAGATAATAATAATAATAATAATAATAATAATAATAATAATAATAATAATAATAATAATAATAATAATTAACCAGGGTAAATGAATAATAAAACATGGAGAAATAGAAGAAAGGCGATACTGCTAAATCTCAAGCCCTTTGTTTTTATTCGTAGTTGATCAGGATAACATTCGCTTCCGATTGGCCGAAAATATCCACGACAGCAAAGCTGCGGTGAGACGAAAACGAAGGGTTCAGTCGAGCGGTTGCCAATTCACGTGTTCACACAACAACCCTGTGGTTAAACTGTCTTTAAAGGGGTAAGTCCGCGTCGTTATAATTGATAATTAGCTTCACAAATCAAATGGCAGTTTTTTTTGTTTGTTTGTTTGTTTGTTTGTTTTTTCACTAGAACACATCCAATCACACAAACAGCATAGTATACGACTTTCAAAGAAGCAAGCATATGATTGACATACAGACAGAAAAAACAGATAAAAGAATAAAGAAGAAGCACGATGCTGGGAGAAAGGGATCACTACCACTGCAGGAGGTGTAGAAAAAACAGAAGGAGAAAATACAAAAACAACAACATCTTGAGTGATACAATTTCAACCTCTGTACACAGTTTAGACGGTTGGCATGAAAGCAAAAAATATTCAAAGGTTGAGGGAGCAGTCGCTAAGGGACAGCGTGAGTGGGCACGGGTGAGGGGGGTGGTTGGGTGGGGGGGGGGGAGTCGGTGTCAGCTACGCTAACGTCAGTGGAGAGAACGGTGCACGATACACAGAGGGTCCAGGGCCACGAGTTACACACACTTCCATCATAGCAGGGTGGGGGGGTTGGGTGTATTAAGCTTATAGAATGAACAGACGCAGGGTGGGGTTGGATGGATGGATGGATGGATGCACGTCCGTTCAGCAGAGCTCGGTTCCCCTTGAAGCGCTTGCGGCCCCCCCCCGGTGCCCCTCGGAGCCAGGAGTTGCGTGGCGCCTCACACGGACTGCTCCTTGGGGAAGGTGAACGGAGCCCGGGGGCCGGGGGGGGCGGCGGCGAAGGTGGTGTTGGAGTACATGGGCTCGCTGGCCGGCTGCTGCGTGTAGGGGTGCTGAGGCAGGAAGGTGGCGGGGGGAGGAGGGTAGGCGGCGGCGGGCTGGGACTCGGGGAAGGGTTCCATGTTGCAGACGCGCTGGTAGCTCATGTATTCAGCCGGGTTCAACAGCTCCTCTGGGCGCCCCCCAGTGTCCTGTGAGCAGAAGACAGGAGAAGAGGAGAGAAGACGATACAGCAGAGTCACAGGGTTTTAATCTTCATCTCAGACGGGGGGGTTCCACTGAGCCCGACATGGAGTTTCACTACATCAGAACATTCCAGCGCACAGAAGAACAGCGAGTCTGAACTACAGAGACGCTAGTGAGCAATGGCACAATCCAACAATTCTTCATAAACTCAAATTCAAGCAGATTCCTAAAACATCTTCATGCACATGTTCTTTTACAACGAGCAGCCAAGATGCCGAAATGCCGAATGTCTTTGAATTCTCTTCAATTTATACTGTTGTGTCTGTTGTTGACCTGATTTCTGTATTGACTTACCAGCTTAAAACATTATGTATATGTATATTTATTTATTCTCATGATTCAAAAATGGTGCAGAAACAGATGGTGCACGCTGGTTCAGGTCAGCAGGAGGTCTGTGGTGGTGTAGATGTGAGAGGCGACAGATATATAGCAGCGGTGTTTGTTTTAAGGTTATTGTTTTTTTATGTTTGGACTTGGTCTCGACAAACTTTTGCAATACAATAAACACACAAAACAAAAACACAGTAACAAATACAAGAGATTTGCATTCGGTTGGAAGATTTGATATTTGACTAAATGTCAACAGTGGGAGTAGCGTCCGTTTAAAGAAGAAGGACTCCAGAGATTTGTGTGTTTTGTTTGTGTTGTATGTCATTTATCTACGTAGTTGTGTTGTGTGTATTTGCAGCACATTCCTGTATTTGGTTGTGTTATGTTTATTTGAAGTGCATGCTGTTGCCGTAGAGATTTGTTCACAGTTTGCAGTTTTTTGTGTATTTGCAGAGTGTTTGTACATTTGTTTGTTGTGTGTACTTGCAGTGCATTTGTATATTTGATTGTGTTGTGTGTATTTATCTATTTGGTTGTTATGTGTGTATTCATATAGTGTTTGTGTATTTGTTTGTTGTGTTCTTGCAGTGCATTTGTCTGCTTGGTTGTGTTATGTGTATTTACAGTGTCTTTTTATTTTTGTTTGTTGTGTATGTGCAGTGTGTTTGTACATTTGTTTGTTGTGTGTATTTGCAGTGCATTTATCTACATGGTTGTGTAGTGTGTATTTGCAGTGTCTTTGTATATTTGTTTGTAGTTTGTTGTGTGTATAAGTAGAGCACACTGTTGCCATAGCGACGTTTTCTTAGTTTGTTTTGTCTATTTGCATGTTTTTTTGTTGATTGTGGTGAACTCTCTAAGCCTAAGGCACCATTAACATTACAGTTCCCATCATGAAACCCAGTAGGATTCGTTCACATGCCACTCAGCAACTAGTAAACACTCACGTCTCTCAGATCCCAAACGCTCAGTTTGATGTTTAGACTTTTTAATTCTTAGAAAACAACCCTGACGACGGAATGCGTTAATCGAGAAATGCCTTCGTGTAATAATCATCATCTCCACCAGGGGGAACATCCACTTGACACTCGGTCCAGACAGAATCACACGAAGAAGACATTTAAACTGCGCTTGTTTGGTTTCCTGCAGCTTTCAAAAACTGCAGCCATTAGTCTGCTGAATATCTCTTACATCATGTTGTTTGAAACAATCCACTCTCTGTGCTGTTTGTCTGTTACAAGTCCAAACACAGCAGTAGAATCTGGAGATGCAGCTTGAACAAGCTTTGTTTGGAGGAAAGTGTTGAAGATTCTACTTCACATTGTTGTTAAGCTGCATCAATGACACCAGGTTTTCATTTTAAAACTGCATTTTAAAACTAAATCGATTTCTGTGAGTCCGCACAAGCATTTTAGCACTGAATCAGTTTTAATCCCTGTTCATACAAACACGCAAGAAAACACATATCATGTGACCACTCATGTGCACTGGAGAAAAGTCCAAATGGTAATGGAGAAATGAAACAACAAAAATATGGAAACAAACAGACTATTAGATAAATAAAAATGGATCATTGATAATTTGCATTATGTGTCCCCTGGTGGCCAATTTCTGATTTATTTTTTGATTCCTTAAATTAGTTTGATGTTTTTTTGAAAATGAAAAAATGAAAATCAGTTAAACGTAATTATTAAATGACAGAAATGAATAATACACATGCAAAAAAATAAATGAAAGACGAATGAGAGTGAAAATGGAACTTACGAATATTCCTCAAGCATCTCTACTTCTACGAAAACGATGATCCCAGTTCTGAAAGTGGATCGTGGGAGGCAACAAAACCACAAACTGACTTCAAGCTTCCTATAGATCATTGCATTCGACAAACAAAATATAGAACTGTTTGCAAAACCCTGAAGCTGACACATTAAAAGATACATGTCATGGGTAAAACATGGGGAATTGAGCGAGGGATTTGTGTTAATAAGCAGGTTGTGAGCAAACAAACGTAAATATAATGAAATCACGTTTGTGTAGTGACTAATGCAAGAAAATAATGTTGTCTCCATCTTCTTTGAAATGATTTTTTCCCTCAGCTGTATCAAAAGGAGTTTTTTTTAACATAAATTTGGACAAATATAGAGATTGAACTCTAAAGAAGTCATTTAAAGCTCCTTTGTGGGGAATGACTGTTGAAACCCCGGCTCTCAGACACTCAGCGGCCGAGTGTTGATCTTGTGTGAAGGTGAACGGTGTTTCCACAGCAGACGACACACAGGTAAACCCGTCCTGACACACACGGTCACACACGCTTCACAATCCGACACCAGCGCCTGAATAGCTTTATTTGTTTCAGGTCAATATCAAGGACCGTTCAACCTGCCGGAGAAAACTTTGCCGGAGACTTTGTCAGGTTATTAATTTCTTTGCTCGCTGAGGAGACCTTGGTGAGTTCCAGCCGTTTCCAGCAAATTAAAACCAACAGTGTGAGGTGAGGTTTTCTCTGCGTGTGCGTTTGACTCAGGACAGTTTGAGAGTTGGAGCGGAAAACCTAAGCAAACTGCTTTCGACACAAGTTCTTATCTGGTTTCTTTAATCTGTGCTGAGAAAATAAAACATAAAAGGGAAAATTGTCTATAACGATGAAGGACAAGTCTTAACTTCTTTCCCATGTATAAAAATGAAGCTGAAATACAAACGAGCGTTGACATAAATTTAGAGTCAGAGTCTCCGCAGTACTACTTTGTGGTGTGGAGCCGCGGTGTCAAGGTCACATCAATACGCATACTTGACCAATCACTAGTCAGTCTCAGTTGACATCATCAAATAAATGATTAAAAACCAAAAACTTATCAGAAGCATGAATTTCTGAATGTACATCAGTGAAAAAAACTTTGTTGAAAGTAGCTTTCTTAGTAGAAAGCAGAAACTTCCTGTTGTTTTAGCTTTGGTTATCGTTGTATAGTATACAAATGTCCAACTATTCCTTTAAAAAGGCAGCGTTAATACAGAGAAAGAAAGATTTCCTTTTGAATGGTAATACTATTTGACTTAACAGTTGGTGACATTTTGGAAATAAATGTTTTTTCAATGAATATAAAAGTATTTTGTGAGACAGAAGAAAAGTTTGTTCTGTTATTTCTTTCACTTAATTCGCTGAAACACGTTTCCAGGAGGCAAAGAATCAGATCTTTCTATAAATGCTGTAAGAAACACATCGTTACTGTGAGAGAAGCTCGTCAAAAAGTTTCCTTCATAAACAATATTCTCCAAAATAAACTTTTGATTTTCGTTTTATCACTGGGGGCATCGCATTTAACCTTTTTCAAATCCTTCATATTTGGAATTTATTTGAGTTCATAATGTCAATCTGCCAATTATAATAATAATATATATTAAAAAAAGTTTTATTTGTTTATATCCTTGAGTTCTTACAAAAAAAATAATTGTGCAGAGTTTGACCCGTAACTTTCTTTTCTTTTATCAAAAATATTTTATAAGTCTCTTTCTCCTCAGTAGAAGTCAAACTGAATGTGTTTTTTTTCTGTTTCTCAGCTCTTCCAGAGTTTCAGCATCAAACTCCGGGCAGCGGTCCAAGGATTTATATAATAGATGGACTATCGGATAAAGGCCAATCTGAAGACATATGGCTCTTGAAGGGAAATTTAATGCAAAGAAGCTCATAAATGGAAAAGAGGAGATAATTAGATGGTCAATAAATACTTGCAAATAATTCAGGAGCTAAATTGATCGTCCTCAGAGGGTCAGATGACGGCTGGAGCCAATCAGAGCACAGGAAACAGTTTGTTCTGAGATACAGAAAAACAACCCTTCACACCGAAGAAATCCCACATAGGCACAACATGGAAACTCCAAAAAGAGCCCAGAAACTTCAGTAGATAATAATAAACAAATAATAAAGGAACTCCTCGCAGGTTTTGAATGTAAAAATCAATCTCATCGTCTCAGCCCATAAATCACATAATTAGTAAAACAAAGACTTGTGGGCGAGTTCCCTCAGAATGTTCCCGTTACCAGATCAAACTCTGAAACAGGGAAACAGGAGTTGATTGAAAACAGTGACTGGTAACTCTTCAGTTCTCGTTCTGCTTCTTTCTTCTCGTTCGTGTTTGACACGATTCGCAGAAACAGATGCAACATCTGCTGGGGATCAACATCTGGAGCTAAAATTAAACTTTCCTTTCAGAGGACGTGAACTGAGACTGCGTCAAGTAATTATCATAATTCATCACTGTTGCTCGTCTTGTCTTTATTATATGAACCTTATGCAGCAGCTTGTGGGGCCATTTTAACAGTGATTATATAACTTTAATTCAACAGTCATCAGGAGGATGCTCGTTTCAGAAAGTTTTACCACACTCGCAGCTGAGAGGATGTGTTTTGCTGTTTTTGCACTTTTCCACAGATCCGGATTTATCTTAAATCACTTCCATATCTTATTCCAACATTTAACAGAACAGTAAAAACATTTATTGCCCCAGTTGCTCGTTGAGATGTATTCCTGCGTTCAGTATCTGGGCCGCGTCCGATCGCATGAATCAAAAGATTTGTCAAACAAGAAGCTGCAACTCAATAAACTGATCAATACAACTGCATTTTAAACCTGTGTAGTTTTAATCTAAACTTATTCATGAATTTATTCCATTTACTTCCCGAGTGGAGCATAATGTTATGTAAATAAATGTCTTTTCCTCACACGGTCACGTCTCCGTTCCTCCAGCTTCGGGACAGAAACTGTGTTCGGAGTAAATCATTTAGAAAAAGGCTCAAAACCTCCAACAAAAAGTTTTAAAAACTATTAAAGAAGACGACTTTTTGTGTCTGATCAGATTCTGTTTCTACCTCCTGAAGAAAGACGAGCAGGAAATGAAAGCAGACGGTTTCAGAAGCGAACGGACGGATGATTGCACTTTGATTCTGTTTCGGGACCTTTTGTTAAATCTGCCAGACGAGCGAATGTAGACACCGAAAACCACAGATCAGAATAAAGAGATGTTTCCATACATTACATTCAGCATCACAGCTTTTCACACAACAAGAATAGAAAAGTCAGCCGCTCGGAAATGGAAGATTCCACATTTATACAAACAGCAAAAAGGAACAGATGCTTTGCTTTGTGATGTGGAGAAGTTTGTTTTTTTAAATCAATAACGCAATTCTGTGTGTTTTTTGTACTTTCCTGCAAAACATAAGTGGCCCAGGTGTTTTCTTAGTTTAGTGACCCCTCTTTCTTTTTCTCTCAGGTCCGACTTTCTCCTCCGTCCCTCACTGAACTCAAAAGCTCTCTATTGAAAGTTTGTTGAAACGCGCGGCTTAAACGCATGAATTTAAAAGTGCGGGTTAATCTAAATGAAATCTGGATCACCTTGAAGTCATTCCCGAGCGACAGCGCGTCGGGCAGATAGCATAACCTTGGAGAAGAATGGCCCCCGTATAAGTTTCTGTATCTGAGAGTATAATAACTCAACTGCCACAGCGAATGGATGCTGGAAAAATACAATCAGGCTGTGATTAACAACGGGCCGATTTATTTCCCTGATTACTTTTCAAGTCACTGACCAAAAGCCTTTGATTCTTCTCCCAGAATAAAGTGAGGATTTTGTGACTCTGGATGTCTGAGCTCGCGGTTCAGGCTTTGGCTCGGTAAACAAAGATTTTATTGACTGGTTGTAACCTCGTGACTGGAGCCAGTGAAGACGAGGCCTGGTGCCTTATTACAAACAGAGGATGTCAACAGGCAATTCCCACGGGGACCTTTGTGTGGAAACTGTTCCCCGGTGACAGTAAACCGTCAATTCACAGAGCGGCTGATTGAACAGCCGCTGAAAGCCAAGGTTAAGAAATGAATCGATGTTGGTTTGTGTGTCTGGTCTGTGTTAGAACTGTGTCAGGTTTCCAGATGTTTTCACAGGATTCAAATCATGATGAAATGATTATTGTTGTATTTGTCAAGGGGCGGCTGTGTCTCAGGGGGAAGAGCGGGTTGTCCACTAACCAGAGGTTGGTGGTTCGATGTCGTTGGGCAAGATACTGAACCCCTATAGATACTGGGTGAATGAGTTTTGAACTGGAAAAGCTCAACAAACAATCCAGTAGCATAAAAAATGTTAATGTCACTTCAAATATCAATTGTGTTATGGTTTTAATCCCTGAACACTTTGAAATTATGCAACTGATTCATCTAATCGCCTCCTATTGGCCCTCTCGCCAAAGCCACGCCCCCAAATCACATGAACGTGCACTGCCAGAGACGACGACCTTTCCGTGATTTACTCACTAAATTCCGATTCAACGAATAAATATTAAAACTACTTCAAAAACAAACGTTCAACGCAACTTTCCAACAACTTAATGCCTCACATTCCTGATGAAAGAACGTTATTTTGCTATTTCATCCCCATTCACTCCGGAAAATTGTTTAAAAATGCAATTATCATCTTTCGATTCCAGTTATACCCATGTGTTAAAAACATTTAAACAAATGTTTTGGAGAAAAAAAGGGAGAAAGTAATGAAGAAATTAAAGGTCCAAAAGTCAGAATAAATTATATCTAACTATGGATATTTCTGCCAGACTTTCAGGAGATTTCCTCCCACATGCGGCTGCCAAAGATTTAATAAGAAAGATAAGTTGGGGATGTTAATGCAGATGGGCTCGTACTGGAGCAGAGTAACAGTGCGTGAGAATATTAAAATCTGCTAATTTCCTCAGGCTTAATCACGAGGGGGTGAAAGAAGCATTTGGTTTTGTTGAGTTTAAAAACTGCTCTGGATATATATTCAGATGAAGTTATGGTGTTGGGTTCATCACAGTGTGAAATGTTCCGTATCCATGGCGACCTAATGAACACCTACGAGACCCCAGTGTGTTTACTTATTTTTCTGCCAATATTTTTGAAAGTAAGTTACACATGGAGTGAAAATTGCAACAAAATGTTCTGGTCAAGTTTCGGTCCACGTCCATGGCATGAATTAGTTATGTGCTAATTGGTTCATATTCACCACATGAGCCACTTTAGATCCAGATGCAGATTACACCTTCTTTGCCGTATTGTTTTAGGAATATTTGAAGTGTTGAAGTCAGATTGTACATATTTATTCACTGGTACAATGAGGGAACCGCTAATTTATTCTAGAGGCAGATAAAACTTTAAAACCAATAACAATACAAACTCTCTAATGGAAAGCTGCAACTTTAAAAAGATAAAAATGGATCTTTTGTCTCTTTTGTGCCTTTTTATCTAATATAAACCCAATTTTTATAACATTGATCTATTTATGTTGCTTTTAACCAAATTTACCAGTTTTTATGTAATTTAAGAACTTTGTCAACCTGTTTTTATAAAGTGCTATATAAGTAAAGTTTATTGTTATATAATGCGCTTGCAGTTCACTCACGTAACGTCCCAAGACTCCCAGCAACTGACCTGGTCTAAATTCTAAAAGTGTATCCTGTTGCCGTCCGGTGAATCCCAACCAGTGAATAATGCAGCTTTAAATTCTGTTGTGTTACAGTTGTGAGTCGCTGCAAAACTTCCTCAGTTCAATCTTCTCATTCTGACACACACCCACACCCAGCAAAACTGGCAAACAGCTCATTCCACTTAAACAGTTGATTTAATCTTTGCGGGGCTTTTATTGCACCATAACGCACTTGACGACTACATTTAGATGAAATTGTCTTCACATGAGAAGAGAATCGCTGCCACGGTATATTTCTATAATAAACTCTTTGCCGTGCACCTCACCGTGTCTCAACGACTTCCTCGAGAAAAACCTCCTGCATTGTAGAATGATTTGCCTTTGGACGTTTCGTGGAAAGAATCAGTCACAGCGACATGGCCATTCATGTCCCCTTATATCCCACTTTGCTGTATGTGAGTGATGAATACTTCGAGTGGTACAGGGGGGATTGTATGTGTGTGTGATGGCAGGATTTCTTCCTCTCCTGTGAGGTGCAGATGAGACATCAGAGCTACATCTTGGAGACGAGAGTGTGTTTTTGCGCTGCCTCCAATCAGGAATCGTCAAGTTTGCTCTAATCACTTGAGGAACCCGTTTTGCATGTTTATGTCTGTTCAGGAAAAATACTTTACACTCGACATGTTCAATATTTTATGCCGTCTTTGTTGTTGTTGTGGTAGAAACAGTTACTTAAAATACCCTACAGCACAGTTACATCCTGTTTTAATGTTATTCAAAATGCAAATGCATGGATAACGATTCACCATTCCACTGAGATGTTCATGCAAAAGACTCATGCAGCTACATCTCCCATGTTTTTGATATTAGCAGGGATTGTTGACTGTGTAGGGAGACGCTATAGATTTCTCCGGGATCAGGATTCATGCAAATGAAGTCTCAGAGACGATATGAAGATGAAGAGTTTTTAAAAACATGTATTTTTCTCGCCAATGGGTCATATTTTACATGACATTTTCTTTAAAAAATAATAGAGCTCTTATGCGGCTGATCCTATGATCTTACGCAATAATGTGCAAGCCTGGCTTAGGCTTCGTTGTTCCTCTGTTGCGTCAAGGAACTGCATGTCTGTGTCTGTGCTTAAATAATAGCCTGGAAATATATATATCTGCCCTCAAACTTTCTTCAGAGCGGCGAGAGGGGGAAATCAAAAGACGGCCAGAGACCAGAGAGGGAGGAAGACAAGGGAACCACATGGAGCACAGAGAGGGAGGTGGGTGGATGTGAAGGGGGGCATGAGTGGGGGGGAAGGAGTGCATCAGTCTGTGTACCTTGAGGCCAAAGTCTGAGGGGAAAGGCCTATAATGGCATGCGCTAGTGGGAGCTAGGCTGGATGGTTGCATACTCGACAAGGTCCCCAGGGCCAGTGTGAGCAGAGCTTCGGGGGCCGGGGGAGGAGACCAAAGCTGCAGTATCCAGCTCCGCATACTGGACATCACAGTCCTTGTGGCCAGAGTTCTGGAGACAAGAGAGGCGAGAGGTGTGTGAGGAGTGAGGCAGCCAAACATATGAGAGTGAGAGAGAGCGAGAGAGAGAGTGTGTGTGAGAGAGAGTGTGTGTGTGTGTGTGTGTATAAGAGAGAGAGACAGACAGAGAGAGAGAATCTTGACTGAAGATCTGATGGTCACTGGGACATTTTTTGCATTTGTGAGCAGTGGTGTTAGAGAAGGAAGGCAAATAAAAATGTGTTAGCATGGAACATACAAAATGTCAGATTAAGACTGAGGCCACATCCACTCCGGCACATCTTCGTTTGAGAAGCGCGATTTCAAACTAAAATGATCTCCGCCCACATGAGAGTTCTGGCTCCGTATCAGTTTTTATCCCTGTACATAACTTGAATTGTTTGACTAACAGCAGTTGTTTCATTGTAAAATCAAGAATTTAACAGCACAGCAGCTGTTAGCCAAGACAACCGAGTCGGCAACGCTTGTAACTGATGATGTAACTATAAAACCGAAAAGACCCAATCAGCAAGCAGTTTGAGTGTCGAACTTTAATTTAGGAAGTTCTCAGTTTCTGAATAAAAAAGTGTTTCCAAACTTCTCAGGTTCAGCGGCTCTAAAACTCCGGAGTAGTATGGACGCCGGCGTATCCTTGATGCGTTTTCAAACGAGCACGTACAGGGTGGATGTAGCCTTAATATGACAAACCCAAAAAATATGGAGATGTTGCACAGAAAATCATCACACAGACAGAAATGTATAATTATAAAGACCATCAACAAAAAGTTTGACACAAGGAGAAGGACTCTGACTTTGTTTACATGCACATTGGGTTCAGTTACAGGATTTTGTTTTCTTTCTGGCGCTCATGTGCATAACTTAAGAAACCAAACACATAATGGACATGTGTTGCATCTATAAAACTCGAATTGAGGTGAACTCATGTCCACACAATCTTTCAAAAGACTAAATCTATGAGGACATTCATTCATGTGCTGCTCACATGAATTCCCTGATTTTGGCTGTAACCTCAGTGACTCCACACATGGAGACACTTACACAACCGAGCGTGACCACGTCCACGGAGCCGCTGTGCATGTAAACGCAGACAAAGACCTTCATTCAACCAGCATCTGACCACGATGCACAAACACAAGTCGATGATCGACCGGCCGATTGACTCGATGGGCAATTGGCCGAGTAGATGATTGAGTAAATGACCTTAATGGGATAATCAATAAATGACAATGGAAGCTTGCAGCGCTGTTTTGCAGAAAATAACCAGGTTGTGAAATGACGGAGACTTGGAGACACTGACACACAGAAACATGAAGGATTCAAAAGAGACATCAGGGAAACACAAGCACATTCAGTGAGGTTTTGATTTCCTCTGATGAGCTTTTTAATGTTGTGACAGAACTGACACGTAGTTTTATTCCCTGACACTGACCTGAAATGGACGTTAAAGATGGAATAACATGTCATGTTGTGAAAAGCAAAAGAGGAGGTGGGAAGCAATGCGTGAATCACAGAGCGCTGATGTCTTAAAGGGAGAACTAGAATTACACACGATGACAGGAATCAAAAGATAACGCTGCCCACATTACGAGGAGTGAAAACCTCCCTGATGTTTTTTTTCTTTCTGCTGCATAATATTTTTTTATCTATTCCTGGAGCAGAATTCGGATGCAGGAGAAGTGATTGGATCAGATGGTGCCTCTGCTTTTTAGTCCGTCTGCTTTAATGAAATCAGTGGAGCAAAAAGAGGGTCACGAGGAAGTCAATGCAAAGCCGAGCTGTGATCTCCCTACTTCTCAGGGTGGATGTTAACGGGGGAGTGAGAGGGAGGAGATACCTGTTGTCCCCAAACTGCACCAGTGGACCTTATTTCCATCTGAGAAAAAGGATTACACAGGAATGATTGAAGCTTTCACATTAATAATTTAAGGTCGACTGTGCAGTCGCTCCAGCGTTGCACGTTTCTACACCTCTCACACTCTGCTCTCGCTGGATATTAAAATATCTGGAATATTTGTCATGACCAGAGTGCAATCAGGGGGAAAATTACAGCCACATCGCATTCAAAATTGGCAGATAGTGTTTTGCCCCTAGAGAATCATCATTAGTAACACTTGATGCTCAGCAGTCAATGCATGTCTCTCACAAATAGTGTTGGGCAAACCTCCGTGGTGCCTCATTCATCTTAAGAGCAGCGCTAAACTCCAATTTAAGTGGAATGTTATCAGAGATACGAAAAAGGGAATCTAAAGAAAATCTATCCTGTGTCCAAGGATAATCAGAAATAAAAACATCCGGTTCCTCTGAGCGGAGAATTGAAGATGATGTAGTTTAATATCCTTGAATAACTACGCGGAAAATAAAAAATCAATTCTTCCAGTAGAGAGGAGTGATAGTGATTTATATATCCCTGCGAGTTTGAGGAGAGAAGAGGAGTTATTTAAAAAGCATAATGTAAATGCAAAGCAGCAGATTTAAAGCAGCTTGGCAGACAGGCTAATGTATGAATCACAAATACGCATGTACGTTTATAAAGAGCATCAGTGACGGAGCACAGGGTCCATGTAAGGTGATGTGTAGCCCGAGTTGTGCATCAACTTCACATTTGAGCAACACAAGCTCTGCTAAACACAGCAGGCAGCAATTAACATTGAAGTTACACAGCGGACAAGAATGTCAGAGAAAAATGAAACACACTGAGAAGTCTGTAAACTGACAACACAAATCAATTTGGCTCAAAGTTCCCCTGTTCATGTAATTCACTGAAATAACTTTTCAACATGTAAAGGTCAAAACAGGTGATATGTGTATTTTTCTTGATGTCATTAAATCCCGAAAGGCAACAACCATCAATGTGTGATAATCAGACCTCAACACTCGGCCTGTGTCTCTTTACCTGGAGATATTTCACTCTAACTTATGTGTTAGCTGCACGTGGAACATCTTGTTTTAAATTTTAGAGTCCTTGTTTTTCAGGTTTTAGCAGCACCACTGATGTTTTATCTTTCTCAATTTGCAGATAACCGCAAAATGGACAATTTGATTTGTGTAGCTTCAAATCATTACACACATTATCTTACATATCGAGGTCAAGAACTTAACGATCCTTCACCTCAGTTTAAGTGTCTGTCAAATATGTCACAGCATAAATATTGTAAACTCTTCCTCTACCTGTTTTAAAGTAAAAGCACTAGTTGCTACTGACTGGATCCATTAATTTGTTTTAACAAGGTGTGTGTTGTAAGAGCAGAAGAAGAAGATTTGCAGCTTTAGTCGAGTACAGAGACCGACTGTTATTCATAGAAATACAGAAGTCAGACCAGACACCAGCTCTGCAGAAGATCAGCCACAGTAAAGCAGCCTTCAAACTCTGCACATGCACCCAGTGGAGAACTGGCTACACTCTGAGTACTTGAAGGACATTTAAATGCAATTACTTTTTTTACTTGTCTATTTATCAATACTTGTACACAGATAAAAGGTTTTTGTGCTTGCGTACAAGCTCAAAACCAAATATAAGTAAGTAATAAAATAATAAACTACAGTGGCTGCAGTTTGGAGCTCGATGACTCGGAGGAATAATCGACTTGAGGTCGTGGAAACACAGAAATACTTTTTACTGTTCATTGGTGGTTTTTGCATTTCGTGGCATCGACAGAGAGAAAAATACAAACATGTCGTAGTAAGTTCAGAATTTGTTTTGAACAAGTTATTTAAAACTTTGTACGAGGTTTAATTTCCAAATGCATGAATCCAGATCCGCACCCACATCAGCTTTCTGCAAGTCAAACTTTTGTATCCACAACATTTCTGACTTCTGACCTTCAACAGCAAATCAGGAAGCAACAATAATATTAATAATGAGCTGCTCTTGTTAGCTAATCTATGGCAGACAATTACAACAGTGAGACAAGTTTCTGCTTGTGCACACACAACACAACACACACAGACACACACAAACTGTCCAAAAGACCAAACAACTTTTTATTTTCTTTCGCTCAAAGCCGAGACTCGAGCCAAAAACCGAGCAAAGCCCCGAACGCACTGGAGCATCTGCGCCACTCAGGGAGGCTCGCCACAGTTTAGCCGAGGCATCTGATAACAAGGCAAACACTTCACAGTCAATACTCGGGGGGGGGGGGGCGGTGAACTGAGCAGCATCACGCCAAGAGCCGGCTGCACAGAGTTGCCATGCAAACACACGGGTAATTACGATGGTTCGGAGGAAGAGGACGGGAGATGAGGCCGAGGGCAGAGTGGTGAGTGCTGGGGTCAGGGCACGATACACACAAACACACACACACACACACACAAACAAACACACACGTTCAACAACACACAAGCACAGACGAAGCAGCTACGTTAAAACATCCTCAGCGACATTCAGGAAGCATCACAGCGCCGCATTTAAATTCTGAATCCATTCTCCAAAAAGCTCCAAGCAGCGAGTTCACCCTTTCACCGGCAATTACCACGAGCCGGAGGGCGGCGCCGGCTGCTGGTGACCCCGGTGACCCCGACACAGAGACGCTACTTTCAACCCGCTCGTGGCGTCGCTACTCACCGGCTTATCGGTGAAGGGGGTCGACTCAGAGGGCGCAATGTCGTAATAAGGAGGCTGAAGAGGAAGCTTCTGCATTTCCTCATCCTTGTCCAGATGAACCACCTACAGGAAACACACAGGGCTCAGACACACTCACATTTTCAGACAGGAAATCTGGAAAAGGTCCAGAGTTTGACTTTCACATATGGAGAAGCAGCAGGAGGTTCTGTGCCTTAGATACACAAAGATAGGGAGAGATATTTGTTGTGTTTTTACTTTTTTTCAGTTGTGCTGGTTTATGGTGAGTCGTGTTCGAATGTGGCAAAACCTGAGAAGCTCTCTCAGCTCTTTGTCTCGCTCGTGTCCTTTCACAGGACGCCCAAGATGTAAAAACAACATGGAGACAAAACGTCCATATTTTGTGTATGCGCCAAACAACTGGAAGTTCAGTGTGAATCAAACATTTTGCAGAAAAAGTGCAATGTCAGCATCCAAACTGCCAAAATACAACCACATTAGCGCCTTCATCTCATGGTTCCATCCTGCAGATATTATCCTGCTGTGTAACTTCCTCCAAATCCCTTTTATATATATTAATGATATATATGTGCTCACTCAGACATTAACCTGAGCTCGAGAAACTCCAGAGATTGTCCAGAGGATCTAAAACAGACATTTGCTTTCTCACATATAGCTCCTAGTTCTATATCTATCATGTAACAAGTATATGATAGATGTTCAGTGCTCGTCTGAGAGAAGCTGCAATGACCTGAAAAAACTCCACAGACCCGTTTACACAGTTTATTCTGCACTACAGTTCTGACCGAGGTTGGTTTAGCCTCTGGCCCTTCACTCACAATCCTTCCTTTGTTGCATAAACTTTAAGATGTAAAAGAAACGTCAGCAGCAGAATAGAAGGTTTTAAAGTGTTTTTGAAATCGTTTTTTTTTCACAAATGAGACGTGAACCCTGACAGACGAGCGGTTTGAACTCCAGCGGCTCGGCTGAACTCTGTTTGCATCAGAGACACTTTGTCTAATTAATCCATATCAGTCGAAAGGTGATGATGTAAACGTCTGAAAGAGCGCAGAGCAGAAAACGCTGTAAATCTAAACTGCGCGAGACGAGAAGGGAAACAAGGACTCGGGGGGGGGGGAATGGTGTGAAGGTGACACGTGATTACACGATTACAGAACAGATTAATTACAGCTCAGCAAACACATATTGTCAACATGTGGATGAGGCTCATCCAGATCATCTTGATAATATTCAGTCTGAATCCATTAGGGACTCGCAGACGTCTTTTTACAAGACAAACAAAGCATAAAGCAAAACACTTTAACGGCCTCACAAACTGGGCTCCCTGGCTGGTTGTGAAAATCCCAGACTGGTGTTTACACGCCCCCCCCCCCCTTATTTTAATAGTTTGATGTTGCTTTAAGTGAAGTATTTAAATTCATCCCAGAGCGAAGACGCCTTTGAATGGAGACTTTCTACAACTGCGCCCTGGCTTTGTCACATTTCCAGAGGAATATCTCAGCGTTTGAGGATTTGAGGACCCGCCCCCCCCCCCCCCCCCCCCCCCGATAAATGTAGAAAAATTTAAATTTGAAAAAGAGCCTTTAATGTGTCAAATGCTTTTTCTTTTTTTATTTCCTCTCTGAAGAAAAACTAGGCGACGTGCTTATAAAAGATACAGAGGCTTCGATTTCACTTAAAAAACATTCAGGAAAACATGTTGCAACAATCAGGGGACAAAAAAAAAAAACCTTGTGAATTCCAAAGAGGAGATAAGTCAACTTCCTATTTGTTGAGGTTAATGTTCAAAAGACGACACAATAATACATAACTGCTCTGAAAACATTTCAATGACAGGAGCCTGAATTTCATAATTGCATAAAGCTTCACTTTGTATAAATTACTATACGCGGCGCAGATAACGATGTTATTCCCGCAGCAGCAGCAGCAGAAGGATGTTTAAAGCATAATTTATATTAGAAGAGAGCAGGAAGTGAAGGGTGAAGACCAGAGGAGACACGTGTATCTCACCACAACACACAACTCACACCCTGAAACAACAGTAACACCGTTTCCTCAGCCCGGCCCCTTTGTGTGTTTCAGTTTGACGAATCAAAACTCTGCCAAATGCTGTGTGATCCCCATTTTTCTCACCCTCAAAAAACAAAATAGCTGTTGAACGCCAGTCGGCGTGGACTTGGTTCTCGTGAGCGTTTCCGTTCATATTACATCAAACGGCAGAGAAATTTAATGGCTGAGCGGTTGAGCGGCGAGCGGAGCAGCAGACTTCACACGTAATTAGCTGGAGGAAAGCGTTTGTTGGGAACATGAAGACATCGGCCTCCTGGATGCCTGTCGTCTGCTCGGCTCTCCCAGTCCGTCTCACGGCAACGTGCGCTGATTGTTTGTGATGTAGCGAGCGCAGATGTTTATACTTTGGCTGCGTTGCCAGTTTTGCTTTGTGCATCGGGCGATGATAACAACCGCCGTGCTGCCAATTTCCACAGGCCAGTCAGGACCCGGCAACCCATCCTGAAATAGAGCTGCAGCATCCAACTCTTTCAGCCTCCAGTTTCAATATTGGGATACTTCATATGCCATTTCCTCTCTCTCTCTCTCTCTCTCTCTCTCTCTCTCTCTCTCTCTCTCTCTCTCTCTCTCTCTCTCTCTCTCTCTCTCTCTCTCTCTACCTCTCTCTCTCTCTCTCTGTTTATTTGTGCCTGAATCCAAATCTTTTCCAAAATCTGCCTCTCTCTGGTGTTCATGGTGTTTTGAACTCAGAACCGTGGTCAGTGTTGAGCTGAGGATGTTTCAGCCGCAGGAAACAGAACAGAATGATCCGCAAACAGTCAGAAAATATTATAATAATATAATATATGTGAATGTGATTTGATATCTCTAGTTTTGTATTTTAAGTTTTACTGTTGCACTGTTTTAACTTTCTTTTAAATACTTTCGCATTTGCTGTACCATCATTTTACAGGCGATGTTCGTCTAATGCACAACTTTGTATAGCTTCTGTTATTTATCTTTATATCTCTATTAAAAATCTGGCTTTGTCAGAATCAAACAAAGGCCAAAAATATACATTTAAATTTGATGTATAAATGCATATCTCCAGAGTGTTGAAACTCCTCTGGTGTTGTAACATTTATGTCTCCTAAAGCTTCCGAAAAGGGAAGATTTTAAAAATAACATAGAGGAAGTCGACCTGCAGCAGTTACATTGAACCATAAAATCAAAGAGAGTTGTTATTATTATTATTACACATCGCCTGACGGCTCAACAGAGTCTGATTATCTCAGTGTCAATTCAAGACACAGCTCATCAAGATGATTGACAGGCAGGAAGTTGTCTCTCTGAAGTTGCCCCCCCGCCCCCCACCTTTCCCACCCCGCTCTTTACATTTAAGTTGTTGCTCTTATTATTTTCCTGCTTTTGGTTCATCAGGAACGTGAAACACGCTGGAGGTGCAGCTACGTCACGACCTGCTGCACCGAGTGAATCACAGCCGCAGATACTGAGACACCTGAAGCTGGAGCCTTAAAAACGTCTGTTGTCTGTTAATTCATGTGTAATATTAATAATCATGTGTAATATTACTGTTTGTTCCCTCATATTAGGTGAAATATAATGTGCAGTATCTCATATTACTGCCACTTTAGTGGAGTATTAGTTTTCCGTCTCAGATAACGTACTTACATAATTTCTGGTTCTGCATTTACTCTGTATACACTTTATATTCTATATATATATATTTTGAGATGTAATACTAGCTTCATTCTCTTTACTCAAGAATTATTATCTTATCTTTAAATATTTTGTTGTACACACGTATTAATGTTGCTTATTGACAATTTATCAATAATTATAGTTTATTCCTGCATATTTTACGCATCATGTATATACCTCATTATAAACTAGCTGTAATATATATATATATTTGTACTTTACTAACTTGCTGAGCCTGCAGGTTGTATCACAGTAACTACAGCAGTAAAGCTCAACACATTAAATCCTGTCCAGTGTCAGTTTCTGGTTCATCTTCCCACTAATCACCATAGAATCCATTACTGTCCCTGCACAGACGTCCAGCAGTTTGACCTTGGAGCGATAAACACCATCGTAAAAGTTGCTTTTAAAATCTCAGCAGTGCCGATGCACGGCGGCCAAATCGATGGTTTGAGTGAACCTGTAATTATTCAGATTCTATAACTCTTTTGTTGAATGACCTGTTGTTTTGTTGTTCTGTTCGGCAGTAAAGGTCTGAGCAGGTTCCCTGCGACCTCTGCTCCACTTCTTTGATTTCTTTCTTATGAGAGTTGCCGTTCTTCTCCTAAACTGTGGACCGAGCTGTGGACAAAACAACAGCAATCACATTATCGTGACAGACTGTGTTTTCATGCATCTCTGACCACCGGCTGATTTCAAATATTGCTCCCACAGATCCAGTCATCAAGGGAGCCCGGGCCGAGGCGGGAGGAAATGAGATTTCAGATTTCCAGCGGGATTTGGGATTATTTGTTTTGACCCACGGCAAATCAAGTTTCAGGTTTGTGTCGCACACAAGTAACGCAGCTTTGTTAACTCCACTGTGAACTGAGACATGTTTGCTCCGACCGGAGTCTGCATGCAAAGAGGGACGACTCGAAGGCTGCCTGAAAGTGAGGCCATGTCACCTTGATCGCCCCCTGGTGACTGGGCTGCAGTATAGGTCATAAACTCTGCCTCCTCCATGTTAAAGGGTAGAACAGTAAAATACTCTTTTCTAAAGATGAAGTTTGATCGTGTGCTGATTTATCTGAGGATTTAAGATGATTGGCAGCTGAGACTTGACCTGATTGATCCACACACCAGGGAAATCCAGTCGTTACAGCAGCAGGAGGCATAGCAAGAGAATAAATCTGAATATGTCATAATTCTTTACATGCTAACATGAAGTACCGGACACTAATCTTTAGTGTTTCTATTTTTGGAAGCTAGTATTCAATCAACATACTTAATTTCGTTGTGCGGGAATCTCATGCAATGTGGTGAGTCATGAAATTGTTGAGTCACGTCCCTTCTCCACTTATGTTTCATCTTTAATAATCTAAATTGATGAGGTCTGCCCCAGAACTTCCAGCGTCAGGGATCAAACTCTGCTCCTGTGACAGTGTGTTTCTCTTTTTTGCCTCTTCAGCCAAGATCAGTGATCTGAGGAAATTGCTACGGCGGAAATAATTCTCCCCTCACTAATCCACTCGGTGTTGACATTTCAGTTTGTCTCTGATTAATAAACAAAAGCTGCTCGTTCAAGTTATGAAATCATATCTCCTGCTTGAAAAAACCCACCACAACACACCGCTGAGAGATGAAAGTGTTTATGAGAGTCGAGTGCTGCTTCATAATCTATTCCTCTCATCTCCTCCAAATTTAAGATAGTGAATTAATACTATATTAAACATCTATAGACCTATGTTGCATAGAACCTATGGGAGAACAGGTGCATACAGCTTTCAGTCTATAGACATTAAATCTGCTTCTCAGCATTATCATGATTATAATTATTAGTCTATTATTCATTATCAGCATTTATGTTATTATGATGAATACGTGCTGCTATCATTGCTACTGATATTATTAGTAACATAATTACTATGAATCTATGAATATTAAAATAATTATTCTCATTGTGCTGGTCTTTCCCTCTATTGACTCCACCTCTTTCTCTCTATTGACTCCACCTCTTTCTCTATATTGTATGATCTTGACTTTACTGTTTAAAATGCCTTGATATTTTATTGTATGTGGTGAAATGGCGCTAAAAAAATAAAGGTACATAGAATTGAATGCAATCTTAGAGCCTATTGGTTTATAATGATGACGAATTAGCCTCTTAGGGTAAAGGCCAATATACTTTTTTTGAGCGTTCTACATATGAATGCAGATAAAATCAAAATCTGATATCTGATGAATTTTGTTCACTGTGTTCTGCTTCTTCTGCACATGAACTGTTTACCTGCCGGATACCAAAGCCTGCTCGAGTGTGATTGTTTAGACCGAAAACCAGAAGTCCAACTGTTATAATCAAATGTGATGTGTTATTTCTGACCTGGCTTCCGAACACATTTTGATATATTTGTGCTTGAATTGGAAACATTTCACTTAAACGTTGGAGACACATTGACAGAAATGTGATGTTAGGATTCTGGGGGGAGATTTCAGAATTTGTGCGAATGAGAAGAAGAGACGAGGAGGAGGAGGAGGAGGAGGAGGAGGAGGAGGAGGAGGAGGAGGAGGAGGAGGAGGAGGAGGAGGAGGAGGAGGAGGAGGGATGAAGGATCTTTCTTACCTGGATGTCATCAGATGTCAAGTGTCCCTTCATGTCGCTGTTCTTCTTCTTGGGCGGAGGAGGGGCCGGCTTGTGGGCGGGCGGGAGGTCTGTCCTGTTAACAGAGTGAAAAGATAACATGACACTCAGCACAGTCAGGGCTCGTCCCTCTCTCCGTCCCTCACCTTCCACAGTTCCACTCTAATGAGAAGTCCTGCCTGCACTTGCCTTTTTCACTCTTTCCTCGGACTTTGATAGATCTGGTGTCGGAGGCTTTGTTGCGGCGGCAGCCATTCCCCCTGCCCTTTCAAAGGCTCTCGCTGGAGAGACACTGTGCTAATGAGACTGGGCTGTAATTGGACACTGAGGTGAGGGGTATGGGGATGGTGGGGGGGCATAGGGGGCAGGGAGAAGGGCATGTGTGAGTCAAGTCCTCGGGGTGGATGGAGCCTCATCCGGACAAACACCCGGCCCACTGCGAGGCCGCGGTGTGTGAGACATGTCGTCCTGAGCGGTGACTCACAGAGCTCAGCAGGCGGCTCCTGCTCTCCACCTTTCCCTGGATCCCCCCCCCCCCCGGTACTAACATCCATTAAATCCCAGTGCACCCCCTCCTGCCTCTCTGTTGACACACCTGGGGAAGAACAAAGCCGCAACACCTGCGCTCGCTCACCAGCCGCCATTAACAGAGCGGCAAAACCATAGATATATATATATAAAGACTAGATGTCTCGTCTGCGTTGCCGGCCAACGGAGACGAACGTCCGCACATGGCGGCCATCTTGCTAGGGGGCAGCTCGCTCACCCATAACATTGTGTTGGTAGTGGTAAATAACCATAACTTGCTCAATTTTCACCTGATTTTTAAACGGTCTGGTTTGTTATAAACGTCAGAGATGTAGATATAGCACTGTGTACTTAAAAAAATGAATAATCTATGCAGTGTCATAACTACATCTCTGACGTTTATAACAAACCAAACCGTTTAAAAATCAGTTGAAAATTGAGCAAGTTATGGTTATTTACCAACACAATGTTATGGGTGAGCGAGATGCCCCCTAACAAGATGGCCGCCATGTGGTGACCTCCGGCTCCGTCGAACGAGACATCTAGCCTTTATATATATATCTATGGGCAAAACGACTAGTTCCTTCGAAACAGGGGATGACATTTTTCCACTGGAGACGAGTGGCCACTCCGGAATGCAGTCAGTGATGCGATGATAAAAAGGGAAATTAAAAATGGTGAACAGGAAAGACAGCGGTAATTGAAAGCTTGATGTTGAAATAGTTTGAAGTGCGCGCGGATAATTATTTCAGACAAGCAAGCAGAAGGGTTGTTGCGGTTGAAATGGCTACAAAGAAAAACTCCCTCCCCTCAAACACGCCGGTAGTCAGATGTCATCGGCAATATTGTGACACGATATCAGCAGCGAGCAGCGATAATGAAGTGGATCACAGGCGCTGAGCTGTGCACCTACAAGCAGCATCTCTCCGGCTCCTCCCTCCCGCCCCCCCGACCGCACCGGTTTGCCTCCTTATTGAATAACATGACCTTTTCCTGCAAGGCCAAGCCGGCGTTTTAATGTGCAGAAAATCCGTGCATGAGTGCTCCCCTTAACTCTTCCTTTCACGCTCATTATTTCCGGTCCGTATCACCTTGTCTCCAGACAGGGCTGCCGTGCCACTGCCAGATTCATGTGGCACCCGGTTCCGCCTGCCTGCAGCACCGAGGCACAGCAAACACACAAACACACACACACGGAGACTCACTCTTCTACAGTCGCAGAGCCTTCACAGGGCTGGCATCCATTTTCTCACAGACAGATAATGATGAGTCTTGTGGAAATCGCGGTTTGTGCAGGTGCAGCGGCGCGTGCTCATTATATAGAATCGTAATCCGGTGCTGATGACGGACCGGATTCTGATACACACTTCTGAGATGATGCGGTGACAGCAAACAAGATCATTTGGCTTTCAAGAAACGTACGAGACAAGGTGTGACTCTCCGCCCTGTGCACACAGCGAATCGCCCAATCACGAGTTCCCCTCGGTTTGCTGAGACAGGAAGTTGACGATCACCCTGTGCAGTGACCTCATTGTCTTTTAGAAATGTGGCATCACTGAATATACGTCTTTTTTCAGTATTTACTGTGTTTTTTTATACGCATCTTAATGTCGGGTCAGATTTACTCGAGCAGTTTATGTTTAATTCAGCATTTTTTATTCAGACCCTGCTGCATTTTTCAGCTTCCATTTGATCCCCGAGGAGCCTGATGATTGCATTTCATAGCACATTTTGGAGAAGGAGCCTTTTCATATGAGTAAAGTGTCGGGGTCCCTGTATGCAGAGCAGGTTTATTAAATCTGACCGAACATGAATAAAAACTCCACATAGGAACCACTTTCCCCGTCATACTTCTCTCTTCTTTATTCAATTCAGCTACTTGTGTAATCATGTTACGAGCAGTGGCCTCGGGGGGGGGGACGGGTGCTGGTGGTCTGTCGCTGCAGGTTGACACAAAGCTGGGAAACAGCAGGGAAGGTATCATCGGTGTTTGATGAAGCGGCGTGTGTGTAGAGCCCGGTACTGTGTGTGTGTTTGTGTGTGTGTGTGTGTGTGTGCTGCCTCACTGGTGTACGAAGGCTCTACCACTATCTACACTGCTACTGGTGTAACATATCATTGTGTGGCAGAAATGATTAAAAGAAGACATCATGCTCATCCAAAGATTTAATGCTTCTTTGATCTATAATACTCTATTCACGATTTGTTTTTGCTGAACGCAGCTTGTCTCTTTCCTTTGAGATTCGAACTGTCCATCAACAGCTCATATTATAAAAAAGCACATCACGTCTCCATGAGTGTTCTTACAGTAACTGGTCCTTTCAATTATTAAAGTTATAAAAAACATTAAGCTCAAGTATCTGCTGAGATCGCGACAGGTCGGATGAGCCAGGAAACACGTGGTTAGATTATCAGCCGGATTTAAAACGAGATAACAGCTTATCTAGATCTATTCATCAGAAGAGGAGGTGAAAGTGAAAGTGAAATAAGCCACGAACCCTCCGTCCCTTTGTTGAACCTGTGAATGAGCACGAGCACGACGGGTCACAGTTCAATCTGCAAACTGGGATGAATGTTTGAAAGACAGTTTGGTTGAGGATTTTAAAAGTTTCTTTCATTTTGTCTGTGTTTTTATCGTCTCTGTTTTGTTCCACATCTCTTGTGATCACATTGTCGACTAGGACGGATAAACCAGAGAAAAAAAGACAGAAAGCAAAATGTTTTTCCTCAAAGATTTGATGTATTTTTGGTGTTTTTGTCGAGGAGGTAAAATGTCAACTGACAGAGCCGAGTGAGTAAACATGACTCGCCTCTTTTCCAACGACGAACGGCCATTCATCACATTTCAAAGGTCTCCACCGCAGACTGAACATAAAGACGGACGACGTGTCAGCTCCCAACAAGTGAAGCCAAAGTGTTTCCATCGCCACCTGGTGGCTGGCTGCAGTATAGGTCATGCACGCCACTATGTTATATCGGTAAATATGGTTTCTGTTATTTCAGGTGGTTCTCATCACACTGATGTTTCTTTTCATTTCTTATTTTATGTAATAAAAAACAGGGTGAGACATCGTCACAGACACAGCTTTATCCCAGGATCGTATCTGCGATATTTAAGCCAATTTCTGGGTAGAGGAGGAAGAGGAGGAAGAGGAGACACGTCGTCCATCTTTATCAAACAATCTGTGGTCTTCACGCTAACGCCGTAGAAAAGCACGGGCGGCCACTTTATAAATCATACGTTACAAAATCAAACCACGTCTGTACAAATCACTCCTCTCAGTCTCATCTCTCAAGCTGTGCTACAGGAGCACTCATCCATTTTTACAAGTACAACATCCCATTTTTCTTCTCTACACGTTTTTCCTCCTCTTAAGTGAAACCATATGTTCCGAGCGTGCAGCTTGATATCTATTCAATATGTATAAAGGTTGTTTTTCCGCTGTGATGTGCGCTTATGCCATATGGTGAGTGAAAACATCCAGCGCGTGCTCGTGTCATCCTGCATCTTCCTGCCTGACGCAACACGACCCAATTAATTCTGCACTTTGTGTTTTTAAAGTTAAAGCGCGATCCGTCATTAGTCAGAAGTGATGAGACTCATCTCGGCCCCGGCCTCCTCGTGAGCAGCATCTCAGCTGTGCAGCCTCCGCGCGCACGCTTCCTCCTCCGAGCTAAATGCGATGCAGGCAGCATGTGGGCGTTGGCTTTGTGAGAGGCAGACACTAATGAAAGCTGACAAGCACCACAAGCCTGTGGGGAGCAGAAAGCACTGGGCAGGGAACCATAAGCTACATTGGAGAGTTTGCAGTGTTTCCTCCTCAGACGTCCACCTTGAAGACCTCGCGCCTCCTTCGCTCCGCTGGCTACAAAGGGATCAGGGCGGCTTAAGGGGAGATTTAAGGAGGATAGCGAGGAGAAAACATAACTAATCCCTAAACTGAGAAGAGTAATCTGTGACGGAAGATTTACGGCAAAGAAAATGACTTGTACAATGCACTCGCAGAAAAAGTGACCTTTCTATTAGGAGGGTTTCGGGCGCCGGCGGTTTAGAAAACGCTGTGTGTGAAGCACGTGAGAGAAAGTGAAGTGTCGCATCGCCCCGGAGTCGTTTGGATTAGGAGCCGCCACATGACCACGGACCCGGCTCGCGGAAAACAACGTGAAGTATCGGAGCTGATCCCCGGTGCTCGGCATTGATTTCTGTTGATCGCAATCTTATTTGGCAATTTAAATGCTAATGATACTTTTAATTGCAAGACGGGATAAATGTGATTTGATCTTTAAGGAGGCAATTACTTTCATGCTTTGTCTTGCTCCGATCTTTCCAAAAGGAGAACGACAATTACTTTGTAGAGATCGTCTATCGTTTTTTTTTCTTTTTTTTTTTAACTTCTCCTCACAAGAATAAGAAAGAACAAAACAAGAATGAAACGAAATGACTTCTGTTTTTTGTTCCTTGACAAGTTTATCAAAAACTATTTCTGTAGTCTGGGTTTTGTTGCTTTTTTTTTTTAAACATGTAACTTTTACAATTATACACACACAGCCAGTTTGCAACTCCTTAGGCATTGATACTAGATAACATGCACTGCAATACACATGAACATGATTAAACAGGTGATTGTTATAGACAGTTGTACTGCATGTATACGACATTCTGTACAGAGTCACCAAGCACCATAAAACAACAACAGTGGTTGATTGGAATTCACGCCCAGTACAATGACAAGTCCATGTGGAATGACCCAGAAAGCACAAGAAAAGACAAAACCTACTTTGGTTACAGCTTAAAGCTACAAAAGGTTTCCAACAAGGATTTAGCGTTCATCACACAGCAAAGGTGAAAAGCATGGGTGAGCAGTTTGGAAATTAAAAATAATTTACACAAACTCAAATCCGGTCTCTGCAGATCACTTCTGCACGACGTGGAGAATCGGGGCCATGTCGAGGAAAACAAAAGCTGGAGATTTCCGAAAGGAGAGTTGTTACAGTACAGATATAAAGTAGTAATTTACGTCATATTTATGAGATTGAAGTCATAATTTCAGGCTCTGTGCCATTTAAAGGGGGAAATATTGGTAAATCTGCCTGTAGCCTGCGTAAAAATGAGGAATACTTGAGTATAAGTTTCACAAATAAAGAAATACTTTGTCTTTTGTCTCATCAGATCCTCTTCTTCATCAGTATCAGGACTTTGAGAAGAAATGTAAGAAAGTGAGCTCATCATCGGTCATGTATCTGCCATTCGTAGTTTCTCAATAATCAATGAGACTGGAAATCAAGCCTTTGTACTGCTGACTATGATTTTTATGAAATGATATTCTTGTGAAATGAAGACTTGATTCAAGTAAAATTCTAATTCCTTCTCGATTACAACTTTATTCTTGTAGCGTTATGACTTTATTCTCAAAACTTTAGAACCAATTTTTCTTCACCATGGCCCATGATGAAGAAAATGGTATGCTTAATTACATATCCCATATTATAGCACTCATTATTGCCAGAAGGGCCTTTTGAGTACTTAAAGCTTCATGTATTAATTTCTAGATTAAAGGGGGAAATATCGGAAGATCAGCCTGTTGCCTTTGTAAAAATGAGGAATATGGAGCATCTGTTCAAGTTATACTTCAGTATAAGTTTCACAAAAACTTTGTCTTCTGTCTCATCAGCTCCTCATCTTCATCAGTATCAGAACTTTGAGAAGATAGAGTAAGAAACTGAGTCTATTTCGAAATGTTTGGTCGTGGTCAACAGTGAGTTTATCATCAGGTCATATATCAGCTGTACTTTCTCAAGAATCGATGAGATTGGAAATCAAGACAATGAACTGCTGACAGTTTTTATGAAATTATAATCTCGTGAAATTAAGACCTGATTCTCGTAAATTTCTAATTCCTTCTCGATTACAACTTTATTCTTGTAGTGTTACGACTTTATTCCCAAAACTTTAGAACCGATTTTTCTTCACCTTGGCCCCGATTCCTCCGTCAGCCAGTGTCATCTTTCAAATTGAGCTTCAAGAGCAGATACGTCTTCTGTCTTTATCTTTTTGTTTTTTTACAACTGCAGCATCCCATTTTTTCCAACTTGACGTCACTGTTAGACTCCATCAATAATTTCAAGTGTCCTCCAAAATCACAATGATGCGACATTTTCAGTCCTCCCACGCTGGTGAGAAAGAAATTAAAAAAAATGCGTTGATGCCGTTTAGTGACATTGACGTCGGGCTCATGACTCAACGTCCCCCCCCCCCCCCCGCCCTGCATCATGTGACTCCGCTCGGATACTGTGGCGAATGCGGCCGGGGAAGTTGGCATCAAAGTGATTTATACCAGCGAGTATCTGCAACTGTGTCAACACCAGCTGCACGTCAGGAGCACTCGCGAGTTAATTCATTTTAGCGAGCGGATGGGGGGTGTGGGGCGGGTGGGGGGGGATAACGGCGCCACGATTGGCAGTGCTTTTCGGCATTTTGGAGGTCGTACATCACACTGGGGCAAAAGACAGAGTGATGAACACATTATTCTGAGAACATGGCCGGTGACAATGCCCATCCATTCTGGTAATCAGGTGACTCTCGTGCCAGCGCGGCCTCTGATTGGCCGGCTGATGATTCGGGAATCGACCGATTCTGAGTCACATCATGTGCTGCCACAGGAGGGCAAACAGAGGCGTGACCGGCGGCGCAGCCAGGCATGTTATCAAATGCCCAGGCTTGATTAACAGCTCATCAACATGCAGAATTAAACAGTCTGGCTAAATGCTCCCCCCCTCCACCCCCTCCCTTTACCCTGACAACAGATATTCATATAAAACTATGAACTTCTCCACATTGAAATAAACCCCTCCCAAACATTCACTTTCAACCCATCTGCATTCAAATGATTTGAACATTTTCAAAGTAAAACAACTTTTTTCTTCATGACAGGCAACAGGAAATAAAATAAAAAACAGAAAAGACAAATATTCATCTCTAGACAATTAAAGCTCTGAGTCACATTTCACTACATTAAGCATCGCATGCCGAGCTACAAGCAGGAAGCTACGACATCCGCTGAACAGCACTGACACCACTAGGACTCTTGTCATGCATATTGGACGACAATCATGCACACAAAAGTAGGGTAAATAGCGGAGGGGTGGGGGGGGGGAGAGAGGTTGCACAATGTGGTCTGTTCGACATTATCGCAGCGTTTCAGCAGTTAGCATCGCGACGCTAAGAAACTGGACGAGCTCACAGATTGGTCTGCGATTAACAGTTTGATATGTAGGTTCAGACAAGTTCGCCACAAATCTGATAAACTCTGAGTGGAGCCGGATATTTTATCTCGAGACTTTTAATTAAGTTTTATCTCGGGAAACCGTTTTGCCTGATTTGCGTCCGTGGTTTATCAGAGTGCTGTGATGTGACGTGACCGAGCGTTTGGCACGCACGTTATTTCATAATCGTACGATGAAACAAAAATGTGTGTTTGCGTGAATTTCACTTAAATCTTTGAATTTGTTGACTGCAAAAGAACACACACAAAAATATCTTTTAATTCCAAGTTCTTTTGTCAACAAGCCCAGAGTGAGTGTCTAGCGGGTGATCGAGTGTGGCCGGGCGTTCGATGCCGTCAGTGCTCACAGTGGCGTGCTCAAGTATGTCACTTGCAGGCCACCGTTACATGCAGGCAACAGGACAGAGGATCCGGGGGGACAGGGTTCAGCGGGGGACAGACTGGGGTCAGGTGCCTCTACTTTCCTTGTGGGGGACTCTGGCTTCTCGGGAGCCTGTGTCACACAACTATCAGCAACAGCAGCAACAGCAATGCTGAGGGGGGGGAGGGGGGAGTGGGAAACAGAGAGCAGTTACTTTAGCTGAGAGAGAGAGAAAGAGAGATTAGCAGGGAGGGGGGAGAGAGAGAGACAGAAAGCAATGGGAGAGAGGTGAGAGTCTCTGTGCTGCGTTTGTCTTGAACAGCACTCCTGAGAGGGGGGGGCAGTGTGGTCGAACCCAGACGAGCAGAAGGAGGAGCCGCCGAGGCCACGCCCCCTGGCACAGCTTCTCGTCTAATGCTCGATGTATGAGTATCAAATCAATGACAAGATTCTGAAATATGTATTATAATCTCATCATGTGAGTTGATTAAAGGCTCGTGTGCACACAACCCCCCCAACCCCACTTGTTTTGGTCATATTCCCAGGGAGGATGGTCTCCAACCTCTGCAGCATCCATCCCATGGGGGGTGTGGGGGGGTGTGGTGTGCATCTTGTATATCCAGTTTACACCCCCGAGCATAACGGAAACCCTGGCAACCGCTGAGCTCTATGTCGTGAACCAGGTGTTTCAGACAAAGACCACAAAGGATTCAACTTGAACGCTGATTTCTCTCTCTCTCTCTCTCTCTCTCTGCTGAAAAGAGATTTCTTACTATTCTTCCTAAATCACCTTCACACAAAAATGATATTTCAGATTTTCCCGGCCCTGTCGCTTGTTGTTCTCTCAGCTGCGTCTTCGTCAACTTCTGTTTTCCCGTCTGATCTGGAGGCAGCAGCTGGTAATGCTCAGAACTGTCATGGCCTCTGGTTTGCAGAACAAAATTATCTGGCTGGCCGGAGGAGGGGGGGGGGGGACGGAGTAAATAAAGCTGGAGAGACGCAGGGTCTTCAAGTCTGACTCATTCTGAAATGCATTCTGAACACTGATCTCCAAATTAAACCACCTGCAGATGTTGCTTTTTGCAGGATTCAGACAATAAATACCTCAACTAACCACCTGAAGCTCAATCTCCGGATTTTTTAAGTTTTACTAGAAACTGTTTCAAATCAAATAAATTAGCAAATTTCCACCGTCACTTCTCGGAGAAACATTTAGAGACGGCTCAACAATCTCCGGGAACATCTCCCTGGCTTCCTGATGATATCGCACCAGAGGTGAAGCTTCTCCAGGAAGAACCTGGTCCTGTGCTCATTCCTGATTAAAACAACACTGTCTTAATGGGAAACGGGCTTCGCTGCAGCTCACATTACAATCAAGGAACCGCTTAATCGCTGCTGTTTTAATGATTATCATCTATTCTATCTGCCACTGTCAACAAAGACAAACTCGCACTTCTTTCTTGTTGCAATTAGATAATTTTTCATGCACTGACGTGAGAGAAGAGGAAGATCATTGGCTGTCAGACAGAACGCGTGGGAGGTAACGACCTGTTTTTCTGTCTCTGGACTAGCGTTGCAAAGGGGCGGAACGTTTACGGTAAATTCCGGAATCTTTCCGGAAACTTTCCATAGGAAGTTTAGCCCGGGACTTTTGAGAATTTTGAAAAAAAAAAAAACTATGCAAATTAAACGCTGAGCAATAAAAACATCATTCAAAACTCTATTTTAAAGATGTATGGAATGCAGCACACGCTGCATGTTGCATTTCAACCCTCCACTGTGCATTCTTCCATCACATGCACAGATAACTCCCAGCATCCTTCACTCTACAGCAGGGCTATTGAGGCCTGCTGTAGTGTGCAGGACTAGTCAGGTAAGTTTCCATGATATTACTGGGGAAAATATATTAGCATGCTGATTGAGGATTGTTCATCTGTTCATCTAGCCTATTTCCATTCATTTATCCATCAATTGTAAAATATGTTTACAGACGATTCCAATTGTTCGGCTAACTATTTATATCTCTGGCATTGCAATAGGGTTTTTTTACAAACTTTTTTCTCATCTTATTCTACAGAACAATGCCACGTGCACTCTCTCATGTGTGGAGACATTTCACCCCATCCAATGTAGAAGGAAAGGCTGTGTACATTTGCAAATACTGTGCAAAGACCTATGTTAAGAATGACACAACGATGCAGAAGCATATAGTCAAGTGCCCAAAGTTTCCTCAGGGCTCAAATTGGCCTATGACAAAATTCCCGTATATTCCCGTTTATTCCTGTTAATTCCCGTATATTCTCGTAAATTCCCATGGAAAGTTTCCAACTTTGAATATTCCCGGAATTTTGCAACCCAACTCTGGACACATTTTGTGTTCCTCCCTCACTGGCTGACAAGAGCTCACCCTCCATCTCACCACCTGTCCATCTCTGCAGCAATACTGTCTGGGAGAGGTCGTGGTACTCACAGGTCATTGTCTGTCTCGGTGCGGGTCTTCTGCTGCCGCCGGTGGATCATGAGCACGGTAACGGCCACTCCCACGATGAGTCCGATGGCGACGACGCCGCCAAGGACCCCGATCACGCCCCCCGGGGGTCCCTGTGCCATGGGCTTCTCTGCGGAGAGGAGGAGACATAACGGTGTCAGATCAGCTGCTTTATGAGTAATTGATGCTTCTGGGTTGAACTTAAAATAAAAAGTCCAATGGCAGCCAAGACAAAAAAAAAAAGAAACTCCGCCAATGTCACATCTCAATGACGCCCTCAGGCTGAATGAACAATAAATCACAAAAGCCCCTGGACATACTTCAGAAACTGGTTAAGGATATTTCAGAATGAAGCAGGAACAAATCCAAAAAGAAGAAGAAGAAGAGAAAAGTTTGACTCGAGTAAAAGAAAAAATCGTTACAAGTCATTTGACATTGCATGTGCCAGCCTTGAGGGTCTCAGTCGTAAAACACATTCAAACCCTATTTTCAGACACACATTTCGGCGTGAGACCATTGTCCCCCCCCACGCCCCCCCGCCCTGGCACTGGGTGAATACCTCACTGCTGTGGTCACTCGGCAGCTGCTGCATTTCTGATGTGTTCCCCCCAAATTGGCCGGGCTTTGACAGTGAACCCACATGCACTCTCCAAACCATGACAGACCTATTATATTTTAAACTCCGTGCCAGCAGGGGGGGGGGGGGCAGAGAAATTCAAAATACATTTTGGGGAAAAGAATGTGTTCGGTTCCCAAAGTATGTTTTGTTTATGTTATTTTTCTCCACCTCACCTTATTGGGTTGAGAGAATAAACAGGGTTCGCTCTACAGCTGTCAGGTGGACGGACTCGTGAAGGAGACATGAAGGTCTAGTAAACATTGCAGATTTATAATGTTTCTCTCTCTCTGCTCTGAGTTCAATCCTCCAGTCGCCCCCTGTGTTTCGTTAAGCCAAGGTTATTAACTTTAAAAAAGGCTCAGGACTGCAGAGGAAGAAAATGAAATTCAAGTTATTGATGAAACCTTTTTTTTATAAGACCTGCACAAGGTTAAATATGTCCGCTAAAGGATTTAAAGGATGACTGTAAACTAGTTCTCAGTTGCATTGAAAGTTGAGGTTGTCTGCAGATTTAACCCCACCCCTTTTTCTGTATTCAACCACACCACGATCTTTCCTTAACCTTAATCGAATTGCTTGTATGGCCTTCATCTAACACACACACACACACTCGATGTGATCACTGGTCTGTGATAAATATTTTGCACGTTGAAAATTCACCCTTAACTCCATGCATTGTATTGAAAAGAGACCCAAATAGTCCCGACCCAGCATCAGAACATGAGGAGTTGAGAGTTTGGGAGAAATGTTCTTTATCTTTTCTGATTTTACAACTCTCGCTGATCATTAATCATTCTGTATTTCAGGGGTTCAGGGAAACTCTGTGAGAGAGAAACTCAGAAATACAAAAACAAACCCAGAAATAGAAAACACAATCTCATGCCAGTATTTTATTCTCGTTATGAAAGGAAAAATAAAGTAATAGACAGTCGTCCTCCATGGTTGGTCCCATCTGGTTGTTTCCTGTCAGGTCACAGTTCAGGCGTAAGAAACACAAACAAAACGGTGACTGTCAGAAAAGGAGAACTAGTAGATGAGGAGCGTCGCACTTTCCAAAAAGAAATTTACTAGTCTTTGATTTTTCTCAGTGTAAAAAAATAAACCAGTCCACCCAACGTCCAAGGGCACAGTGGCAGTGATGAAACCCAGTGTCATTACAGCTGGAAACATGCAGGAGCTGCAGGAACAACTGCTCTTGGATAAAGTTACAACTCTTTGGTGGAGTTTGTGTGTCCAACGGGCAACTTTTACAAAAACACACATTCTGATGACGAAGTACCTGTACTCTGTGTATTCTAGTACTTTATTGTGTTTTATTTACCAAGGGAAAGAGTGCACAGTTTTGAGTTGTTTGTTACATTCTTTTTTGATTTGTTTTAATTCTTTGTATTTGTTGTAATCGCTGCTTCGCTCTAGGCTCTTGAATTGCTGCTGTCTATCTATCTGTCTGTCTATCTATCTATCTATCTATCTATCTATCTATCTATCTATCTATCTATCTATCTATCTATCTATCTATCTATCTATCTATCTATCTATCTATCTATCTATCTATCTATCTATCTATCTATCTATCCATCTATCTATCTATCTATCTATCTATCTATCTATCTATCTATCTATCTATCTATCTATCTATCTATCTATCTATCTATCTATCTATCTATCTATCTATCTATCTATCTATCTATCTATATCTATCTATCTATCTGTCTGTCTGTCTGTCTATCCGTCTATCTATCAATCTATCTATCTATCTATCTATCTATCTATCTATCTATCTATCTATCTATCTATCTATCTATCTATCTATCTATCTATCTATCTATCTATCTATCTATCTATCTATCTATCTATCTATCTATCTATCTATCTATCTATCTATCTATCTATCTATCTATCTATCTATCTATCTATCTATCTATCTATCTATCTATCTATCTATCTATCTATCTATCTATCTATCTATCTATCTATCTATCTATCTATCTATCTATCTATCTATCTATCGGTCTATCCATCCGTCTGTCGATCTATCTATCTATCTATCTATCTATCTATCTATCTATCTATCTATCTATCTATCTATCTATCTATCTATCTATCTATCTATCTATCTATCTATCTATCTATCTATCTATCTATCTATCTATCTATCTATCTATCTATCTATCTATCTATCTATCTATCTATTTATCTATCTATCCAGATACTTGGGTTAAGTGTGATAAATGTGAACAGTAATTTATAACGGTCCCTCAAAGGATTTTATAACAATTAAAAAAGCCCTTAACAGGCAAATGGCTCCCAACCCCAGATCAGAATATAATTCATCTGCTGTGAAATAGATAGAAAGTTAAATCCCAGGTGAACCTCCTGGTGCTGGATTGTCCTCTATTGTCAGATGCTTTTTTTTTTTTTTCTCATTGCAGCAAACAGCACTTGCATCCGTCTTCCTCGACGAGAGCCGTTCAAACTGTCCTCTTCAAGATCGGGGGCCCAGGGACCAATCAAGGTTGCCGAGGCTGTTTTGATGGGACGCCGCAAATTCTCACCATCTTCCACTCTGAAGAGGAACAAGCCTATCTGCCGCCCTCATGATGTGTCCATTATTATCTGGCCGTCCCTCCTGGTAGTGACAGAACAAGGCCCAGCTCCCAGGGGGGCTCTTCTCAACAGCCCCTTGTCTGCTCCCTTGATTCACTGCCAGTAATGACGGACACAGAGGACGACTTCACATGCGGCCGAACAATAGCCGGCACTTCGCTGCACCTTGTAGCTTCGCTGCCTCGGAGCCTGTGATCACATATCACGTCCATCAGCGTCACGTCACGCCACAGTTGCTGCTGCTGCTGCGCTCGTAAACCGAAGCAAATGGTCGATCTCTTATAACCACATTACATTTCTTTCCTTTGATGCGTTTCATTAAAACAGGCGGTGGAGCTGCTTTGATCTGGCTGCAGTGTGGCCTCAGATTTATAAGCTGGAACTCCTACTGTCGTCTCGTCGGGCTGCACAGGGAACGGGCTGCGTTTCATGGCCTTAATGCAAACGCCAGACACAATAGTCTGTTGTGTAACGCACACAGGAGTGGACTGGAGGAGAATGCCATTTCCCTGTTGTGGAGCCGTAGGCGCTTGGCACACAGGATTTAGACTGGCACCTCCCACAGCATCTGTAGAGTGAGCAACCCCTGGTTCTTATATCGAGGGAGAATCATCTAAGCAAAAATAATGATTCAGGATTATATATTTTGGGGCTTTTATATCATAGCATCCAAATTTTGTTAAGTAAAATGGAGTATATTAGCAATATTGGAAATAGAATATCAGAGAATTCAAGAATAAAGTTATTTCATGAGAAAAAAAACATATTAGAAGGTACATTTGTAATTTAATGAGGTAAAAGTTATAATATCACAAGAGTAATGTGGTAATTGAGAAAGAAAGTCGTAATATCACATGAAAAGAGTCATATCATAGGAATGTAAGTGTGTTTTTAATAAGTTTAAGTTGTAAAGTCTTAATATTAGGAAAATTAAGTAGTAATTTAATGAGGAAAAAGGTAAAATATTACGACACTAAAGTAAAAACTGACATGGACTGAAGCAGCAAAGAGAACCTGTGTCTGTTGGATTCCACACCTGAACCCAGAGTCCTTTATTAAAGATTGTAATATCAAAAGGTAATATCATTATTTTTGTAAATCTTGAACTTTTCTCTCATTATATTAAGACTTAACTTAACGCACACAGGAGTGGACTGGATGAGAATGCCATTTCCCTGTTGTGGAGCCGGAGGCGCTTGGCACACAGGATTTAGACTGGCACCTCCCACAGCATCGGTAGAATGAGCAACCACTGGTTCTTATATCGAGGGAGCATCATCTAAGCAAAAATAATGATTGAGGATTATATATTTTGGGGCTTTTATATGATAGTCTCCTAATTTTGTTAAGTAGAATGGAGTGTATTAGCCATATTGGAAATAGAAAATCAGAGAATTCAAGAATAAAGATGTTATTTCATGAGGAAAAACATATTAGAAGTCAAATTTGTAATTAAATTAGGTAAAAGTTATAATATCACAAGAGTAATGTGGTAATTGAGAAAGAAAGTCATAATATCACAAGAAAAGAGTCATATTATAGGAATTAAAATATGTTTTTAATAAGTTTAAGTTGTAAAGTCTTAATATTAGGAAAATTAAGTAGTAATTTAATGAGAAAAAAGCTAAAATATTATGACACTAAAGTAAAAACTGACTTGGACTGAAGCAGCTAAGAGAACTTGTGCCTGTCGGATTCCACACCTGAACCCAGAGTCTTTGATTAAAGATTGTAATATCAAAAGGTAATATCATTATTTTTGTAAATCTTCAACTTTTCTCTCATTATATTAAGACTTAACTTAACACACACAGGAGCGGACTGGAGGAGAATGCCATTTCCCTGTTGTAGAGCCGGAGGCGCTTGGCACACAGGATTTAGACTGGCACCTCCCACAGCATCGGTAGAATGAGCAACCACTGGTTCTTATATCGAGGGAGAATCATGTAAGCAAAAATAATGATTGAGGATTATATATTTTGGGGCTTTTATATGATAGTCTCCTAATTTTGTTAAGTAGAATGGAGTGTATTAGCCATATTGGAAATATAAAATCAAAGAATTCAAGAATAAAGATGTTATTTCATGAGGAAAAACATATTAGAAGGTAAATTTGTAATTAAATTAGGTAAAAGTTATAATATCACAAGAGTAATGTGGTAATTGAGAAAGAAAGTCATAATATCACAAGAAAAGAGTCATATTATAGGAATAAAAATATGTTTTTAATAAGTTTAAGTTGTAAAGTCTTAATATTAGGAAAATGAAGTAGTAATTTAATGAGAAAAAAGACAAAATATTACGACACTAAAGTAAAAGCTGAATTGGAATGAAGCAGCTAAGAGAACCTGTGCCTGTCAGATTCCACACCTGAACCAAGAGTCTTTGATTAAAGATTTTAATATCAAAAGGTAATATTTTTGTAAATCTTGAACTTTTCTCTCATTATATTAAGACTTAACTTAGCGCACACAGGAGCGGACTGGATGAGAATGCCATTTCCCTGTTGTGGAGCCGTAGGCGCTTGGCACACAGGATTGAGACTGGCACCTCCCACAGCATCTGTAGAGTGAGCAACCACTGGTTCTTATATGGAGGGAGAATCATTTAAGCAAAAATAAAGATTGAGGATTATATAAATTAAGGCTTTTATATCATAGCCTCCTAATTATGTTAAGTAGAGTGGAGTATATTAGCCGTATTGGAAATAGAAAATCAGAGAATTCAAGAAAAAAGTTATTTCATGCGAAAAAAAACATATTAGAAGGAAACTTTATAATTTAATTAGGTAAAAGTTATAATATCACAAGAGTAATGTGGTCATTTGGAAAGAAAGTTGTAATATCACAAGAAAATAGTCATATCATAGGAATTAAAATATGTTTTTAATAAGTTTAAGTTGTAAAGTCTTAATATTAGGAAAATTAAGTAGTAATTTAATGAGAAAAAAGCTAAAATATTACGACACTAGAGTAAAAACTGACTTGGACTGAAGCAGCTAAGAGAACCTGTGCCTGTCAGATTCCACACCTGAACCAAGAGTCTTTGATTAAAGATTGTAATATCAAAAGGTAATATCATTATTTTTGTAAATCTTGAACTTTTCTCTCATTATATTAAGACTTAACTTAACGCACACAGGAGTGGACTGGAGGAGAATGCCATTTCTCTGTTGTAGAGCCGTAGGCGCTTGGCACACAGGATTTAGACTGGCACCTCCCACAGCATCGGTGGGGTGAGCAACGACTGGTTCTTATATCGAGGGAGAATAATTTAAGCAGAAATAATGATTCAGGATTATATATTTTGGGGCTTTTATATCATAGCCTCCTAATTATGTTAAGTAGAATGGCGTGTATTAGCCATATTGGAAATAGAAAATCAGAGAATTCAAGAAAAAAGTTATTTCATGCGAAAAAAAACATATTAGAAGGTAACTTTGTAATTTAAATAGGTTAAAGTTATAATATCACAAGAGTAATGTGGTAATTGAGAAAGAAAGTCGTAAGATAAGTTAATAAGTTTAAGTTGTAAAGTCTAAATATTAGGAAAATTAAGTAGTAATTTAATGAGAAAAAAGCTTAAATATTACGACACTAAAGTAAAAACTGACTTGGACTGAAGCAGCAAAGAGAACCTGTGCCTGTCGGATTCCACACCTGAACCCAGAGTCTTTGATTAAAGATTGTAATATCAAAAGGTAATATCATTATTTTTTGTAAATCTTCAACTTTTCTCTCATTATATTAAGACTTTATCTTATAAATCCTTGACTTTTCCCCATCCTAATATACGACTTTATTCGCCATTTAAGCGTCTCTGATACTCGTACGTTCTGAAATGTGATAACAGCTTCCTGTGCGTGTGGATGTGCCGGTGAATGTTGTGGAAGGTGAAACCGAATGATTAGCGAGCTCGCACCATTACTCTCTCCCTGCACAGTAATGCTCGTTTTTATCACAAAAGCGAGAGCTACTCTGTACAGAAGCCAAGCCCCTCCGCTGTATGTGCAGCCAACAACACACCTTCAAATTCAATTAGTGCGGCTCAGATAGTTTATCATTGCACCAGATAACCGGTGGCTAAATGACTCAATTACTACAGGGAGTGTGTTTCAAAAGGCATGAATTGCTGGGAATTTGGAAAAGTAACAAGACAACAAAGGTCAATTCCATTCGGAGAAACAAAGCTGCAGCTTCTAACTCTTCGATAACACACCGTTGGATTGTTAACGACATTAATAAACCCGGACGTTCTGGTTCTATTCACGCGCCACGCGAGCAGAGGAGGAATTCGATGATCTGGCGAGCGTGACAAAGAAACGAGTCACTTCCAAATATTTATGTACGACCTTCGGTTGTGCTCTGCGTGCTATAGTGGTTTCTCCGACGCCCATGACTTACTCCTGTGAAAGTAAATCGCTTGGAAATCCACCACCACGCTGCACACAATGGGCAGTGCTACACGAAGAGGGCTTTGTCCTTGGTGTAGAATAAAGAGAGTGGATTGCCAACAGTAACAGGCACGGGGGGGGGGGGGGGGGGGTTCTGAGCTCCTGGTCGCAGGAAGTTCTCTGCAGAATACGACGGTGCCAGAAGCAGCAACAACACCGAAGGAGCAAAATCTGTCTCTCAACTCAGTGCACATTAAAGAGAGGGACGTACTAAGTGGTTAAAGCAGTCAACCATAGCTTTTATATAATGGTAATGCCCTGCTTTTATTCAAGTATTCATACATATAGTCTGTAACGTTCCTGTCTGGGAAAGATGGAGGAAATTATGCACTTTCTGCTGCACCGCAATTTGCTGCAGAGCTAGGTTAAAGGATCTGAATAGTGTTTCCACATCTGAGTAGAAAGTAAAGCTGCAGAGACATCATCTGGATTTGCTACAGGAGCAACAATTAAAGCAAAACATGACCTCCTTCAATTGAGGTGTCGCCGAAATCAAGAAGGACGAGAACCCTTGCCGAATATACCTGTAAAGTACAAAATCAATTAACCTCTCACCCCCTCCTTTGATTTTCTCACAAGTGGGAAAACCTGCATGAAAATGTGACCCGGCTCTACCGAGTAAAGGCTGCTGTTCAAATATGTCTTGTGGCTGCCACTGAAAGATTGCTATTGATTTTCAATAAGTGTAAAGCACCCCTCCGCGCAGTGGCTCTCTCTCTGCTGTCAGTTCACCGCGGTGGCATATCGGAGCTGACAGACCTGACCTTGGCTGTTTGTGGCTGCAGCTCCGTCTGAGGTGGCGGCAACCTTCATCCCTGTCACATCTACTCCCCAGAGTTCATTGAGCTGCACCGAATAATAGGAGCTGTTGTTGTTTTTCTCGGCTGCACAGTACCTCCAAACACTGGGTACAGTCACAGTCCTCCTGCAGCTTTGATAGGCTTTGCAGCATTACTTTCACGTCAGCTGGAAAAGCCCACGGAGAATCAAATTTCCCTGACAATCCGTCAAGATGGCATCATCGGCTCAGTGCGACTCCGGCCCGGCAGGTTGCTCTGTTTGATGCAGTGCAGGACGTGCAGCCAGCCACAGGTCTCAGGGGACTCAGGGGACACAGAGAATTGTTGCTTTGAATGTGATTATTTCTCACTTACTCCTCAGGCAGAACCAACCGGAGTTTTATGCATGGTCCCAACACGCGGCGAATGCTATTTAGAGAAAGATCTGGCAACATTTTCACGGTGCAAAAGAGGCTGATCAGCCGAAGCTGCGGCTCCTTTTTCGAGTAACTGTGAAGTGCATGCAGAGCGGCAGAGCGATTCGGCAAATGGACCGTCCAAATGTGAGAGAACAGTGTAATCTGGAGCGTCAGCTGCACTCGATAGCCAAAACATGTGGGCTCTAGGGTTACCAGTCTCCCATAGAACATGTTAGTCACACATACCAGAACAGGAAGGGTTCAGGTGAGAGGCCAAAGGGTGAGATATCTCCAGCTGGAGCTGGACGGTGCCCACTCCAAATCCAATCTGTCACAGAGTGTGCGGCTACGCAGGATTTAACTGGGAACAGGTTTTTTGTTCTGCAGATTTCTGCCATGTACCTGCTGAGGCCTGGTGCGGTTCATCGAGCTCTGGCACCGGGAACTCACGGCTTTAACGACGTCTTTAAATGTACAGTCAAGCCGTGGCAATGTGACAAGAGACAGTAAGTGTTTAGAGGAGCTATACGGCTGCACAGCGATGGTATTAAGATGATATTTGTGCAGCTCTGCTTTGTAGAAATGTTCCAGTCGCACGTCTGATCCTCGTCCAAGAATGGATGCGGCTCCTGGCGCTCTCGCTCTCTCCCATCAGAAATTGTAATTGCTTTATCCTCCACAGGGGCCGCGATACTTTCCAGCAGAACTGGGGAGTTTTCAAGTGGACAGATTGAGAGTCTGGCTCCTAACCCTCGCCAGCTCCACGCCACCAGTGCCAGTCTGAGACCGCCACCTGTTCTAATACCACAGCGACTGGTTTCCTTCCTCCGCTCGCACGTGTTGCCAGTCGAGCAGCACAGTGAAACAGGGAAAGTGTCATCTCTCTATTCATCACTCGTACACTTGTGTGTGGATGTAAATGTCCGGGCTGCTGCTAATTTATCTGGAGGGAATTTTTTAAACAATTTTTTCCGGTAAAAGCTGTAGGACCCAATAAAGAGGAAAGAAATGTAATTTAATGTACTTCTTGAATTTGTATTTCCCACTGCCAACTCCGGGCAGCACATGCTGTTACGTTTCCCTCTCCCACCCCCCCTGCTGGAGTCGGTAATCTCGTTAAAGTTCAATGTTTCCAGAGCTGTCTCCTGCGGGAGCCCGGGTTCCTGATGTCATCCTTTTTTTTTCCCGCAGTAGTTTTCCCTCTGGGGAGGTCTGCATCCCATTTCACCCGGATCCACACTGATGCTCTGTTTCTCCAGCACCTCTCAGACCTGATGTGTCACAGCGGAGAGAGGGGCTGCAGGCCATGCACGGGGGGGAAGGGGGATTGTTTTGTGAGTATGTGTGTGTGTGTGTGTGTGTGTGTGTGTGTGTGTGTGACTGGTCTACATCACTCCACAGAGAGCAGCACTTCATTAAACGCAAATTGTTAACACATGGCATGTGTTTATTAAGATGAAACCAAGCCCATTATGAAGCTAACTCTCCTGGACGTGCTGGGGCCTCCACTGAACACACCTGAGCCCCGAGGAAAAACCAACAAAATACTCCTTTCTTCCTTTGTTTCGTTTCAGAAGATGTTTTCCGAGCCTGAGCCGCGAGCCGCGGATCTCCATGTAGCCACGCACGCTTCAGCAGGAAGTGTCTGGCGCACCGCTGAGTCCGGCGGGGAAGCAACGCGGCGACGAGCGTGCACCAGAGCCGCTGTCAGTGAATATGAGATTGCAGGCTGCCAGGCTGATGCCCATGCTGTCATGAGGTATTACCTCCTGTGACAGGCTACATAACAACAGTTCTAATTAAAGAATGATTGGAATGGGTGGACCAGTGCCTCCTAATGGGGGAATAAACCGCAGCATCCCTCCAGGAAGTGAATTGCACTCATTTATTAACTTCAGGAAGCCGGTAGCTGCTGTCAAGATGTAAATAGCTTATTTTAAAAGCCATTCTAGCCCATTAGCTTGTTCACGCCGGCACTTTAATTAGAAAAATATACATATAAACATACAGCAGCATCATATACAGTCGACTGTGGGTGTGTGTGAAGTGCAGAGAAACGCTGCTGCACTTTCCTTTGCTGTGCATCACCACTAATCTGAACACTGGCTCCGGCTCCGGAGAGAAAGAGCCGGCCGAGCCGAGCTGGTGATGGAGCTCCCAGTCTGCTTGAGCAGGCGCTCCAGCCCTTTCCATGCCCTCGCTGAACTCCTCTCTGTGTTGAATGTTAATTTATTGGCTGCTCCCGGCTCTGAACTGGAGGAGCCGCGGCGCTGATACAGATCCTCGTCTCTCCACCTCCTCTACCTTCCTCTCCGAGTAAGCAAAATCACTCGTCTCCCTATTGCAGAGCGACCACGAGGTCACAGGTGTAATTTTCTTTGCCTGGTTAAAAGCTGACAGAGAAGCGGACCCAGTCGAGAGCGGGTTTTCAATTTATCAACACTTGGCCTGGTAAGCCTGAAAATCCCATCGCCAAAGGCCGGCCCCCTGTTCTTCCTGCCGCTAAGCATGCATGTCATTTCGAACACCGTGCACACTCAGATGTATTCACTTAACCTCTGTGGGATTGAGAGTTAGATCTGAAATACAATATATTTATATTCCTGCACGGGACTGTTTGTTTTCTCACTGGAAAATTACCCATTGATTCCTGCCTGCACGCCGGCAGACCTCGGGATCTCAGAGCCGGGAATCTGAATCCACGCTTCAACAATCATTTGTTTTGCTCCTGTCTGACATTTTCATTCCGTCTCTTTGGATCTGTCATCAGCTGCTCCTGCTGAACATCTGATGACGTTATTATTTGTTTGTGTATGTTCTTTGCATTTTGAATCCATCTCTTTTATCAGATTGTTAACCAGACACGTATAACTTGTACTTCACACCTTCATGTGTCACTAGTGAACATAAAGTCACCTGCTTCCCGTCCACATAATCTGCAGGTTTGGTCTGTGAGGCTCCGCATATGAATCCTCCCTCTGACATTTTCATTTTTATGTGCCATAAATTCTGATGCTCATAAGGCCACCGTGAGGATGGGGGGGGGGGATTTCACCCCTGAAGTGATAAAGAGAACCGAGCAAAAATTATAAACCTCAAAAACTCATCTGCGACACGGAGGAAAACGACTGCGTGTGCGAATCTGAGCGACGACGATTTTTCATCTGGATGTCAAATTAAGAATCAGTATCTCCCCCCGTGAAGATTATGTTCTAATAACATCTGGGGACGAAGGATGCTTAATCACACACCTGACATTACGCTGATGCTCTTTAGAACTCCGTTAAATGAATTGTCGACGGGAATATTGTCGACTGACGCAGACACATAAAGTCATGGAGCTCATCACTCAGAATCATTGTCCAAATCCTAATTAGAAATCACCTAAATGTTGTGATTGATCACGTGCACGCACATCGCTCGATCACAGGCGGGTGGCAGTTGCCTCGGTGAACTCTCGGGCTGAGTGTCCGTTATATATCAGCTGTCTGAGAGTCTCTCTGCTGGGTTTGGTACTTTAGGTTCAGTAAATCAGGAGAGTTACTGTAGCCAGAGGTGAAATACTATTTTAGGAATTTATATTCAATTACCACCGTCAAGGGGTTATTTGTATGTTTGTTTATAAGCAAGATTCCGCAAAAAGCTACTGGACGGATCAGCACAAAACTTGGTGGGGTTGGGGTGGGTATACAGGAATTGGTTGTTCTAAACATTTCTCTTTGTTTCTCATGGAATAATAAATGGATCGTGGTGAAAGAAGAATCTGGAATATGCTTGTGGAGTGTTTGGAATGTGGTGCAGATCAAAATGAAAAGATCTTGTGGATTTAAATGTGGTTTCATAAGCACACAAACAAAGCAACATGGGCAAAGAAAAAAGAACGCATTCAATTTTGGTGAATATATTTTCCTGTATCCGCCCCCTGATCTGGATCTGCATCAACATTTTAACGAGTTCTTTTAATATATATATATATTACATTGTGAGATGATGTGTTTTTTAACATTTTCATTGATGTGGGTGTGGAATTTGCTTCAGCTTGATTGATTCTCAGGGACTATCGGGCCTTGGCAGAGGAATGTGCCAACCTCATTCAAAACAGCACCAGTCCTTCTGTAAGACTTTTAACTTTCTCAACCTGATTATTACCGTTGTTCTTTTCTGCAGTATTATAAAGTAAACTTAATGTAGGGTGATGTAGGTAAAGAAAAGATAATCACACAAAATGAATTCCACACAGTGACGATTGCACGACCAGACACGACTTCTTCCTTCTCTTTGGGGGAAAAGACACAAAACAGACAAAGCTCCTTGGGAAGCCACTCAAGAGATGAGCATCTCGCAGATAACCATCTCGTCTGTCCTCTGCCACTCGGAGCCGAGACGGAAGGGGAACAAACACGTCCCCAGACCTGGTGAGACCCGTCGGCGGAGACTTCTCACAGTTGGAAAATCAGTGACTTGAGCGTAAAGGTGCAGAGTTGGTGTGTTTCCTGAATTCCAAACCAAACGGATGTGTCATCTCTCAATTCAGGAACAAAAATAGACGCCGCACAACAAGTCATAAAGACTCTGGAGGCAGCGAAAGAAAATGAGCTGCAGCATATTTCCTGGAATGATTCTGTAATCTAACATATTAATGATGTTGTACTAGAGGAACCCTCACTTCACCCCATTTATATTTATAGAATTCAAATAATCAGTTCTGTGCTAAGAAGCTTATTTCAATGCAGATTCAAAAAAGAGTGCAGGAGGTCTTTCAAAGGACATGTTGCTCTCCTGAAGAAAACAGCTAAACGAGTGGAGCTTGTTCCTCCATTAGCTTACAAACATGTAAAGTAGCCATTACTACCTTGTAGAAGACATTGGATTTGCTCAGTAGACAATAGTTTTACTCAGTCGTGATTAGAGCCAAATCGTGTCTGTGTGATTTCAGCCCAATTGTTGGAAAACAAATCAACGGACTGATTAGTGGAAATAGAAAAAGATAAAGTCAATACGGAAACTGATTAGATAAAACAAATATCACAGCGGTTCTCGTCTAAGCCCCTGTTTGCCGGGAGATGACTCGATGTGCTTTAGCAATGACGGTAACTCTATAAATTTCCCAATTAGAAGCAGATTAAATTGGTTCATAACGACACACACAACAGATTTGAGCTGTTTGTCTGACACATGACGGAAGAAGTGAAATCCCACAGCCCTGATGGGAGTCGTGTTGTCGTCTTTCCAAACTACAAATCAACTCGAAATAAAGAAAAGGAAAAAAGGAATGAGGACTTTTGATGATGTTCTTGGATGAGAACAAACATTTGTTGGATCATAAGAAACAGAGCCTCGTACGATTTGACTCTGTGTGAGTTAGAGGGAAATAAAAACTGAGCTTGCTCCCTGCCGATGGAATCCACACGTTCTTCACTGGTGCTGAACCAGTACGAAGCTGTTAGATGACATCACACACTGGAGTTGTTTCGAATTTGTCGGTGCTCACAGAGGAAACGTCATTTCTCAGCTGGCGATTTTCAAAGAAAGCCGAAGCTCTGCGACCCCTACGTGTCCACGTGCACGGAATACATGGAAAGTCAATCAGCATGTGGTGGATATAATGACTCCCAGTAAGTCAGGACAATTCCACTGGTAGGTATGGCCTCCGTGCTGCTTTAACGGGATGCAGATTCCACAGACCTGCACTAATGGGCACTTCATTGTGGTTTATGGGGGAAAGCCAGGCTGCTGCAAGGACTCTGCAACTGGCTGTTCTCTCCTGCGCTCCAGATTTCAGGCAAACACTTCAGTGAAAACATGATGCGGCTCTCACATGGAAGGGGGAGCAATCGATGGGATGGATGAAAATGCTTTCATCCTGGATTCCTCTCTCTCTCTCTCTCTCGCAGCGGAGGAAGCTAAAGAGAATAACACAGTATGGGTGCATACCGAATTTTTCCAAGTGGAAATAAACCCCTTAAAATTCACACAGGGGGATTCGCTGGATCTCGACAATCCCTTCCACCTCCGCTGCTGAGAAAATGCATTTTGTGTCGCCGATCTGTTTATTGTCTCCAAAAGTGAAATCCACACATGCAGCTGAAATCTCGGCTCTGATGTGACAAACGGAACCGACGTGTCTCTGACAGACGAGGAGACTCGAGACAGTCGTTAAGAAAATGTGCTGACTCTGCAGAGAAAGACCACTGGGACCACCGGGACCACCATCACTGCAAACTGTAATTTTATGGCCATTACACCCGATGAGGAGGAGAACTATTTGAGATTTCTGCCGTGAAGGTCAAACCCCCGAGTCAAAAAAAAATCATTGAGCAATCTCAGCAGAGCAATTACGTCTGCCTGTGTTTTACCCTGAAAGTGAGATGGTGTCTCAAGAAAAATAGAAGAATCTATAAAGTCGAGTATTTCGGATGATTTTGTTTGAGATATTTCCACTTTGAAGCAAGAGCATGAAGGTATTTTGGGATTACTTCAACCGCCACTGAGATTGATTTCTTTAAGGGCAGCGGGCTAATACACAAACCTGACCCCCCTCCCTCTGAAGTCTGACTCAGGGTTCGAGGTTAAAAGACAGAGGAGTGTCCTCCTCTCGACGGACAGAAGCAGCCTCAACTCCTCGATCTGCTTCAGACCGTGTAACAGGGGCGACGATTGTGATTCTGCACGCATACCATCACCCCCCCCAAACCCCCCCCATCTCACCCCAGCTCTGCTCCGAGCACCCGCTGCTCAGACAGACACCAGAGTTTCAAAGGAATTTGGTCGAGCTGCTGAAGCTGCTGACTTCCACTGCTAAATACTGCCCGGGAATCTCAAGACTCTGCCGTGGTCACTGGAAATGATCTGCGGTGGGAAAGAGCATGGGGAGGAGAAGATGAAGAGGAGGAGGAGGAGGAGGAGGGGGAAGAATAAGAAGAAGAGGACCACCTTAAGAGATTAAGGCTGTGCAAGTCTTTGGAAACAAAAAAACCGAGGGCACTCAAATTGAAATGTTTTCTACATCCCTGTTGCAATTACCTCCGGCTGAGAAGCGCAGGGCAGAGTTTGGATTTGTCACTGTTTCGATATAAATGCAGCTCCCTTTTCAGAAAATATGCACGGACACGCACAGGAGGAATTTAGAAAAATAATCTCTCCCTCTGTGCAGGACGGTGAAACGACCCCAGGTTTAAACATCTACACGTCAGCCTCCATTTTGGGCTCCGTTTGTTACTGTTGGAAACCACTCAGCTGTGGTAAAATGAAAGGAGAGGGAAGAAAGAAGACGTCAATATGACCCAGAAAAAACACTTTTTTTTTATCCTCAGCAACCCAGGAAACACACACACACACACACTCACACACACACACACACACACACAGACACACACACACAGCTTCTCCCAGAATCCAAAGCAAACACATCTAACCTTAACCCTACCTTGACGACAGTGGCACAGTTCATGCAGTGAAGATTCAGCCGTGTGATGATTCTGCACATCACAGCTTCATCTTTCATTTGAAGGAGAAGGAGGATTTTTTTTTTCCTCCATCCCCTGATCCTCGAGCAGATTAAACAGAGAAAATGCTTCTCTGTGACGCTGCATGTGTTTCGATTGTCTGGGCTATAAACTCCCCGCTGCCTTTGGAGTCACAACATTGTTGGTTTGACAACTGAAAACATTGAATTTAGAGAGAAAAATGCATGAATTAGATGCGATGAAACACCTCGGAGACCAAAGACAAAGGCTGAGCTCCGAGCCGACAACAACAGAGGAGCCCTGCTTTGTGTGCCGGTTTGTAGAAAGACTCACACGTTGTTATGCCTCGACACTGCATTAATTTCAGATCAGACCGTTGCCACCGACCTTCCCAAAGTGCAAAGTGAATCCTTTGACTGGTAAATCACGTGGGAACGAGGGGAACTGCTCTGGAGACAAGTCGCTAAATGGTCCCGTCCACAAAGTGCTACCATGTGGAGGTTCTGCAGCGCCATCCACCACCAAGCGCTCCTTTGTTCGGTTTCACTGGAGCTGCACCAGCGTAATTTCAAGGGGGATTGGAAGCGAAGACCCCGGTGGGCAAATTGTTTCAAAAAACCAGATGCACAGAGCGAGTATTCAGCCGACATGAATATTTGGCTTGGTGAAGTTTCCAGCGTGTTTCAGAGGCTCTATGAATAGTGCTGTTGGACATGGGGCAGTTTCTGTTCTCTGAACATCAGCAGGTTTAACAGGAATAAATATCAGCAGGAGCAGATAAAGTTCAGCTGCATTTATCAGGGACAAATTGATACCCATTCAAATTACTGGTCTAATGCATCTTTAAAAACCAAGATAAGCAGCTATACATAATGTTTTTAAACACGGGTAAATGCACCAATAAAAGCAATCGCTGGACTTTTGCACATATACTGTATATATATATACAATAAGTCCATCACCGCCGATTAGAGCTGATAAAAACTTGATGCAGGGGTGAAAGCTGATTGTTTCTATTCCCATTGCAGACAAATGACAGTGGCCAAGGTTGACTGGCTTCTGCTTGAGTGTGTAACACCAGCCATCATTTGTTTCAATTGTTGATATTGTGTGTAGCTGATATATTGTTCCACAATTAGTTGACATCTTGAAGCTTCTTTTCATTGCTGGCTGGGTCCATGTTTAACACGTATGAAATGAGACTCAATTGCATTGACAGGTTTATCAGGTGGCGTTTTTAAATTGTAAATTATCCGCTCTCTGTTCTATGAGTGCAGATTTCACCACAGTATCTTTTGCAATAGAATTCTGCAGTCGTCAGTTTTCCCCTCTTAAAAACAGCCGAGGTTCCAACTCTGCAGGTGTTAACTGCAGTGAGCTTACATTATATTGAATAAGTGCACGAGCTGAAACGTTTTCCACTCACACGGACGGGTCTTCTCCTGGAGTTGCACCGACTCGGCTGAAGTTTCATCAGTTTGAGTCAATTTCTGTTTTTTTTTATACCCGATTTTTGCTGCTTCTGAAATGTGCTGATGTTCGGTCTGAAGGAAAACACTTCTCCCTCCGTCCCTCATGTATCACGAGAGGCACCTGCAACTCAGATCCTACTTCTACTGAACCTGGGGACCAATTCTACATTTAATTTTAATTGAATTGAAAATAATTAAATACAAATCTGCTTAAAAACAATGCATTTAATAATGTGTCTCTGCAGAAACAATGCTCTGGTTACTCCTCCGGCTTTCAAGGACATCCTCTATTCCTAATTAATAACCTGTCGTCCATCCATATCATTGTGTTTGGTTTTTTGCATTGAACGCTGCACAATTAAAACCCAAACACTGTCTCGTTGGATAGCAACCAGTAAGAGCGTTTAAAAGTCCCAGCTGCACCTTTGTGTTCTCCTACGACTCAAAGGGCCATTGACTTTCAGAGTGCACCTTGCTGATTAATCTTCACAACAGAGGGACAGAGAGAGGAGCCTCCAGATCCAGTTAGCCTCCACGCTCACCATCTACTGATCTCTTTCACACTGCTTGATTGCTCCCGCTGGATTATCTGCTGGATGTGCGGCCACGTGCGCACCCCCGTGTGCACCTGTGTGCGCAATGTGCATGCAAGTGTGTGTTTTAATTAAAGTTCCAGCAGGACCGGGGAAAAGTTTAATTTAGCGAAGGCAGGGTTTGAAAAATCGCCTCGTTTTCTTGTCTTCATTTCTGTGTCGTGTCTTATCTTCCTCTAAGCTCGGTCACTGCACAGGGTTATCGCCAAATTACCAACAGAACTCGTTTATTCTTCAATTGAATTAGGTCCTGGAGCGAAGACCCTGCACATCTCCCCTTAATAAAGCAACCCGCCCTATCCACAGCTACAATGATTAGACCACAGCAGGTCCTGGATCAAACGCCTCAATCAGACAACAGCGCTCGTCCTCGCTGTCCGTCTCTCGCTTTGTCTCGTTAACAATCCGCTCGCTCCTCCGTCTTTCTCTTCCACCGAGTCCTGACAACAGGATCATTTTCCAGGAAACACTTTCACCGATTTCTTTTATGAGCAAAAACTCAGCAGTAGCCGCCCCTTGACATTTACCCAAAGACATTTTAATTACAGTTTTTTCTCTGATTCTGTTGAAAAGAAATTATGTTCTGAGAACAGAACGACAAAGAGAAAGCGCACAATGCTACGAAAGTCATTCTCCGAAAAGTCTTTATGCTCTTAAACCCGAGGAACAATCAAAACAACATGACAGTAAAGCATTTACACAGTCAACAGTGGAACAACAACCTTGACACCGAAGGCAGCAGAGAATATTTGCTTAGAAACATTAATATATGTTCGACCATGAGCTCACACCTGCAGATGTTGAGCATTTAGCAACATGTAGAAACCACAGGATTCATCATTATCCTCAAGTGCATCATAGGTGATATTGTTCTAGTACGAATGCATTTATATATTTTCTATTATGCTATTATTATCATTTCTATTGTGTAATTTCTATTCCTAACAAACAGCAATTCCCACTCACATTCACCAAGGACACTTCCCTACGCAGACTGGCAAAGCCCGGGAATCGCACCACCGCCCTTCTGGTTAGTGGACGACCACATCGTCCAATTTGTATCAAAGTAATGAGAAAGTTGGCTTCCCCTCCGCAGGGTTCCCCCCCCCCCACCCATCACGATCGGTTACACTGCGACATATCGAGTTTGGTTCCTCCTCAGATTCAGGCTCAGTGAACAATCCTACACATCTGCTACAGATTTGCTGTTAATTTGTACAAAGTCTGAGCAGAAAGTTGACACTAAATCTTTAACTCGAGGACTTTGTGCGAAAAGACTCGAGGTCTATGTCGTATAAGGTTTAATTTTGAGATGTGGAGAGAATCATGTGACATGAATCTGATAGAATGGAATGTATGTGCGGCTCTTAGAGGAGAAACAAGGATAAAAATGCAACCAAACAAACGGCCGAACCCAAAGGAGGCTGATGAGCAGCAGAGGAGCCAGATTCTGTCGGATGACCCTCGACTCCTGCAGGTAGATGCTTCTCACAGCCCCCCCCCGACTGCATATCAACTGTGCTCATCTCAGCTGATTATTCCTATCGGCCTGGTTGTTGGTTTAACAAACATTTATTGGAGACAGCTGGGGGCCGGCTCCATGAAGAAAGTTCAAATTAGCCATGTCTGTCACGGGGGTAATTTGGCAACACTGAGCCTAACATTGGCAGCTGTGAATAACCAGTATCACAAAGCTGCTAACTGGCTCTGACGCTAATGATGAACAAACATTACTGTGGGATGCACTGCACATGAAAAGTCACAAGTGATGTCAAACTGTTTCTGCTGCCAAAGAGAGAGGAGAGAGGAGAGGAGGGTAAATATTTATCATAACTGTTTGGATTCTTTTTCGAATGAATCATGAAACTGAGATATAAGTGAAATTATTACTATTGCGAGTCATTGGTCCAGGAATTACTAATCCTTATATTAGCAAGCCACCACTTTTTATCAATAACATAAGGTGTTCCACATGGTTCAGGTCCCTTTCTCTTAACTCTTTTGCCGAATCCTGATAAAACAAGTGCTTCCTGCTATTTTCCAGAAGCCAAAGCCCAAAGCCACAGGTGTTGATGAACTTGGATCTTTCTACTCCAAATAGACATATGATGTAGAGTGTCACATAATATAAATATCACTACATATGGTTTCACATAAGCCCTCATTTAAATTTCACACGGACAATCCATGTGCCGACTCAGGCAAAAGGTCAGTTGTTGCTACAGAAATACACAATGTGGAAAGTGGCTTGTTAGGGCCGGATGCCGACGTGATCCATCGACACACATCCTCTTCCACTCTGTCTACTAATCTGATCTGACCTGCTTCTGGTTCCTCTAGTTCTATAATACAGCTGTACTTCTTATCCGGAGGTCGGGCGGGCTTTGTGAAGGACGTGATGCTCACTCTTATCTTTTTATCTGTTGAGCTCTCCATGGGAAATTAACATATCACCTGTCAGACCTCCTTTGGTTCATCATCTCCTCTGAGCGGCTCTCTCCTCCAGTCAGGTTTGATCTCAGGAAAGACTGCTTTTAGTTTCAGTGCACCTGATTCTTTTGCAGAATTAAAGAACCTCCTTGAAAGCTGATTGTAAACCTCCCAACCGCTACTTGTAATTGCTTTATATAACTGTATTTTGATATATTTTCTTAAAATTGCGATTACTTTTGAATGTCTTAGACTTTTCCTCCCATCTTCCCTAATTTGTTGATTTTAACGGCTTTTAATAATTAATTACGATATTGCCTTTTCAGGGGTTTTTGAAGCAATTCAACTTGAGATGATTCGAAGAGAGGATGATGACACAGCTATTGAACGTCTTTCCGTCTCTGCGTGTCAACGCTCACAGTGAAGGAGCAGCTGGGACCGATTTATGTTGATAAATATTTAGTTAATTAACCGTGTTCACGTGTCAAGTTGCATCAAAAGTGAAATAAACAAGTGTGAAGAGAGTGAAGTGAGAATCCCGGGAACATATAGAGACCGAAAGATGCATCGCCGCATTCGTGGTTGTTGGTGCAGAAGAGGAAACCAAACAAAGAGTGAAGGCTAGGGGTGGGGGGGAATACAACAAATGGCTGACTGTCTTTAATGGTGCACTGGGAGTCTGACCAGGTGAGACCAATTTTCTTTAACAGCCCCTCGACTCCACATCCAGCCTCCTGCGGATAGTTGGAGTTCGTTAGCTGCTGCTGGTTGTTTTCTCCCCGGCAGTAATCATGTGTGGGACCAGTGAATCTCGTAGAACTCGACACAGCAGCAGCTGCAGAAACTACTTTTCAACAATTGGCAACCGAGTAGAGAAAACTCCTCGGCCTTAAAGCCCATAAAGTGCAATTGAGGATGTTCTTGACTTGTTAGTGCGTGTGACTCCAAATTAGTCACTATAGAGTTTAAAGAGCCTCTGTTTGGGTCGGCACTAACTGCTCTTGTCTTTAAAAGTTGTCCCTTTAGCTCTTTAGCTGTTTTTTTTTTACACCACCTTTTCGCCCAATCTTGGCTGTTGTCTGATGAGGAATCAGCCTTTCGGGGCATGAGCCAATATCTTGGGATGTTTGGTGTAAACAGTTGATATCCAAAGACTAGTTTCTTTTATCACACAGCGATACATTACGTACATGTTTCAGGTCCAGATGACCTTGTGGCTGATCTCTATCAACATTTACATTTTGGTGTTCTGCCCCTTTTGCGGTTTACAGAATCTGTTTATAGAGATTAACTTTTGCAATCTGCTATTTGCTAGTTATGTGTTTCTAAATGGCCGTGTATAAAAGTGACCTGACAGCTATTAAAAGTGAAGCGGAAACATCTTGGCTACAGTAGGGCCATAAACCCCGAAACCCCATAAGGAATAATTGTTTTCCATGCTGGTTCTTGTAGTTCCTATCTCACTGGTGTTTGCACAAGTGTTCATGTTTTTCTGAGGTAATTAGTTGAATTATTTTTATTGTTATTACACAGACTCCGGCTCCACATGATGTCACCGTTGCAAGATGACATCGCCCGTACCCTGGATACTTAATTTCTTTAATAGTGGGAGAAAGTGGAGACGTGTCGTCCATCTTTATTTACACACCATGATTTTCCCGAGAATTGTTGAACTCGGTGTGAATTAAAGAGACAGGCCGATTTGAAGGTTGTAAATAACGTGTCACAGATCTAATATTTCATCACTGAAATATACGTCTCTGCGGGTTCTTTTCATATTAATCATTTCGTTCTTTGTCAATATAAATTATTTTTATTTCCTACCCCCGCATACAATTATTTAGTTAGTGGAGCTTTAATGTAAGGTTGCATGTTAACCAGAAAGAAATTGCGCGTCTTTGGCGACGCCCATTCTGGTTTCGCCCCGACCAATGAGATTGTTTGTGCCGTGTGAGAAATGTTTGCATAATTGAAACCCCACTTGGTCGGTCGCTCTGTACACAGCGAATACTGCAGTATAAATATTGCTTTAGATTTATTCCTACAGTATCTGTTGCCGGAGAGACGTCCTCTCTTTGAAGACTCTCTCCCTCTCTCCCTCTCTCCCCTCTTCTCCCACATCTGCTTTCAGTTTTCCGTGTGTATGACAAACAGCAAAGAAATTCCAAACTGCGGTTGTCCTAAGCCAGCGGCCCCTCCTCCAGCTTTCTCTTGGCAGGACGGCTCGTGTCTCACATTTAATCACGAGTGCTTTGCCAGGCAGCTGGGCCTGGGGGAGATTCAGCGGGGGGAACGGTAGAAACTGGATCTGGTGAGGCAGGCAGCGTACAGTTAAACCTCTCCATAAAGACCCGGGAGCCAGGTCATAACAACACCATCGTGATAGTCGAAACCAAGAACAACTTTGCTTTTGGCTGCAGACCAACAAAACGAGCGGCTATTTCTTTTTGGACGACGGCAACGAATTAGAAGAAAAGTGGCAGAAGAATTCATAAAGTTTAGAAAAAGCATCGAGGGCATTTTTAATGGCAAATTAACTGAACAGATGGAAAAAAGAAAAGGCGGCGTCGTTCCCTTTGCATGCTGTCCCCTCAAAATCTCCCCCCCTTCATGAAAGAATAAGAGTCTTGTCTACTGTATGAAAACGCAAACATTGCCAGGACATGTGTGATCCATTAAGCGGACCAAATTGAAAGCTGCACCAGTGGCCGGGCCCCACATCACAGTCTCCAAAATCCTCCGTCACATCCATCCTGTATAATTGCATTGTCAAAGAGAACAGATAACTGAGTGGCACGTGAGTCTAATCGTGTCGAGCGTCCCGAGGGCATCGGGAGTGAGGAACTCTTTATCTCACGAGTCTCCGAGGAGAACCTTCCCCTTAATCTCACTCCCGACTCAAAGAGACTGCCCATTGGTGGTCACCTCTCTCCCCCCCCAGCTTCAGGTACGTGAGGTATTTCTCTCCGACTGTCGGAAAAAGCACGGCAGTCGTGCGATGTCAGCCACAGATTGATGAAGAAATGGTTTTGAAGGTTCAATTTTCCCCCTTCGCTGACATCTTGGCAGCGGCTACAGCGAGTGGGAAATCCAAATTTGCTCAAAGTAGACGAAACTTAAGTGGAAGTGAGGTGAGGATGATTGGCAGAGACACCTGTCAATCACACGGACATGTCATAAAGCATATTTCCTTTTTTCGAGCTTTGACATTTCTTCAACCCGAGTGAGGCTTCACGGATCTACAGGCTAAACGAACATCATGAGGGGAAATTACTCTTAATCAAACTGTGAGGAGAAATCAATGTGTCAGTGTTGAGGAGCCGCATCCGACAGCAATTACACTCAGTTTTGTAGCTTGAATTTCGGTATCCTGGAAATTGCACTCATATGTTGAGTCATGATGAGTCAGCAGGTTGTGACTCAACGTCCAATGAACATGAGATTCATGTTCAAGGTCTTGTCACAAACATGCAATCAACCCAGTCTCCACCTCCCATTACTATAATCAATACCCTTATATTTCCAGTGAACGATCAACCGGGGTCAGCCCTATGTTCCCACAGCCCTATGTTCCCACATTTCTAAGGATTTTTTTTTCACTGACAATATTGAAAATTAGGCCCTATGTTCCCACAGCCCTATGTTCCCACATTTCTAGATTTTTCTGAAAATTAGGGTTAGGGTTAGGGTTAGGGTTAGCGGTGTTGAGCTCAAGAGAGTTTGGAAGCTAGCTAGCTCCTTCAAATCGCCAGCTACTGAATGGTGAACCCTTAACTACAAGGCAGGGGTAGAAATGTGGGAACTGTAGGAACATAGGGCCTAATTTTGTAATGAATATTGGAAATGTGGGAATATAGGGCTGTGGGAACATAGGGCTGTGGGAACATAGGCACGCTCCCGATGAACCAACAGGGGAATTCTAACCAGTCTCTGCAGACACCCCCCCCCCCCCCCCTCGACTCCATGGAGCGTTTTAACACCTTCCAGCTCACTGTGTAGGTTTTATGATGCGCAGCCGTATTGTTCTGGTTCGCTCCCACATGTTGTTAGTGTCGCTCTCGGCTGCAGCTGCTTTCAGTTAAAAAGCTCTTAAATGTCCAACTGTCCACAAACCTGCACAGCAACAAAGAGAAAGCGGGCGAAGTTAACGGAGAACAAGAAAAAGTGAGAATTGGACTGAGCGGAATATGATGACTCCGTCCATCATATACATGACAGTGCTGCAGGTTTATTAGTTATCCAAACTTCTCAGAGTAAAACAAACCAAAACCAAATTCACAGAATAAGTTTAGCATGGATTTGATTAAAGAGTTGTATCAGCAGCTTTGATTAAACCTTTAGTAGAAGTTGGAAACTTGAACAGGAAACAGAGCACGGACCTATTGTCCCTTTAAATTAAATCAAGCCGCACACACACACTTGTAGAGTCTAGTCTCTTAAATTGATCTTTTTTTTCACTATCAAGATCCATGAATTATTCCCTTGGAAATTGGTGAAAATGTCTAACAAACCCACACAAAAAAAGACCAATCTCACAATGTTAAAGTGATAAAAAATAGAGGTTTGGAGTGAAGATACAACTTCTTGTAATTCACGGTATATGACAAGTGGAAGGTTTCAAGAGAAAAGGAACGGGTCAATTATTAATGTCAAGTTTCCGAGAGGACGTACAAGGTACAGCACACGTCTGTGGGGATAATTTATAATATAGTTTCAGTAACATCCTTCCCAGGGTTATTTTTAAAACCTCATTTCAGTCTGTCATCTGAAGCAAAACTATTCAAATCTTTGTCCAGTGAAATTAATAACCCTGGCCGGGCTCCAGTGTTTGCCTGTCATGACTCATTAGAGACATCTGTAGTAAGGATGTCATTACCCACTCCCACACCACACAGCTGACAAAACTGTTCGGCTGGAGACCTCGTAGTCGACAATGTGTGGGAGAGCTGCACCGGCCCAACGCTGGCAGGGGGGGGGGGAACTGAAAATTTCTTTAACTTTCATTCGAAGTCGAAACAAAGGTCAGACCAAGGTGTCCGAGAGGGAGCGAGTTTGAGCCGCACTTGATTGTCAGCCTAAAAAGAAGCGTGGCACCGGGGACACACTCTAATGTCATTATGAGGGAGCAGGATAATTATGGTACAATTTGAAAAGCACCAGTCAGAAAGCTCCAATCAGATTTCTATAAAAAATCTGAGAAAGAGATCAAAATATGTGGTTGGACTAATTACCATAAATTAAAAAGAATCAGTCACTTCATTAGGGAAAGAGCTCTTTCAGAAATAGTGTTGAAATACTGTTATTATAGGTCTCCAAGCGACCATATGACACAGACATCATTAAATGAACTGTAATTTCCATGACCATTGTAGGGATTTGGTTGAAACGGTTCAGAATCAACCAAAGTTTGAAATTCTCCAAGACACAGGAGTAGAAAGCTACATGGATGTTTGACAAATGACTGGCAGGAAGTGATAACATCAAACTGTACACATAGAAGAAACAATGATATTTTGTTCTGCCTTTCAGACGTTTGAAATCGATATCTGCACTTTACATAATCAGTTTTAATATCGTCTTCACTGCTTTGAGAGACTCACACATTCATTATCATGATTTTCTGAAAATGCAGCTGATATTATACCGAGACTTTTAAAAAATCTAAGTAAAACACACAATTTTGCACATTTGAGTCACTGATTCAAGGTTGTATTCGTTTGAAACTTGCATCACAAGATGTTGCCATTGTAGAATTAAATCCTTCTTCTTTTAATGTTAATATTGCACATTTAATATGTTGTCGAGTGTATAATTTTATTGCTAATACATAAAATGTACTTAAATATACTTTGTGAGATTAAACGAGGTTGTACTTAAACATTCACTTATTTACCTCTAACTACAATATCATGAAATCTGAAAGATGACAGTGAACAACTCTCAAGACAAGATCATCGGACCTTCAGAGAAACTCAACATTTAGATAAAAATAGATTTCTAGCTCTCTCTCCTGTGTTTGGATCCTGTTACATCAAACTACAGTTGAGGAACCAAAAACAGATTCCACACTTGGACAGATCCGATGAACAGTCTTTCATTGGACTTACTGGAAGGCAGAGGTATCCGTAAACAACATGAGTCAGGTTCAGAAATGAAGAGATTATAAACTGTTGGAAAATGCTGGAACACTGACAGAAACTTAGGAGACAAACTGGAAACCAACAGCAGGGGACACACAGGGTTTAAATACACAAGCTAACAAGACACAGATGGCTCTGATGAAGGCAGGTGAGCAACGAGGAGCGGGAAAACAGACAATGTCAGGAAATAAAAGAGGAATAACCTCAAAATTTAAAAACAAACACAAGGTTAAAGTCTATAAACCCAACAAAGAGTCCAACAGAAATTCCACAAGGAAATAAATCAGAAGTTCTCAACTAAACTCCAGACGGGGGCGAAATCATAAAACATTAAGACTTGAAAAATGGTTGTTGGCGTATACAGGGTTTAGTGATAAACAATTCTATAGTGAGTGTCTGAATATGGGCACTGTTGGCTCTGCTGGGTCCCGAAAACAATGTTTAAAATATTGAGAAATACTAAGAAACGCGCCTTGGCATCAGCGTGGTATTCAGAGAAATGGGTTTTGGGGATCAGTAACCTCGGGGCTTGTCAGAATAATCTCTCTCCTATTTGAGCCCAAAACAAACATTCATTGTTCCCAAAGTCCTCAACCGCAAGAAAAATGATGCACACATCCAGAGATTTCCACCAGATCCCTGTTTTGTTTCTGGTTTCCCTCCATCCTCGGCTCTCTAAACAGAGAGTAACACTTTGTTTATCCAGCGTCTGGGCAGCTCCAGCTTGAAGAGCACAAGGCACTGACTGACAATGCCCGGCAAATGAAAACAAATAAACCAGTCCTCCCACCCCCCAGTTACTCTGGACTCTCGCAAATACAAGAAGTAAGTGTGTGCACATCAGCTCACCACAGCCCCCTGGCATTGATCAGCTGCAGCGCCGGGCGAAATGATCAAAACCAAATCAACTCCAGTCCTCTGCTGCTGGTTGTTGGTTTTTTCCCCAGCCTGTACTGACACGCCACCAGGAGCATCGACATTCGGTCACCACGGGGGGGAAATATTGCTCAATATTCAAACAGAATTATTCCCCAAAAACCTCAATGTCAGGCTGATTGAGGAGCTGCAATCAAAAAGACCATTGTGCTGCTTTTTTTTAATGAAAAAGCCAATTATACAAAAAAAAAAGAGTCTTTTGAGAATCTTTTGCGGCTTCATTTTAAGTCCTGGCTTTTATTTTTCATTTACTGGGAAAATGCAGAGCTGCTCCATTTGCTCTGCACGAGAACCTGATGTGTGGAGACTGATCAGGAGAGAATATCAATGTGATTCCTGTCAAAGCCAAGGCAGCGTCCGGCGGGGGGGGTCACCTCATCGTGACATATAAACTGGTGGAATCATTAGGAAGCTCAGCCCCTGGTCTTTCTCCGTGGCTCTTTCATGTCAGATTATAATGTACCCGGCCAACTTTCAATACCTTTGTAGCGTCTGATTTTTTTTGCAGCGAGTAGCGATTTCAATGGAGAAAGGTCTCTCTCGAAACACAATAGATCACCTGATTGATGGCCGTTCCTGAAAGAGCTGCCAGAACAAAACAAGACCCTCCACTCCAATTCCCCGAGAGCCGATGAGTTTTGTCGGGTGTCAAAACGAAACAAAAAAAAGGCGGAGAAGCTGATTCATTCCGGCCCTGAAAATAGATGACAGGAGAAGAAAGCTGCAACACGCACGGCGGCACGGCCTCACGCCGCAAAAAATAAAAGGTATCACCTGACGGATGAACAGGCACTTAATTATGAGCTACAACAGAATCACATCAAGCCGCTCTACGATGAAGTTGCTCAGAAACACTGGGAGAGCTGTCGTCCTGGAGTCTTTGTCCTGGAGATAAATAACAGCTCGTGATTACAGAGCAGAGAGAAAATAACAAAAATGTAGAAAATGATGTTTCTAATACAGTGACACTGCAGCAAATGGTCTTTAAACCGTGAGAAACTCATTAGGTTCCATTTTGCTGAGGCTGTGAAGACAATTTCACCACATTTACTTCTTATTAGTTTAGCTCTTGTATCCGTTGTTATTCAATTAATTCCGATTCCACAAATTCTCTTGTTGTTTCCTGTGAGATCGTTATGTGTTCGGCGTCGGCCGCAAAGAAATGCAATCAGAACTTATTTAATACATTTAAGCTTATTGTCTTTTACCAAAGTTATTATTATTTCACAGTATTTAGACCATAGACTGTAAATAAAGATGGACGACGTGACAGCAAAGGGTCCCAATCTCCCATACTGGTATACGGCCAGTATACGGTAGACTCGGCCTCCTCCATGTAATTCATCCACCCACATCGGGCGACAGGCGGGCTTCACCCTGGACAGGTCGACAGGATATAACACCGCCAAGAAAACAACCACTCACACTCACATTCACACCTAACGGCCATTTTAGAGTCTCTAATTAAGATTAAGATTAAGATACATTTATTTGTCCCAAACACATGCACAGACATGCACAAGCACACTCATGCAAGGAGGGAAATTTAACCTCTGCTTTTAACCCATCTGGTGCAGGACACACAGAGCAGTGGGCAGCCATGTACGGCGCCCGGGGAGCAGATGTTGGGGTAGTAAGGTGCCTTGCTCAGGGGCACTAGACAGGGTAGGGAGAATCCTCTTGGATTTTTGGACAGATCAATCCAGGTTCGCCTTTTTGTTGTTTCTCCGTGGAGTCGAACCAGAGACGAACCAGAGACCTTTTCTGCCCATAATCCAAGTTTCTGCCACTAGTCCACCGCCTCTCCTCAAACGTGTTTAACCTTGTCCCCAATCTGCACGTCTTCGCACTGTAGGACGATGACAGAGAACCCAGAGAAATCCACCAAGACACGGAGAGAACATGCAAACTCCTGATAAGTTTGATGTTGTCTCATTGGTCGGGCACGTGAATCGGCGGGACCTCAACAGTGCGGCTCAATTTATGAATATTGGAAGGAAGTGGAGACCATTTTATTTCTGCTATAGTCCGTTTCTTTTAATATCAAATACCTCTTCCTGTTTGAAGTCTACAAAGCGCCGCAGTGGTCATAGAAAAACTACATCGAGGCCAGGTCTCACTGCGCTGAGGGATGGAAATGCTGTTGCGTGCACAAAAGACACAATTCCTTCACATGTTTTGATTAATTCATCCACAGGAGATGAATGTATTTATACCGAGAAGCAGCACAACAGAGCAGCCTCTCCCAGAACAAGGTGTCGGCTCGGGGGTTGCTGACTTTACTCTGTCGTTCTTATCACTTTTTCAAAGACGTAGAGCGGCTACATGAAATCTTTATTGCGCCCAAACACACATCAGACGATACCATTTATCAAACCGAGCCGGACGTGGTGATGTTAGCGGCAGGATGGATGTGAGTGTTTGGTTATCAAAATGAGGTGTTTACACCAAAAACATGGAAACGCTGGGACGTGTGGTTCGGTACCTGTCGTCCGAAACAATTTGTTGTGTGGATGATGGATTATTCTCGTTTCTGGGCAGCTGAAGCACCAGTGCTGAAAAAAAAAAAATCCACAGTGAATCTGTGGAACAATGAATAAGGTGGTGTATGCATCATTCAGCGATATCACAGCATCACTTCAGCACTATCCCAAAATAAGTACTTCCATTTTTTACCAAATACCTTCCAGAGTCAAGGAAATACAAACAATCCGAAAAGCAGGGTTAAAAAAGCAGTGAGGCTGCTGGTGTTGTTCTCTCACACTTTCACGCTGCAACACTTTGGAAAGTGAGGACGTCAGAATAAAGTCGCTAACCCGCCGTGGCAGCTCGCTCCAGGCTATTTTGAAAAGTCTTTGCCATAAAGGTTAGAAAACCAATGCTCCCTAAATTTAGGGGCAACTGGTTTGACAGCCGGGCTGCAGGGAGACAGGTGGGTCTGTTGTGCTGCTGCTCAGTGTTTTTCATTACAATACCTATATAAGTGTTTCTTTTTTTGTGTCCAGGACCGATCCTGGCCTCTGCAGTAATTCTCCTTTTCCCTTATATTCAAAACCTTGGAGATAAAGGTCAGGATATGGGTGCACTCTAAACTTTAGGGCCGGCTGTTTTGACAGAGTAGTGCTTTGGGGGAAACTCAGTGCTGTTGTGCTGCGTCTCTGTTTGTATACATGTTTAATTCATGCGCACAAATAATTCAAAACCTGGGAACAAATTCTCCCGTGTGCATGCAATAGCATCTCGAGTGCTCAGTGTGAAACACGGCCTTCATTTATATACATGTCTTTTTCTGTCGAGGACCAGACTTGGCCTTTGCAGTTATTCTCCTTTATTCGCTAATATTCTAAATCTTTTTTTTGAATCTCAATTAAACCTTGGACACAAGAGCCACTTCTGAAGCTGATGTCACTTTCCTGAGAAGATGCCAAGGCCTGAACTAATTTCAAGAGTCTGTTAAAGAGTTTTCTTTTTGTCTTCATCCGTATCATGACCCTTTCCTCTGCAGGTCTATTTATGAGCTGCTATGATAGTTTGTTGCCATTATTCTCATGAACTAAATAAAGCAGCATGATATCAGATTTTTGTTTAAATTATTTTAATTAAAACATGTCACCCTTGCTTCCATTAATACATTTCACGAGCTCCCGTTAGAAAAACAAGTGCTGCAGACTGATTAAGCTGCTCTCCTGTTGAAGAAGCAGTCGGGAAACAGGGCTGACGTTAGAATTCTTTAAAGTGAATTAGTTGACTTTGTGCAGAACGTTACAAAAAAAAACAATCCTGCAGCCACTACAGCGTCGCTGCCAAGCTGCTCATCCTGGTAATGCTGATAATTGACAACACTTTAGTTTGGTTAATTTGCCTCTGGGTTGCTCAAGAGCGAGCGAGTCCAAACACTGGAGCTAATTGGTTGAATTGTTTGACCTTTGAGTCGGTTAAAAGCTTTTTAAGTAATAAAGTACTCTAAGGTTTAAGAGCAGGTTTGACTCCTGCCCATCATCAATACCCATGACATCTCGTGTCAGAGGAATTTCAGGATGTCTCTCTCTCTTTTTAAACAACTCAATTCTCATTCACCCAAACCTCGAAGAACACACACCCACACAACACACACAAATAGGCTCGTACACTACACAACAACAGCCCTATAGTTAAAACAGGCCCTGGACTATAAAGGACAACACCATAAAACACCAATTCCTTTACAGCACAGAAAGCAACAAAACAGCATTTCCTCAGGTTTTTAGCAATTTAACCAACACTAAATAACACACTTTTCCTCGTGTACTATAATACAACATGGCTCCCAAGTGCTGAAACTCCATTTCGACCGCTATAAATGAAACAGACCTCCGTCTCTTAACATACCACTACAGCCTGTTTACTGCTGCACTGGAGGGTATAGTTTGTGTGTGTCTGCGAACACACAGTGCAGCTGATGCTTTCTCGCACATTGTGTGTTCGCTGCCTGGAGGGGAGAAGCAAAGTTTATTAATCTCGGCTGTAGTTTCTCTCGATGTGTGATCCGGCCCATTTCACTACATTTCTTATTCCAGTTCCTCTAACACAGGCAGTGAGATCACACACTTTGAACGCATGTGCTGGGATAAATATATTAAAACTGTGTGAATATGTTTTTGAGTTAATAATAACGTCTTTCTGCTGATTAAACAAAATATAGATATGATGAGTTAATCAGAGCTGTAGCGGCGGTCTATTGGTAGGTTTGTGTTAGCGTACGTACGACAAAGCTGGTTAAAGCTAAGCTAAGCAGCTGTTAGCAGTAGTTCCATGTTTACTGTATCGCTACAAAGAAAATTAGCTCATTTCCCAAATTATCAAACTATTCCTCCTATTAAATTTCCCTGGAGAATGTCTAGAGAGGGAGCTGCATCACCCCCTTCAGGTGGGGGGTGAAACTGCCAGACAAAATGGTTAAATTAAAATATTAATGAAATTTATATAATAACAACTTTTTTGAAGGACACATCGAGTTAGCTTGGTTGTTTATGAAATGCCTAACTCCGACCTTTCAATGATATTCTGCTGTTTTCTGTTTCTCTGATAGGTGACTCGAACTTTAATACTCTAATATTATTTTGTGTGAGCTCAGTACGCATTGAATCATTTAATATATGAATGCTGGGGTGGGGGTGATTGTTGGTTTCTCTTTTCCTTGAAGCCCATAAAGTCCCTTCAAAACACTCCTGCTGTAATGATGAGAATAAAAACACCATTATACATTTATTTGAAGGGTCAGTGATATATCAGTAAACCTTTATTGATGGAACAATCATTTTTAACCAAACTGCCGTTTGGCTCCCGTCACAGTGATTGTTCATATTGTGCAGCAGCTCAACGCCGGCTGTGTGTAATGGTGGATGGATAAAACACTGTGTTGGGAGTGTGATGTCCTCTGAAGACAGCAGAGGACGGTCGCCCTGCTCGTTGTTCATTCATGTGATTCTGTCATAAAAAAAAGAAAAGTCGAGGTACCACGAGTTATGTCTCGATGTACTTCTCATACACTGCAGCTTAGAAGACGTGTTTTCGGGACTCAACTCTGGTCATTGAAATAGCAGAACAGCCCTATATGCAGTGTGTGCATGAAAACCTCTCTGAAGCATCTGAACATCCAGATATACTTCATGCTTTCAGTGAGGATTCGAGCCGCGTATATATTCTTGTCCATCACATTTATTATCACAACCCCCCGAAACAAATAAAGGACAGGACAAATAAAATGCATCTGACACGGAGCGCGAAGCCAGAGACGGTGTCGGGAGTGGAGCTTGGCTTTTTTTCTCGTGCAGTTTGTTTTGTCAAGAGAGAGACACATTATTCCACGTTACGCATGAAGCCCTCAGCCAGGCTTCCACTTGAATGCCTCCTCTTCAAACAGGAAGCTTTTACCCCACAAGGCTTTTCATTAGTAGAATGGAAACTTCTTAAATCAACATTAGCGGCTCACGTTTCCCTTTGAGGAGGTGCCTCATGGCAGGAAGTCTTTGTCGATACCTGCACATGTGGAGTGAGTCACTCCCCGGCGTTGTCCTGCTTTGAGAATTACCTGTCGGAGCCCCCCCGAGATGCATTTGCAAGTGAAAGCATGAAATGTTCCGAGCATTAGTCCACCGAGAAGTTTGTTATACGGCGCTACTGCAATACCCGAGAGTTTTATCTGTCATGTCAGAGATGTAAATAAGGAACAATGTGGAAAGCGAGTGCGTAGATTTAAAGCCGTCGACTTTGCAGCAACAAATTCCAGTCGTGATTGTGTAGAAGTGCTCACGTCAGGGCGGAGTGCAGCGGCTGTAAAAGTGATTTGATGATGAGGAACGCAGAGGGAGGTTAATGCAAAGCAAAGACTAAGATATGCACAGTCCCAGTAATAAATAAAGATCAACAAGCAGTTAAAGTAGTCAGAAATTCCACTGAAGCTCACGGGCCTCTGCCAACGACTCTGCAGAGCAACGTGACAAAGCTGTGAGTGATAATCAGCGGCTTCGCCTCCGTCCTCTTCAGGGAGAGACATAAATAAACATGTCATCACTCACATATTAAATTATGCTCACACATTTCCAGCTTTGATTAGCAAATTAAGGCTCAGATAAAATATTTTAAGATCTCATGGCACTTCAACCAGGAAAAAAGAAACATCAATATGTTTAAGTACAGGACGCGTCTGATATTTATTCACATTTTCTAAAGTAACTGCTTCCCTAAATCAAAGTGATTCCTGGTAGATCAACAAACTCCTGTAATGTGGATTGTGAAATCTGGAAGACGCTGCAGGTGAGATTAAAAACGTATAAATCTTTCAAAAACCAAGTAGCAGAAGTTCATAAATTGAACTCCTCATGTGGTCACATTTTGTTCCTCACAGCTACGTAAGAGGTTGTATTTAAAAAATATTTCCTTCTGGTTTTACAGCTTGAGTCTGTTAAAAATGTAAAGTTAAATTTTTTTCCAGTGTAATCCCCGACATTCCCAGAGAGTACAGTATGTTGTCGGGTTTCGGCTCCATGGTGGAGACACTATCTGACGACATCACACTCGTACGTGCTGGAGTCCACATCGCTCATCAGCTGATTAGCTTGCTAGCTAACATGTTTATTAAAATGTCAGCCTTTGGAAAACGGTTTGAAAACAGAAGTCTGAACCATGGGCTGAACCAAGATTCCTGTCTTTGCTTCCTTGCAAACATTTAATCTGGTTAGTTTTGGTTTCCAAGCAACAAAGATTTGGACGTGAATCCTGCCTTCATCACCTCCACGGGCTGCATCTACAGATACTAGTCCTCGATTGGTTTGTGGACAGGTGAGCGTCCTGGTTTGTATTTCCCCTGTGATATTATGAGATAACGAGCAAAATTAACGTTCTCGTCATTCAAACGTGTTTAATGTTGTATTAAATTGTGTCCACTGGTCTGTTTTATGGTCAGAGGAAGTTCTCACGCCGGTTCAGCTTAAAATAAACTGAAAGGTCTGTGTGAATATTTCTGAATATTACAATAGTGGAAGGTAAATACAAAGTCCACTGAACAAATACTCAGCATCAGTGATATTTTTCTTCAACCCTGTAATTATTGTTGCCTCAACTCACCCCGACCTCAACCACAGTATTTGTGTCTCAATCGTATGATTTGGTTTGGAAGTTATGGATGTGTGAGTTATTTTATGTGCGGACTGTGAGTGAGAACACCGAGGGACAGCTGTAGCATTATGTTATCTGATCGCTTTGTTTGTTATTTTTACATTTAAATGTAGAAATCCATCTTTTCCTTCAGCCGCCTTAAAGCCCCGGCCTCTGAAACAGATCCAGTCCTGAGGCCTTTTTCTTTTGCTCAAATGGAGATTTAGATTCCAGCGACACATTCGCAGAACAAAGCAATATCGGTTCTGCTGACGCGAGCTCGGCGACTGACCTCAGGTCTGTGGATTGAAACCTGCTGCTGCAGGAAGCCAATCCCCCCGAGGCCGCTAATTGGTTGTGACTCGTCATGGCAACCAGCCACGAGGCTTCAGGGGAATTGGTCCCAACAGGCGAAGCGTTTCTGAGGATCAGTCGGTTTGTTTGCTGTTTATTTTGCGTTTTTGCACGCGTCAGCTTTTGAAGGTTCTCTTCATGTGTATTTGTACGTAACAGGTTAGGTTATTTATTTCTTCTCTGGCAGTGAATCTGAACTTCCACAGACCAGGGGTGGGGTCAGAGCCTCGAAGTTCTCCGCCACAGATTCCCTGACACATGAGCCAGTGTAAGACGCGGAACTTTGGACTCAATTAAATATTCTCTGATGACCCCTGGTGCCCAAAGATAATTGAGTGGTTAACTCAGACTACCTGTGTGTGTCCCTCCTGGCGTCTAATCAGATCCCAGCGCTGCTTCATTTTCTCCACTGCCTCCACGGCTCCGGCCGCCCGTCTCATTTCCTACACGGACGAGGAAAAAAACCCGCTGCTCTCTTTTCTCTAAAACTAATCACATTTAAACTTAAATTGGCACATTCCAACTTTTGGGGAGTTTATAGCCTGCAGTGGGAAACGTTGTCAGCAAGAGGAGGTGACTATTTGAATTTGAAAGCATCAGAGGTGAGTGGACACAATGTGGTGCATTATGATAAAGAAAAGCAAAAGCACATCTACAGTCCAGCTATTTTCTACCTTTGTCGTGTTATTCTTCCTTTTAGAAGCTGTTGTTTGGATGAATCTCTTCCTGTCATTTTTTCTCCGCCTGAGAGTTTATTTTCATCGGCATCTGTTTATTGGTTTGTTTGTTTGTTTGTGTGGTGTATTTGTTTGCAGGATTACACAAAAAACTGCACAACCGAGTTCCACAAATTTTGGTGGAGGGGTTCGTGTTTACATTTTGAAATGTATGATTAAATAATATGTCAATTTAAATTCCAGCAGGACCTTATACAATTAGTCTTTTTGTTCATTCTTGGTTTTGGAGACAGGACACAAGACAAACCACGAGTTGGACTGATAACACAAGCTAGTTACACACACACATTCTTCCCTGTACAGTTTTAAATCTTGAATTTAGCTTTATTCTCTATCCTCTGTAGCATTATTTGTTTTGAGTCTCACTGATGTTCCAACCCGAACGCCTCAGCCTCGGCCCGGTGGCTCCGCTGACGAGGATGGTTTCTGACGTTGGGGTCGTTGGCCGCACATGACGGCCCACATGCCTGTGTGTGCTGATGGACCGCCTCCTCCGGCTCGGCTGCTCCAAATGTAGACTGGCACTGACGCTAATGTACACTGATAAAGCTGTGAGAGTCAATAGTCAGAGAGAGGAGAGAGGGTGGGGGTGGGAGACACTGGATTCTTCTTCTTAATTTACCCCATTTGTCCCATTTGTCAGAGGCTGGAACTCGTGGTGACTGGGTTGATGAATCATTGCGAGTGTGCACGGCAGCGGCGGCTCTCTCCTCCCGGTCGGGGGGAGCCGGGCTCAGCGATTCCTAACAGGTGAAGGTTCAGTGCAGCGTCTGGGGGCCGGGGGAAATTTTAATTTCAGCTGACATATTGATGCTGAGTGAGATTTGACTCATCCAGCGCTGAGTTCTCTCCCCCAACGAGGAGAGACGGCCTCGTGCATGATGATCACCAAGGACACGGGCGAAGATCTGGAGTTTGCCCGAGGACATGTTTCTCTTATTGACACAGAACATGTCAATACAGACTTAATTGGTCCTTCTGTATCACCTGTATAGTTAATGTATAACATTACAAGATAATAAAGCGATCTGGCGATGAAGCGCATGTTGATATGTTATTTAATTTGGGTTCATTTCATCTCCCGGGGATCACTGCGGAACCTATTAGCAGAATATGTCTCTTTGAAACTAATACTAAAGCCAACAGGTGATAAGCTTCACTTTAATTATTGTTACTGAAGTCAAATTAAATCAGTAAATACACAGAAATGAAAATATCTTTATTGAACAAATTGAATAGTCGCATTAAATTATAATCTAGGAAGTCGGCTCATGCAAAGAGCTAGATTTAAATGTGTTTGTTAACATTTGGAGACTTCAAATTCCCCAAAAATGATGCCAGAAATAAAAAAATATGAGGTTTCTGCACCGTGTTCTAACTGGAACATGTATTAACAAACACTAAATTTAGAAGGTGGAAGGTGTCCTTGAAATGTGTCTGTCTGTTCCTGCGGCCACGCCCAGTCTGTGTAATTGAGGATTTCTGGCAGAGCGTCTGTCACAATCGGTTTCATCATCCACGAGCTCCTTCAGGAATTCATTTGCAGAGGGATTTAAAATATCTTTGGCCGTTGAGAAAGACAGAAGCCGTACGAAGCAACTCATGAAAGAAGATGTCAACAAGCCGATCGCCTATGCAGCGTTTTCTGCAGCTTTTTACCACAATTCTGAATTTTGCTTCACATGTTTTTGTCACTGAAATCGATCTTGTGCGGTCGTGCACATGAAAACTGTAAGTGTGTAGCTGTGAGTGTGTAGCTGTAAGTGTGTAGCTGTGAGTGTGTAGCTGTGAGCCTGAGGAGGTCGCTCGGACACAGTGCAGGGAAAGCATTGATACAAGAAGGGATGAAGAGGATGCACACTGACTCCCCCTCCGCCCTCTGAGCACACACTTTCTCACACAAACACAAGTACACACACACACACACACACAGAGAGAAAGAGAGAGAGAGAGCCAGTGACACTGGGTAAATGGTCACAGGGACAGAGTATTCCCAGCAGGACTTTGGAGATGAGGGTTGTCAGCACTTTTCTCACCAGAGGGTTCAGGCCTTTCGTTCTGCTCGGAGACGGCTGAGTTTAATTGGAGAACGCTAATGCGCAGCTGGATAGAGGAGCTGCTCCTGCCATGACTGGCTCTGCAAATGGGAGGGCGTGAAAGCAGGGCTGGTGTGTGTGTCTGTGTGTGTGTGTGTGTGTCTTGTGTTGCTACTGCAGGCATCCCTCAAGATGCCAACAAATTTATTCATGGGATCCGAGACGTTTGTTTGTGAGCCGTCTCATTTACAAAATAATAGGCAATAATAATTTCACCAGATTGATCCGGGGTTAATCCAAATAATTGCCAATTCATTAGGATTTCACGTTTTCTGGAAATAGAATTGACGCGTTGTGTCGATCAGCGGGCCCCCCCCTCCCCCGTCCATCAGACAAAAGGCGAATAGGATGTCAGAAAATAATACGCACAATAGAAAACAAGTTGGAAAAACGTGTTGCTGCTCCGACGTGTGATTGTGAGACGATTAAAAGCTGAGAGAGAGAGAGAGAGAGAGAGAGAGAGAGAGAGAGAGAGAGAGAGAGAGAGAGAGAGAGAGAGAGAGAGAGAGAGAGAGAATTCCGATGGTTTAACAGTGTGTCAGCGAGAGTCGATATACAGTACGACATAAAATGAACGATCTGAAAACAAAGATAAAGCTTTTGGGTCTTTCCTTCTTTTTCGTAAACGATCTTCTTTTAATCTGTAGATGATCAATGGAGCCTTGTTAGTGTTTAGATTTGTGGTTTGTGACTGATTTTTTAAAATCTTTTTCTGGACTGAATATCAATATCAAAGAAAGGAGGATGAGCTCAGGTCTGACGGTTTTATTGTTCCCGGCTTCTCAATACACATGAATTGCCTTTATCAGCACAGGACTTAGATATCAGTCTCTTAAATACGCTAAATAGTTTGTCTTACTATAATGGACGAGTTAGTCCCTTGGAAATCAGTGAAAGTGTCAAATATGGTGAATATTTCAAATAACCTTTAAAACACAAAGAACATGTGTTGGCACTATTTGGCTAGAACTTTTATTTTGCAGACCATATAGTCAGTCATTCAGCTCAGGTTCGTTAAGTCGCTCCAACAGCGTGTTTGGTTTCTCAGGAGGAGGCCGAGGATGACGAGCTCCTGAACGAGTCACTCCGGACGAAGAGCCTGGACGTCACTGACTTCCACACGAATCATTCTCTCCTGAGGAAACGCCTCGCTGTCACCTGACAGGATGGAAACAGGCGACCTCATGAGAATCAGGAGAGGCATGAGGTAGTGGAGGGGCTGGCCGGCTCGTTGGCTCACATGAGGAAACAGAGCGATTGACCAGCTGACTTCATTGTAAACAGTAGTTTTTATGTAAAGCCTTTAAACGAGCATTTAAAAAGGTAAGCACACTGAGCCGGGTGTCGGCGTGAGAACTAACAAACCAACACTTGTGATCTATTCATGTTCAGCAGTGTTTCTGTCGGCTGCTGCACTGAGAGCCAAAGCAGCTCGTTGTGGAAAGTGGTTTCACAAGGACGGAAAAAAAACCCCAACATGAGCTCAGCGTGAAATGTGAAATGGTTCTTTTTCTGAGCTCATTTTCACTGGTTCTGTCCTGGGCAGGAATTTGTCTCCGAACGACTTGCCCTGTGTTTTGGACGGCGCTCCCAGAGAATTTTGTCATTTTGAATCGCACAATTCATTGCCCAAGAAACAAGAGCCGAGGAGACAGAGTAAAAACCAGATAATGGGAGACGGGAGAGACGAGACACAGGACGTCTCTGATCAGACGACCAATGAAAACACCACAAGTGAGGAGGGAAATTATCAGCGGCTAAAGTAAGCAGCCTCTTTCCTGATAATTATCATGGAGCGTTAGTTTAGTTTGGACTCGAATCAAGATTCAGAACAACTACGCAGTGTGGAATAAGTGACAATAGGTTTTTTTTAAAGTGAGACACGTGTCATTATCCATAAAACCTGAGGAGTAAAGTGTGACCACAGTGGCAGTTGAGTTTCATCAGCGGTTGAACATCTGACTCTGAAGGTTATAAATTGAATATTTACGTTTGTGGTCAATCCAGTAAAAGTTCCAAAGAAAACCAGCTTTAGAAATAAATTCATGCGTCCACAGTTGTGTTTGTTGGCATCAAATATAAAAAGATAATTGTGTTTTCTCAAATAGTTTTTGAGAAATACATTTAAAGAAGTTCTTCCCATGCTCCTTCACAAACTTCAGCAGAATGTCAAATTGCATGGATTCTTTTTTATTTTCCACAATATGTTTTTGTCATTGATCACATATGGATGGATATATGGATGGATACACATCTGACATATCTTCACATTGAACTACATCATCAACGCTTCTGATTCTTAGCAAGAAAGTAAAAACAACGATGATTTTAATGAGCTCACGTTGTGCTCACTCAGTGAAGCCAGTCTGGTTTTTGGAATGGAGCCTCTACTTTGGCTCAGAGTGAAATATCTCAAATCTACTGAATTAATTGGCACCTTGGTTTTGTCATATTACAAATATATTCACGTTTAGCTGAGATTCAGTACATTAACTTTTGAAAGGACCTTAAATCTTTTTTTATGGTGCAGTTGATTAACCTTCTTCCAAACTTCTATACTCATGGAGTGACTGCTTTATTTTTCTATTACATTAAAAAGGATCTGTTCGATTAAACCTCTTTTTTAAATATGGAAATCGTTTTTTATTATGGACTCACCCATGTGACCTAAACCAGCACACACTGAAAACAGGTAGAACACAGGAGGAGGAAAAACAGATTTTAAAAATAAAGGTTATTAGGAACAACTATGAACAAACACACTCAACATCCTGGTGAGCAAACAGCAGGTCAGCTTACTGAGCCTTTTCATAACAACACGATTTGATGAGAGAACATTTCATAAATGACCAAGTATAGATGTTGAATGGAAACACCGGCCGTTGGAAGGAATCTGATATTTCCTCCTCTTTCATGTGGACATTTTGAAAGTATTGACCTTGTTGCTATACTGCAGCTAAAAGTAATTTACTGATCATTGTTGAAAACCTCTGCATCCGGCTGTTCATCAATCACACACTCACTGTAGTTTATACATTTTCCCCAATTTCCAGCTCATCCACAGCCAAACAATCAACAGTGGGAAAGAGCTAAGTTTAAAAGTCCAATCCCGAGCTCGGTGAGCGATCGTGGCCAGTGACCATCAGACCGACTCCGAAAAACCCAAACTGAGAGTGAGGCGATAATGTGACGCCCGAAGAAAAGCAAAGAGAAAACTCCTCAACCCGAGGGTCTGCAGGGAAGCTCAGACGACTTGTTGAACTTTTAATACGTCTTCACATACTTGTCTCATTAGTTTAATTAGAACCATAAAAAATGAGAATTATAATTCTGTGAAAAAAGAAAAACGAGAGGCACATTCAGATGAATTCTATTTTCTTCTCCTCAGAGATTACAGTCTTTAACTCCACATCACTGTGATATAGATGCTCTGATTCTACGCTGCAGTGAACAGAATCAGATCAGAGGCGCTTTTACAACTCACTTTTTGAATGCACGGCCCGAGAGGAGCATGTTCTTTAAACAAAAACTCCAGCCATATTTTATCCTGAGAGGCCTTTGATGGAAATGTTGAAGAATTCCTCTAGCGACCTCTCTGTTAGGAGAGAGTCAAAAAAACCAAAACCTAGTTGGCCATGCATGTTAAAAGCCTATGTGCTATCAAAGGCCCTTGGGCTACAGAGGGCTCTTTTAGCAAATGGATGGCAACAGCTGCAAACTCTGGGCTGTTCTTAATGTGCACGGTGCAGATGTCTGCACTCGAGTCGGATCTGTCTGGCTCTGCACTGGGGCTCGCGTATCACTGCGGCTTCGTTAAGCTAAGAACTCGATATCAGCATCTGCACGACAGTTTCTCCTTCTCGGAATTAAAAGAAAAATCCCCAAAAAGCGACTGTAATAATCATCAGAGAAACTTCTCATGTGTCGTCTGTTCGCCTGACTCACCAGGAGCGTTATACGATAACCAATTCTTAAAATGATGCATCTTCTTTACCTGCAACTCACACTTGTGTTTGGATAATAAGACATTTCCAGATAATGTTTGTGATAATTGTGTTTATTTATTAGAGGATTTGTCTCATGCTCAGGCACAAAACAAAACCATGGGGCAAACAATGAAAGGAGCCATCCTCAGAAAATCGTCCCTCTTAAGGACTGGAGCCTTTTACTTCTTAAAACTAAATAATGGATACTCAAAACACAAACAGTGGCTCTGTCTAATGGCTGGATGCCTGAACACTCTGTGCTTTGATGTTCTGATCAAAGGGGTAATTTTGTCCGGGGAGCAGAGCTACATCTGGACTTCAAATATTGTTCTAACAAAGTCTAACTGTGTTTAAACTGATGTAAAAGTTTATTTTGCAGAACAAACCTTTTGAAAGTCCACACACACACAGAAGAGAGAACGAGCTCCTGCACCAGGCGGACGGGGCGAGTAATCAAAGCTGTTATTGGAAATCAAAAATCAATACTCGGTGATAAGAATAAACGTGGCTGCACACATGGACCACATTGAATCAGGTGACACACATCTATCCAATCAGTGAACTGGGACAGAACAGCGTTGACTATTGAACTCATTTAATGCTTAAAACAAATACAAGTTACTTCACTGGGTCATCACAATTGAACAAGAGATTTTTTTTGTTTTTTTCCATATTTGTAACACCCTCAGAAATATACATTCACATGGCTGCATACAGACAATTCCTCTCTTTTTCATTTTTCTTTCAATAACATTAAATCAACAGACTGTATGCGTCACCCACCCCCCCCACGCCCCCCCCCCCCCCCCGTTGGTATGACAGTGAAGCCGCTAGTGGCATATTAAAAACGTTACTGGAGGAGCAGTTTCAGGTGGGACTTTGGAAATAAGCTACGCACTGTATGTGTCCGCTTCATCTATCCATCATCATCATCATCGAGTCAAAATATGTGTATTTTACATGAAGGGGGTCCCAACGCGCGTTTGTCCCTAAATAAATCCCGACTATCTCGACCGTATGTACAGTATTTACAGTGGAATGTTGAACATACTGAATACAAAAAAGTAGATTAGGATGGAATGGAGTTACAGGCAGTATTACAAAATAGAAATTCATAACACCCCGACAACGTGAAGACGATGTTTACATCTACCGGTTACGTTAACGCAAAATTCTCCGTTCCCAACACGTGTGGCGAGCGAGCGAGCGTGGCAGTGGTTTCTTTACGGGTGTTGCAGGGAGATGAAGAAACCGGAAGCTTGTGCTTTGATAAACAGGAAATAGAGTTGTATTGTCTTTGAATTGGGCCGAAGTTACATTTCATAATTTGTTGTTTTTAAAGTTTTTTTTATCATTTAAATTTACAAGGAACTTTACATGTCTTCTCACTGGATTCGCTTCAATTGTTTTTGTGCTTAGAATAATCAGCATTGTTGCGAAAAGTCCGATCTCTTTAGGGCTTTAAAAAAAAATAAAAAGTGCTGTTTGACCATTTAGCCGTCATTCAACGTGAACATGGTGATGAAGGCAGCGTTTGAAGAGATCACTTGATTTAAGACGCGTTGGAAGTTATCATGCTGGAGCCGACAGCCACTATATAAACTGAAATATATATATATATATATATCGTCTGATTTAAAGAGGTTTGCAGTCCATGTCATATTTCAGTTTTATCTATCATGTTATTCTGCGCATGAATAACGTATATGCTAATAATAACGGAGCGGCAACTGTTCACACTACCCTCATGTCTACTAAGTTCGATAGGCACTGAATGCAAGAATAAAAGATTTAAAAAAAAAACAACACGTGCTTCTCATATAGGCGATCTTTGTGTTCTGTTGTGATGCAAAGCACATGGAAGTGAAGTGAGCTACAGCGAAAAACAGTTTATCTGCAGGTGATTAATAAACTACAAGCTATAAAAACTGCAATTTGCTTTGCACGTTGAAAGTAGAACCCCCCCCTCCCCCTCCCCTGGAGCGTTCTGTGTGTTCGCTCCCGACTGTCGTGGATGCATTAAACAAACAGACAAACAAAAACAAAAACTGTAGGAGTGAAACTGGATCCAACAGAAAGTGGAACTCTGATTTAAAAACACGATGTTTCCCACTTTATGTTAATTGTGTTGAAAATACAATACAGTTTGAGGCTCGTGATTAACATGCTTGTCTAGAAACATACGGTCGACAAGCACGGACCGGAAAACATTCACATCTCCAGCTGAGATCTGCTCTAATGGAGATGCTATTTTTTCATATATATATAAATATATATATATATTTATACTCTATCCTTGTATTTTTTGTGTGTTATCCTCAGTGTTGTTGCCGGGTGCTGTGTGCCTGTTTCCTCATACCTCTGTGAATACTGACATCACTGACAAAAGTGCCGTCTTTTGAGCTGCAAATGAGAACAAACACACTGGAATTGATACAGAGAAAGAAAAATAGCAACGTACGCACTTCCACTCCCACAGAAAATAACATGCATAAAATAAGGCTTAATACAGTATTTATATTGTCCAGATATGTTGCTCATATCCACAGATTTACCCCATCTGCTTCTATTTTATCCAATATTTCACATTGAACTTTCTTTTTTTGTTTGCCGATTGTGAAATGAACCTCAACGCAGAGGAGACATTTCCTATGCTAGCATCCACTGGCACTTGATATATATATATATAGATATAGATATAATGCCTCCAGACAGGGTCATTGTTTCACTATTGGCGGATTCAGAAGCCGATATTGAGGTTAAGACAACTAATCGTTTCCTCTAAAATCTCCCAAACAGCTTCTGAAACGTGTTTTTACGGAGGAAAATAAAAAAAAGGAGATGGATCAAAAGACGTCATGAAAGCAGCAGGTGACTGATTATACTCCAGCATGGTCACCGTCGTGTTTTGAGTTTCCCTTTAAAACGTAAAGATTTATCTTCCTCCGCAGACGCACAATAGAAGCATCGGTTAACATTTGTTCCGTGTCCGTGGACGACTCCTCGGAGGAGGAAACGGCTTGAGCCAATTCATCGAGTACAAAGTCACACAATTATAAGGAGAGACAAAAGTCATTATTGGGGCAAATTCCCCAGACGCTTTTCTCATTTTCTGGTTTGATAAAAAAAAAGAAAAGGGCTAGAACCAAACATAATTATGACAACTCCACACACACACACACACACACACACACACACATAGAGAAAACAGACAATTCATTATAGTGGCGAGATTTGTCGAGCGGGCGAACACAGGTCAACCTGTTCAAGTCAAGTGACAATCATGACATTTCAGAGCACTATGGAAGGTTTTCACCGTGAGTCTTACCGAACCCCCGGACGTGATCGCAATGCAGTAATCGCCGTGTGTGGTAGGATTGCAGCCCTTCTCTCTCTCTCTTTCTCTTTCTCTCTCTCTCCCTCCTGCTATTCTGATTCACTGATGTGGGGCTTAGTTCGACATGATTGAAAAGTGAAAACACTCAGTATTTATCTGTTACTGCATTGTCAATACGGCTCAGTAGACTGACTCCCTCTCGGTTAAAGAGACAGATCAAGCATATAAACACAGAGAGAGGGGGGGGGTCAAGAGATACTAAGCAATGTCTTTGGAATACAGCAATAACATGTCTGCTTTTTTAATGCTGTAAATGTACAAAAGTGAGTAGTCCCATGAACGCTGACCCCAGTGACGAACACAGGAAATGACACAGGTGCTGTATATGGCATCGATTTTTTTTGTTTTTTCTTTCCTTTGCTCCGAACTGCTTTCGACCACAAAATTACAAACACTTAAGAACTCCACCTGTAATCATGTAATCAGACATTTGACTCTCAGTTCTCTGGTCACTTTAGAAATCATACAAAAAAAGACATTTAAAAAACATCAAAAAAGGCAATGGCAATAGAAAAAGAAACAACCCAACTCAAATCGTACATCCAGTGTAGGACTTTCACAAATGTGCTCAGCAAAACCTCAACCTGCAGTCTCATTTTATACATTTAATACATCTATAACATGGAAAAGTACACGAAAAGAATAACACACCAGTTTGAATCAACCAATGACCTTCCTCCGACCTCGTGGGCCGGCGGCAACGAGTCCTCTTACAAACCTTTACTCTTTTAAATCTCTGTCCCGTTCACTTGATGGAACCGACACCGAATGTTGTCGTGCTGAGGAAGTTGACGTGGCGCAAGCACTTTAAACGGACCCTTGATTTTTCTAGTTGAGATTAGTCGAATGGGGTCTGATGTGAGAGGGGGAGGGGAGTCAGGGTGGGGGAGTACTAGGTTGACCGAGTGAGGAGGAGGAGGAGGAGGAGGACTGGGATGGGTGCGGTTTGACGAATGGGAGGGGCGGAGGGTTGTGATGGAGGTGAAGGGTGCAGTGGAATGCAGGTGGAGGGGAAGGGGGGACAAAGGGCTGTTTGGTTTGGTTGGTTCACGCCCCCCTACACATACCACTCTTTCTTAGAAATGACCGAGCCGTCGGTTTGAGAGACCATGTCGTCGGCTATCTCCGGTTCAGGGTCATACTGGAAGGCCAGAGTCCGCTCGTCGTAATCCCGGCTCTCGCCCTCGTCCACGGTGAAGTACGGCCTCTTCAGGTCCTCGGCCTCGGCTTCAAAGTCGCGCTCGCTCGCCTCGAACCCTCCGGGGCCGCCGATCTGGGCGGGCTTCTTCTCGTCGTCCGAGTCGTCCGGGTACTGCAGGTTCTTGGGGACGGGCGGGTGGGCGGGCAGGCCGCCGGCCTTGCTGTAGCCGTTCCCGAACACGTGTTTCTTGGTGCTGTAGTCGCCCTTGAAGGTGCGCTGGCGGCGGCGCAGGAATACGAAGAGTAGTATGGCCGCCACCCCCAATAGGGCGACGCCCACCACTGCGCCCCCGATGAGGGCGCCTGGGTTGTGCTGCTCCTGCGTGATTTCACGGCCCCCAGTTGTCGGGTTGATAGGGAATTCTGGGTAGGAAAAGACAGATGGAAGGGAGTGTGTCAGTGCTCTGGTGGGAGGAGGTGCATTTGTGCAGGTGCAGATTTTTTTTTTTTTTTTTTTTTTAGGAAAGATGAAGTAAGGGAGACAAGGACGGAAAAGCAAAGGGAAAAGGAAGGACCCCCGGCTCCCACGGCAACACCCACCCAACCCCGGAGAAGAAGCCCTGGCCAGTGGTGAGGCAAGGCTTCCACATTCACATGCAAGGACACAAATAAATGAACAGCCGACAGAGTGAAAAGACCGGAGAGAAGTTGTGTCATCATGCATTGACATCTCTGTTTGGAAGGAAGAAGAAAATTAAACATTTTGATAAACACACTGTAGAAGCATTCACTCCTGTGGCACCTTCACATCCATGCATTCGTCATAAAGTCTCACACGCTGAAAGAAACAGGAGAGTTTCAGTCCAGCTTTGAAATCGTGCTGCATGACATAAAAAACCCAAGTTCACCATCAGTGTCACGGTAATGAAATGAAAGATTCACTGGCAGAGATGATTATCAGCAGCCGAGCATTCACAGGCGGACACATCAACATGAAGCATCAGAGCAGACAGCACAGAATAACACACACACACGCCGAAAGGAGAAAAGTATAATTACGAAAATTATCAAATGAGGCCAAGACGTGGAGTAGTGTCTAACCAATGCAACAGCAGCTAATGGCCTCAGAGAGACAAACCATAACTAAGATGCCAGAGTTGGGAAGGCTGAGATTCAACCTTGCAAAGATGTGTTTTGAAATTCACATCTGCCAAGGCTGAATCGCATCTCCAGCTAAACTGAGCCATTCCAACGTTTCTAAAGGGAGCAGAACACCTCCTCACGAGGTGATAAATAACGCTCTGTCGAACTCTCGCAGTAAAACCAACGCCGTGAAAATGATGTCGCTTCCGCACACATCTTCACTAAAAAGCCTCCTTCAAGCCCGAGCACGGGAGACTTTCATATCCGAAACGTGATCAGAGCCTCGGGGGTGCACGGGTGGTAACCTGCAGAGCGGAGGCGCGTTTATCTTCAACGGCGAAAAAACACAGGAAGACGGAGGAAGAGGAACTGTACAGCTACTTATAACGTCGACTAAGAAATGGCGTGGGAGAGGAGAGAGGAAGAAGAAGTGAGAAACAAAGACGGGAGCTCAGCGTCTCGCAGGACAAACCGGTGACGTGTGTTCAACGTTCAACAAGACACACAAGAGATTCTCTGTTTCTGTTTCCTCTGATTTATTAAGTGTTGTGACACATCGTGATGATATCAGCACGGATCTTAAAAACATCAAGAAGATATCTGGATCAGATAATCACCCGATACACAAACAAGTGTTCAAACATTCGGATAATAAATCAGTCAACTGTAATATTATGTCATGTTGTTTTGATGCATATTCAAATTCCCTCTTCTCATATTACACAACCCGCTCGACAGGTTGCTACATTATGTGTGATGTGAAATGCTCAGCAGGTCGAACCAGAGGAAACACAGGCGCCGCCGCGGAGGCTAACGTTAGCACGTCTGCAGCCTGACGCCTCCAGGGATGATGGAGTATCAGGTGAGATATAGACGACTTCATCACTATCTGCAGGTAAATAATCCACCAGTTGGAAAAACACATCGCTCAACATTTTTACGAACACTGACGTTATAAAAATCTAAATTCCATACGGACAAGATATTTAATTCACTCCAACAATGAGTGAGATTGTGTGTTACGTCTGAAACCTTCGTGTGTGAATAGCAAACAATCTATAGTGAAATAGTCCAGTGTTATGCATTATGCATCACATGCACTATGCATTATGCAAGCACTGCAGCAGCGACAACAACAACAACAACATTATAATCAGAAATACAAGTGTACTGAAGGACAGTACTATGAGGAACTGGCACCAAGCTTCAGGTACTGTCACCACGAAATGTGAACAATATCCAACATGTAATTATAGACACATTTTCACAAAATGATCCGTCAACATTTGGCACCAGTGAGGCCTGGTCCACGGTAAAGGGATTCTCCTAAAATATAATATAAATATAAACAATCACGCTCGAGGATATTATAGTCAATGTGTGGTCTTGTAGTAGGTCTAACAAAACAATCTGAGCCTGTGAATTTCAGATTCCACTCATTAGCAAAAGATTATTTTCAAATGATTGCCCTGGAATGTTAAATCAATTCAATTGCACTCATTTGTTTTAGTGGGAGTGATAAACGCCAGGGCCCAGTGGAAGAGGATTTGCTATCTGGTGAAGATGCTACTGACACCCGGCTCTCGGTGCTAATTACGAGGGTCCTCAGTCCGAGCAGAGGAGGGACCACCCAACACAGTCACTCTCCTCTGCTCCTCTTCCTCTGCTCCTCTTCCTCTCAGGGCCCGACTGCAAAGCTCTCCAATTTCTAAAGCGGAGAGCCGGGCACGGTCTCAAATATCAGCTCAGGTTTTAATCTGACCACCTAATGGGATTATTCAGACACAGGCCTTCATTACACACATGAATGAGAGAGCGGAGCCAGGTCACCGCTGCTGGAGAACACGTCCGCCCACCGAGTCCAGAGAGGCGCGGAACATCCAGAGGGTTTAACGAGGGAGGGAGAAAAGGGAAAAACTCTCTCCTGTAATCCGCTCCTCTAACCCTTCACTGTCTTTACTGCTGACGATCCGTCTGATCTCCCCCCCCCCGTCCGTCCTCTCCTTCAATCTCAACCAGGCAGATTCTTGGCGTGCATTCCCGAGGAGGTCGCAGAGACTCGATGTTTACCGCTTCGAAAAGGTGAAAAACACGAGGCAGCACCCACGAAATAGTGGCAATAAAAGATGATGCATGGAACCTTCAAAGGGAGCCCTCAGTCACCCTCGGTTCTATAAAGGATCAGGTGACAGCCCCTCTTGACACCTGCGTTTAAAGAGGGTGGGTGTCAACGCTAATGATTGGAAAATATGTTACAGCCGCCGAGCACAAACTGCACAGACTTGAAAAGCAGCTGTAAACACTCGGGGTATTTTGCTGGCTTGTTTTGGTCAGAGCACCTCGGAGGAGGAAGCTTCGCAAAGAGAAAAACACCAAATTGAATTGCTGTTCCAGAGGTGGGATGGGAAGGAGGAGGCGTGAGGACGTATTCAGACGCTTCCACGTGTGTAATTGGGCGACATTAAAGCCGAGAGAGGAAAACGCTCCATCCATCTTCTGTGCCCTGGTGGAACACACGGCTTTTTTTTTTCATTCTGCGACTCAAAGAGGCGCGTTGGCAAAGAGGACCGTACACCCGAGGTCACACCACGACACCGACTCCCATTCAGCACGCCGGCCTTGTGCACACACACAAACACAAACAAAATGGCCCTAAAAAAGAAATATTTCCTAATTTCTCTGCCGCGTCGGCTTGTCGTGCACACGTGAAATCACAGAGGCCACGGTGCAAACTAATCACATTACAGCAACACTAATAATAAAACATATTTGGAATGGTTGGGCTGCGTGAGGGGGGGTGTTTGACAGCACGGGGGAGGGAGGAGGCGTTCCACCAGCAACGCCATCGCTACCGGCAACACCTGCCGACAGATAGATAAAAACAGAACCTCACAGCAGCAGCTCGGATATTGTTCCAGGCAACAAAAGCCTGCGAACACGCAGATAGTGGCGTCATCTTGAGATTCAAAATGTACTATTGAGATTAATAGTTGGGCCAGATGTGCGATGAAAGGCGATAATTGAATCCAGAGGCACGGTAGATTTACGCAGGTGAGACAGAACATGAAATACGCAGTCCTTAAAAGAATCGCACTGTTTTCAACATGAACTGGAGCGAATGATTTATTGCGTTTTAGAGACACAATTTATGTCCTTTCCAATTTGATAAGTGTTTTCCCCTCGGAGTCTTAAAGAGAAACAAATGAGGTGCACGCAAACATATATAAGACTGAGATCTCTCCGCGGAAATGACAGTGACATCAAGTCGGAGCCAGATTTGTGGCTTCGGAAACCAACACACAGGGTTTTTGTATTCGGGTGTAAGCTATCGCACAAAACAACCAGCGGCAGCAGCAGCAGCGCCAGCAAATCTTCAAAGACACTGAAGGAGAAGAGGCTTTAAAAGAACCAGCAACTGTTTCACAACTCTGTCCTGCAGGTAGTGTCTCTGGGTGTGTGCTCTCCAGTCGTGTCTGTACACGAGAGGGAGAAGAAGAAGAAGAAGAAGAAGAAGAAGAAGAAGAAGAAGAAGAAGAAGAAGAAGAAGAAGAAGAAGAAGAAGAAGAAGAAGGAGGCGTTTCATTCCTGAGTCTTAACGCAATCACTTGGACAAGGTGTTATGACAGCGGCTGGGGGAACAGGAGAGAGGATTTTCAAAGAGCGGTGCCGGGGTGTGGCCAATTTTTAATGCGACTAAATGAGGAACAAGCGGCAGACAACAGGAGATGAAAAGAAAATTGAGGGCTAGTCTAAGAAGTTGAGGAGTGGCAACAAGGGGGGGGGGGGAGCGCCTTTGAGAGGTTGAGGGGAGAGCGCCTTTGAGAGGTTGAGGAGTGACAAAGGCAAATAAAGAACGGCATAATGAGTGAGTGAGGACGGGGACAATCAGGGAAGAAGATGCATTAACTCGGTGATTCTGACGATTCCTCATTACTCCGCTGTCGGTATTTGCCAGCGGTTGTTAAGTCTCGGAAATGTGAAGCTGCCACGACGAATAAAAAGCCCGTCGCTGACAGGAACTCAACTCGCTCGCCCGGAGTGTCGACGGCAAGGCAAAGCTCTCTCCCCCCCCCCCACCCCACCCGCTGCGCTTTACTTCCCAATATCAACCAGTTCCTCTCTGTTTGTCACCTCTCTGATTTCCCTGCCACCACCGAGGCGTGACTTTACTCCTGAACGCCACTCGCGCCATTAGAACCTGCGGATTAGTAATTCAAGTTCAATTTGCCGTAAAAAAAAAAAAAGCCAAACGGAGGCCAGGCGTGTGCCGGATGTGCCGGAGGAGATAAGGCTGTCAGAGAGGAGGCATCAGAGCTCGGCTGAGATCACCTGGGGCTCCGCTGTGAAGGAGAGGGAGGACTCAGGGGACGAGTTACAGCCGGAGCAGCAGGTAACCTTTGACTAGATTAGATATATTTTGGGCCTTCGCTGGTGACCGAGGATCCTACACCGGTGTGTGGATTACTGTGGATTTACTCTTTTGTTTATTCTCACGTCTGAAATAAACAATAGAGTAATATCTGTCATTGTGTCAACACAACAACTAATCAAGAAACACAACAGCAGTAGCTTCTAAAGGGGAAGGAGGGTACAAGCTCATCCCTGATTGGACAGAAGCACTGGTTATCTATTTAACCAGGAAGGAAATGCTGATGGATGGAGGATGGAGGATATAGGATGGAGGAGGAGGATGGAGGATGGAGGATGGAGGATGGAGGATGGAGGATGGAGGATGGAGGATGGAGGATGGAGGATGGAGGATGGAGGATGGAGGATGGAGGATTTAGAATGGAGGATGGAGGATGAGGGAGGAGGATGGAGGATGAGGAGGAGGAGGATGGAGGATGGAGGATGGAGGATTGAGGAGGAGGAGGAGGAGGAGGAGGAGGAGGAGGAGGAGGAGGAGGAGGAGGAGGAGGAGGAGGAGGAGGATGGAGGATTGAGGATGGAGGATGGAGGATGGAGGAGGAAGGAGGAAGGAGGAAGGAGGAGGATGGAGGATGGAGGATGGAGGAGGATGGAGGATTGAGGAGGATGGAGGAGGATGGAGGATGGAGGAGGACAATGGAGGATGGAGGATTGAGGAGGAGGAGGAGGATTTAGGATAGAGGATGGAGGATTTAGGATGGAGGATGAAGGAGGAGATGGAGGATGGAGGATGGAGGATTGAGGAGGAGGATGGAGGATGGAGGATGGAGGATGGAGGATTGAGGACTAGGATTGAGGATTGAGGAGGAGGAGGAGGATGGAGGATGAAGGATGGAGGATGAAGGAGGAAAGAGGAGGATGGAGGATGGAGGATTGAGGAGGAGGATTTAGGATGGAGAATGAAGGAGGAAAGAGGAGGATGGAGGAGGATGGAGGAGGATGGAGGATGGAGGATGGAGGATGGAGGATGGAGGATGGAGGATGGAGGATGGAGGATTGAGGATTGAGGATGGAGGATGGAGGATGGAGGATGGAGGATGGAGGATGGAGGAGGAGGAGGATGGAGGATGAAGGAGGAGGATGGAGGATGGAGGAGGATGGAGGATGAAGGAGGATGGAGGATTTAGGATGGAGGATGGAGGATAGAGGAGGAGGATGGAGGATGGAGGATGGAGGATGGAGGATGGAGGATGGAGGATGGAGGATGGAGGATGGAGGATGGAGGATGGAGGATTTAGGATTTAGGATGGAGGAGGATTTAACCAGGAAGGAAATGCTGACAAAACAAAAACATTAAGTGTTGTTTGATTTGCCGTTGTGTGTTTGTTTGAGTTGCATCAACAACACACAAGCCTGAGATCCACAAAAGTGTCTGCTCCTAACGACTGACCGAGCCCAGTTGTCGTCTTTTTGCCATGAAAGGTTGAAATAATCACTCCTAATGCCCCTTTAATGTGCAATGAATATTTAAACAGACGTCTAAGTATTAATGCTCTTTTGAAAAACCCGCGTTTGCTCATAAGGCGTCATCATTAATGCATCTCCACCCTCCTCCTGCCATCCGGCCGCATGTGGCTGCATCGCTGAGAGGAAGTGCGATGAGGGCGAGTTACTGGGTCAACGCACAAATCTGCATGTTACTACGTGTTAAGCCAGAAAAAAGGTCGGGTTGCTGTTTGTTTAGCCCGGCCTCCTTCTCTCAGCCTCTGTTGTTGTCTCCATCTTGTTTCTTTTTTTGGTCTTGTTGTTCTGTTTGGAGCTGAGTGCGTAATGAGTGAATCACAGCAGCAGCTCTGCAGCCAGTGGTCAGACCCTGGGACAGAATGTGACCTACTTCATCAGGCTCTCAGGGAGGCGTGACCGAAGCAACACCACACGGGAGGAGGAGGAGGAGGAGGAGGAGGAGGAGGAGGAGGAGGAGGAGGAGGATGGAGGATGTTTTAGGATGGAGGATTTAGGCTGGAGGAGGAGGATGGAGGAGGAGGAGGGGGAGGATGGAGGATGGAGATGGAGGAGGAGGAGGATGGAGAATGGAGGATGGAGGATGGAGGATTTAGGATGGAGGATGGAGGATTGAGGAGGAGGAGGAGGATGAGGATGATGGAGGATGCAGGAGGAGGAGGAGAAGGAGGAGGATGGAGAATGGAGGATGAGGATGAGGATGAGGATGAGGATGAGGATGAGGATGAGGATGAGGATGATGGAGGATGCAGGAGGAGGAGGAGAAGGAGGAGGATGGACGATGGAGGTTGAGAAGGAGGATGGAGGAGGAGGAGGAGGATGATGGAGGATGCAGGAGGAGGAGGAGAAGGAGGAGGATGGAGGATGGAGGAGGAGGATGATGGAGGATGCAGGAGGAGGAGGAGGAGGAGGAGGAGGAGGAGGAGGAGGAGGAGGAGGAGGAGGAGGAGGAGGAGGAGGAGGAGGAGGAGGAGGATGGAGGATGTAGGAGGAGGATGGAGGATGGAGGATGGAGGATTTAGGATGGAGGAGGAGGATGAGGATGATGGAGGATGCAGGAGGAGGAGGAGAAGGAGGAGGAAGGAGGATGGAGGTGGAGGAGGAGGATGGAGGAGGAGGAGGAGGAGGAGGAGGAGGAGGAGGAGGAGGAGGAGGAGGAGGAGGAAGGAGGATGAGGATGGAGGTGGAGGAGGAGGATGGAGGAGGAGGAGGAGGAGGAGGAGGAGGAGGATGGAGGATTGAGGATGAGGAGGATGAGGCGGATGGAGGTGGAGGAGGAGGATGGAGGAGGAGGAGGATGGAGGATTGAGGAGGAGGAGAAGGAGGATGGAGGAGGTGGAGGAGGAGGAGGAAGAGGATGGAGGAGCACGGCCAATCCCCCTGCTCCATCCTCCTCCTCCTCCTCCTCCTCCACCTCCTCTCTCCTCTGCACATCCTCCGGAGAGCAGAAACAGCAAGCCATGCAGAAACCAATGTTAAGATAAATCACTACCATCTCAGCTGCTCTGCTCTCACTTGCTTTCCCCTGGTGACATCTCCATCTCACTCCTCCAGCCGCACTATCTCTCTTCTCCCCCCCCCTTCCCAAAAAAAATACACAAAAAATAAAAACCTCCGCCCCCTCAGTGCTCTCCCTGGCACCGAGCAACACAGCAGAGGCTTTATGGGCGGCCTATGGCGTGTGAGGCTCATGCTAATGTCTCATTTGGATAATGAGGTGTGATCTTGGCGGGATCTGAGCAGCTCCCGGCCCCCCCAGCCCCCCAGCCCCCCCGCCTCCTCCCGAACGACGCCCTCTCAGCCCGCAGGCCGCCAATCCTTCATCCTTCTGTGTGGACGCCTGATCTGCGAGTTCAAGGGTGACGAGAAGCTGGAGACCCCGAGACTCTGACTGAGCTCCTCCACCTGCTCTGACAGCGTGTGTCTGCTTGAAGTGAGGAACGTAACGATATACAAGATCTACAACGTGTGGCCTTTGGATGGATGAATAATGCAGACACACGCGGGTGGTGGTGATGTGCGGGAGGCGACAGCGAGATAGAGAGCGACTCCACCATGACAGGCGGAGACAAACAAATTTCACATTGCTGGGGGGGGAGCCGGTGCAAAGCTGACATCATCATGTCTCTTGTCTCTGTCAGAGGAGAGAAAGAGACAAACGGCCGCGTGAAGCGTCGGCGACACGCGATGTGAGACGCTCTCGTTCTTCTTTGAGGATTGTTTCTCGCCACAGCACGCTACATCACGTGCAGCGAGCGAGCGAGCGACAGATTCACATATTCATTTTCGTACCTCAGCTGATAAAAATAAGCAGCGCAATCAACACCTCGAGTTATTTACAGTTTTGCCTGTGAGGGACTGAGAGCTGCTCAGAAGGAAACACACGGCAGAGAGTCGGCGTTTTGGAGAATTCCTGCAGATTAAATTATTTGGAGAGACACTACAAACAGTGTGATAGTGTCGGGGGGGGGGGGGGGGGGGCAGGTCGATGTGGACGACAGCTGAAGTTGCCCGTGAGAATTATCAGAGTCTCTCTTCCAGACCCGTGAGATTCGAGATGTGAACTAAATTATCCGTCTGTTCTTTTAATGAAATACAAACATTTTTAATTCAAGTTACTAAAAGAAATCTGCCTTTATGCGTTACACAACATTGTCTACCCTACAGAGCCCCCCCCCTTCTCCCATCCTCTCCTGTGCTGCTACTGGAGTCGTCACTAGACAACCAGGATGACTAAGCTTTGGTTCGCTAATTGGTCTTAGCCCCGCCTCCCAACACTGGGCTATAAAGGCGTTTTTTTCGAAACTTTGAGGAACTTGCTAAACTGGTGAAAGTGATGGCAAGTATTTCTCTTTGCAACACGACAGTGGAAGAATCAATCAGAGCTATCTGAGATTCGAGATGTGAACTAAATTATCCATCTGATCTTTAAATGAAATACATAAATATTTGAGTAAAATTTCTATATAGAAATCTGCCTTTATGGGTTACAAGATACTCCCCACCTCCTGTGCTGCTACTGGACTCAACACTAGACAACCAGGATGACTAAGCTTTAGTTCGCTAATTGGTCTTAGCCCCGCCTCCCGACACTGGGCTATAAAGGCGTTTTTTCGAAACTTTGAGGAACTTGCTAAACTTACAAGTGATGGCAAGTATTTCTCTTTGCGACACGACAGTGGAAGAATCAATCAGAGCTGCAGAGAACATGAATGAAATACAAAAAAAATTTAAATCAAATAACTAAAAGAAATCTGTCTTAATGGGTTGAACAACATGCATGGTCCACCCTACCCTAACCCCCACTAGACAGCCAGGATGACTCTTTGGTTCGCTAATTGGTCTTAGCCCCGCCTCCCAACACTGGGCTATAAAGGCGTTTTATTTTTATATTTCAGGAACTTAGAGGAACTTCAGCCAAAACTTACAAGTGATGCCAAGTATTTCTCCTTGCGACCCGACAGTGGAAGAATCAATCAGAGCTGCAGAGAACATCTTTTTGGGGGGAAATATATCTTGTAAAAAGAGACTAATGAGGCAGATACCAGTCTAATAAAGAATAAACGTCTACTAGGTTTTTCATGTAGTTATAGATATTTGATGCCTTGATCCAACAATAGTGAAACGTGTGCTCCGGGTCTACTGGTAATAAGTTTTATGATGTTATAGAGCAACATCTCCTTCACAGAATTTTAAATTTATGCTGAGCCAGCTCTTCCCTCTGCCAACGTGGAGGAATCACTGGACAGAACCCAGCTTATGGTCTCGGCCTCATTTGCCTGCTTTGGATATGTGGAGTTAATAAAATTCAGATTGGTGAATTAAAGGTGAAAAAGTCGAGTGTTGACACATAAGGTCATGTTCACATCCTGTTCCTGGAATCCACTTTACCTCCTCAAGTAGATTCTCCAAAAAAAGTCAAACCCAGTGAAGCAGCTCCGTCAGTCACACGGACGCCTTTTATTTATTTATCTTTCCACCGGACTGTCCAATGTATTATTCATCTCATTTTCACCACGTGGGTTTTTGGATTTTTGTTTTCCGGCCTCACCTCTTCTCCTTCATCTTCATTCTCGCACACAGTGGGGGGTGGTGGTGGGGGGGGGGAGCCAACAATTGCTTGTTCAGGCGAGCGTGAACGGATGTCAGCAGCGGTTGCCCGTGCTTACAGAAGGATCCGTCCTCGCGCTTTCTTGCTAAATTGAAGAGAACGCTCTGGCTCCATCCAGTTTAACCCGGGTGGTAAAGCCTCTGTAGCGGCGCCGCCTGCACCTCTGCTCTGCAAAGCCGCTCAGCGCCGCCGCCCTGGACAATGGAGGATGAAGGTTGGCCGCTTCGGGGGCGGTAAGTGGAATCACCTAAAGGTTCACACACCGACTGACCCCGAGCTTATCTGATATCCTCGCTCTCGCAGCTCATCCCGCGGATGTGGCGGGAATTATTCTCCGTCTTTCACTCCGTCCGGCCGCTCGTCTGACAGAGATTAGCGCGGCTGTGTGGGAGCATAGATATATATATAAAGACTAGATATCTTGTCTGCGTTGCCGGCCAACGGAGACGAACGTCCGCACATGGCGGCCATCTTGCTAGGGGGCAGCTCGCTCACCCATAACATTGTGTTGGTAGTGGTAAATAACCATAACTTAATTTTCAACCTATTTTTAAACTGTTTGGTTTGTTATAAATGTCAGAGATGTAGATATGACACAGCATACTTATGAATAATTATGTTATTTTCTGTGTCGTAACTACATCTCTGACATTTATAACAAACCAGATCGTTTAAAAATCGGTTGAAAATTGAGCAAGTTATGGTTATTTAAAAAGTAAGTACCACTACAACACAATGTTATGGGTGAGCGAGCTGCCTCTAGCAAGATGGCCGCCATGTGCGGACGTCCGGCTCCGTCGAACGAGACATCTAGTCTTTATACATATCTATGTGTGGGACAGTCAAGGTTAAAACGTATCTCATCGAGTTTATAGGATTATTCACGTGGGTAAACAAATTAATTCCGCAGTGCGATGAGCGGCTCTAGCGGACGGGACATGTTCCCACGTCACAACGCCAAGTATTAAACCACATGCATGTTTCCCAGGGTTAGATAATGACGTAATTGTAAAGCCATCCGGACAAAATGGCCGCAAATTTAAGATGGCAGCATTGATATTTTTTTTCGAGCACAAAAACAAGAGTGTGATGTTGGGAAAGCTGATGATCTTAATGAAAGGCTGTTGGGGAGGATCTGTGAGTTTAACCACACGTTCCCCAACTCATCCTGTGGCTTTTCTCTGCAGCAATATTTTACAGGAGTTTGGCAGGACTTCCTCCATCAGACACTTATCAGCTGCCGAGAGTGAATCGTCACAAACTTCTCAATCATGGCTGTTTAATTGTCTCCTTGTTTTTTTATTCCACATGGCCTCTGATAGCCCGCTCGTAATTAGCTGATTAATCAGATCTGACGACTTGTCAACTTTGCCTCGGGAGGATTCTGAACTGCATGTGAATGAGAGAGGTGTTTTCGAGGAAGAGGTCGAGTCGGATTTGAAATCCTTATAGGGGCTTAACAGTCCTCCGCCCTCTGAAGCTCATCTCCCTTGTTATAGATCCTCTCCTCTACTCTTCTCTCGCTCTCCCTTTTCCCTCTGACTTCCCTTTTTCACCTCTTTTCCTGAGAGCAGGGATTGATTAAAGCAGGAGAGCGCTTCATTAGACCCTGACAAGCGACGCCCATATCTGCAGAACACACGTCCTTGGAGGAAGCCGTCTCAGTCCATGGGACTCACCGCAGTCGATGGCATCTCCACAGCAAACATCATCCCCAGTCTAATTGAAACAAGGTGACGTGCGGCCCTGCTATCTGCCGAGGTGACACTTCTGTGGCTCCGACAAATCCGTCCATGGAAAACGAGGAGCTTGATTAAAACCTGCTCTTACTACGCCACCGTGGTACAACTGCTCTTCTGTGATACAAACAAATCTGACATTTTGGTTGGGTTGTTTGTCTGGCAGGTGTATATCGCTGTGTCAGGTTCAAAATCAAATTTAAAATGAAAACAAACAGGGGCTGCCGTCAAATACATGCACAATGCAAGTAGTATCACTGTGTTGGGTCAAAGTCGGGCTAGGCAATCAACCGGAAATATATAGAAACTGACATTTATAACCTCTAATCGACTTAATGTTGATCATGTCGGTTAATACTTTCCCCTATGTGTGCGTTCAAGAACTGCTGTATTACCCTGCCCTCCTTCCTCAATCACCCGCTGACCAATTAACAACAATGAACACCGACACTAATCAGAATCTGATTATCTGTTATTAGTATGTATTTAAACATTTAAAGTGCACGTAATAATCAAAATATTTTGATTTGAATCCATATCGCCTGTAACTCAAAGAGCTTGAAACTGTATTTAAGTGGCAAATGTATTATTGCTCTGATATAATTGAAAGGACTGAAATCTACTACGGCTGAGTTATTGATTGTCGAGGCACAGAACTCTCCTGATTGCATCTACATCCAAAAGACTAATTCAAATGTCCTCCATCATGTTTAGCTCGATGGTCCAGATATCGGTGGCTCTGTGCACACATCAATTTGGTCACCCTCCTCTTCCTCACACAATATATATAGATATAGAATACTTTCCCCAATGTGTGGGTTTAAGAACTGCTGTATTACCCTGCTGACCAATTAACAACAAAGAACACTAATCAGAAGTTATTAGGATCTGAACAGGACTGAAGTTTACTTTGTGTTTGTTTGATTCTAGAGTTTAGGAGACACGTATTTAAACATTAAACGTGCACGTAATAATCAAAATATTTTGATTTGTAGTCATATCGCCTGTAACTTAAAGAGCTTGAAACTCTATTTAAGTGGCAAATGTATTATTGCTCTGATATAATCGAAAGGACAGTTATTGACTGTCGGAACACAGAACTCTCCTGATTGCATCTACATCCAAGGACTCATTTGCACTACAGTTACTTTTTTTTACTACTGTATAACCCCGCCTATAGTGTATTCATATTTATATATATTATATTTTTTTATCCTGCTCATAGTGTATTCATCGTCCTTATATCCTACAATTCCTGTTAATACTGCAATATTCCATATATATTTCTACTGTACAGATCTTATTTATTTACATTTTCACTTTAATATGCACAATACTCTGCACTTTTACTGCCTTTTTTTGTACTTCTGGTTCGATGCTAAACTGCATTTCGTTGTATATGTACTTGTACTGTGCAATGACAATAAAGTTGAATCTAATCTAATCTAAAAATGTTTGTATCCTGTTTAGCTCGATGGTCCAGGTATCGGTGGCTCTGTGCACACATCAGTTTGCTCACCCTCCTCTTCCTCACACAACGCTTCCATTACTGAGGCCCGCTGCCGCAGCCTTGAACCGCCGCCAGCACCGGGCCGCTCTCTCACCTGCCGCGTCTGAGGCCGGCCCGTCTGAGACGGAGGCACAAAGACGCTCTTTGAAATTAACGAAGCATCAGCACACTTCTTCACCTCCGCTCCCGGGGTCATTATGCGCAGCCGGTGTCAAGGCTGCGGCGGAGAAGAAGCGCTTCAAAGCGTTTGGTGGAAATGCCAACGCTCGGCCTTCTGTTCAGACTCCAACACTTTACTCACATCATCAAAACACCAATGAAGAGTCGAGCAGGAGCTGAAGAGCCGTCCTGGTGATGGAGAGGTTTCCTTCACACATGTTCGGCTGCAGTTTGGGGGATTATGCTGACGAGCCCGAGTTTAAAACTGGAACAGGCTTCAGATTTCACCCCCTCAGCAAACAGCGGAGTGTGATCCCATTGTAACGTGTCCATGTAGCACCTGCCTGAGCCACGAGGGCGAGGCAGCTCTGTCCTTGTTTGTGCTGCCGCTCCGCTCTCTGCATCCAAACCTCACTTAATGTCTGACACTCAACCGGAGCCGTTCTCGAGCTGTTGCCACAGTTTGACAAGACGCCATGTTGGAGCCGGGGCTCTGAGCGGCGCTTTAGGACGGGAGAGGCTGGCTCGCTTCCCTTTAACTTGTCTCTGTTACTATGGGAACTGGCAACATGCTATTGAGGCTGGTATAGGACCCTTTGGGATTGTGTCACGAACAAGGGCCGTTTGCCATCGAAATATATTGAACATCACTTGAACAGCAACCCTGCATCCAGACAGATTAATACCAGAGAGGATACAGGGTGGCAGGTGTTTTGTTATATTAAATATTCAGCATATGCTTAAGTATGATGGTGCCTGGTCTAACTCCAAATAATAGGAAGGGAGGAAAAGTTACAATCAAGATTCGGAAATGCCTATTCAGCACATTCTCCCTGTTTGGAATTGGCTGTTTGATGGCCTGTGGTTTTATTTCTGAAAATGTAAAAGTGACCTGCAGTGATGGAGCCGACCACAGAACCCTGAAGCTTCTGCACAAAGAGCTGCTCACCTGTTTATCTAAAGTTTCTTAAAACTGATAACGAATCGCTTCACTTCCTTTGGCTTTAAACAAAACACGTGTCCAGTGCGATGCCGATAAGATGAACAATTTTCTCACACAGAGATTTCTAAATTCATTAGACAGATTAACCCGGTCTGCTAATGAAACCCGCAGAGTGATGGATCATAGGAGGCGACTCCGACCAGCAGAGATTTCACATCATCACAGTCAAAAAACACATTTCCTTTTTAATCTGCTGCCGAAGATTGTTTCCTAAACGTTACAAAACAAAACCATCCTTAGATTAAAGTCGGTGCGCAAACAAATTAAAACTGAACCCACTCACAATTATGTGCCCACACACTGTTTCACCTCACTCACTCAATAAAAATGACACGGACAGATGATGAGAATAAGCCGTGGTGGGACTTCAGGGGACAATAGCAACGTGGCTTGTTAATTTAAGCAGTCAATGAAAAAAAAGCAGGAATAGAAAATGACCTTAGCGCCTTTGTTTTGCCTTTTTCAAAAGGATGAAGTGCTTCATGCCAAACACGACAATCTCTGGAACACAATGACTCAATAGAAGCGGTTGCGGTTTCCTGACTGGAGATTACTTCCTCCTTGTCCTGTTTGATAAGTACAGGGGGTTTTACTCGTGCCCTCCTATCTACTTTGGCCCGGGCAACTTCTCAAGTGCAGGTGACGACATCACATCCTACAAAAGACGCATTGTCCTGGCGTTACCCTGAGAAAAACAGGCAAGGGAGGGAGGGAGGAAACAGAAGTGGAGCGGGTAAGGGTGTGTGGGGGGGGGAGGAGGAGTATGCAATGATACTGTAAAAAGGCACAGCTGTTCACTTCACACCGAGCAGAGCTGTTCCCAGAGACACAACATGAGTCAACATGCAAAGCAATGCAAGTTAGAACACCCCCGCTTCCCAGAAACCAAGCAGCGCAGAGAGACGAGAGAGAGAGAGAGAGAGAGAGAGAGAGAGAGAGAGAGAGAGAGAGAGAGAGAGGGTAGGGAGAGAGAGTCTTTCCAGTCTGACCAGAGAGAAACTGTGACAGTATCCCAGTACCACACACACACACACACACACAGCTGGTACCAGTAGAGGAGTGCCAGCAATTATGAGGAAGGCCGGGAAACTGTATCAGTTTTGTTCAGCGTTTTGTGTCTCTTCCCCCCCCCCCCCCCACCCCCCCCAGGAAGAGACAGAAGACGGAGAGAGAGGAGACATGTGAGCAGAGTAGGATCAATACAGCACCCTCACCTCACCTCAAACCCCCACTTTTTCCTTCATGTTACTTTAGGGCGCTAATAATAGACAAGGCTTTATATCTCTCTCCCACACACATGTGCCTGGGTGCGTAGCGAGCCGGGCGGGGGGGCTGTTGTGTTTCTCACAGTGTGCGTTCGGAGCTCTCGAACCCAGAGGCTTTTTTTTTTTTCCCCCACATCTAACCTTCCACACAGCACAGCAGGGGGCCGGTGAGGAGAACCACATCCGATCCCAGCCGATCGGGGACTGGCTCCGCCTCTGTGCTGGTGCATGGACGGATGTGTTTAGAAGAGAGAGTAGGGGTCTGATGTTTTTATCTGTGGGGGTGCTGTATTGAGGGCGAGCCATGCCAGACTGAGAGACAGAGAAACGGAGAGATGGTGGCAGCGTCTTTTTAAGAAACCTACCTGTGATGTTGACGTCCACGATGCCGGTGCGCGTCCCGATGCCGTTGGTGGCGTCGCACACGTACGTGCCGGCCACGTCGTAGGTCACCTGACCCTTGAAGAACAGCGTGTTGTTCTTGATCTCCACGTTACTGGGCAGGGAGCCGTTCAATCTGCGGTGGGGAAGAGAGAGACAGAAGCAATAATACAGACGGCGTTAGAAAAGAAAGAAAGACTAGGGGCTTTTCCGTAGGTGGCGCTGTTAAGCTATTTTGCCTCGCCCATTTCCAAATACTACAGAATACGGCAATTTTCACACATTTCTAATTTACCGCCAACTTTAGTAACTTTTTGAGCACGTTAAAGCCAAAAAAGCCAATTAAACTTGGGGAAGAAAAAAAAAATAAATAATAATAATAATAATAAAAATAATAATAATAATAATCCTTGCAATTTCAATAGGGCCTCACACTCGGGCCCTAAAAAAAAGAGGCAGAAATACATCGGACCACGGTGAAAAAAATAAAAACTAAAGTAAAAATCCCTCTCTCTCCGAGGAGCTGCAAGGCAATTCAGAGTGCATGAAAAATACAGTCTGTAGTGCCAAACAAACCTGTGTGTGTGTGTGTGTTTGTGTGTGTGTGTGGGTGTGTGTGTGTGTGTGTGTGTGTGTGTGTGTGTGTGTGTGTGTGTGTGTGTGTGTGTGAGAGAGACATAAATACCAGGAATATTTGACAGCCCTATATTTCAGCCATCATCCATCAAGTCCAAACAAAATTACGAGGACAGGGAATCCCAGCAGGTCCGAACAGGTGAGACATAGCTGACGCCTGAGGACACTGTTTTTTTTTTTTTTTTTTGTTTTTCTGGCATGTGTGATACAAAACAGACAATGCTGGAAAGGGGGAGGGGGGGGTTGAGGGAGGGTGAGGGGGGGTGGGGGGGTGTAACTACAGCACAGCTCACATGGCTGATCTGAAAAACCCCACGGGAGCCGTAGCCGATCAAGCGATGAACGCAGGATCTACCAAAACGGCGAGCTGTGGACGAGGCAGCGGCGCCCGACCCCCCCCCTGCCCCCCCGCCCGCCCGCCCGAGGTGTTTGCCTTCACGGTTTTCGCGCTCGCGGCTCGTTCATGAACCTCCGATCAGGTCAGCGCACTTCCAGGTCACGGATCATGAGCTCACCGAACTATTATCCGAAGCCCTGCCTTTCACGGAGCCCGGCGGCTGAGAAAAGGTATTAAATTTCGTAGGCAATTAGCCACTTCCTGTTTGCCCCTCGCCACCGACAGGCTTCATCAGCCGCTCTGAATGGATCCGAACTGAGTGGAGCTGATAACACGAGAACATTAAACGGGTCCTCTGGTCAGTTTATGATGGTAATAGTACTGATGATATGATGGTAATGTTATTGTTAGACAGTATATAAAAATAGTACAGTATATATAGTATACTATTTGTATACTAGACAGTAGACAGTATATAAAAATAGTACAGTATATATAGTATATTATTTGTATATACTGTGTAACAATAACATTACCATCATATCATCAGTACTATTACCATCATCTTGCCACTGCACCTTATCTACCTATTTATCTTGTGTTTCTGTTTTTATTCTTCTACCTCAATATTTTTATTTTATTCTATTGTATTGTATTTTATTGTATTCAAATATACCGGCTGCTATGACGACTTAATTTCCCTTTGGGGATGAATAAAGTAATCTATCTATCTATCTATCTATCTATCTATCTATCTATCTATCTATCTATCTATCTATCTATCTATCTATCTATCTATCTATCTATCTATCTACATATCTACCTATCTATCTATCTATCTATCTATCTATCTATCTATCTATCTATCTATCTATCTATCTATCTATCTATCTATCTATCTATCTATCTATCTATCTATCTACCTACCTACCTACCTACCTACCTACCTACCTACCTACCTACCTACCTACCTACCTACCTACCTACCTACCTACCTACCTACCTACCTACCTACCTACCTACCTACCTACCTACCTACCTACCTACCTACCTACCTACCTATCTATCTATCTATCTATCTATCTATCTATCTATCTATCTATCTATCTATCTATCTATCTATCTATCTATCTATCTATCTATCTATCTATCTATCTATCTATCTATCTATCTATCTATCTATCTATCTATCTATCTATCTATCTATTTCTTAAAACAACCCTCACGTCACTTGTGGGCCGGCTCGCCCTCCGCTAACACTCTGACACCCGCCGGCGTGTGAGGACATCAGAAAACAACGCAATGCTCCATTTATTAGAGCGAGAGAAAAACAAGATGACATTACACAGGCGACAAAATTAGGCCTCACGCTAACAAACAGCCACACATCAAGCGTTTGAGCTAAACACTCAACGGGCTTTCACTAACGCGGGGGGGAGAGAGACACTGTGATGAGTTTATTTGTTAATGAATCTGTCATGAAATATCAATTACCCACAGCTGATCCATTTGTGGTTGAGTTAATTCCCCGGAGAAATCTTTCATGACAAGTGGAGATTAGAATTTTGTTCCTCTCTCCGCAGCAACAACATGTTCATAGTTCAGATAAAGATTTTTTTTAAAAAGGAGTAAACAGAAGCTGCGGTGGAGTTGTTTTTCCGGCGGCCACCTGTGTGACGGGCGATTGAACTGCAGACGCCCCCGAACCCAGCGAGTCACGATTCAATAATCAGTTATTGTGTGAGCCGCTATCAAACCCCCGGGTTCTGCAAAAGCCCCAATTGATTTGCTGCAGAAATGAAAGGCTGGCAAACCGCGATTCACCACAGAGAAACCAGAGATGTCTGAATTTGTATTGACCATCTTAATGTGTGCGTGTGTGTGTGTGTGTGTGTGTGTGTGTGTGTGTGTGTGTGTGTGTGTGTGTGTGTGTGTGTGGAGCCTGAGGGGCGGCACAATGAAAGGCTAACAAACAGCTTGAGAGTGATGCAGATTCTTTGGTGCACACATGTAAGTGACGTGTGAATGAAGACACTAAGACTTCATCCATCAACCCTCTCCCCAGATTTCACAGATGTGTGGAGACGTGTTTATATCTGGATGCAGGGAAACAAAAGGCCTGACATACACTACGTGCTGCTTAGAGACCAAAATTAGAAAAATGTGCTCATTTATATAGAGATTTAAAAACAAGATAATTCACACTGGAAACAAACAACCGATTAGAGGAAATTCAGATGTTTATCAGGACTTCAAATCCACAAATAAGTGGCATTAGAAGGATTGTGTCTTCAATCAGACACACATCTGTTGTGTTTACTATTACGTTAATGTTTAATGTAGCGTGGCCAATACGTATCGAGGCTATTTCACAAGATAACTAAATATTTACAACAAGTCACAAATCACACACCCGACAGATCGATGTTTCACACGCACGCAAAATGATCGTATGAAATATTACTCAGGTCCAATTAAACTGAAAAAAGAACGAGTCCACAATTCGACTGTGAATTTGTACTCGTTGTGATCGGAATATGAATAAAACTGTTTCAATTCGCTCGTGCTTTTGAACCATTTTGGGGAGAAATTAAATATTAATATTGTGAGCAAAGCCTTTTACATCAGCAACCCATTTACACCCAAAATGACTCCAGTGTGGTCAATTTGTATAGTGTTTCTATTTTTTGGGCCCGTTTCTGCAAACAAAACAAAGATCTTTGCATCGTTAAATTATTCAGCAAGTTATGGATATTTACTCATTTAAAGCTCAACAACTCGATAACTGCAGAATTACTGAGGCAAACACATGTTGCTCACACAAACCTGCACAGAGCGATAAATCTGCACTCTGGAAATTAACAAGGTGGAAAGATCCATGTTTAAAAAGGGATGGATATGTTTATCTCAGTGGTATAAGCCAGTTAAAGTCTGTCCAATAGAGATTACTGTAATAAAACAGTAAATAAAATAATTCTGATACCAGTTTGTGTGACAATAATCAATAATCAAACCATTATGGTCCAAAATGAAGCTGGATATTTCATTGTTTAACCATCAACCTTTAAATATACATAGATTCACATCTTCTGTAAAGTTTATTCTGTACAACTTAATATTTCCTTGGTGCATATTGACTAATGTAGATTCTGTGAAAGGCTCATATTAATCAGCTTTTCAATTGTATCAATCATTCAAGAGCTCTGCACCACACTTCTTATCTCGTTATATTTTCATCACATTACAACTTAAGGTTTATATTATGTTTAACCCTAACCCTTCTATTTATATTCAGTACAAATAGATAAATAAGTAATTTTTCTGTGTTGAGGTCATTAACACTGTATCTACAATAAAAAGTAATTTAAAAACTATTTCTCCAATCAAACTTACAGCGACTGGTTATGTTGAATAAAAACCTTCAACACCTTCTCACCTCTGTGGTGTCTGCACTTCATTCTTTAGAGTAAACTCAAACATAAACTTAATTTAAAATGGCCATTAAAAGTAACTAGGAGTTTTATCCACAGCTAATTGTGACGGAGGAAACTCGGTGGCTCTTAATCCACGTGATTAATAGAAACACATTTTCACAATACAGATACGTAAGCCGCAGCTCATTAGAGCAGATTTTGAGGTAATTACACTGAGAGCCGCCATAATAACGATAATACGGCTGCTTGTATTTATAGCTACTTCTCGTATCTCCGAGCGAGTGGAGCTGCTTCGTGCGAGAGCTGGAAAAAAGCTTTTCAGGGAGGAAGGAACATATTAGGTCTAAAATCTAAGAACACGACTAATATACTTATTTGTGATAGTAAGCAACTCTTTGACCCTCTCGTCCCTGGATTGCTATTCCATTGCCGACTGAGAGCAAGAGTTTGCACACACTTGACAAATGAAGAATACCCTGCGAGTAAAAAATCTCAAAAACAAACAATAAAGTTCAAGCCGGGGGCGTCCTTTGCTTTTAGTCGAGTCGGCTGTTTCGTCGCAGCTCCCCATTAACGCGCCTTTTGAGAAAAAGCTTTGAGATTAACGCTCTGAGAAAGAAAAACACATTCACCTTCCCCAAGGATTGAAAACATGTACAGTGAGAACAGGGAGAGGGAGAAAGAGATTTTTATTTCTAGCTTCCACAACAAGCCCGATGAATTCAAGGAGGAACACGATCCCAGAAAAAAAACGAAAACGATCACCTCTGGGCCTGACGTGGATCTGTACCAAACACCTTCATATTAACTGGATCTGGCTCCTCCTCTAGCGTGTGTGTGTCTGTGTGTGTTTGTGTTGTCAAAGTGTGACGCAATCGAGCCGGCCTGTTCCGGATCGTCACCGTCCCGCGCTGACCTCCACAGCCGAGCCCTGGGGAACCTTCACAACAGATTTGGCATCTCATTCTCGGTACAGCAATGGCCGTCCCCTCCGATCTGTCAGCACAGTGCCCTCGTCTTTCCAGATCACATCTCTTCACCCTCCTCCTTATCCACCCCCCATCTCCCCAAATCTCTCTTCGCCAGCGACAAAAAACAAACACACGCCGAGTCGTCTAAATCGTTTCTTCTTCTTCTTCTGTTCCTCCTGCTGCTGCTGCTCTGTGTGTGGATCACTGTTTCTGCCCTGGAAGCTAAAACCATGCATAAGGAAGAGGAATGAAAAAAGGGTAAAAAACTAAACAGCTCCCCGAGCCTCATTAAAACCCAACAATGGTTCTGTTCATCCACATCCACTCAGTGGCCCAGTGACGTGTTCCACAAACCGACCTTTACTGTGCAATTACAGGACAAATTGCCACATTTATCTCTTGATTTCATTGTGTTCTACTTTAAAAAAAAAACCACACACACGATTGGTCGCTTTGTATTCAAAGAGCCGCGCCGACAAATGTCAAGTTAAGAGGTTTGATGGGCGCTAATCGCAGAGAGACGATCCTCCATCCTGATCGTGTTCCTGCCTCTTCTCTGGGCTTTTTATTTAAACTGCATCGGGGGGGGCACTGTATCGCCCCCTGGTTTGTGTATTTGCTGTGATACAAACCACTGATGTCAGGCCTGTGCCTAGGGTTGCAAAGGGGCGGAAAGTTTCCGGTAAATTTCCGGAAAGTTTCCATGGGAAGTTTAGATCGGGAATTTTGGGAATTTTGAAAAAAAAATAAAAAAGCAATAGGCCTTCTGTAGTGTGCAGGACTAGTCGGGTAAGTTTCGATGATATCACTGGGGAAAATATATTAGCATGCTGATTGAGGATGTTCATCTGTTCATCTAGCCTATTTCCATTCATTTATCCACCAATTGTAAAATATGTTTACAGACGATTCCAATTGTTTGGCTAAATATTTATATCTCTGGCATTGCATTAGTGTTTTTTTAGAAACTTTTTTCTCATCTTACTCTACAGAACAATGCCACGTGCACTATCTCATGTGTGGAGACATTTCACCCCATCCAATGTAGAAGGAAAGGCTGTGTACATTTGCAAATACTGTGCAAAGACCTATGTTAAGAATGACACAACGATGCAGAAGCATAAAGTCAAGTGCCCAAAGTTTCCTCAGGGCTCAAATCAGCCTATGACAAAACAAAATGTTTATATTTATGTCTGTATATCACAAGGTAAATACAGTTAGTATAAATTACCCACAACATTTCCAGTTTATTCCCGTATATTCCCGTTTATTCCCGTTAATTCACGTATATTCCCGTTAATTCCCGTTAATTCCCGTTTATTCCCATGGCAAGTTTCCAACTTTTAATATTCCCGCCACACCAGCCTCATCCACGCCTCCACAACACAACGCCGCTGACAGTGACGCTCTCTCGCCCCTCCAACCTGCATGCTGGTCCCTTGACTTCAAAGCAAACCCCCCCCACCCCACCCCCCCCCCCCCACACCCCCCTAAAAGCAAAGCAAAGTGTTCTGTGTTTGTTCTCCCAGTATCTGTGACCATCGGGCCGATGGGGGTGTGGGCTGCTGCCGTAATAGACCCGTCGTGCTCTGCCTAGGGTTCTGGTCTTATCTTCATTACACGCAAACAAACACGTAAACGGACACACACAGGAAGGAAGTCTGCGTGTTTTTGTGTATTTGTTGTTTGCCTTAAAACAAAGAAACACAGAAATATCCTTCCAGAAAAAAAAAACTTGAAATCGAACACGAGTGAAACGACACACAGCCGCAGTGTTGTCCTGCCTCTGGAGCCTCGGGGGGGGGGGGGGTTTCTCTGGGGTTCACTCAGACTCACAGTTTCCACTGGTAGATGGTGACCGGGGGGTTGGCGTCGGCTCGGCAGGTCAGCTGCACGTTCTGACGGTTCAGGTACCAGTTTCCATCGAAGCCTTCGATCTTCACCTCGGGTTCATCTGAAAGGAAGAAGGAACGATGATGTCAGTTAGACCGCGAAATACAGACGATATCGGCTGAAGCAACAGTTTGGCTGCGAGATGATTGAAACTTTCAAGGAAGTGATTGGTTTTGCTGTTAGCAGAATTATGCAAAAAGGATTTAAATTTAGGTGTGAATGTAGATTAAAAGTTGACTGGTTATGTTGAATAAAAATCTTCAACACCTTCTCACCTCTGTGGTGTCTGCACTTCATCTTTTAGAGTAAACTCAAACATAAACTTTATTTAAAATGGCCATAAAAAGTAACTGGTAGTTTTATCCACAGCTAATTGTGACGGTGGCTTTTAATCCACGTGATTAATAGAATCACATTTTCACAATACAGATACGTAAGCCGCAGCTCATTAGAGCAGATTTTGAGGTAATTACACTGAGAGCAGCCATAATAACGATAATACTGCTGCTTGTATTTATAGCTACTTCTCGTATCTCCGAGCGAGTGGAGCTGCTTCATGCGAGAGCTGGAAAAAAGCTTTTCAGGGAGGAAGGAACATATTAGGTCTAAAATCTAAGAACACGACTAATTTACTTATTTGTGATAGTAAACAACTCTTTGACCCTCTCGTCACTGGATTTCTATTCCACTTCCAAGAGTTTGCACACGCTCGACAAATGAAGAATACCCTCTTAGTAAAAAATCTCTTTTATATGTCTACAATGAGAACGGAAAGTCTTTCCAGTTATAGAACAGAACTGCTTTAAAAAACAACAATTTGATTCATTATTCTAAATGTCATCCATTGTTGTAAACAGCTCTAATTCCTTCGGATCGAGATTTTAAAACTGAATCAGGTTTTAATTTGCTCCGTTTATTCCAGCGATTGTTAAAAACATCGGAGCTATATCTGCACATTTGAAAACCATATTAGCTTTGCTGCTATTCTACACTTAAACTGACGACTACAATATAATCTAATCCACACCTGAGAGAAAGTGGAAGTGAAGAAACAGCTGTGAACAGTGATATAACAGAAAACTATTCATATCAGTTGATATCGATAATTATCATGATAAATGTCACATTCTTATACTTCCTCACTGTGTTACTTTAACCTTTAAACACAACTTTTAAATATGTATTTCAGTATTCTAAATTAATTAATATCTCTAAAGAAATAAATCCCAAATTTTCTAGCTTTAGATTTAGCAGTATTTCCATGTATCATTAATAGAAATTGGAAATGTCTGGAAATGTATAAAAGAAGAATTCTGCTGAATCCTCAGAAGCGTATTTGTGTAAGATTCTCTTCCCTTTGTATAACTGGAAGTGTCTGAGCAGCGTTTCCGAGAAAACCTCGTTCTTGTTTTCAGTAAACGAAAGTGACGTCAACGTTACAAAATCAAGATTAAAAAACAGGTTTTTTTATTTTTAAAACAAGGACTGAGATACCAATCTGCACAACGATGAAAACCTGACATGCTAGTGTGAGAGCTGGGATTCTTACACTGCACGTTGAGCACCACGCTGTCTGTGATCCTCTCGTTCCGATAGGTCACGATGCACGTGAGCTTCTGCTTGTGGGTCTCGCGGCTCGGCACCACCACGTAGTTGCTCCGCACCGTCACCGTCCCGTTGGCGTTGCGGGTTTCCTGGAAGGTGGCCTCGCCCTTCAACCTGGTGTCCCACTTGATCACGCTCTGGGGCTTGCCATTGGCTGACAGGCAGGTGGCGACGGTCATCTTGCGTTTCTGAGGCCTGGCAACGATGGTGGGCGTCGTCAAGGTCATACGCGTCATGGGCCGAGCTGCGGAGAAAGAAAGGTCAAAGAAAAGCAATTATTGAAAAGTAATTAAAAGTCACGTCGGATATTTTCCACTTCATCGACGATCAGTCCCTCGATTTGATCAGAACCTCTGTTTGAAAAAGGCGAAGGAGACGAAAACCAAGTCAAGTTTCTCCTCCTCCTCAGAGCTCTCGCGCGTGTGAAGCCCAAAAGCACAGTCTACCCAATTGGAATCCTCTGTGAGTTGCCAATTAACAATCTCCTCTTAGCACATCAAAAGGCAGGCACGAGTGAATGCACAACTGAAGCAAACAGACGATGAAGAGGCCTCTTTGAATGCCGCCGCTCGGTTATCTGCACACGGGCTCCTGAGCAGCTGAAGCCTGAAAAGGACCCGAGAGGCTCAGGGACAGAGGGACTGGGACTCGGAGCTCCGGCAACACGGAGCACTTAAGCCAAGTGGGTTTTTTCTTCACTGGGATTTAATGGAAAACACACCAACACTTAATGTCTAATTAGATCTCTAATCAGAATCCGTGCACAACCTTTTCAAATCCGCCCCTTCCCAAGACAAACGACTTCTCGGCGCTCTCTGCTTTCTTTACACCAGACAGGATTATTCAAGCCAAATTACACACTCTGAAGTGGCCTCATTGATTTCTGTCTCACCTGCCATTTTTTATTGACCGCTCTCTGCGGCGGTTTCCTATTTTTTATCGGAGCCGTGTGGGTTCGCCCGAGATTGGAGTTAAACGGCACGTCACCCCAATCATCACGTCAGCAATCCGTCAAAATGATTCTCGTTTCCACGCTGAGCACGGGAGGTCCGCGACGGAACGAGAACATCAGCTGTGAACTGGAGCCGAATCGTGCAGCCACAGCAGTTCTTAGTGTAAACAGCACATCTATAATATAGAGCTACAGCAGAGAAAGACCTCCTGGTTTCACTCTCCGTAACCACAAAGCCTGTGGCAACACTGAGGAGAAGAGCTGCTCAAGTGTTTCCTTTCAGTCCTTCAATAAAAAAGGTGGATGGCCGTTTGACCCCTGTCTTATCAGATTCAGAAAAATGTTCTTTTTCTGCCTAGAGTGAAATTCCGGTGACAGGTTAACATCCCTCCTTCTCCGACGGCTCGTCAGGCGCGTGCCAACATGTCGGAGGAAAGAGCTCCGAGCTCCAAGATGTAGAACCTGATATCTATTTTAACTTTATCTCGGCTCAAAACACAATTACAGACGAATCATTGACTGCAACAATCTGATCCGTGGATTCTGTACATGTCAGATGCAACATGCAGAAACTGAAGCACATAATCCTGAGTGCAAATCTGTCAGACTGTGGCCCTGAAGGTAGATTTTAAAGTCTCGGTTCAGTGAAGTTTTAGTTAAATTTGACATTTCAGCGATACATGTTCTGCAAATATACATGTCGAATCAAAGTTGCCTAAACTGCTGATGGGACTTCAAGCTTTTGAAGATGATAGCGATTTAACGAGGACACAAATTCAGTTTGGGCCCAAAACACATTAAAAATCTATGCGGAGGGTTTAACCACTTCCTCCACTGAGATTAATCAGACCTCAATAAAGTAAGGAAACAGACAACATGACGAATAACAAGAACTTAAATTAAATTGGTAAGATTAAGAATCCTACATCCGCACTTTCTTCTCACTTAAGTAAAAGATCTTACTAGTTTTACCGATAATTCAGCTGAAGTCAGTAATTCTCCAAAATTTTAACATTTCACTCTCACTAATATTTCTATGTTGATGTTCTTACCGAAGACGGTGAGGTTTACCATGCTCTCCCGGTTGCCCGCGGGAAACGTGGTGTACTCGCAGATGTACGCCGCTTCGTCCGACAGCTGCAGGTTGGAGAACACGATGGTGGTGTCCTCCAGCGAGGGCGTGCGGTGGCGCACCGCCGCCTGCTTGAAGCTGACCCGCTCCTTGAAGGGCGGCAGCACGGACACGCCCAGCGCCGGGTTGGCGATGGCCACGTTCTGCTTGGTGGTGTTGAGGAGCTTCTGCCAGGTGACCTGGGAGATCTTCACCGGCGGGTTGCTGTTGCTGAAGATGCAGCGCAGCTCCACTTGTGAACCCACGAAGCCGGACTTGGTGGAGTCCATCTGCACCATCTGCCCGTCGCCGGCTAGAGGAGAGAGAGAGAGAGAGAGAGAGAGAGAGAGAGAGAGAGGAAAAAGAAAACATTTAATTACGATGAACAGGTGTCCGAGGCCGAGCAAAGCACTCCATTCAATAGCAAGTACATGCACTGAAAGTCAAGGAGTCGATTCAGCCTCCTAAGCAGTGGCTGCACGCGCCGCGCTGCTAGTCAGCTCACAGGACTCGGCCTTATGCTACATCTGCTCCCTATACATCAGCGGGGAAAGTGGGTACATGGTGATGGTTGTGTGCGAAAGCTGTGGGAGTAGTTATTAACATAATGGCCACATCCATACAACCCTGTCTTTGTCACCGAGGGGTGCTGTTCCTGATGAGATGGGAGGGCCGGGGCGAGAAACCAATGCATCACTAATGAACGAGTACAAGGGCAGCGAGTCGGAGCCAAGGCTGCGTCGGCTGCTGCGTCCCCCCCCCCCCCACACACACCCCCCACCACCTACCCAGCAACACACTGGCTAGGGCCATTGTCATTTTAATTACATTTTACTCTCAAATACTTCAACGGCTGCCTGGAGCTCCCTATTAAAAAGAAACAATGCGGAGGATTGTGTAAGCACACCGACACAATGAGAACACACACACATTAGCTTCATTAGAAAAAAAATAAAAAAACACGTTAATTATGCCGCTCGCTCTGGTGTCTGAGTCTGTGAGGAGCTCGCTCGCCCCAAAGAAAGGGTCAATTAGCGAAGACGGACCCGGTGTCCACTCGTCTGTGGTTCGGTCTTTTCATGCCGATGATGACCTTCTGCTAAAGTGAAGTGTCCCTGCCTCTCTCCTCCTCTCTCACTTCCATCTGCTTTCCACTCCATGCATGATACGGCCACAGATCAGCAGTTATCACCTTTCAATTAGATCCTCATTGAAAACAACCCCTGGCTTTTTATCTAGAACTGAAGAACCCACAGCGATGATTTTGATAATCTGTTTGTAACTTCAGGCTTTTATTGAGATAATATAACAACTAGTTTCCACATGTGAGAGGCAGCTTCTCTCTGATTTATATCACCTGTCCATCATCTGCACCACTTAACCTTTGGGGGGGAGAGGGAGCCTGCAGCCATTTCCTGCAGGACACGCCCTGGACAGGTCGCTCACATTCACACCTACAGTAAAGTCAATTTTAGTGTCTACAATGACCAAAGTGGATGTGTCTGGAATGTGGGAGGAAGCTGGAGAACCTGGAGGAAACCCACAGAGACACGAGAGAACTACAACCAGGTAACACTCTGTGCTGCACTGGTCTGGATCCTTATAAACTTAAAAACATTTGGCAGTTATGTTCTGTTGGATGTTTGAAAGTCAAGAACTTGTTGCCTATGTGAAACTGAGATAAGAGCTGTTTTCTGACCGAGTCATTAATTGCAGAATTGATTGATAAAGACGTAAAATAAGAGATTGCAGCTCTCCTCTTGCTGCCTTCCTACTTTATTACTTCAATATAAGTCCTAGAAAGTCTTAAGTACAACTTTCATAGACTCCTGCTCCTGGGGTCTGAACTATCTGCTCACATTCACACCTACAGTAAAGTCAATTTTAGTGTCTCCAATAACCATAGTGGATGTCTCTGGAATGTGGGAGGAAGCTGGAGAACCTGGAGGAAACCCACAGAGACACGAGAGAACTACAACCAGGTAACACTCTCACTGTGCTGCACTGATCTGGATCCTTGTAAACTTAAAAACATTTGGCAGTTATGTTCTGTTGGACATTTGAAAGTCGAGAACTTGTTGATAAGAGCTGTTTTCTCATTAATTGCAGAATTGATTGATAAAGACGTAAAATTAGAGATTGCAGCTTTTCCTTGCTGCCTTCCTACTTTATTACTTCAATATAAGTCTCAGGAAGTCTTAACTACAACTTTCATAGACTCCTCCTCCTGGGGTCTGAAATATCTGCCGTCTGAAGAGATGTGTCACCGAGCGGCCGCAGGGCTCCTGCATCCTGTTGTCTCTGACACATCTTTGTTATCTCAGGCTGAGATTTATGTTCCTCTGCAGGTGAACTCTGGTGACGTCTCGTTTCCTGGACCGACAGCCCACCGACCCGACTTGTATTTACAAGCAGCTGCGGCTGTAATGATCTCCTCTGCACAGGAAGACAGTCTGAAGCTCCTCCGTTAATCACACCGGACTCATAAAGCCAATAGTAAATCAAGTCCTATAAACGGAGGAGGAAACACGCTGCTGCTGCCCCGGGCGGGTGGAAGTGGGCGCTGCACGCATGCACCACAACCCGAGCAGCTCTCTAACACCGGGATGATGAGGAATCCCTGCATTCGGAGATAAAGTTTACACAGGAGGAGATTTAAAAATGTGTAAGAACACATGAGAGGAATCCATTTAGGATCCAAAATGACTAACTGGCGGCACTGGACAATGACTGTGGACGATAGTGGATCCCATCCTGATGCTGGATCGTGATCTTGCTGGCTGCTGACCAGAGACTATGATTGCAGCATTTCTCCCTGCTGCCGTCTGGCTGACGGTACCGCAGCCTCCGGGCCCGCACCACCAGGCTCAGAGACAGTTTCATCCCCCAGGCCATAAGACTTTTAAACTCCTCTAAACTGCAATAACTCCACCAAACCAGCACCCTGGAATATTTGCACCGTAATAAGCATATTTGAATATTTGCACTACTGCACAAATTGAACTATTGTTGCTCTATTTTTCTCTTCATCTGTAAAGATATATATTTAGATATATATTTCATTTGCTATTTAAATTTTTTGATAATTTTGATTATTGTTATTCTATTTTATTCTTTTTTATTCTATTTTATACTATTTCTATTTTTATTTTATTTTTTGGGCTGAAATTACTGAGCATTGCTTAAAGAGAGCCTGTGACCCAAGTATTTAATTGACTGCTTCATGTTATCTCTTTGACAATAAAAAAATCTTGAATCTTGAATCTTGAATCTTGACTGCCTGACATATAGTATTGAAGTTATCCTTTAAAATGTTTACCCTCATCAATGCTGCTAAAACATTTATCCTGATGATGTTTTCCTCTACTTGACATCTGTTGCACTTGTGTCCGTCCTGGGAGACGGATCCTCACATGTGTCTCTCTAAGGTTTCTACGTATTTTTACCTGTTAAAAGGGTTTTTAGTAGTTTGTCCTGACTCTTGTTGAGGGTTAAGGACAGAGGATGTCTCACCTTGTTAAAGCCCTATGAGACGAATTGTGATTTGTGAATATGGGCTATACAAATTGATTGATTTATGTTTACACCCACTGAATACAGTATCTGATGGAGTCTATCTCCTGCTGTAGAGGAAGCTGAGGAGCTGTTTGTTCCTCATAAAATCTGGAGGTAGCCGGGCGAAGGACACTGGGGCACAACACATGCACGGAGACGGGAAGTAACTGCTGGAGATTACAGCTGCAGGACCATTAAGATGAACAATGAGTTCCCCCCCCCCGACTCGCTCAGTGGGCGCACACCTCTCAGGTCGAATCGGCTCCGGCGCTGGGAAAGCAGTGCATCACCAGAGAAAGGTTATTTCTATCCACTACGGTTATCTGCTTTCACTCAGACTTCGCCGCCAAACATCAAATCCCATAAAAAAAACAAAGTGACACCCCCCCCGCCCCCCCGCTGTCGCTGAGTGACCATCATCTCTCATTTCCTCCGGACCACCTCGCCGGGACCTTACTCTTACATCGAGATTTAAACTTGTGGGGATTGGGAAAGATGACAGATTGATTTGCTAATGCGCTTTGACAGGGAGGACTGGCAACCTTGTCATCCGCACCCCCGAGCAGCACCTGTGTCCTTGTGCACCTGGGGTGGAGGGGGGGCGTTTTATCACAGCTTAGATTGCCAGCGGCGGCAGCTATAGGATGATATCATTTTGAAATAGCAAAACACAATTTACTGTGTGACAACACTAGTTAAAGTTTAATCTTAAGTTGAAGGGGAAGTGAGAGGCTGTGAGAACTCATAGATATGAACCTGGACAGACCCAGACCCCCCCCCCCGGCTTGAATGATAAAACAATACTGGCAGCCCCCCGCCCCTCCCTCCGATTCTCTCTATTCCCCTTCCTCCTTTGAGTCAGATGCTCCCCTCTCGGATTGAACCAAACAAACAGCAGCTCGGCACAAATGGAAACCAGAGGAGAAGGCATAATTACGCCGCCGCAGAGCCCCTCCGTGAAGGACCAGGCCCCCCCCACCCCCACCCCCGGGGACCCCTTCCATTCAAGGACTGGAGGAGTCCTTGGCTGAGCGCTCAGCAAAAAAAGCTTTAATTACAGGCTGCACCCCCGAGTGGTGGAGGCAGAGGAGACCAGAGCCCGGGAACATGCAAGAGGCATTAAGGAGGCGGCTTTTGTGGTGGTGGGGGGGGTGGGTTAGGAGAGCCAGCGATACAGAAGGAGAGGTGGAAAACAGAGGGGAAGAGGAAGGGGGGGGGGGGAGAAGGTAAAATGCAGTGCAGATGCGGCGCTGGCGAGCGGGCGAGCGAAGACAAAGAGGGAGGCGTGGCGCCGGTTGGAGATTTGTCGGTGTGCTGCCGGGTCGGAGGGCTGGCCGCCGCTGGAGCCGGAGCCGGAGCTGCTGCTGCTTTGTTCTACCGCTGACAAGAGGGTGACTGGGGTGGGGGGGGGCAGTCATGCTATAATACACCTGAGGCTCCACATCACCTTGAGAGTTGGCAACAGAGAGAGAGAGGAGACCCTTATGAACAACACAAACCAACAAGGTCTGCCCGAGCTGGCAGGATATAAACAACAAGAGGAGGAAGTGTGGTTTGATTCACACACCAGTTGAGCTGACTTGGACTTGGATGGAGGGGGGGGGGGCATAAGGGGCAGAATTCACACAGCTGCTGCAGCGTCTGGCCCGGCTCTGATAGCGAGAGACTCCCAGGGCCTCGGCACAGGACTTGTTTACAGAGCTGTAATATGATCCGGCCCGGGGAAGCATGAGCTCTGTGGTGTTTGCATATGAAGCATCGGACAATGCATGGAGCAGGTTGCATCTAATAACATCCTTCAGTCCAACGGCCTCCTCAGGTTCTACAGACAATATCCAGGAAGTATTTCACAAGAAGAAGAAATTAAAAATAAATCAGAAATTAAAGTTTCAACTACCAAATTCACCGCATGTACTCATCTTCTTTGTTCCCAGACGATATCCAGGAAAATACAGGAAGTATTTCACAAATATGGAAACAAAAGCAGCAAGCTTGATTCCTCTTGATAAGAAATTAAAAATGAGAAATTAAAAGTTTCAACCACCAAATACACGACATGTATTCATCTTCTTTGTTCCCAGATAGTCTTCTGATCATGTTCAACCAGACTCTGCTTTTCATATAAAAGAATAAAACACCATAAATCCCTAAATTAAAAAACCAGGGCTCCATCTCCTCAAGCTTAGGAAGCTTCTTTTTCCATAAAACAACTGCGATTTGGCAGCTCATCCCGTAATGGATATGTAACGCTATTGACTTTTTTTCTTTGCAGCTGAACTGGCCAACTACCAGCACTATTTCAAAAGACAATTATTGGCTCGTTTAGCAATACTTTGTCCGCCGCTCGTCCAAGAAATATCCATTTGAGCCTGAGTCAGACAAAGTTCAGCTCAATTCACCTCTCGCTGCGGCCACGTGAGAAAGGCAAAGATTGAATAGGACTGAATGCATATTTGAGTCGAGGCGTTCTCATTAATGTTTTCTATTTAAAGCTGCACCGGGCGACTTGGCTCGCCGTCAGTCCCGAACGGCAGCTTGCCATCGCCGTTTGAAGTCAGAGAAAACTTCAAAACCCCCAGAAATTGAGCAATGTGAAGCCATTAAACTGAACTCCTCTCTGACTTGAGTGGCGTCCTCTCTGTGGCTTCTCAGGGCAGAGATGAAGGGGAGCGTTTTTTTCCCACTGGACCCGGCCGGCGCTCACTAGAGAGGCAGCCGCGGCCAAATTTTGTCATATCTGACATCGGTTTCAGTTGCGTTCACTTTGCGTATCAAACCACCGTCACGTCACCCGGTGGTTTGAAGCTGAAACCAGAGTTTGGGCAATTTTTTGTAACAGCACCATCTTGTTTCATTTAAACCAAAAGTGAAAATATTTGGTGAAACTAGAGATCGAGACCACTGAGGGCCCATCTCATCCCATCTGATCCAATCTCATCCAGACGGCCCATCTCATCCCATCTCATCCAGAGGGCCCATCTCATCCAATCTCATCCAGACGGCCCATCTCATCCCATCTCATCCAGAGGGCCCATCTCATCCAATCTCATCCAGAGGGCCCATCTCATCCAGAGGGCCCATCTCATCCCATCTCATCCAGAGGGCCCATCTCATCCCATCTCAACCAGAGGGCTCATCTCATCCAATCTCATCCAGAGGGCCCATCTCATCCAGAGGGCCCATCTCATCCAATCTCATCCAAAGGGCCCATCTCATCCCATCTCATCCAGAGGGCCCATCTCATCCAGAGGGCCCATCTCATCCCATCTCATCCAGAGGGCCCATCTCATCCAATCTCATCCAGAGGGCCCATCTCATCCCATCTCATCCAGAGGGCCCATCTCATCCAGAGACACCCTAACCCTAACCCAAAAAACTCTGCCTGAAAATGTTGAAACTGTTCTAATTGGAATAAATCATTTTTAAATATCTGCTATCAATGATGAGCTAATTCACAAATGTTCTGTTTTCTAATTCTAAAACAAAATTGCTTGTTTTCATTATTATCGTCCCTTGTAATCTTCTGTAAAGTAATTTTCTCGTATCTTTCATTGCTATATAACCTGATTTCTCTTTGCAACCAGTGAATTTCCACCTTCGCTTCACTTTCCCCATCTCACAGTCCACATCCATCTTCCTACAAAGCCCATGTTTGTGATTCAGGCAACACAAACCTGTGTGTTTTGCTGTAAACTCGTTGTTAAGGACAGATTGAAAGCTTATCTCACGAAGACGCATCTCCTCCTCGAGCTTGCTATGGAAACACCGTCGGCTCTTAAGTGGGAAGCTGCAGATAGAACACGGGCCGACCAACGCGGGATAATGACTGTTTAATGTAGCCCCAGTTCCCACGGCGATGGGGCAAAGTTGCTTTATTCATGACCACACATGGGGTGTTTAGGGGGAGTCCAAATCTGACACACAAACACACACACACACACACACACACACACACATGGACACCCACTCATTAGCTGCTTGTGTTTTCCTCCTTGTGGGACATTGTTATTCTTCCTTCGTCAGCCTCTTGTTTAGAGCTCATCCTCTGGCATTTCTGCTGACAGCATGTTATCAAGAGACATAAGTGCTTCTCAGACGCGCTGTAATATAAATTATGGGACTACACTCTACACTCGACACTACACTACACACTACACTACACTACACATCCACTCCATCCATCAGGCGCAGGAACACACACAACGTTGTTTAACGTCGCTGTTTGGTCGTTCAGCGTCTTTTTCTCCAAGACGTAGAGAATTTGTTTTAATCTCCACTCAGACACTGTTTGATGGAGCTTGAGCTCGGGTCTCTTGGGTAAACAAGGACGTACCTGACAGAGCAGCACTCTTTACCCCCCCCCCCCCGGTCTCCTCGAGCAAACACATTCGACTGCAGAGGAAAGCGAACGCCTCACAGCAGCAGATGGTCCGTGGACCTGTTACTGATTTCCACTCGATCTGGTTCAAATTTGAAATGCTCCTTTGTACAACACGCTCGTTCATTGAGGGACAATGTAACATCTGCTGCGCCGTAAATGTTAATGATTATCGGGAAAATTTATTGTGGTAGGCGAACTTCCCAATCTGGAACGTGCGTTGGAACGCTGCTCCCAAGGGCTGTTTGTTTTGGGGGAGAGAGAGAGAGAGAGAGAGAGAGAGAGAGAGAGAGAGAGAGAGAGAGAGAGAGAGAGAGAGAGAGAGAAAGAGAGAGAGATAGACATGTACGTGTGTTTTCCACCGGGCCTCCAAAAAAATTACAACTTTCAGGTATCCAGCGCGCGGCATCTTCCAACCGAGCGTAACCACCGATTGTCAACGAAAGAAGCTGCATCCGTGGTTTGTCAGGCAACACAAGCCCACACACACACACACACACATACACACACACACACACTCACACACACACACACACACACACTCACGCCCCCTCGAGCAGCTTTAAGGCGTTTCAAATGTCAAGGGGATGCATCAGTTTGCTCGGATCTGAGCGTCTCCTCCTTAGTGCAGCGGGAAGAAATTATTCATCCTTGAATGAAAACACTGGAAAACACCGACGCTCCATTTTGTTATCAGACGTTTTCAAAGATCGCAGCACAGACGACACAGTGGGGGGGGGTCGTGCCCTCTCTGAGCGCCGCACACCGTCGTCCTCCGTGACTTTTATATATATGCAGCTGTAATTAATGCTTTTTTTTTATATTGTGTTCCGATAGGGAACGTGTGCGAGGGGTAATCTGGGATTTGAGTTGTCTTTGACTGCGGCAATGACAAATACAGCTGGGCCAAAAATAAGGCTTTTGCCCTCGAGAGACAGAGAGAGGGAGACAGAGAAAGGAGAGAGAGAGAGAGAGAGAGAGAGAGAGAGAGAGAGAGAGAGAGAGAGAGAGAGAGAGAGAGAGAGAGGGAGAGAGAGAGGGAGGGAGAGAGGGAGATAGAGAGACAGAGAGAGGGAGAGAGGGAGATAGAGAGACAGAGAGAGACAGAGAGAGACAGAGAGAGATAGAGGGAGACAGAGAGAGTGAGAGGCAGGGAGAGGGAGGAAGAGGGAGAGAGGGAGACAGAGAGAGAGAGGGAGAGAAACAGAGAGAGAGAGAGGACAACAGAGAGACAGAGAGACAGAGAGAGAGAGTGAGACAAACAGAAAGAGAGAGAGAGGGAGGGAGAGAGAGAGATAGAGAGACAGAGACACAGAGAGAGAGGGAGAGAAACAGAGAGAGAGAGAGGACAACAGAGAGACAGAGAGACAGAGAGAGAGGGAGACAAACAGAAAGAGAGAGAGAGGGAGAGAAACAGAGAGATAGAGAGACAGAGACACAGAGAGAGAGAGGGAGAGAAACAGAGAGAGAGAGAGGACAACAGAGAGACAGAGAGACAGAGAGAGAGAGGGAGACAAACAGAAAGAGAGAGAGAGGGAGAGAGAGAGATAGAGAGACAGAGACACAGAGAGAGAGGGAGAGAAACAGAGAGAGAGAGAGGACAACAGAGAGACATAGAGACAGAGAGAGAGAGAGGGAGACAAACAGAAAGAGAGAGAGAGGGAGACAGAGAGAGAGAGAGAGAGAGAGAGGGAGACAGAGAGACAGAGAGAGGGATACAGAGAGACAGAGAGAGAGAGAGAGGGAGACAAACAGAGAGCGAGAGAGGGAGAGAGGGAGACAGAGACACAGAGAGAGGGAGAGAAGGAGACAGAGAGACAGAGACAGAGAGAGAGTGAGAGGGAGACAAACAGAGAGAGAGAGGGAGATAGAGGGAGACAGAGAGACAGAGAGAGAGAGGAAGACAGAGAGACAGAGAGAGAGAGAGAGAGAGAGAGAGGGAGACAAACAGAGAGACAGAGAGAGAGAGTGTATATCGGCGCGTATCGAGTGTAAACACAGAATCCCAGAGCTCTGACCCTCCCCCTCCTCCCCCCCTCCCCCCCGCTGCAGCTTAACTAAACAAGGACGCCACGGTTTCGGCCGTGCGACACAAAACAAACAGCGCTGACGTTACCTGACCAAACGACCAGATGATGACATCACTCCCACTGATACCAGATAGCGAGCGACTGTCAATAAACAAAAAGGAGCCGGGACCAGTGGAAGGGGGGAGGTAGGGGGGAAGTCACCTCCTCATGACTGTGACCGTTACAGTTGTGTGTTTGTTTGACTGAAACTCAGATAATAAAACACACAACAGATCCAGTGATTAAACGTCTGGTCTCCCAGATGTGTTGTGGTGCGAGAGCAATAACAGGAGAGAGAGAGATAATAATACACTTGATCAGACAGATCTCCAGCCAAGGCACCGGGGGGGCACTTGCCCGGTGCCAGACAATTAGTCAACACAACCTCCCATCCTCACAACGGGCCCGGCGCACACACTGATGCATGCTGGGTATTTCTCAATAATGCAAAAGTTTCCCTTCGGCTTTCAGACGAGAGCATGAAAGGAGATGATCAATAAATAAAACTAGGGGGGTCCAGGGCTGCAAGAAAAGTGTTGCACTATGGTCTCAGGTGTGGGTCTGGAGCTGGAGGGGGGGGCAGTGGGGCGGGGGGGTTACATAAATGTGATGTAGGGGATTGAGGGGGAGTTACCGGGGGGAGGGAGGGTAAGCGGTGAGAGTGACACGCAGCAGGTCAGACGTGGTGAGCAGATTACAGCACTCAGGATATTAAAGCGGAGGAGAGACGATGCTGCGGGCGACACACACACAGACACACACACACACACACACACACACACACACACACACACACACACACACACAGACACACACACACGCGGGCCCTGTCCACATCTCCTTTGACAGAGTCGACAGAACAGCACAGTAACACGGAGCCGACCTCTCCTCAGCACGCCAGGTCGGAGCGCCGTGCTCGGGTCAAAGGTCACGGAGGTGCAGACTGAAACTCCTCTTCACGGTGGAGTAGAGCAGATATGAAATAATATGACATGTAACAGGAACACGATACAATATTAAGTCTGTATATACACAAGTAGATGTCGGATTCACGTGCATAAATAGTTTTTATTTCATTCGAAATTAGAAGCCAATACTGATTTAGTTATTGAGTTAGTGTTTTACATTATATTTAAATTAAATGTTGTATTTGTATTGTTATTACTTTACTTTTAAATCTACACGGCTTAATACATTTAGTTCATAACATTTTGTCAATGGCCTCTTAGGATACAAATATTTCCATTTTATTTCCAATATACATATTTAAGTTAAATTATGTATTTGTTTCATTATTACTTTAGCTTTAACATTACAAGCCTAAATACATGTAGTTCATAACACTTGATAACGGCATCTTAGGGTATAAATATTTCAAATTTTTTATCAATATACATATCAACTGATAAAGTTATATTAGAATTGATTGAATAGTTTTTATTTCATTCAATATTAGAAGCTGATCAATATTGATTTAGTTTTTGAGTTAGTGTTTTACATTATATTTAAATTAAATGCTGTATTTGTTGCGTTATTACTTTACTTTTACCATAACATGCCTTAATATATTTAGTTCATAACCCTTTGATAACGGCATCTTAGGATATAAATATTTTTTCAATATTCATATCGACCAATAAAGCAATATTAGAATTGATTTCCTCTTCATGATCAGCCCCAGAAAAATCCATTTTGCTTGAGTTCTATTCGATATCTTTGGGTTTCGAGCTGTTGATTTTATTAAACAAGCAGTTTTGGTCCCTGGTAAAAAAAAATCAACAATCATCATTTATGAAAATTGAATCAATTTCCTTCTCGCATGAGTCAGCGTTAATGCTGTTTTACAAAGTCTGACCCACGGACATGTGCAGCACACAGAGGATAATCTATAAGACCGGGCTGTGGAGTGGGACGTATGGAGGAGCAGCGGTTGCAAAGACTCCAGCTCCCTTCACCTCCACTCATCACTCATCACTACGGCATGAAACGCATCTACAGTCCTGCCAGGAAGTGCTGAGCAGGAGCCCGGCCCCCCGGACCCCCGTGCAGGACGAATCCCTCTCTCACACCATCTGCTCCATTGTCCACGAGTAAAGATAAGTGTTGCATACACTACAAACACCGACTCCTTCCATGTGGCTGTGCCAAGCACTTGTGCCGGACACATTTGAAGACATTAAGACATGAAGACACGTGATGTGGAGCCCGGCTGCGTATCGCTGTAAACCCCCCCCCCCCGAGCCGGGCAACCTTTAGAAATACCCAGCGAGAGAGACGAGTATTGTTTTTTAGCGTGTGACCTGTGTCGACCTTTATCACTTTGAGTTTTTCTTCTACCCCTCATTTTTTTGCAACAAAGGTCAGATGATATCTCACAGGCGAACAGGCGGGCGGTGGGGGGGGGGGGGTATATAGGGCGAAAGAAGCACTGTTGCATGACCGGTGGCTTATTAGACCAAGAAACGAGAGCGTACGTACAATCAATATTTGATTAGAGTCACTTGTGATTTTTTTCTCAGACGTTTCCATTCTGCGTTATGGCAGCAGACCTCTTGAAAGCATCGGGGGGGCTGTGCACATCATACATATTTAAACACGTGCGGAGGAAAAATAGAAGAGCCGGCTGTCATCAAAGTGCATCTCTGATTGTGATTGGGGCATAAACAGGACAGCGGGGGGGGGCAGCGTTGGTGTATAATAACGCCGAGCTATTTTTTCTCCAGCCATTTATCCAGCGGGTTCCATTAACATATAGGAGAGGGAATTCACACTCCAGCTGGAGTGGGCAGTGGGCTGCAGCCCCAGTTTGCTGTCAATTAACAAGCACACTTAGTATGTGTCTGAGTCGTGATCGCCACGGGACTCGGACAAATGCTCCTGTGTTTGCTGAAAATACGATTGTCACAATAGGAAAATCTGGGGCCAATTACCAGCCCTGGTATCACTTGTGATTAGGGTTGCAAAGGGGCGGAAAGTTTCCATGGGAAGTTAAGCTTGGGAATTTTGGGAATTAAAAAAAATAATAAACGATGCAAATTAAACGCTGAGCAATAAAAACATCATTCAAAACTCTATCTTAAAGATGTATTGAATTCAGCACACTCTGCACTCTGCAAAATATATTAGCGTGCTGATTGAGGATTGTTCATCTGTTCATCTAGCCTATTTCCATTCATTTATCCATCAATTGTAAAATATGAGTACAGACGATCCCAATTGTTTGGCTAACTATTTATATCTCTGGCATTGCATTAGTGTTTTTTTACAAACTTTTACCCATCTGATTCTACAGAACAATGCCACGTGCACTATCTCATGTGTGGAGACATTTCAACCCATCCAATGTAGAAGGAAAGGCTGTGTACATTTGCAAATACTGTGCAAAGACCTATGTTAAGAATGACACAACGATGCAGAAGCATATAGTCAAGTGCCCAAAGTTTCCTCAGGGCTCAAATCAGCCTATGACAAAACAAAATTTTCATATTTATGTCTGTATATGACAAGGTAAATACAGTTAGTATAAATTACCCACAACATTTCCAGTTTATTCCCGTTAATTCCTGTTAATTCCCGTATATTCCCGTTAATTCCCATGGAAAGTTTCCAACTTTGAATATTCCTGGAATTTTGCAACCCTACTTGTGATGGTGTTGAAACCGAGCCACACTGCATCCGAAGGGGAAAGCAGCGACATCAACAGCAGCACGGACCCGACACGTGCACAAGGAATTAACCACAAATAAACACGATTATGAATTTTGCCCTGCAGTCACATCATTTAGAACCCTGGATTAGTCTCCTGTTTTCACCACTGGTGGAATGAACGTGCTACTTAAGCTGATAAAGTTAGATATGCTACACTCACTTTATCCCTGAACATGTTATCTTATCGTGTTGTTCAAATAATCTTTCACGTCGGTAATGAGAGCACATTTTTTTTTAATAGGCATTCCTCACTGTCAGAAGGTTCCAGGCGTTTGGTTCACGATCACTTTGCCCTAAATTCAGAATGGCAGAAGTTGCAGCATCAATAACGAGTGTGACACATAAACAGAAAGACGGGATTGGCGCTGATACGTGTGAGCAGCGTCTACATGAGAACACGCAGCGTTTCGGTATGAATGTCGGATTCTGGACTTCGCCGCATTCCCCCCCTTTTTTTTTTCATGTGTGTTTTGATCATAAACCTCTATATGAAATCCAGCGGTTCTCGGCAGAACTCCCGAGACCAGGGCTGAACTATTTCCTAAACCGCGACCGCAGCCGCGACCGTCTTTCCAAGGCGAGTAAGGCTCCATGTTCCACGTACATATAACCGTTGGAATGCTCACCACATCTCAGGCCCGTGTTCATATTCTGCTGCATGTGCTTTCCAGCTGTGTGTCGGAGGATTGTCTTTCCCTTCGGCCTCATGCACGGATCGCACTGGGTTTCCATACCCAGTGCATCCAGCCGTTATCTGGGATGTGGAGAAATATCTGAGATTGCAGCTTGAATGTCATTCAGCCGTTTCTCTTCAAATGGCCAAACCAACAGAATAAACAAGGCTGGTAAACTGAGCTATTTTTCATAAGACTTCATAATATCAGCAAGAGGCAATTTTCTGGACAGTTATTTTCCAGGCATCTGTACCTTTTATTCTCCATATTGAGACGTTGTTTGATTGAGCGTTTTTTAAAAGAACATGAAATGGCAGCACTTAAGTATCTGCGCCGGTCTTTCAAGAGGGAAGCAGCTGGCACGGAGACATGAGGAGGCGACCACCAAGCCGCAGAGAGGGGAAAGGGAACCGGCTGAAAGCCGAGTCGGGTGGTATGAGTTACTCCAGCCCTCGCTGGTCGTTAGATGTCGAACAATGTGTATTGACACAGAGACCCGGGACACGGACAAAGGAAAACATTCGCTGCATTCTTCAAACACGCACACGGCAAGAAAAAACAATACCGATTCTCCTCAAATGTGAGGAAGAGTGAGAGAGGCGATCAATCACGGGAATCAAAAAAATGGAGGAGAAGGACTCTCGGGGTGTCTCTCTCGGTTTCATCTGAAAACACAGCGGTGGGTGGGCTGTGGGCTGGGGGGCATCAGAGGAAAAAAAAAGAAGTCAGGAAATGAACTTTTGCTGCTGCTGAAAAACACGAGGAGTGGGATTCTTCCTGCACCCGGATCACAAGCAGTCGGATCAACAATCACTTACCACACGACCTCCACATCTGAGATCTGCACTGAACACTGAGCAGGATCCAGATGAGGTGACCGACCGAAGATCCTCGTGTGGGTTCGATGGAACTCAGCTGCGGCCGAGTCGTAGCCGTGTGACTGCTGCGCTGACAGCTCCGGCTATTAGAGGCAATCAAACCAGCGTCGTAATTACTCTGTGTGTTAAAAGATATTCTCTGGTTCGACTTCACAGGAGAAACCAATTCAGAGTCTTGGGAAAAAAATAAATAATAATAATACGAATCAGGTTCTGGCTTCGATGAAAACTACGAAAAACAACTAAAATCTTGATAGTGTATCGATCCCAAACAAGAGATTCAACAACTCAATTAAGCCGTATTGAAATCTCTGTCACTCACGAACATATGGAGAAACGTGCTGTTGTTGTATTTTTTCGGGGGTTGGGGGATTGGGGGGGGGGGAGAATCATCTCCCATGATGCCCGGCGTCTCTCTCGGCTTTTTGTACCTTATCCCAGGATCCCAGATGAAATTACTCACGTGAACACCTACACGTTGACACTAATAACCTTTGCTGACAGGGTTTACACCGCTGCTGCAGCCGGCTCAAAGGCACCGGGGCCGGTCCGCCGGGACTCGGGGGGGGCAGAACAGCAGCACATTGCATGTACAGCGGTTTTTATTTTTATTTCTTTCTTCCTCCTCGGGGCTGTGGGAGTATTATTCCGAGCTCTTACCCTGGCGTTGGCCTCCCTCACTGTGTCTTTACCGTGGGCTGCTCATTGTTTGACAGGATTGACAAGCTCCCTGGCAGAGCTGATTAAAAGCTTTAAGGTCAGAGGAGTGGGACAGATATCGAGCGAACACCTGTCTCCTCGCGGTGAGCCAGTCCCCTACTGGGTGTGTCCTTCATTGACGCAGGATCAATGGCTCCATTAAGACCCAACGTGGACTCTTTCTATTTTTTTCTTCCTCCCAGCTTTGGTTTGCATAGAACCGTTCACCTGCCTCTTCCTCTTTTCACTTCCTCTTTGCTTCTTTTTTACAGCCACGTCCTATTTTCTTATAATCAAGATTCAAGATTCAAGATTTTTATTGTCAAACACACAGAGATAACATGAAGCAGTCTCTGGCAATGAAATACTTGAGTCACAGGCTCTCTTTAAGCAATGCTCAAGTAATTACAATCAAAAAATATAATAAAAATAGAAATAGTATAAAATAGAATAAAATAGAATACAAAATGTTTTAAATATAAAATAAATTCCAATTGCACCTGAGACTTTTTTGTTTGTCTGGTCATGATACACCTGTGTATCGATTTTTGTGAAGATCGGTCAATGTGAACACATTCCGGGGGTCTCGGGGGGCACCGTTGAGCCATTTTGCGACGCCCATTGAAAATTCCTCCAGAATACGTAAATTTTGACCACTTTCTAACTTTCAGCAAATTTTGGTAAGAATTTGAGCATGTTAAAGCCCTCAAAAAGCCAATTAATTTGCCTGAATAATAATAATAATAATCCTTACAATTTCAATAGGGCCTCACCTGTCAGGTCAGTGCTCGGGCCCTAAATATATATATATATATATAAATATATATCTTTACAGATGAAGAGAAAAATAAAACAACAATAGTGCAATTTGTGCAGTAGTGCAAATATTAAAATATGCCACGGTGCTGGTGCAAATGTGCAAAATATGCCAGGATGCTGGTTATTGTACTTCAGAGGAGTTTCAAAGTCGTATGGCCTGAGCTTTAGTTAAAAAATATTATTCAGATTCCAATGCAGAGAGATGCGAGATACGTATTTATCTGTTCCCGGCTTCAGACTTAATTTCATCATGATTTCCCCATCCTGGTTAAAAAAAGTAACCGAGCGCTCGGCTGCCCACTGAAGATTTGCCAGAGGATTATGGATCATTAAAGGGATGTTTGAAGTTCACTTGAAGCCTTTCCACATAAGTAACCCCGATCGTGGAGTCTCGGCCACATGTTTTCTTTCAATCTCTCTCTCTCTCTCTCTCTCTCTTGCTGCAACCCGTTTACAAAAATTGCAATAGCTTGCCCGCGTTCTCCAGAGTCCTAATCCGGAAGAGGCCGTTTCAATTTACACCAGCCAGGTTTGGATGATGGTGAATTAAGATCCCAGCTCGTGGATATCTCACAGATTTCATCCCTCCTCCTCCGTAGGCTTTCCACCCGAAGAGAGAAAAACCTTCTTCTTCTCTGACATTGTATCTCACAATTATCTGTAAAATGAAACCTAATACCGTAGCTTTAGCCGTGGGATAACACTTCAAGGGACGGGTGACTTTCACCAAAAGATATCTGGAACCGTGTCCCTCATCATTACTTTCATCTCCCGTGTACTTCCATTCCCACAGGTTTGAGAATCCCTCCCCCACACAGTCGCCAAGCTGGTCTTTCTTGATATGATTCAGTGGCTGAGCACAGAGGTGTATTGTGCCGCTCTGTTTTGTATTATCACATTAATATGGTTTGTAATCGTTGTCTCTGTTTGCCGTGGGAAAACAGCTGCCTGAGCCATCGACGTTCTCAGACAAACAACGACAAAGTGTCAAACAGGCTTGTTTTCATATTTCTCATCTCCCACTGAGGGAGAATCGTTACTCCTTAAATTCATCTCATAATTCCACAGAGGAAAAAAAACAAACGGTTAATTCACTCAATGAAAACAGATATCAACACATCACCTGCTGACTAGAAATATCTATTAACCAGAACCCCTCGCTGTTCGGGGGTTATTTATAAACTCGTTAACAGCTCAGAGAAAACCAATTACAACATATTACTAATTTGGAGAAACCACCTCAGTGCCCTCCTCACTCTTTGTGTTTTCCACATTTAGATATTTAATGAAGATGTAGCACAACAGGGAGGTGAAAGAAGCGAGTTCACACTTCCCTGAGAGAGTTTTCAAATAGGTGTGAAAGTGGGTTCTGCAGAAGGAGAGGGTGAAGGTGTCGGAGAAGTGAAAGGTCACACCTCCATTTGCAGCTGCTCTCTCCGGCTCTCGCCTGCGTATGTATGTATGTTTTCCTTTTTACTTCACGGAGCTGGAGTTTCAGAGTCAAGGTCAGAGGGACAGAGGGGTGGGAGAGGGGGTGTAATATCCTAAAGCTACACTGCACAAACAAAGTCAGGAGAATCTGTGGAATGTGTTAAAACAACACAATACAGAAGAAATTGCTCATGGAGATCTTAAAAATCCTGTTTCCTTGGATACATTTTGAGCCCGATTCTGCTAATTGTCTCTTTTCGTAACACAATATGTAAAATATATTTAACACATTTCCTGTTCTGCTTTCACTAACCCCTCCACGGGCAGTAAAAGCATTTCATTGTGTGTTTAAAGTGACCACGTTTTGATAAGCACAGCCTCATTGTGTTATCTGTCGGAATTCGGGTTTAATAATTGACTCGAGTGACGATTAGAGCGACGACAACGACGGAGAGAGTTTCCTGTTAGTTAAAGGTTCACACTCCTTCACTTCCTGCCGCCGCCCGGGCTTTATTATTATCATCCACATCCAGGGAGCACTTCACCGCAGACATGATGCAGGATTCTAAATGCCAGTGTTTTTTCAACCGCCGCAGCCGCTGTAGATAGTGCACATATCTGTTGCCTAGAAAATGATAGAAGCTTGGGTTGAAAATTTCTCATCTTCTCTCTGTGCCCTTCACAGATTGCCGGTGCACCCCCGCACTCCCACACTCACTCACTTGCAATCCGGGGCCTCGGCAGACCATGCTGGAGCAGGAATGAGCCGAGTGCCGGTGTCTTGAAAATTGACAAAACAAAAGTCTGTGCATTCGGGGGTCTGAGAGCCTCACACACACACACACACACACACACACATGTACGTACACGTGCAAGGGTTTTGAATGGATGCAGGAATAAAAGTCGACATTCGGGTTAATGCAGGCCCGGAGTGAGATAAAGGGCGGTGAGCTGTGACAGGTGTATTCCTCATGGGGCGTAATCTCCGGTTGGATCTGGTTTTAGAGTTGTGTGTATAATGTTAGACCGTGTGTTGTGCCTTAATCTCTCATGCATATCAGCAAGGCAATTACAGCGAGTATTAATTTCAGTATGATGGATATGTTTGGGATTGGAAAAGAAAGCAACGCAAAGTAATCACATTAATCATTTGCTTTTTTTGTTAATAGACATGAGCTACTTTCTGACAGCAACACAGACATACAGCATGCAACGACTCTGTGGCCGTAAATATTGCTGCTACAACCAAGCACAAATATTTACCATCTTATAAGCACTTTATTCAACAAAGCTGCACATATCTACTGCCACCTCTTCCACATCAGGACCAAGTCTATGCATGAGAAGCGGTTCTTCATAGTCTCATTCCACATACAGCTGTTTGGCCTCAGAACACATGTTACACTCATGCTGCCGTCACACGCTGTCATTGTCTGAGACTGAAACATCGGCCCTCGGCATGTTCGTGTTCTGGATGAGTCCTCGTGGACTGTGGTCATTTCGACATCATTACATGACAACTCAGAAGCCATTAGTGCATCGTGAGCCACGGCTGCTCAGCACTCACGAGCTGAATCACACACGTCTGAGCTCTGCCTTCTTTTAGATCTCAGTGACACACACCTGTAAACGTCTGGGACCGTTCCTGTGACGACAACATCTGTCCACGGCTGGACCGACAAACAAACAGCGACCAACGCACCTAAAAACCTGCTTTAACAGTGGAGCTCCTGCACCACATCACAACACAACACAACACAAAACAACAACCAGCCACACCGTCGCTGCTGGTAATAAATCACCGGCTGACGGTGGCCCGTGGTGGGATGAAGGATCCGATGGAAACTGGGCTCTTAAAGCTGCTTCTACCTCTTCCTGCTCCTCACACAGAGACACATCCGAGTCCTCAGACCTTAGAGATGTGCTGCAGCTACCAAAGCTCGGGCTGTGTGTTGTTACAGGGCCGACAGGAAGAAGAGAAATATATTTTTGGACAGTGTTTTATCGGGCCTGAGTGGTTTATACTAATAAGCAGCCTCTCCAGTGGCCTGCTAATGTGGTGGCTGACGATGATGAAAAAAATTGCCTCTCATTTATTTACATGAATGTGGTTGTAACTGATGCACAAACTTGTATTTCTGAGCAATGGCAACAATAAGGGGATAAAAACAATCCTGAAAATGCGTATATTTCTATAAATCATGACTCACTTGAGCCGCTGTGACTTCTCAGCTCAGGAGCAACTTATTATTCTGTCAGCTTATTGTTTTCCTAATGAAACTACATTAAGCATTAGTAGCATTAACAAGCAAATTGCATTTACATGTTACTGCATTGTTTTATTTTCTATTCCTGCAGTGATCAAAGACCTGAGTTTCCCGGGAGGCGGGAACATCGATGCAGCGCAGCAATTAGCCGAGTATTGTTTTTTCTCATTCCCCAAACATTTGGTTATTTAGCGATTATCCCGCTCAGCATCATTTTGCTATAGTTTTCAAATTCCATTTACATTATGAAAACAAATGTCTCATCCCTCCTCTTTTAAAAAAAAAAAACACCCCTGTTGTTATGGAAAGAAGAAGAAGAAAAAAACTGTTTAATATTTATAAACCCATTTTCTAGCTACGAGGAGATCTCGCTCGGCTGCACTAAAACGAAACTTGTTGTGACCTAGTTAGAAGGATGCCGCATGACAAGGCCGAGCCCCCCCCCCACCCCCCCTCCATCCGCGAGACCAGCCGAGCAGAAACGGCCACATCGAGCATGACAACATTTGCTCGGGGATCCTGATCCACGCTTTGCTGGCGAGCAGCCGGGGCGGCCATGTCGGTGTGCTGCTCCTTGGGCGATTACATAGATATATATATATATAAAAGGCTAGATGTCTCGTCCGTGTTGCCGGCCAACGGAGCCGGACGTCCGCACATGGCGGCCATCTTGCTACAGGTGGCTCTCCCACCCATAACATTGTGTTGTAGTGGTACGTACTTTTTTAAATAACCATAACTTGCTCAATTTTTAAACGGTTGGGTTTGTTATAAATGTCAGAGATGTAGTTATGACACTGTGTAATTATTCAATTTTTTTGAAAATAACATAGTTATTCATAAGTATGCAGTGTCATAACTACACCTATGAAGTTTATAACAAACCAAACCGTTTAAAAATTGAGCAAGTTATGGTTATTAACACTACAACACAATGTTATGGGTGAGTGGGCTGACTGTAGCAAGATGGCCGCCATGTGCGGACGTTCCACTCCATTGGCCGAGACATCTAGCCTTTTTTATATATCTATGGCCGATCAGGTAAGTGAGGAGCAGACCCCGGCCGCCCCAGCTCATCGTGTCGGGGGGGGTGAGGCCGCCACGCTGTGTTAACGCGCTGCCACTCCCCTGCAGGGCGACAGGCCCGGACAGGCGGAGGTGACGCCCCCCCCCCCCCCCCTCCTTCCCACAGATCAGCCGGCCTTGACGTTGCTCGGCTGATGAACCGTGACGAGACACGACTCCAAGGTTGCTTGTGTCGTTTCTCTTCTTTTCTTTCTTTTTGACTTCCCCCCTTTCCACCACCAGACAAGCCCCTGTCAAGGCGAGAGTGTGTGACACTGTTGCACTCTGCTGATGCCTCTCAACCTTGGTATCAGCTGGCTCGGCTGCACCCCCGACACACTCCGGCGAACACCTGAAGGATCCCCACTGTCCCGATGCAGGAGCTCCAGCTGCTCGTGTTCCGACACAACAAGAGTAGCAGCAACAGCGTTACACAACCTGCCCAGACATGATGTACCTTGCACAACAACACAAAAAAAAAATGAGTCACTCCTCTGATCCGAGCGGTGAAACTCGAGGGAACTTGCTTCACAAGTTCACTTATATAAAGTTTTTCCTCGTTCCCCTTACATTATTATTCACATCGCTTCTATGGGCCGTTTCTACCTCAGCTAGAAACCCCATCATAACCACTTGTGGGTCTCAAAGCATGCCGTTTAGTTTTCCGCTGCTAGGTTTGTGATCCCCCCCCCCTTTCCTCACAACTGAGACGTGTTACAAAGGGCCCTGTGTGCGGTGAAGATTGTTATTTAGCGCTGCTCTCTCGCCGCTCTGCAAGTCGAGAAACACGCAGGGCGCCGTGTCACTGTACCTCCAGATCTCACCTCACGTTCGCAGAAATATGATTCCAACAGCACCATGAACGCCCCCCCCCCCCCTCTGTGGTCGCGGAGGGAGCGGCTGCAATCAGTGAGGCCATTGTCGATTCTTTGCTTTATTTTTTTTTTTCTGCCTGATGGAATCCCACAGGAGGAGACGCTGCCAAAAAAACTCTGCGTGCATGTTGTACAAAGAACGCTGCTACGTTGAATTCCCACAAGATGAGTCGAGGGACACAGAGCTGATTTGTCTGCGTTTATTTGAGCTCCACTTTCTCTAAAGATCTCGTGCAAACATCTCCCTTTGTTGAACTCGCACACAAAACACACACACCGAGTAGTAACGTCCAAGGCCACGTTTCACAAATCGGCACAAAGACAACATTCACTGCTTATCTCGGAGGAGCCAACGGCCGTGGAGATGTGGAACTTGAACACTTTCAAGTACGTCTCACACTTCCAGTAAATCCCAGTGCTCACGGCGAACAAGACGTGCACGTTGGAGAAGAGACAGAAGGACAAATAAGTGCAATTATTACTTATTCCCTTCAAAAAGCAAAGAAAGGGACGGATTCCTGTCGGTTGTTTGAAACCAAACCGTGCACTCAAGACAGACAAATTTCCAAACCGAGCAATTATGTTCTTATCTACAGTTTCGCTGTATAATTATTGTTCTGGCTTAGCATCTCATCCCCCTGTCTTAGCATTAACCCCGTCTGCAAACACCCAGTGGCAGGTCTGTGCCGGCCCACGCCGAAACCACCTAACGAGCCTCCAACTTCCAGCGAGTTGGGTTTGTTTGTTGTTTACTTGCTAACAGCTAATTTAGCGGACTCAGCGTGTGCAGCTGTCAGGGGGATTGCTAGTCTCTACTTCCACACTGTTTGTTGGTTTAAACCAATTACAAAATGAGGCTCCATGAGAGAATTAAAGTTTGATTAGCCGTCGGGAGGGCGGCAGTGTGAAAATGAAATGAGCAACGCACGATTGCGATGTTGAAATAAATTAATTTAAAAAACTGCTTTTCAGCCTTTTCGAAGCTTTGTTACTTTTCAAAGACCAAATAATACATTTTTAAATCTTTTAAATGAGATTTTGAATGTATTATATCACAACCTTACTGACTTTATTGAATTGACTCTCCAGCCTTGCTTGGTCTGGGTAAAGGTCTTATCACAGATATTTCTGTGCGACTGAAGTTATCAAGGTAAAACAACATTTTACCTTTCAGCAATATCCCACAATTATCACTTGAGGCTCCGGAGGCCGTCAATCAACATAGAGTCCAACTTTAAACCTGGCTGGTGAGAAGCTGATGTATTTACACTGCTGGGACACGCACAAGCCTTTTCAGGATCAGAAAGCCTGCTAGCGTGTCTGTGGCTAAAAGGCTTTTGCAGAGGGCAGGAGTCAGCATCAGGTGGCATTAAAGTTTCATTTGAAATTTAACATATATCTCACTTTCCATGCAGCTTTGCAATCGGAGCTCAGACTGTAGCAGATCGGTGTGACACCACAAAGTAGGAAGTGGAAGTTTGGAGACTGCGACCTGAAGTCTGCAGCACGTTGAGTCGTAAACAGATAAACCAGTAGTTGCCGTTGTGGGAATACAGAAAGTTCAACTCCAGTAATACAATTCAAAAATAATTAAAACAAGAACTACAAGACACAGTGACACACACACACAAGACAGGCAACGAAAAAGAGATGCATTTATTTTGAATGCACTCACAGGGATATAATTGCTGACTCACTTTCTTTATTAAAAGATATTTGCATAATTACAATGGCCAAATTATTATGGCTTTTCAATCAGGGAATTCTGGGAATCCGGCGTTAGCGAGCCAAGCCTAAAGAGTTCCTGAACTCCAGCGGTTTGAAGAGTCGACTGCGGGACGAGCAGCGCAGCTCCGAGCTCAGTTTAGCTCGATATAAATGTCACTATAAGTAATAACTATTCAGAAACTGAGCCATGAATTATATAAAGCCGAAGTGTTTGGAGTCAATCCCAACTTCTGGGGGCAGCAATCTGATGCAGACGGAGCTGACATTTCTATTTCGGCCGTGCTGACGGTTAGAGTAATCAGACGCGGAGCTGTCGAGCACTCGCTTGACGCTCTCGCTCATGTTTCCTCCTTATCGCTGCAGAAACGCTGTGAACTGAAAACTGATTACCGTTTCTATTCTTTCTCTGAGAAATTGTTGGAATTCATTTCTTGAAGATCTCACAGCGATGCCCTTGAACCGGCCGCGGCCCCCGGGCGATACCGGCGCATTAATCCAGACTTTTCAAGAACCGAGGGTGTTTTAAGTGCGGTCTGTAGAACTCAGACACGGGTTGAATATCTTTACTGGAATAGATGAAAGATCCGTTTAGGCTCAAACATCCAGACAGGATTCAAGTCGGGGAAAAGGAGGCTCCGGACTGTTTGGAATTCATTGACCTGTTTCTGAAGCTCGAGCTGCTAATGAATAAAAAACAACGTCGCGTCTACATATTCAATACGTTGTACTCAGTGAGAACATGAATAATATAAGAGTTCAGCATAACTGCATGGTAAGGTAGGTGTGTGTGTGTGTTTGTGTGTGTGTGTGTGTGCGTGTGTGTGTGTGTGTGTGTGTCCTCTCCTCGGGGGACAACACTGTCCTTGACCGACCTTCCCGAGGTGATCACCCTGAGACTCTGACGTGTTGACACTGACTCTGTGGTTTGCTCCGCGGCTCAGAGTCATGCAGCAGATCCTCTGAGGGGGGGGGCCGCGGACAGGAAAAAACCAATGAACACAGAAATGGAAAAAAATACATCTCCAGCAGCGAAAGAAACAACAAAAACAACTACTGTTCTCTTCCCTGAGAGGAAGATCAATGTGCTAATTTTCATTCACACGTCCCAAAGCCTGTCACATCCAAGGAGAAGGGTAAACTACTACTGTTATACAGAACAGGGGTTCTACCATGAAGTGCAGCGTGGGAGGTTTTATAACAGAGACAGGGAGAGATTCAAAAATAGACAAGACGCCGGGATGAGATACAGGAAGACAGAGACGAGCACTTTCAATCCTGAGAGACTCGCTTTGTATCAGACGCGTCTTCTGTGAGCTGTATCTCCTTCGTCTTCCTCTGCGTGTTTAGTGAGACGCCGCACGCCACCTTGTGCATGTGCGACGCCCACACTGTAAACAATACAGTTCCTGATGAAGGGATACGTGTTCGGCAGAGTCTAAGTGTGAGGGAGGGGGTTATTTTTAGACATTTTATGAAGTCAGAAAGCTTCCAAGAGGGAAATTGAGTGAGTTTAACATCATTATTGAAGCATTTTCATACTTTTACTGTATTTTGACTTCATTTTTGCCATTGAAATCAGTCGCTCACGGTAAAAAACAAATGTCTAACCGAGGGAAAATGGCTGCAAACTAAGTGCATGTTAGGACAGAGCTGCTCCCTGGACAGTTTCTTAAAAGCACCACACACAAAAAAAAACCCATGTTCAAACGCTTCTATGGCTCCTGACACCTAGAAGGTCATTCAGGGGTGAATCTTTCATGAGGAGTGAACATAAGCTCCTCGCCGGCTCTCTTCGATTCGGAGTCTGGAGAGAAACCACACCAGCGATACAGAGGCACACATCAGCATGCTATTCAGCTTCTTCTTCTTTTTTTTTTTTTTTTTTTTGGGCACATTTGAAAAAGATAGAAAGAAAGAAAATGGAAAGAAAAAGAAGCAGGAGGCCGACGGAGACGACAGCGAGCAGAGAAGCAGCTGGAGTGCCAGATCAAATGGGACTGGGGGGGGTGTGTGTGTGTGTGTGTGTGGGGGGGGGGTGATGCACAGCGATGGGGGAGAACCAAGCGTGTAGTGCATCAAATTTTCATACGAGCATCAGCGCACAGCTTAGAACTGCATTACGGAACCAAAGCAGCAGAAAATATCCTTGAGGAGCGGCTGGATGGAAACGTGGATTTATTTATAGACCGGGATGAAACCACGGCTGAGTGATTAAATGAAGCTAATTAAGGGACAGTGAAGGGCCATCGAAGCAAAATATGTATTTATATTGCAAAGCGTGTGGAATTATTCTGGAGAGCGCCGCGTCCTTTTCCAGTTCATACCTACAACTCATTCATCCCCACGCACATATTAACTATTAATAATGGAGACGGAGAAAAAGAAGAAGAAGAAGAAAAAATCAATACGTTTGCTGGTTTAAGCAGAATGTTAAGTGAGAGTCTAACTCCACAGTTGTTTTATTCTCCCGTGTCGTGTCAACACACGTCGGAGTGACTCGGCTCGAGTGCGTTGCCAAAACGCTCCGACAAAAGCAACGTGTCCGGACCCGGGAGTGTTGTTGATGGTAAACAGGGGGGGGTGCATGTACAGGCGTGTGTGTGGTCCCGGGGTCCGATCGGGGGGGAATACAGAGAGGTTTTCAATGTTCATAACAAAAATACAGCGAGGACTCACGTACTCAAGGAATTCACATGTTCACTCTCAGGTATGGAATGATAATTGTGTGGGTTTACAGCCGGTGAGAGTTGGTTTTCACATGTCGGGCTTTGTTTTGGAAAATGAACTTGAGAGAAACGTCAGAGACGCGAGCCACAGGCGTGTTCCTGCAACGTGAACGTGTTCTCTGCAACCTAAAGCAAACACAACTTAACTCATAACTAACCTTATGAAATAAAGAGATTTATGAGATGAATTAAATAACATAGGAACTGAACCCTTTGACCGATGATGTGAAATAGAAGGGGTTTGCGTTGCTTGTTTATCAAAGGGTGAAGCTTTCTCTCCATCCCACTAGAGAGCGGGTCCTGGACCTGAGCCACGAGTCCCATTGGGACCTGATGGATCGAACCGGGCTTGTTCAATAACCTTGGAAAAGTTATTCGGGTCTCGGTTTTGGTTCACACACAAAAAACTAAAATTCCTTCCTGTACTACACACAGCCTCACCCTCATGGTGATGTCACAGGCGTCTAACCACCATAAACCCTCACGTTTACCACACTCTCCTCTTGTTGTGTCTCTTCCTGGTTGAACTGGCTTCAGTGTGTTTTTCCTGGGACAGTTTCACCGGATCCCACCTCCTTCCTTAAAACTCTGCAGCGTGAACGTGTTCTCTGCAACCTAAAGCAAAGCACAACTTAACTCTGTTTTTCTTTTATTGCAAATGCAGTGTGGCTTGCAGTTCAAAAAAAAAAAATCTCCCTTTGGAGTCAAACCATCGCTGACGTGCTTTCTCTGGCAGTGTCACGCGCTTTTATTCACACTTGACATATGTAGAAATGTCACAGGGACGGATTCATTTCCACAGTGAGCTTTCCCAAAGTACATCTGGTGAAAGACAGAGACTCAAACAGAACTGACAACTCATATTCTTCACATCTTCTCTGGGATCCTATGAAATTGCAGCTGAGAGTTTTTTCCCGTGCATGTGTGAGAAGCCTCCTCAGTCATCAGGGATGAAAGTTCAGTCTGACAAACGAGGGCCCTGTAATCTCTGTAATACTCGGTTCATGTTTTCGGCAGCACACCTGGTCCCCAGCCTTAGCACCCGCTCCACAGATGCCGTCACCAGATGTGCCATTGAGAAGAAATAGAGCCCCTGTAATGTGGGTGTAAGAAAAAGGAGTAAACAGCCCACAGGATTACGATATTCAACACATAAAACAGGTTCAATAAACTGGAGGCTTAATAAAAAACGAAACGTGTGAACAAGCTGCTCTCTGGGTTAAAAAACAACAAGCGAGCGTGTCCACTTGCTTTTCTTTTTTTCTCCTCCTCTCTTCACACACAAGGCAGCGTTTGGTTCAGTGCAGGTCAATTAGGGAACAAGCTGAGAAGCTCCTCCAGAGAGGGAGGAAGGAGGCTGCAGGGTAAAAAAACACAGAGGACAAAAAAAAACTATTTGCATCAATTGCAAATAGTTTTTTCTTTGTAAAGATAAAAAATAAAATATGAATGAGACACGCAGGTGAGAGCAGGTCGCACAGCAGCGGGCGAGATAGAGCTGCCGGCTGCGATAAGGCGGTTTCACGGCCGCGCGTGTGAAATTGGGATATTTGAGAGCGCTGAGGTAAAGCTGTCAAAACCAAATCCCGTCTTTCAAACGCCGAACGAGTTTCGCAGTGAAATTGCCATTAAGCAAAAAGGCAAAAAAAATAAATAAAAAAGGTGTGAGCAGCACATTTGAGTCCTGTGAAAGTTCCATTTTGAACCTTTAGAGAAAAAAAAGTATTAACAGTAAATATTACACCAGATTATAAAGATGTATTAAATCCTGCGGTGAATAAAAAAAAAAACCTCTCGTGGAACATTTCAAAGCTGAAGGACGTTCATTGTGTTCCCACTTCGTCCATGTTGCCTTTGGCTCCACTTCAACAAGTCCATTAAAATGCATTCATTCCTCCCTGATCCCCCCCCCCCCCCCCCCCCCTTATTAACACGTGTTGTTCACAGCAGTCGGTTCTGGCATCGACACAGAGCCGCGAGCTGGAGGAAGAGAAAACCCGACGCATCGTCACAGGTTCAACAACGCAGTGCGAGACATGCAAATAATCATTGTTGCTCCTTGACAAATACAATAAATGTCTCGTCTGTCTTCGTATGTGTGCAGCTCAATATGACTTTGAAAGACAGTGGATTTGAATAAGGAGAAATAAAAGAGAAACTACAGTGTCTAGACATCTGGGTTAAAAAGGAACTAGGACAAATTTGGGAGGGAAGTGGGTAATGTTTAACCTCTAGGGTGAATATACAGTAGCTTGAGTATTTGAGCGAGTATATCAAGTCTAAAACTACTCGTAGAAATATGACACCACACAGATATGTATCTTGTTCAGGTTGTTTTTCTTCCATAATTTCATTGTGTTGGTCCCTTACACACACGGACGTGTTGTGGGTTTTAACATTCAGAGGCGTGTGCGATGCTATTTATCAATGGCAGGGTCCACCTGTGCAAACTCCACCACGCTAATCCCCGGCTTTTGGACCAAACAGCAAACTCAACACACTTCGAAATCTCCTCATGGAATTACGTATACAATATCAACACTCCTGTCTTTGGCAAACGCACACACACACACACACACACACACACACACACAGGCCGGTTCAAACCGCCTGCGGGCGAGTTTAACGGCTCTCTAGATTACAGTTCCCTTCCACAGACCGGTTAGACAGCTCGGTCCGCGGCTGATGTCACCACGCCGCTGCCGCCTCTGCTGCTTTTCTTCCTCCTCCTCTTTCCTGTTTGCTGCAGACGTGTGGGCGAGCCGGGGTGTGGCCGGCCTCCGCCCGCAACGTCCTCTCTGGCCAGAGCCACATGTAATTTCTACACGTTTCACTAACCACGACATGGCCAATATGAGACGCTTTCGAAAAACCCCTAGGAGCGCCGCTGCCAGGCGAACACGCCGCCGCCGCCTCGGCCTCCGTGCAAACAAGCGTTGAGGGTTGACAGCCACTCAGGCCTCTTCTTCTTCCCTCTGCTGTTACCCACACGGAGAGAAGTGCGTCTGAAAGGCCTCGGTGAGAACGCTCTAACCACACGTGAAGTCCCAGCATCTGTGCCTCTGGAGGGAAGCACCTTCCACTTCCCTCACTCCCCCCCCCCCCAGCTGCCGCTTCCCCTTTTATTCCAGTCAAATGGAGCTCAGTGCAACCAAGTTCAACCAGGGAGACCATCCTAATGCCCCATTACCCCCCCACCCCACCCCTCGACCTGTTTCTGCTAACGAGCTGCTGACTGTGAATGTTTCAGTAAAAACAAATATTGATTTCACCAGGATTTCAATCAACCCATCGTGACGTTGGTGGGTCAAACTTTAAATTCAATTTAAGCTCTCTCTCTCTCTTGTGCTGCCAGCGCTCGTTTCACTGATCCACAGAGAAACTCCATCACCTACTGCACCCCCACTCTTCATATTCAGACACCAGGTCAAATCCTGACCTCAGATATTAATCCCTCTGATAAACAACAACGGGTCTAAAGTGACGCGGCTCATTTTCTAGATCGTTGCAGTCATTCTGAATTTTAGATATTCTTCAATTAACTGGTTTTTGAAACATCACAAATCCTTATTTTAATAGAAAGTGACCCGTTCATTCATCCTGTTTTATTTCATGCACTGTGTTTCTTTGCTATATCTTTGAAATACATGTATTTTATCAGTTAATATTCAAGGTATTAATTAAATATCTTTTATTTTTACTTTATTACTTTAAGAACCAACATATTCCTACAATACATTACATTTCATTTAGCTGACGCTTTTATCCAAAGGGCCTTACAGTAAGTGTATTCAACCAAACCCAGAACAACAATATTTCTACATCAATTTTACACACATGGATCCTTTTTGACCTTATGAAATAAAGAGATTTATGAGATGAATTAAATAACATAGGAGCTGAACACTTTTGAACCATTATGTGAATTAGAAGGGGTTTGCGTTGCTTGTTTATCAAAGGCTGAAGCTTTCTCTCCGTCCCACTAGAGAGCGGGTTCTGGACCTGAGCCACGAGTCCCACTGGGACCTGATGGATCGAGCCGGGGTTGTTCAATAACCTTGGAAAAGTTATTCGGGTCTCGGTTTCGGTTCAAACACAAAAAACTAGAATTCCTTCCTGTACTACACAGAGCCTCACCCTCATGATGATGTCACAGGCGTCTAACCACCACAAACCCTCACGTTTATCCCACTCTCCTCTTGTTGTGTCTCTTCCTGGTTGAACTTCTTTTTGTTTTTTCCTGGGACAGTTTCACCGGATCCCACCTCCTTCCTTTAAAACACCCCCGAGCCGTCAGTGAACCGCTGTCAGGATCAGTGTGTGCGCTGCACCGGTATCAGGGATGATTCACGAGTGGAATATTCACATGGCAACAGCCAAACAACAGCACTATTCACTGAGCTGAGCCCCCGGTGTTGTGAGTAATTGTTTCAACAGTGGCTAAGAGACAGTTGGTGTGGCGTTGCCGGTGCAGGCCGGGACTTGTCCTGCCTGTCAGAGCTCAAACCTGAACTTCCAGTACAGGGAGTGTGTGTGTATGTGTGTTGGGTGGGGGTGTGGAGAGAGTGCAGAGCTGTCACCTGATAAGTGCATATTGTGATTATTTATTTAAACCCCCCCAGTGACACTTTGGCAGAGCAGCGTTCTTACAGGGGGGGGAAGGGCGAGCGACGACAAGAAGTGGAGAGACAGCTGGAGAGAGAGATCTTCCTACAGCTGTAGATTCACTCGGAGGTGGTGACATTACATTCGCTTCTAACTCGGAGCATCTGCTGAAATCTCCCAATTTATCGGCGCTGCTTCCTGTGATGCTTTCTGTCGGCTAATTGCTTCGCTTACAGGGACGCACCCGAGAAAAAGAGAGAGAGAGACGTGTTCCTCAACCCACGGCTGCTGCTGAACCAGCCGTGTTCCACCATCGTCCCGCGGTGGCTTCCTGTTCCAGGCAACACCTGCTCGTTGTATGACTCCTTGTTGCTGGGATGAATAAAACATGGGAGGTGTAGGAATGTATCACCCTGACACAAGCTGGAATACATTCTTATCACAGCCTGTGTCATAAGCTGTTGAAACAATTCGACAATGATGAGGATCTTTCGAGTTATTAAAAACCCCAAAAGCCACAATTTGTTCTTTAAAATTCTCAAATTTGGGTAAATACGCAGTTTTTCTTATGTTTTATATAATTTTTAATTCAATATCTTTAGGTTTTGGAAAAGTGGTTGAAAAAAAACAAACATGTTCATCGAATAACCTGCAAATAGATCCATCAATAATAAAAAAAATCATGATTAGTTGCAGCCCCTGTGTCATAAACTGTTGAAACAATTCAACAATGAGGATCTTTCGAGTTATTAAAAAACCCCAAAAGCACCAATTTCTTCTTTAAAATTCTCAAATTTGGGTAAAAATGCAGTTTTTCTTAGGTTTTATATCATTTTTAACTCAACATCTTTAGGTTTTGGAAAAGTGGTTGAAAAAAAACAAACATGTTCATCGAATAACCTGCAAAACGATCCATCAATAATAAAAAAAATCATGATTAGTTGCAGCCCCTGAGTCATATACTGTTGAAACAATTCGACAATGATGAGCATCCTTTGAGTTATTAAAAACCCCAAAAGCCCCAATTTGTTAGTTTCAGCCCCTCGGCCAAACATGTAAAAACTCACCCTGACATTTAACCAAATGACTTCCTACCAAACACAGCAGGGGGCCTTGTTAATACCAAAGCACATAAACAAGCCAAATTACTTGCATATGAGAATTTCTTCACTAATTTAGCAGCGTCCTGAAATCTGCCAGGTCTCGTTAAGATCTCATCTGAGGGGCGGAGCTTCAGCGTCCCTGTTATCATATTCAAAAATTTGTCATTATTAAAGATCCGTAATGAATTCCTAACTTCTGGTGGCCTATTTGGTTTGTTTGTCTTGTGAGCTGCTTTGTGTCAACACAAAAGGTCTCCTCCCGACGCTGCCTCCAATCTGATTGGCTCGCGAGTCTCACGAAAGCATCAACACCGTTTCCCCCCCCACCCCCGTCAACACAAATTAGAGCTTAATTACTACAGAAATACCCGTTCTCCATTGTCTCCCTGCAGAGAGCTTCCCCAGCGCCCGGCCATCTGCATTTCCTCAATAATATTTATGGTGTTGCACCGAAGCAGCCTGGCTTTCCCACAATAAGCCCCCCGGACCCCCGGACCCCAAGATCCACGCTGCGTGTGGATAATTTCCCCCACGTCCATTCCAGTTTATTGTTTCATAGACTCCAAAGTGCTGCTCTTCCTCTCTTCCTCTGGGCGAATGTCCTCCTCCTCTTTTTTTTTCTCGTTTACTTCCCGTGGCCCCAACCATCCCATCATAATGCTTTGCCAACACTTCTGTGTTCCATTAGCGGCTGGCATTCCTCCACTAATTGCATGAAACTAGGTCTGCAACCTCTTTTACACCCAATCAGTAGGAGGGAGGAGGGGGGCACACCAGGGTTCCCTATCTTGATTGTATGTCACCGGTAGCTGGAGGGGAGCGGCGTCAGATTCGGCGAGTAGCTCAGGTGGGTTTTGGGGGAGGAGGGGCTTTGTTACCTCGCCGTGTCACCCTGTTTGTCGTCACAACCAGGAGTGAAAGGCGAGTGGGGGGGTGGCTGGTGACGAAGCCAATTACCTTCACCTATCTGCTGCTCCCTGCCAGCAGACATGTAATCTTAAACGGCCCCAGTGATCTCTGGGCCGGCTTCGGGTCCTCGGAGAATATGGTTTCCCAGATGAAGCCGTCACAGGGAACAGCTCGCACTCGGCAGCGAGCGTTTCAGACGCTTCTCACCTGTCGCCGATTAGACAGTTATTTATAAAATCATCATTTCTTGGAACACACACACATATGGAGAGAGAAAAAAAACGAGCTTGTTAGCATTTTATCGAAAGGGCGACGTGCGTAACCACCTTCGCGAAAGAAAAGATTCCTGTCTTGCTTTGTGTCTTTGTTTAGTGGAAATGAAGACATGACTCGTGGTGAACGGAGAAGAAAAGAAAAACTGATCGCAGCAGCGAGCTCTCGGGGAAATAAGGGGTGGAATTTCAGCTCTGCAGCCAAAGAATGGCAAGGTGGAGGGAGGGAGGGATGCTGTTACGGTTAAAGGATCGGGTGATGCAGTCAAAAAGCCTGGACTCCAAAGTCTCCCCGGGTTATTGCTATAAATAAAAGACTCAGGGCCGGACAAACCAAACAGTTAACTTCTACCCCGAGGAGGAAGCTGAGCCTTCCCTCTGATGAGTCAGTCCTCCCCGAGGTCAGCAGGATATGAACGGCCTTTAGTTTCTCAACATTGCTGTAGCAAGTTCACGTTATGGAAGGACCTGGAGCGGATGAATCTCCAGGTTATTACCCCCACAGTCCGCAGAGTTACACAGGAGTGGCTAACGCTGGAGCACATGTCAAGCGTTAAGTTTACAGAAAGCTAAACTAACACTTGAGATGGCTGCGCTCCTAGATAGTGAATCGCTAGACTGCACAAGAAACCTCTGTCTCTCTCTAATATAAACGTGACACGTAAATGTATGTTCAAAAAGCAAATAATGAAACACTTGGGTACAGCATACTTGTGACATTAGATGGTGATGCACTGTACATAAATGTGTAGTATTCTCTTACATGGTTTGCAGTTTTCGCTTCTATGGAATTGGATACATCAGTGTTTTACATCATGACAACAGTTAAAATTGCATTACCACTTATAACAAGTTAATTTTTGATACCTGTAATATAAAATTGTATGATCATTATTTTAATGCATTTTAACTTTTGATATTTGTTATTAGGGCCCAAGCACTGACCTGACAGGTGAGGCCCTATTGAAATTGTAAGGATTATTATTATTATTATTATTATTCAGGCAAATGAATTGGATGTTTGAGGGCTTTAACATGCTCAAATGCTTACCAAAATTTGCAGAAAGTTAGAAAGTGGTGGAAATGTATGTATTCTGGAGGAATTTTCAATGGGCGTCGCAAAATGGCTCAACGTTGCCCCCTGAGACCCCTGGAATGTGTTCACATTAACCGATCTTCACAAAAATCAATACACAGGTGTATTATTTAACGTAAGTTTTAAATGTTTGATATTGGTATTGTAATGTATGTTTTAAATGTTTGATATCTGTTTGTATATCTTAAATGTGGACCCCACTAAAAGTAGCTCTGTCTTAGGGTAGAGCTAAATCTAAATAAACAAATAAATAATGGCAGCTGTGTGTCGCCCCCAGAGGAGAAAGTCTGAGAACAGAAAGTAGTGCGAGTCTCCACCGACGCACAAGTGAGTTTTTACGACACGGGTCAACTCTTTCAAAGCTAAATAAAAGACGTCCTTCCATCTGTGCCAAGTCAAAACAACCCCAACCCCCCCCCCCCCCCAAACCCTCCTACGTCCCTTTAACCCTGTAGATAATGACGGCTCTATAATCCATCAGTCTGTTTAGGGCTCCGGGTGCTGTCGCCCTATTGAAGTAAACAAGTGTGTATTCTTATTCTAATCGTTTCTCACAAAGCCGAGTCGATGTGAAGTGACACAGAACCACAGAAATCCACAGAATAAGGAATACGGCATTAGACTGAGTTTTTCCCGAGAGTGTGAAAGTTGCAGGTTTGTCGTAAAGGAGAAGTGAGAGTGAAACGGGAAGTTCCCAGATACCCGAGGGGAAAACTTCAGGTTTGCAAATTGCTGTAATTTATGAACACAATGCATATTTCTTTAGAAATCTGAGGTTTTCAGGGTTCCAGTGAATCACGGTGACTTCTATGCAGGAACATGACTAACGTATGACTCGTGTGCAGGTATCAACATGTCGGTTGCAGGTTGGGCGTCATGCCCTTTGCCTTTATCTGTATTCTCATCACTGCCGGGTTCAGAGCCGCACGTACTCGCTCGCACAGCCACCTCAGATCTAAAAATACCCTCCATTTATATTTCATTTATTTCACCAGAAGCGAATCAAGGCAAGCTTTTCTTCTCGCTAATGGATCCCACACAATGAGACTGACTAGACTTCAAAGTTGCATAAAAAGAGCTTTGAAATGAGGCCATTATTGTAATTCTTCTCTTTCCGGGTGCTGGACACATATTTGCAACACATTGTGACAGTAAATGAAGTCGTCCTCTCGCTTCCCTTCGGTTATCATCGCTCTACAGACGCCTTTCATGTCCAGAACTTGTCCAGGCAGTTTAGGTGTTTTAAAATACTTGTTGTACACACGAGAACTAGTTTCACATAACGAAAAACGTACAGTTACAAAAGGCCTTATCCGAGACAGTGACGCTTTTACAAGTCACTAATCCTGTAAGATTACGTCCTCCAGGTGTAACTCGCACAAGCACAAACACAACTGATCCACAACCAGCCGCGACACACCTAAGCAAGAAAGACAACTTTACGTAACGATATCCCGACAACAGATCTGACCGCAGATATTCAGCGTTTTTTAACAAAAGCATTTTTTCCTCCAGGGCAGCGAAAATGGATACAAGGTAAACTGAAGCAGCGAGATGAATATTATCATCATATTCTCTCTCGAGGCACTCGGCCAATACTCCACTGCTGAATAACTTTCAGTGGGAGACAATGGTTGAGGCCTTTTCGCTCTGGGACACTTCAACATGAAACTGGGCTGATGTTACATGTGAGAGAAGTCGGTATCGAGTTGTTGGTTTAACCTCAAACTTCAAATCCAACTAAAAAGTTAAATCCAGTTAAGAATGGTGACATTGACCATAGGACTGTAACTATTTGGAGCTCTGAATTACATTATGTACTGTGTCATTGTGGTATTTCTCTGTGATGTGTCATCCTATGCACCAACTTTTTTTTTATTTTTTATTTTCTCTATCGGTGGGGGGAATTATTTACTTTATTTATTGAATTAGTTTTATTTCATCTATGTGTGTATTTTTTTTATTTTCTTATGTAATTTGCTGTAATGTTTAATGTAGAGTGTTCTGTATGCTCTGCATGTTCTCTTACATTGTGAAAATATTTGGAAAAATAAAATATTCTAAAATAAAGAATGGTGACATTGAAGAGGCATTGGAAATGTGAAGTGACTCATCTGTTGTGAGGAATGTGTGCTGTACTCTGTTCCATGTTTGTGACTGTATTGTATTTTACTTATATATCATTTATTTAATTGTTGTTTTAATTTAGTTTAAACTAAACTAGTATTTTCATTGTAATTTTTTGTCCTTGAATTTATGTTTTAATCATAACTTAGCAATTTTTGTGATATTTGTATTATTTACTGTCATTTTATGCTGCCATATGTTCAGGTTGGAAAAGGTTCTTGTATGTATGTAAATTAATGTAAATGTATAAAACTGTATTAAACCAATAAATATATGTTAAAAAAAAAAGTTAAATCCAAATCCATTTTTTAACGATTAAATATTGAAATATAACGACTTTTTTACAAATATAATTTCTAAGCATCACAAAGGCCGAATAAACCACTGAAGGCTTCGAGGTGCATTTCCATCTGATGTCCAGTCCCAGTGGATCCTATCGAGGAGGAAGTGACACAAACCATCCGAACCCTGCCAGCGAGGTGTCGGGGGTGCGGTGCTGTAATCTGATTTTTTGGGGTTGGGCCTTTAAGTCGAGTCAAGCCTCCTCTGTATGGGAAACAGCGCCGTCAGGACCTGCGTGGTGGGCCCCCCCTTTGTGTCACTGTCATGTAGCATCGGCACACCGGCCTGTCAGAGAGAAGCCCACCCTCGCACTGGCTGCTCGCCCCCCTCCCCCCCCCTGTGGGAGACAGGAAGCTGCACAAAGGCCCCGGGATGAGAGATGATGTTATACAACGGCCACTGTTTCTGTCAGTGTACGATGGGTGGGGGGGGGGGCACTACATCCATTGATGGATATGATTCTGAAAATATGTCAAGTGTGTGAGATGAAGTCATCAGAGGAAGGAGAGAGGGAATGAAAACAGGAACCGGACCACACACGCAAAACATTTCAGGGACTTTGACGTGGAATTAAGAAAATGGGAAATCGTCATAAATGGAAAAATGTATTTGTGAATAAAATGCACGTCATGAAACACGTGCATGGGGGGGGGGAAACATGTTCTGCAGCACAGTTTAACTTTGTAAAAATAAACTGAAAACAATCCTGTAGGAAAAGGGAGGAGGTGGGGAGGGGGGGCAGCGTGAGCAGGACGGTGACTGGGCACAAACAGAAAAGGGGCGGAGCCAAAAGAGATCAGCTGAAGATCAACAGAGAATCCAACAACCAGATGCTGAAGAGCCGGACGCGTTCTGCAGAGAGAAACTTTCCAGCCGTGTGTAAATATCTGTGCAGCCGCAGCTGTTGTGATGTGAAACTATTCACCGACACCCCCCCCCCACCCCTCCCTCCCTTTCTCACACTGACATATGCATTTCCTGGTGTTGGACGTTAAACTCCTGTGTCTCCACCACGAGCTCCAGCGGCTGCACGTGTGAGTCATGGCCATCACGCCACACACGAAGGAAAAAATAAACACACACCGCCATCAGCTATGTGAGCGGTCAGCTGAGGGGATGGGGGGGGGATTTGGCATTTTACCACACCACCACACCAACACACCACGGGGGGAGATGAGAGATAAGAGTTTTGACGCAGGCAACAACAGTTTGGAACATTCCACTCTTGAGTTTTGTGATGATTCGAGGCCACGAGACAGCAGCTCTTCATTCTCCAACGAGCGACACAAACACACAATATCGAAACTTATTTATGATTAAAAAAAGAAAAAACAACACAACTCGCCCCAGAGCCGACATAATGAAAAATCTCAGTCGCATATCGACGTGCGACTCGAACACAGCCCATCGCCGGCAACACCATCTGAGAGCCGATGTGAACGTTACAGATCAGTGAAGCCGAAGGAATAACTATTTGTGTTTCTCCCCCCCCGACAGAAATTGACAGCGGTAGCCCGGCTGTGTTGTGTAACAATCAGCAAGTACACACTACTACACAGCGTGAACAACAAATGTCTACAAACAACTTTCTTGACCCAAAGTAATAACACAGACGTGTAAAAGTAATTTTAATGTCTTTGTGAGTTTTCTTATTGCTGACTTCAATGCTGCTTCCCCCTCTAACTTTATAATATTGTATTTTACAATTAAATGTAGATAGCCTGTTATATATTCGAAGACCAATGTCGTCTGTATGAATATGAGAATGAAAGAACAAGGAAATGTTTTGGACAATCTGAAGTGGTACATAGCTGTTAATATTGAGGTGATATAATATATAGTAATTGTTGATTTTCAATCATAAATACTGACGTGTGTAAATACACACTTAAATATATTTCCCATATTATAACACTCATTCTTGCCAGAAGTGCCTCTTGAGTACTTAATGCTTTATCTAATAATTTCTAGATTTTTTTGCGTCTATTTTGCAAGACTTGGCCCTGAGACGATTTTCAGACGTTCTCTGATCAGCTTTTCAAAAAATGAAATTAGAAAAATACGCCTCATGCTTCACGATCACCTCCTCTCCTTGTTTTCCATCAATGCAATTCTTCCCTTTCTTTGCTCGAAGGAATAACTATTTGTATTTCTCCCCTGACAGAAATTGACAGCTGTGTTGTGTAACAATCAGCAAGTACACACTACACAGCGTGAACGGCAAATGTCTACAAACACTTTCTTGACCCAAAGTAATAACACAGACGTGTAAAAGTAATTTAATGTGTTTTGTGAGTTTTCTGTGTGTACTTTGCACGACTTGTCCCTGAGACGATTTTCAGACGTTCTCTGATCAGCTTCTCACAAAATGAAATTAGAAAAAAATACGCCTTATACTTAGGGTTGCAAAATTCCGGGAATATTCAAAGTTGGAATCTTTCCATGGGAATTAACGGGAATAAACTGGAAATGTTGTGGGTAATTTATACTAACTGTATTTACCTTGTCATATACACACATAAATATAAACATTTTATTTTGTTATGGGCTGATTTGAGCCCTGAGGAAACTTTGGGCACTTGACTATATGCTTCTGCATCGTTGTGTCATTCTTAACATAGGTCTTTGCACAGTATTTGCAAATGTACACAGCCTTTCCTTCTACATTGGATGAGGTGAAATGTCTCCACTAATGAGACAGTGCACGTGGCATTGTTCTGTAGAATAAGATGAGAAAAAAGTTTGTAAAAAAACGCTAATGCAATGCCGGAGATATAAATAGTTAGCCAAACAATTGGAATCGTCTGTAAACATATTTTACAATTGATTTTCAAAATTCCTAAAATTCCCGAGCTTAACTTCCCGTGGAAACTTTCGGGAAAGTTTCCGGAAATTTACCGGAAACTTTCCGCCCCTTTGCAACCCTACTCATGCTTCACGATCCCTTGTTTTCCATCGATACGATCACCGCCCTTCCTCTTCTCGTCCTCCATGCAGACACGTACCGTCTCCTCCCATCAGACTGTTTCTCTTCACCTGCTTCCCAGCACATATCACACTTGGTATGAATGGCAGAGGTCAAAGGTCAGAGCGCAGCAACAAAAGGAGACCAAGTGTTCTTTAAGTGCGACACACCTGGCAGCAGCGCGTCAGTGTGATTAACCCCCCCGGCCTGCCAGCTTTGTTTTCCCTTCTGCAGGCATCTGCTCCGGTGAAGCATCGCAGGCCGCAGGAGTTAATGTCCTGGTGAAGAACGCAGGCCAGCTGCAATCTGGGAACGTCAAAGGGAATGGGGGGGTGGTGGTGGTGGTGGTGGTGGGGGGGGGATGTGCGTGGCTTCCGAAGGGCGACGACACTAAGAGCAGGAGGACAGCTGAGGACGGATCTGCGTGTGTTGTTGGATCACCTTTGCCTGCACCGTTTCATAAAGAGACAGCGAGACATTTGTGCCAAGCAGGTCAACCCGACTGGGGGGGGTGGGTGGGGGGTTCGGGTGGGGGGGCAGCAGCTTGTAAATAAGACATTAACCTCTGTGTTTACGCAGGAGAGAAATGTGGTTTCTTCATTGCAAAGTGCTTTTCCATGGCAGTGGAAAGCAGCACTGGAGCACACTGGAGCTCCCTGTGAGGGATGGGCGGGGGGGCGGGGGGTCGGGGGGGTGGTATGAGGCCAGGAGTAATAAAGCATGTCACTTGTCTTCTAGGGATGAAAATATTAAATCTCTCCGTGTTCAGAAAAAGAGACCTTGCAACTTGATCGGAGGATTGAAAAATAATAAAAGTTTCTATCAATCAATTGGCTGTTAGCGCTGAGCTAAAGTCGCTCTTTCATTACACAGAGGGGGCGGGGGGGGGGGGGGTGCACTTACTCATGCACACAATGAGGTCAGCACGTGACCCCCCCCCCCCTCTCCCTCCAGTGCTGGGTGCAAACCCATCCCTGCTGCAGAGCTCTGGGCGAAGCGTTAAGGAGCATCTGACTGAACCCTTAACGTGATGCACCCCCCCCCCCCCCCCCCGACACATTGCGTTGCAGTTGTGTGCGTTTGCTAAAAATACCTCCACACATGCAGGCACGCTCCGGAGGATTGGATGGTGTAGTAGTAGCTCTAGAGGGGAGGAGCCTAAGCACGCTCCTTTGTGATGCAGCGATGGCGCCTGAGCTCATTCGGCCTCTTGGATATATATTCATTCCCTCCGATACTTAAAAAACATATAATAGGAAAGGGGGAGGAGCCAATAGCTTTATAATAATAAATCTCCCAGTAGGTCTCCCCCGGTGGAGAGGTTACACATTTCTGATTCCAGTCTTTTATTCTCGTTGCCGGGACTTTCCACCGTCGAGCTTTTGATTTACAACAAGTCAACGCACTTCTGAAGAATTGTTGATTCATAACAGGCCGACAGCTAAAGACGCTCTTCTGTGAATGCTGATCGTAAATCTAAGGTGGTGAATAATCAGTAAGACAGAACCAGTCGAGAATATCAATTAAGTAAATTAAAGAAACTGCTACAGGAAGTCGCCCCAGGACTTTATTACCTGAGTGAGACAAGAGGCTCTCGATGGTTTATTCCAAACTTGAAGTGAATAGAAATTAGGGGTGCAACTTTTTTTGTTAACACGAAAAATTGATTTTTAATTTATTTTTAAAAATCAGAACTTGGCCTGTTCTTGGTTTACAGTAAAAAGGGAAACTTGAATTTAAATCAATTTTTTTGTAATAGCACTTTGCCTGTCCTTGGTTTTAAATGGACAAAAACTTGATTTGTCTTTGGTTTTGTGTCAACAGTACCCTTACATGCAGCAAAGTATCGATCTTTATTGTCTTTATTTTCAGTCATCACATGCCTCAAACAACCCTCAAGCTAAATTTAAAATCTGCTTGCTAAATAATAGCAATTGAGAATTTGTGTCATTCATAATCCGATTAGTCGATTAATCGTTTCAATAATCGGTGACTAATCGACTATCAGAATAGTCGTTATTTGCAGCCATAATAGAAATACACACAATAATTCACCTTGCAGCTTTCAATGCTTTTTAATTAAATCTTTGTTGAACCAGGCAAATCAGCTGAGAGCAAAATTCAGTTTACAGTAATGACTCGGCAATTAAAATTTAAAAAATAAAAGGGGATGAAGAAGCTGCAATTAGGTGACAAACCTGTAGGGGCAGGTTTTTAACTCTCCTGCCAAGATTGAGCAATAATCAACAATTATGCGGATTCACATAAACCTGCATTATGGTGGAACAGTAATGCCTGTAATCCTCTCGTTATTCACAAAGTACTTTCACATCCAGCGCATGAAAATCAGCAGGGCCCATCTCCACGAGCTGAACAAATGAGTCTACACACGCAGCACAAAGGGCTGATTCATGCCTGGGAGACACTGCCACCCATCCTAAATATGCCTCTAATTCATAACACAACACAGCCTCTAATGGCAGTTTTCATTGGTTCTCTGCTTACGTTTCTCCTCTTCTTTCAAATTATAAAAAAACAAGAAAAAAGAGAAAAGGATTTGTCAGATGAGACGCCTGCTCCAGGTGTGTGGGGAGTCCAACCCTCAGAAGAAGAAGTCCTTTCATTTCTGCCTTTTGTTTATCTGGCAGGGAATTTTTTTTTTTTGAAAGGATATCATTCATTATTCAGAGCATATTTGCAGAATGCCCGACTCTTAGCTGCTCTTAGTTTTTTAGAGCCTTTACTCTTTGTGTGAATGTTAAATAAAGCAGACCTCTGCTGCAGGGGTTACCTTGCAAACGCATAACTGTCATTCCTGTAGTGAATAGAGAGAGGCTCCACAACACCCGCACATAAATAACACAGCGTTCTGAGCAGCCCACACAAGAACTGGTCCCATTTTTTTTAACATAATTCAACTCGCCTTCATTTATCCAACAGTTGCCCCTTTCCCTTTATCCATAGTGAAACTACAGGCAGCTGAACGCAACCACTTCCTCCTGCTGGGATTATTTTTGATTTTGTGGCTGAAGATGCTCGATGGTGTTGAAGGTTTTTCCTCGTGTTTATCTTACGTGAAAGTACAGCGACCGTTTTGATTGACTTCAATGCTGCTTTCCCCTCTACCTTTATAATAATGTATTTTACAATTAAATGTAGATAGCCTGTTATATATTTGAAGACCAATGTCGTCTGTGTGAATATGAGAATGAAAGAACAAGGAAATGTTTTGGACAATCTGAAGTGGTACATAACTGTTAATATTGAGGGGATATAATATATAGTAATTGTTGATTTCCAATCATGAATACTGACGTCTGTAAATACACACTCAAATATATCTCCCATATTATAACACTCATTCTTGCCAGAAGTGCCTTTAGAGTACTTAATGCTTTATGTATTAATTTCTAGTTGTTCTTTTTCCACATCCTAGACAAACCAGGATGTGAACATGAGCCTTGCAGATATTGCTGATTTTGTCTGGTTGGATTTTTTAGCTCTGTTTTTATCTTTTTTTATGTTTCTGAATCAATGCCATAAACTCCTGAAGGGATTTATAAGTCTGCGATACGTCCAATTATTTTTACAGATACATACAAACTTGGGAAATGGCCTGAATTCCACACTGCATGAGCAAGTTGTCACTATTCATCTGCGATAGGAAATCAACCGAGATCACTCAGCACCCTGATGTGTGTGTGTGTGTGTGTGTGTGTGTGTGTGTGTGTGTGTTTGAGTTATCAAAACCTGAAAGATGCAAACAAGCAATCAAACAACAATCAAACAACAAAGCACATCACTGAAGTGTGCACGCCTGAACAAACAGCAGTGTCTTAATCCGTGTGGTAAGTAGTCTCCTCCTCCGATAGCACCGAGTTTCTGCTTCACGGCTTCGCTGAGCTCAAAGCGTGAAAAGCAGTTGTGGATGTCAAGATTCCCCCTGACACTCATTCACCGATGATCAATTTCCCATCCTCCATCCTCTGGCCTGCCCTCACACATCAGCGTCAATTCAACACAAGTAAATACAGTGAGTGGCTTAATGCATTTTCCCCTCTCCAGGGATTCTCAGGACCAAAATGGCAGCGGGTAGGTTAAATAAATAAATATTCGGCTGAGTGGTTGAGTGGATTTCATTCTGTGGACTGGTGAACAACTTGTCTTCCCCCTCTGCCGTTCCATAAAAAGGGAATTAAATTCTTTTTAGTAGTTGGTTGCTTCTGAGCATAAACAGCCGAGGATGCAGCAGAGGGTAGGGAGCCGGATGAGAGTGAGAGTATCTGTAAAGCTCAGTTCACGTAAGGAGAGGAGGCAGGCTTGTCCCTTGTTGGACACATGAAAAGACCCCACTGTGGAGTCGGCGTGTGCACTCAAGGACGGGTAATTAAGAGTCCTCTTGCAGCGTGGCGTCCATTCAAACTGCAATCAGCAGCTTGGCACAACCAGGACTATGAAAATCACTTCAGCTCCGTCCACACATGCTCCGCCATGACATAATCCTTTGGGGGGGGAAGGACAGTTCATTCACCATCACTGCACTGCACGGCCTCGTGTGGAGCTGTACGTGTGCGAGTTGAAGACACGTACACAGATTCTTTCACGGCATAACGTCGTACGATTTGATTAATCTCTCCGAGCGCGTAATCCAGAGCGCTGCCCGCAGAGAACAGCGGTTCCCACCCACCCCCCCCTCGGCAGCAGCTCTGGATAAGCTGTGATAGGACGAAGGGCACGATGGCAAACACAACACTGCTCGACATCATGACCTTGACTCTGTCTCTCTCTCTCTCGCTCTCGCTCTCGCTCTCTCTCTGCTAAAAACAAGGGGCCCGGTCCTATTACCAGGCGCTGGGAACATTGCCTTGTTAACTCGAGCTCTGGCTGGCTGTACATTTTGGGGCAGCTCCGCGAGATCAAACGCTCGCCCGGAGTAGAACTCGACAGAGCGACGCCTCCCTGTCACAGCCTCCTGCGTTCCTCTGTCACCGCCGGGCGACGGAGGAGCAAAGGAAGCTGTCGGAGGCGTCTATGCAGATAGTGACGGCATCGGAGTCGCTGGATGCTGACAGGCCGACGTGGGAGGTCTGACTCTTGTTGAGGAAACCAGCGGAAGTCAGACAGCACCTTGTAGTGGAGGAGAGGAACACCTGACGCCAGAGTTTAGTCTGTCTGCCGTGACGTGTGGACGCCTACTGATCTGTGGTCGTCTGCAACAACACACATCATAGACCCTATAGGCCTAAAAGCTGAATCCTGAAAGGTTAATTTGGATAAAACAATAATACATGAAGACAAAACATTCTCCTACTGCTTCGTTTCGATTATTATAAATGGAATATCTTTGCTATCTTTCCGCAACAACACACATCATAGACCCTATAGGTTGTAAGGGTGCTGAAGGCTGTGTCATGTGATAAAAGCAGAATCCTGAAAGGTTAATTTGGATAAAATAATAGATAGATAGATAGATAGATAGATAGATAGATAGATAGATAGATAGATAGATAGATAGATAGATAGATAGATAGATAGATAGATAGATAGATAGATAGATAGATAGATAGATAGATAGATAGATAGATAGATAGATAGATAGATAGATAGATAGATAGATAGATAGATAGATAGATAGATAGATAGATAGATAGATGGATCCTTTATTAATCCCGAGGGAAATTTAGATGATCCAGTAGCTTATACAGTTAAACACTTAAACACCTCACTGACATAGATCACAAATTTACAGATACGGGAATGGAATGCAATGATGTGATTGTGTCAGTGTCCAGTAGGGAAGTGTTATTGTGCTGCTGGAGTGGAAAGTACAATAAAATATATTGATAAATATATTAATAAAATAATACATGAAGCCAAAACATTCTCCTACTGCTTCGTTTCGATTATTATAAGTGGAAATACCTTCGCATTCTAGACTGTTTCTACCGTCTCCGTGTACATTTCCTTTTTATTTTAAGGGTATCTACCAACATTCATTCAATATTAATACAACCCTAACCAGTGCTCTGTAACAGCGGCAGCTAGGACTCCACATAAGTGACAACGACAAATAGTTCTCGAAGCTTCACCGAACTTTATGACAGGTGAGCAGCTCTTTGTGCAGCTTCGGGATTCAATTACTGCAGCTCACTATCCCAGTTTCACAAAGAAATCTGCAACCAGTAGAACCACAGCATCCAGTTAGGAAAATAAGTATTTTCTAATGATGTAAACTGAAGCCAGACTCCCCCCCGACAGCTCAGTGGCACAGACACGGCAGCAGATGCTTCTGATCCAAACTCCACCGGATTACTAATGAGGAATTGACCTATAAATGGCACTTCTGAAATGACATCTACCAATACTGACCTTTGGAAGAGGAGTAAATACATAGTGTGTCTCCCAAAGCACAGCAACATGCACGTGCCGGAGGTCAACACCACAAGACTCCATCAGACCCACTTAAGTGAAAACATTCTCCTGGAATAAAATGCCACATTTAACTATTTGACCGAATGATCCTGTGGAGCAGGCGGCGGAATATCTGAATGTTTAAAACAACACGTGGGCCGGCCGTGATGCAGCCGACAGACTGAGGAGCAAGAGGCGCTGGAGAAATACGCCCGAGTGTTAATTGGAAGCAAAGCACAACTGCATCGGCACCGAGGCGTGTCATTGGAAGGGAAAGAAGCAGGAGCAGCAGAATATACAAAGACACAGGCGAGGAGAAAGGAATAAAGCTCGAGATGATCAGAGGCGGCAGATGATACGACGCTAAATACAACATCTGTAATGTTGACTTCACCCTTCGTTTAAATAAACCCACATGGCAGAAATTAAATGTGTTATTTAGCAAAATCCAGGAAACTATTTACAGGGTTCCTACAGGTTTTATCAAGTTAAGACTTTTTAAGACCTTTTTAAGACCACTTTGAACAGAATTTAAGACCTATTTCAAGGCCATGCTGGCAAAAAAGTATGAAGGAAAATTACTATGAAAGAAGAAATAAGTCCCAGAATTAAAGAAATATGAAAACTTTCATATAAATGAAGTTTCTTAGTCATTCCTATCTTCATTCAAACATCTCTAAGTTTCAAAAACTTGGATTATGAGTTGCTTTTGTGGAGATGCATGTTTTCCCCCCTTAACAACATATATATATTTGAGTTAATAAACCCACATGGCAGAAGTTAAACGTGTAATTTAGCAAAATCCATGAAACTATTGAAGAAATATGAAAACTTTCATATAAATGTAGTTTCTTAGTCATTCCTATCTTCATTCAAACACCCCTCAGTTTCAAAAACTTGGATTATGAGTTGTTCTTGTGGAGATGCATGTTTTCCCCCCTTAACAACATATGTATATATTTGAGTTAATAAACCCACATGGCAGAAATTAAACGTGTAATTTAGCAAAATCCAGGAAACTATTGAAGAAATATGAAAACTTTCATATAAATGTAGTTTCTTAGTCATTCCTATCTTCATTCAAACATCTCTAAGTTTCAAAAACTTGGATTATGAGTTGTTTTTGTGGAGATGCATGTTTTCCCCACTTGACACCATATATATATTTGAGTTAATACGAAATTAAATGTGTAATTTAGCAAAATCCAGGAAACTATTTAAAAAATATGAAAACTTTCATATAAATGTAGTTCCCTAGTCATTCCTATCTTTATTCAAACACCTCTCAGTTTCAAAAACTTGGATTATGAGTTGTTTTTGTGCAGATGCATGTTTTCCTCCCTTGACAACATATATATATTTTAGTTAACCCCCCCCCTGGCAGGATGTGACTGTGTGTGTTTTCGGATGCAGGTGTAATCCTGCCCTGTCAGACGATACAGTGCCGGTGCCCCTGTGACTGTCCAGCCCCCCCGCCCCCATTCCCTGACCTCTATTTCCCTGTTGGTCAGTCCGCGGCAAATCCGAAAAGCCTCCCAGCATCTCCATGGCGACGGGCCTCAGTCGAGCAGATGGCCTCAGTGTGCCGCGCGGCAATTAAAGAGAGGAGAGCGACGGGCCGGGGGGAAAGAAAGTGGGTCACGATCAGGGGGCGGGTGGGGTGGGGGGGGAGGAGGGCCGGCAAACGTGAAGCTGCCTCTGCCTCGGGTTGCGCTCGCTCGCTCGGTTGGTTGTGTGCGTTGTTTCACACACACACACACAAACGCGTGTTCATGCCTCGGTGAACTCCTTTCCCGAGTTTTCCCAGCAAAAACAAACACCCACCCCCCCCCACGCCAGTCACCCAGCGTCAGCAGTGTGGGAGTGAAACAAGAGGGGGGGGGGGGGAAGTGTGGCACATGACCAAACTGCCCCTGAATCTCTCACACACACTGAGGAACTTCCAGCAGAATAACACACACACGCACACAAATCCCACCGACCAATCAGTGGGATTAACCCTTTAAATCCCAAAGTAGAATCAGCTCCATCTTATTTTTGGATTATTTTCGCCGGAGCATCACTTAACTTTACTTCTTTGTTGATTTTTATTTTTTGTCCTACAGCTTAACTGAAATGTGACAAACAGCCGTGATGAAACACAAACCTCGACAACGAGCGGCAAATCCAATCATCTTTATCCCGATCGTCATCTCCGACCGAGGAGTCGAGTGAAACACGGGACCGAGGTTTCATCTCCACGTGAACTCCCTCGTTAGGAGAAGATCGGATCGAGACCCTCAATCACTCGGCGCTCAAATTACACACACGGCTGTAATTGAACTAATTTAGCAGACAATAGGATCTTTTAATTCAATTTACTGACTGTTTTAATTAGGGTTGCAAAGGGGCGGAGAGTTTCCGGTAAATTTCCGGAAACTTTCCATGGGAAGTTTAGCTCGGGAATTTTGGGAATTTAAAAAAAAATAAAAAAATACGCAAATTAAACGCTGAGCAATGAAAACATAATTCAAAACTCTATTTTAAAGATGTATGGAATGCAGCACACACTGCACGTTGAGTTTCAACCCTCCACTGTGCATTCTTCCATCACATGCACAGATAATTCCCAGCATCCTTCACTCTACAGCAGGGCTATTGAGGCCTGCTGTAGTGTGCAGGACTAGTCAGGTAAGTTTGGATGATATTACTGGGGAAAATATATTAGCATGCTGATTGAGGATTGTTCATCTGTTCATCTAGCCTATTTCCATTCATTTATCCATCAATTTTTAAAATATGTTTACAGACGATTCCAATTGTTTGGCTAACTATTTATATCTCTGGCATTGCATTAGTGTTTTTTTACAAACTTTTTTCTCATTTTATTCTACAGAACAATGCCACGTGCACTATCTCATGTGTGGAGACATTTCACCCCATCCAATGTAGAAGGAAAGGCTGTGTACATGTGCAAATACTGTGCAAAGACCTATGTTAAGAATGACACAACGATGCAGAAGCATATAGTCAAGTGCCCAGAGTTTCCTCAGGGCTCAAATCAGCCTATGACAAAACAAAATGTTTATATTTATGTCTGTTTATGACAAGGTAAATACAGTTATAAATAACCCACATCATTTCCAGTTTATTCCTGTTAATTCCTGTTAATTCCCGTATATTCCTGTTAATTCCCGTTAATTCCCATGGAAAGTTTCCAACTTTGAATATTCCTGGAATTTTGCAACCCTAGTCATGATATTCTCACAGTTACGCGAGAGGCAACACGTTTGCTTGGAGATGAATTTAATAGAGAATGGAAGTTGTTGTTTTTTCTTGGGAGGGAGGGAGGGGGTCTGATGGCGTCCCGCGTAGAAACAGAAAAAAGGCCTAATGAGCTGGAAAACATTGAATGAACTTTTATTTGCTGAAGTCTTTTTTCGTGCGGGGGGGCGCCCTCGGTGTGCCGACACGGACCTCCAGCCAGGAAACACCATTTCCAAGGCGAAGGCGAATCACCCGTTGGAACGCAGCCACGTCCACGAACAGCATGACCCTCTTCAAACTCCCATCCCCCGCCAGGTCGTCGTGTAAATCTCCATTTCCCCCTTTTTCCTCTTTACATTTACACTTTTGTTCCCCGTGAATTTGAGAATAAAAAGGTACAATCCTTAAACCCCAGACTGCAGGGCAATTTAAAAACTTGGCATCCTGAAGAGGTCTGCAGGTCGGGAGGAGGGAGGTATTTCACGGGGTTTGCTGCAGCGTTAAAACGCCTCTGTATCCAGTTCCTCATTCCAACATTTGCTCCTCTGTAGCTTCTATTTCGCTTGGAACCATCTCACGTCCCTGTATCCATTTCCAATAGATCTCTACGACGCTTGTGCTCAATGAACGCGGCATATTGGTAAATCGGGAGAAGAAACTCGACTGGGATACATCAATAGAGGCCGAGAATCGCTCTCTCCACTCCCACTCTTCATCTGTGAGACTGGGAGCTATGTGGGTGCCAGGTCAGCCGGTGGGTGTTTTGCGGCCACTTATATCTGCATAACTTATCATCATAAACGTTGTAACTCACACTGTGGACACATGGGCGGGAGAGGAGGGGGGGAACCCTTGACCCAACAACCTTCTGTTTCTCTGCCCCCTGACGTGACATTTGGCTTCAACTGACAACCGTGAACTACAAAACGGGCCCGTGTGATTCCTTTACTGCTTATCAAAGAACCTCTCCAGATTCCTGACTGGTTAATTCTACTCGCAGACCCGTAGCCAAGCGAGATGTGTGTGCTGCCAGAGTGGAAGCTCCCATGTGGAAACCACTGGTAAGATTTATTCAGCTGGAGGAGGCAGGGAGAAGTGAGAAGGAGGAGGAGGAGGAGGAGAGAGAGGTGGGAGGGCAGGCATTTAATACGCAACTATTCTGAATTAGATATTATGAGCTTCAGGGGAAATGTTGAAAAGTAACCCAGACCAGACACAACGCCAGCTATGACCTGGATCATTCCATAACCTAAACCAAAGGGTTTTAACCGTGGCTCAACCTTCTCTCTTTTTGTCTTACTTTCGTTACCATTACAGACTTTTCTTCAGCCAAACCCTATAGTTTATTTGCCAATTCTTGCTACAGCAGAATTATCAAATGGAAAAGGCACAAGCAAAACATTTTAGCAAATCTGGAAATGTGATTATTGTGTCTAATTCTTTTAAGAGCAACGTTCAGCGAGGAGACGTGAATTATTCTGTCCAAAAACAATAAAACAGGTAAATGCAAAACAGCTGCCAAAACCCAGAGAAGAGAGTTGAGCCCGGGCAACGATACAGAAATATCATATATGTTGGCATTTAAGGAAACCAGTATTTTTCAAATTTCCTGGGCTGTAACCTTTTCTTATTTGACGTTAGTGTTTCTTAATGTTACTTGAGTTCTTCTGTCAAGAAGGTTATGTTTAGTTGGTTTGTCTTTTAAGCGAAACGACACAAAATCCCCAGGACAGATTTTGCTGTTTGTCTCAGGGACGAACCCATTAACCTCTGAAGCACATCCAGGATTATTTCTACTTTATCTAACATTGTGTTTTTCAACATTTTCAACATTTCATTCATGGTTCTTTGTTAAAATCCTTCAAATGGCAAATATGAGGGAGGTGAGATTGGATTCAATAGGACAGTTGGGCCTTGGCAGAGTTATGCTCTCTGCTGAGGGACATTCTAGATTTGTGTTGTACTTATCAGTAAGTTGCTGTCTTTTCTTTCACAATCAAGTCTTGTATTTATATACGCTACATTGGTACAGCTAGTCCTGAGGACAATGCATGAATAGGATTAATGCAGCAGTCAAACGTGCACTTTATGTGATGGAAACCTTAAGAATGGAGGCCGCTGCATGGGCACATCTTCTATTCACTAGCACAGGTCTCCTTGGTTCATGTTCTTATAAAGATGCTCCTGCTCAAAACTACTAAATATGCACATTCCAAGTAGTTTTCCATCTTGTATTGACGTGTTTCACTGAATGTATGGTTGAAGGACAGCACAGCTCTACACCTGTCAGCCTTGTGTTCATGCACACAAGTCAATACTGTTAAGTAGGTGCAGTTCTAACAAGGACCAGAGTCGGTTGCAGCTCGAGATAAAGGGATAGACAGAGCAGCTTTCCCTGCACTGAGGTGGGGGGGTGGCGAGGGTTTGGATTACTTCCTGGTTTTCGTCTGAATACGAAATCTGCTGATAACAATGCAATGCCATTAAAAAAGATGAGGAGGACATAGGGGAGGGGGGGGTGGAGGCCGTTCGGCACACCTGACTTTGAGTAAACAATGCAACTTTGGATTGAAACTCAGCCAGGCTTGAAACTGGAGAATCGATAGCAGACTACATTAGTTGCTTTGGCATGGACCCCACTAAACAAAACCAGGGATCGATGCCAAACTGCGGACCACCTCTTTGTGCATCTTCATCTCTCCCATGCAGAGTTGAACCATGAGCACTGCAACAAAAGAACCAGGCAGACTTGGAGAATCTGTGACACTCGTGTGGCTTGACCTCAATCTCACTTTAATGACAAGCGCTGGGAAACCCATCAGGTGGAGGTTAAGAAATAATCGGTGAGATGCTCGGAGAAAACGTTCCCGTATAAGCAAGCGGAATCCTTCAGAATGGAGCAATTATCTTAAAGGTCTATCACAGCCGGGGAACGACTGTGCGAACACAAGTGAAAGACGCTCACCGAGAGAGAAAGTGCGACAGACACCGAGCCGACCTGTTGTCAGTCAGATTCTGCGGGTCTGTCTGCGCAGGATGAGGGCGCTAAGGAGCTTTGCACCGATGCCGCAGCACACTGGGAGCTTAGCTATATGTCAGGGAGAATAAATAAACCTGTGTTTTCTAAAGCATCCTCCCCCCCTCCCTCCCTCCCTCCCTCCCCAACACTCCCATTTACAACCAACGCTGTTGCTTTGAAGCACAGGCGGCTCCCAGGGAGACATCGGTTGCGGAATATTAAATGAGTGAACACCATCCCTCATTAAAAAAGGGAAACATTTCATGAAACAAACCCCCTTTTGTATCAAGTGCTCACCGAGGAGACTCCCGGCACACACCACCCTCAGAGAGAGAGAGAGTCGGGGGGGCGGCGGCGGGGGGGCACCCAAGTTTGTAGACAGTAAGAGAGAGGCTGTAAAGTCCTGGATGGAGATCAGCTCTTAGCACTCGTGAATAAAAAAAAACAGCTGATGTGTCACAGTGACGGAAACTTCGATACCACTCGGACTCTTTCCCACATTGAAAGATTGGAGCGGCTACAAAATATTTACAAAATGTTCGATATTTTTTCATTCTGCAAGCGTATATATATATTCCATTTCAGCCCAACGGCCCTGGAGGGAGATTTATCAGCGGACGGCATGCACAGTGGGTGAGCTGGGAGGCTAATGGGATTGACAGATGTGTTTTTTCAAAGGCAGTGCAGATGTTTTCAGATGCAAGTTGCTTTGTGCAAAGAGTCAGCATCTTATAAAGTCACGTGTTTGAGGCCAGGAATGAATATGCTCTTTGAAGGATGGAACATTTTTTTTCAATAAAAACAAGAAGTGTCAGAAACAAAAGAAAATTTTATAGAATGTGTCTTTCAAATTGTTACGGCAGGAAGAACACAGACAAAAACTGCAGGAGATGCTCTTAACTTTGAAAACTGTATATACACTGCCATCGTTAAAGCAGCAGAGAGGCTTCTATCTGATTTAAGGTCTATACGTGCCCAATAAACAGTACACAACATGTGATGCATTGGTCTGACACCGCACAATAAGAGGCATCAACTTGTCCATCAAAGCCACAAGACGGATCAAAGTTCACCGTAACAGGAAACTATAGAACCGTGAGTAAAACAACAGAAGTGTTGACCTGGATGAGCCTGAAGCCAACGTAACTAAACATTCAAACTATAATCAGGTTAGTCTGTCTCTGTGTGTATATATTGGGCTCCATCCACAGTAATATGATGATGTCCCACCTGAGAACACATCACATGACCGGTCACGTGTGTGTGTGTCCGTGCACACGTGAGGCAGATTGTCGAGTCTGCAGAAAACAAGGCTACACAACTACTAATGAAAAACAGATTGAGAGGATGGAACTGACAGAACAGGTCAGCAACGCCAATCGTAGTGTCATAGTTTCCAAAGTCGGTTTATCCAAATGGGTAAATTTTAGAAATACCAGATATAAACAAAGGAAAAGTGCTGCATTTTCAAATGACTCAGTTTGAATGGAGCCCCAGTGACTCTGCTTGATGGGGGTTTTTTTTCGCAGATCCGGTATCAGCTCAAAAATCTGCAAACCACAACAGACTTTATTTATCCTCCACTTTCAGGGATCAACTATTGTCTTTATCCTCCGTTGTTCACTGACTTGTTTTTACTCCTTAATGGAGGCACATCAGTCCAGCTGCCTGTTGTAAATTGACTTGTTCTGGCAGTCCCACAGGGAAAAGGGTAGGGGGGGGGGGGGGGTGCTGATCAGATCTGCTTTGTTTTAAACTCCTGCAGCCTTAGGAGAAAGACCAGGAATTATCCACTCTCTCAATCCCAGATCAGCGTGTGACTGCATGCCCCGGTTGTAAACCTGGACCCAGTTTGCAAAGAACACTTTTGTACAAGCAGGAAAAATACAAGATGAACCCATAAAAACAAGGAATAAAAACATTAAAATGATGCATTAACAGGTTGTATTCCCTTCACACCGCAACTTGGAACAACATAGAAACTGAAGCAGCCATCGCAAAGAAATGAGAATAATTTATTTTCACTGAAATGACTGATTACAGGTAGTAGCTATAGTAACTGAGCACTGGGGGAGAAATAGAGCTCAGAAAGTCTACAAGCTGCTGCCGAGCCAGGACGGTGTCACATAAAAACAGAGCAGACTGTCTGAATCCCTCCAACACGCCAGATTATTTACTTTTTCTTCTGAGGAGATTTACATCAACTCAGGAATCATAATAAGCCGACTCGCGGACGAACGCCAAGGAAAATATGGAACAAGTGGAGTCAGTCGCTGCCATTTTCATTCTCGAGAGCCGAGCAGGAATTTAACCATTTAATCCCTTTTACAAGGATCGGCTCAATATCAAGAATGACTCGACAGATTATTAGAGACGAGATCCGATTCCCCTTTATTGATTTCCCCCCTTCTTTCCTGACTCTGCTGATTCTGCGATTTGGGCTGAAACAGAGAAGAACGTTGAGGATCTGAAACACGACATTGTGATAAGCGAGTGCGAACGTGATGAACGTGTTTTCCATCCCGATCCGATGTGATGACTGTGTGGAATGAAGGAGACGAAGGAACAGGAGGAGGGGACATCTGACAGATACTGTACGTGAAAACAATAACACGCTGCAAACACCGCGTATGAAACCGAACTGCATGTTCTGACAGAAACCAGCTCTCTGGAAACCTGACACAGCCGCTGTCTGGGACAAACATCACTCTTGATATTCGACTAAACTTCCCTGTTCCCGTAAAAATAGCTTCATTCAGCGACAAGGGGATCAGATCCAAACTATTTCATCATCACAGAGATATGCAGAGGAGCTGCAAGCTTCTCACTCGAGGCCGTGAAACATTAACTCGATCCCAGAACTCCAAACAATCGGAAAAAGGGATCTTTATTCAACAGTCATTCACTTTCTAATAATATTGGTGCAGTCTTCCGCATGCAGAGAACTCTCCCTTTTGTCATAAGCTTTTCATTATTTAGGTTCAGTTTCCTAATGTCGTGTTTTATTCATCTATTTTTGTGATGTTCAGCCTCCAGGCCGAGACCACAGGGTCTGGAAATGTGCGTCAGGAGACTACAAAGGAAAACCGAGAATGGATCGACCACTGTGACAGAAAGTTCGCTCCTTTTCACAGTTTGCCATTGAAAAGATAAAATTACTATTAAAACTAACGAAGGGCTACTTAATTTTCCAGAACAGCAGACACAATAAACCAAGAAACTTTGCAGAGACATTTCACGCCGTGTTTGCGGAGGGATTTTTCCTAAAGAGCTGACAGCAAGAACCACAATGAGCCGAATGCTCAAAGAGAAGACGTCTGAGTGGCCGAGCGCCTCCATTAAAAGTTCCTCTGGCAAAAGAGAAGCTTAATCTCCTGTCAGCTCCCCTCAAGCTCGTCTCCCAGGACTCCCGCGCTCTCTCTCTCTCTCTCTCTCTCTCTCTCCCATCCATCACCTCAGCAGGGACCAAAGGGAGACTCCCCCAGGGAATGGAGATCAGGGCAATTTGCATTCACACTAACCATCAACGCTCGACAATCCCACAGTGGCTCCCTCTCTCCCTCCGATATCACAACTGTCATCCGGAATGAAATACAAAAAATGCCACGGCAATTACAGTTTCCCTTCAAAAGGACGAGTGAAGATGAGCAAAGTTGAAATGCTAATTATAATGTTCCAAAAGGGGGGGGGGGGTGGGGGAGGAGCAGAACTTCTTAATTTCTCCTGCATGTCTTCTTCAAACACCCACTTCGACAGTCTTCGTGCACATACATGCAATCGTCCT